>NC_090439.1:1126754685-1127354685 GCF_031143425.1 Pleurodeles waltl
GAAGCTTGCACTGCTGTAATCATCCTGTACCTGTTTGAGAGGGAAGCTTGCACTTCTGTAATCATCCTGTACCTGTTTATGAGAGAGCGAAGCATGAAGCTTGCACTTCTGTACTCATCATGTACCTGTTTATGAGAGAGGGAAGCTTGCACTTCTGTAATCATCCTGTGCCTGTTTGTGAGAGAGGGAAGCTTGCACTGCTGTAATCATCCTGTACCTGTTTCAGAGGGAAGCTTGCACTTCTGTAATCATCCTGTACCTGTTTATGAGAGAGGGAAGCTTGAAGCTTGCACTTCTGTACTCATCCTGTACCTGTTTATGAGAGAGGGAAGCTTGAAGCTTGCACTGCTGTAATCATCCTGTACCTGTTTCAGAGGGAAGCTTGCACTTCTGTAATCATCGTGTACCTGTTTATGAGAGAGGGAAGCTTGAAGCTTGCACTTCTGTAATCATCCTGTACCTGTTTATGAGAGAGCGAAGCATGAAACTTGCACTGCTGTAATCATCCTGTACCTGTTTATGAGAGAGGGAAGCTTGAAGCTTGCACTTCTGTACTCATCCTGTACCTGTTTATGAGAGAGGGAAGCTTGCACTTCTGTAATCATCCTGTACCTGTTTATGAGAGAGCGAAGCATGAAGCTTGCACTGCTGTAATCATCCTGTACCTATTTCAGAGGGAAGCTTGCACTTCTGTAATCATCCTGTACCTGTTTATGAGAGAGCGAAGCATGAAGCTTGCACTGCTGTAATCATCCTGTACCTGTTTATGAGAGAGGGAAGCTTGCACTTCTGTAATCATCCTGTACCTGTTTATGAGAGAGGGAAGCTTGAAGCTTGCACTGCTGTAATCATCCTGTACGTGTTAATGAGAGATGAGAGCTTGCACTTCTGTAATCATCCTGTGCCTGTTTATGAGAGAGGAAAGCTTGAAGCTTGCACTGCTGTAATCATCCTGTACCTGTTTATGAGAGAGAAAGCTTGCACTGCTGTAATCATCCTGTACTTGTTTGAGAGGGAAGCTTGCACTTCTGTAATCATCCTGTACCTGTTTATGAGAGAGGGAAGCTTGAAGCGTGCACTGCTGTAATCATCCTGTACCTGTTTATGAGAGAGGGAAGCTTGAAGCTTGCACTGCTGTAATCATCCTGTACCTGTTTATGAGAGAGGGAAGCTTGCACCTCTGTTATCATGACGGGAAGCTTGCACTGCTGATGCCCAGCTGTACCAGTGGAGAAGTGTGGCTCAATGGTTAGAGCGGCAGACCCTGAAGCAGAGATCTGGCTCAAGACCAGGGTTCAAGTCCCGCTTCGGCAGGTCTTTGGCTCAATTCCCCTTGACCAGATAATTCTCGCCTCGGTGCCTAATCTAATTCATGGGTCCCACTCTGCAACTCTGGGCAATAGCTTGCTTAATCTCCACAACGGCCCCCAACAGCGCTTGGATGCCTGGCTTCACCCTGGGGGTGCTCAGGAGTGGGCGCCTCACAGGGAAAAGCCAGGAGGGGTTCCATAGCGGTATGAGTACAGCGCCTTGAGACCCTAACGGGTGAGTAGTGCGCTATACAAGTGCAAAGTTTACAGTTTTACAGTTTTTACCTGTTCTGGGAGGGCTGCTTGCACCGATGATGTGTGCTGCACCTCTTCTGTATGGAGAGGCTTGCACGTCTGCTACTGTGCTGTACCTATTTTGTGAACATTGGCATGCAAGACCAGGCAATAGTGAGCTATACCTTTTCCATGAAAGAATGAAGCTTGCACTCAAGCTGCCGTGGTGTACTTGTTCTGTGAAGGGGGAGCTAGGACCGCTGATTGTGTGCTAGGTAGGGAAACTAGCAGCTCCCATTCAATTGTCTCAGCAGCACTAGGCACACACGCTATGGTGTATCTGCCTGTTGGTACCCAACGTGCGTACCTGGGTGTGGGTTCTCAGCAGGTCACCTTGACTGTGAGCATTCAGTGCATGTCTCCATCTTCTTTGAAGATCTGCATGACTGAACTGATGCCACCTTTCTTAGAGAACAACACTTCACATGTATGTATGTTTGGGGGCTCTGAAAGGGCCATGAGATGGCATCTAAATAACACATTTGTAAAAATCTCAATATTGTTTTTTTTTTTTTTATACATAGAATGCGTGCCTTTATACTCATTACATTTGTTTTACATCATCACCTCTAAAATACTTTTGACATGTTTTAATTTTGTAGTTGCTTACTTTCAGTTTATATTTCAAGGTTTATTCCTGATTTCGCACCAAAATGCTGGGCAGGTCAATCTATGGTCACAGTTTACATCCTCATAAACCAGCTTGGAGGGTGACTGTACCTGCACCAGAGCAAATATAATGTTGGATGTCAGGCGTGAATTGTACGTAAGATAGCTCACTTGGTTAGTGCTTTTGCTACAGAAGTATTTGTATAACATGTGGGCAACAATATTAGTAAAATAACTTATTGAGGTGAGTAGTTATAAACACCACCAAGCCGTAAAAAAATCAACATGTATAGTGCGATATAAATGCTTAGAGTGCAGTAACACAAACACACACATGCGCACGCATACGCACCTACACACATACATAAGCATGCACGTTTCTACAGTTGCCACTGAGTTGAGTACCTTGGGGCAGATCTACCATCCTTCCCGGCAACGCAGCAGCCAAAAAATCTACGCTACATTGCGCAAGAAGGAGGGAACAGCAGAGCGCCATATCTGCAGAGATATGGCTCTCTCCTCTCCTTTTTCAAGCGCCGGCGCTGATTTTATCTGCTGTGCGCCTCGCACACACCTTTGCGTCTTAGTGCAAGGGTGTGTGCGAGAGTCTAGCGTAGGTTTTGTACTGGAATGGAATATTAGTCTAGACAACTTCTAAAACTTTTACTATATAATGTAGCCACAAGGAAATCACAGAAGAACGAATGAGAGGATTTTATTGAAGAAATATGAGTAAAGAAATCATGTTATTAAGAAAGAGATTCTGGGAGTCTGTGCCTTGTACAGTTTGAACTACATTATATTTTAATTATAATATTATAATATTTCATTTCATGTGGGTGCAGAGTCACAAAGAATAATGCCAGATCAAACCATATTTGCACATCACCCTAAAACATCAGTACACATAAGACACAACTCCTATCACCATCAAGCACACAAAACTTCTGCAAGCTGTAAAGTTGCCTAAGTGTTTGCTACTTCAACACTATCTCCAGAGCAAGCATCAATTACACCCCCCCTACTCAACAGTACGGGTTAGTCACCGCTTCTGTCATCATCATGTGAATATGACTCGAACCCATGCACTTAGATAAGCGTTGGCTCCCTCAGTGGTACAGCCTTTCAAGCTATACCGACAAATTATATCCTGCCAGCAAGCCACATAGCCATCACCCCCACAAACACATTCAATGGTAATGAAACCAAGCTGGCAAGGAGACCCCAAAACAAGCAGCTGAAGTCGAGCAATGGACAACCATGCACTCCCGTGGAATGAAACAAACTGCAGTCTCCCGCAGCACACGATTCCGCACCAGAATTCTTGTAACTTTGAAAGTGTGACATAATTACTATATTTTCTATTCGAAGGGAGAAAGAAAAGGGGCCACAGGCTCCTTTCCATGAAGATCACTGCAGCGTACAAGAGATTTATGGTCCAGGTATTTTAAAACTTTCTTCTACTGGAGTTTTTGGTGCCTTTTGGTGCTCAAGTTGTTAGATATTCTTCAGTTTGTTCCTATAAAACAGCGTTGACGTGGACTGCCCTCTCTGAGCCTGGGACACTTCTAGGCCTGGTGTTGCTGCCCTCACCAAGCCCGGCCTGCTCATGTTGGGTCTGTGCTAGTGCCAGGCCTGCAGTCCTTCTCACGCTGCTACATTGGTGTGCAGAGGAACTGGGCGGAGTGGACAAAGTAGTCCAGACTATCTCACTGTGCCCTCTGCTGGCCAATGAAAAACTAATGTTCCTTGCGCTGTCCAGTGGCCCCAGACCGACCTATCCATTTTAGTTGGGTACACCACATTTTTTGTTGAGAAATATAAGAATCACACCCTATAACATTATTAGGTCGAGCGCGCAAGTGCTTTGACCTGTTGTGAGTATTGTGGGCTTTTAACCACGCCCATCACTATCACTCGTTCGTGGGCTTGCCTTTCGAAAATCCTTTGTTATTATTGGTAAATGCTCTACGTTTGTCCTTCCTGGGGGTGATTTTGTTACCGCCTTGGACATCGACCCTGTTGAATGGATAATTCTACTTTTGCCAATACGTTTGACTGCGAGCGAACTTCTTTTTCCTTTTGTGTCTCTCCTTTGCGCTCATGCTCATGGCGGCCGTGGCGTTTTGAATCGGCTCACTTATGTCAAGTAATGTTTTACTTTTCATTTTCAATTTATGTGGCAAGAAAAGTCCAGTTAGGAATTTACAACATCAATAGCTCTAACTGGAGCAAATGCGAGACCCATTGCATTGCAAATGCTTGTTAACTAAGCTGCGCCCCTGAAGTATGCACTGAACAGGTCATGCTGTGACTTGCTTTTATTACCTTCTAACTTTTTTCTTCCCTCATTCCCGAGCTGTTCTCTCTCACTTTCTCCTCCACCCCCGCGTCCCCCTCTCTTTTCTGAACAATTCCTATATCTCCACCCTGTCTACCATCCTTTTATTTACAAAAGGGCCCTGGACCAGGTGCCTGCACGAGCCAGAGAAGTCGGCCTAGACAAGAAGGCGCGCGCGGACTTCAGGGAAGACACTTACACGTGCCCCGGTGCATCATGGTCTGTGGCCGGGCGCTGGGCCCGTCGCCCTCGCCGCCTCCGGTCCGCAGCAGTTCGGAGGGGCCTCAGCAGACGCCTGGCCCTTCGCAGCACCGGTTCAATCCTTCCATGTCATTCTTCCGTTCTCCGCCCCCTCCCCCCTTCTTTCTCTTTCACTTTAGCACCTAATGACACCTGCCCTGGCGCTAGAGCCCATTGTCACGCGATCCAGCATTGGTTTCCTAAATATCTCTCTTTTCAGAGACGGGCGCCTGTCATCACCTGTGGACTGGGTAACTATTGGCCATTATACACGTGTCGGCCAAATATAAAATGTACTCCTTCCTTCCAAGGAGCTGGGCGGCTCTCGGTGCTAACATGCTGATTTTTGGAGATAAAATGGGACGTATGTGGCTGAAAATGCACGAATAATAAAACGTAGTGAGGGGTAAAAGAGATTTTACTTACCGCCTTCAAGATACAAGTTCTGATTTATAGAAATAGGTCCTATGCACACCTGTCAGTAAAACGTAGTACACTCAGTTCCAGGAAATGGGTAATCAGTATTATTGCCATAAATGTATGACGAGTCTGACGGGCCGTCTCTCGGCCCGCTCTGTCACTCTTTCTCTCTGCCCTTTTTCTCTGCACTCAGTCTTTTTTTCTGGAGCCTCGTTCCTGAGTCCAGTTCCCATTTTACAATGTTTTCTCTCCTAGAGTGTGGCCATTTGCAGCTTCAGATCAGGGGCATAACAAAGGCCTCCGACGCCTCCACCGGTGGGGGGGTGGAGGCATTGAGGGGGGAGAGGGGTAAGCCCCTACTGATGTGGGCGGGGGGGGGGGGGGGGGGGGATTTAGCATATCTTGCAGGAAGCCCCCCACTCACGTTTTGCTACGCCACTGCTTCAGATGGAATGGAATGATGACGGTGTCACGTGACAAGGGCACTCAATGCTATTCGTTTATTCAACATTCTGTTCCTTTGCACTCCATGGCACCGTCAGTGTCAGGTTGTTTGCAAACTTCCTATAAAATGCGCGTGCATCTAGGATGGTTTGTTCTACCGTGCAGATGCCTGAGAGATTGGGATCTTGCCTCGAGCTTCTCACTTTTGGGACCAGCCTAGGTAGATTGTGAAGTCCAAATTTTTCCTTTGCATTCTGGTACTCGTAGCCCAGTGTGTAAAAGCGGGATTATAAATACCAGAATAGAAAGAACAGATCTTCACTGAATGTGTGACTGTTTTATAGGATCGAACAACTTCAGCGCCCTGTATGCACATTTCTTGATTCCAAAGCTGGCCAGGGGCTGATTTCCAAGCAGAGAAGGTTTGAGGGTTGGCTCGGTTTGTTCCCAGGGAAGCAGCAGGCTACGGAGATCTGATCGTGGCACATGGGGGCTACTCACACGAGCAGTGCTTAATGTGTAAATAAAAACGTGCTGGTGCTCAAAGCCCTCCTTTTAAACACGTGGCTGCTGCAGTTAAATAGCGTAATCCTGAAGCCATCTCAGGCCTCTTCAATCCATTTACAGCCACTCCCTGCCCCTTCAGCTCACTTTTGCAGCTTTCTGCTTTTTCCAATTGTGACGCTTTTTCGATTTTCTCTTCATCCGTCTTTCTCATATGTGTCGTTTGCTTGCAGTAAATGCTTCAGGCAGAAGAATAAGCGCCGGCCCTCAAAAATAAGTGCTGGTGCTCCGCACCGGAAACAACAAGCACAAATTAAGCACTGCACACGAGACAGTGGCAGAGAGGGTGACAACTGTTGGAATGTCACAGTGCATTGGAGTCCTGCAGGCAAGTCTGTGGGCTGTAGTAAGATACAGGCAGCACACGCTGATGGGTCAGACCAGTCTCCCCCGCCTGTATCCTCCCAAGTGGAGGCATGGGCTGCGTGTAGGCAGCCACTGGATGACGACCTCCAGTGCCCATCTGTGCACCAGCCCTTGCCCCACAGATTAACCTATAGAGACCAGTGGCGTAACACAAAATGATGCCTCCCCGTAGAATGTGCAGAGGGGGTCCTGAGTTTTCCATATAGCACAGTTATTTTTAGACCTGGATCGATTTAGGGCCCCCTGATGGCAGGGGCAGCTCCTCCGCAGTGGCAAAGGAGCGTCGCCTCCCTGGCTAAGAGCCAACAGAATAAAAATCAAACAATAGTTAACTATTGTTTTATTTTTCATCTGCTGGTCAGCCAGCTGTGCAGGGAGGGGTGGGCCTCGGTAGGGGGAGAGAGGAAGGTGGAGTGAACTGCACTAAGTGCGCATGTGTGTTTGGCTCTCCATCTTTGGCCGGCCAAACACACATGCGCACTTAGGTTTCTCCAAACTGGCTGTGTTGAACAGCTGGGCAGAAGAAACTGCACAGACCCCAGGGCAGTGTCTGAGCGTCAGTCCAGGCTGCTCAGACCAATCCTGATGCTGCTTTCATGCTAGGTTTAGCATGGGAGCAGCGCCAGGATTGCTGGGGAGTCTGTGCTGGTGCCCCAGTGAATGCTCAGACACCATCAGGAGCGAGGTGGCAGGAGGCAGCGGGAATGGCGGGAAAGGTAAGTGGTTTTTTTATCAATTGTTTCCCCCACCCCCTTGACATTTATGGCAGCCGCCGCTGCCTGCTGAGTTAGGGGACCACCCTACACCACAGGGGCTTGTGGTACGCCCCTGATAGAGGCTCATATGTGGCTTTAGGGCAGGCTCAAGATTCCGGATGACAACTGATTGACAGAGGTTATGAATAATTTCCGAGCTTCCTCGTGTGTAACCAGCAGATTCATCAAAATCAGCTTTCTGCAACCGTGAATCGGGAGGCAGAAAACTAGGTTTCAAATCGGTAGTCTCCCACTTGAATCAGGAGGGTTGGAATTTAAGCCAACATACCAGTGCACTGAATAGTAAGTTCCTCTTTAGACTCCAGTCTGTTCTAGGACCCTATGATCAGGGCCATTGGAATTATGCAACAGGAGAGGGCCAAATTAGGTGGCAGGGTTGGGTAAATTATGCGTCAAGAAAAATCAAATTATGTGGCATAATGTGGCACATTTCATAATAGTATTACTTCAGTAATATCTCATTTTTAAACTTAGTAACACTGTCTGGGTATTGGTTCAAACTCATCAGCACCATTTTCATACCCAAATATAGCAATAAGCAGCAAAAACGGTGACAAGTCCAGCTTTGCAAAAGGCCTTCCACTGAAGGGCAACACGTGTGTTTGATCTGTTTGAGCTAGAAACATTTTTTTTTCTTAAAATCTGCAGATTATCCAACAGATAGTGGACTGTTTGTCAAACTCTGCAGATTTATAATTATGCAAAAATCGCTGCTGCCGCACAATCACATACTTCCAGTGACCATGCATATGATACACCAGGCAGGCAAGTGGGGCTGAGACAGGATCTTTAATTTTTCTCTTAAAAAGCAGGGCTGGTTAGAGAAGCATCCACGTTCACAGAGTCAGGAGCAGAGCGGCAGATAGAGCCTTTAAGACATCCTGTAGCTACTCTTTCAGCTCTCAGCTTACTCTGAGGATATGTCTGCTTTTTGACATGAATGATATATTATTACATATAGCACAGACTTCACCCGATCAGACTTCAGAGCACTGCAAGGCCAGAAAGCGAGGCAGCGAAGAGAAGGACTGAGAAGCTGGTGGTATCCACAGCAACCAGAGGGTAGCCGGGGGGGACTGGCCGAGCTAAAGCGAAGTGTGCATGATGTGGGCGTAGGATTGATGAGGAAGTGGGGCGTGGGTAAGGTGATAATGATGATCAAATGTTTTGAATGATGAGTGATTGTTAGCTTGCCTTTTAATTTTAAAGGCAGCTATTTTTTGTTTATCCATGGATGCCAATGCATTATTTGCTAAAAAACAAACATAAATACAGAAGCATTTAGTGTCCAAAACCTCATCCAAAATGGTTTCAATTGGAAGAGGAATAGTAATGTAACCCCTTTCCCGTCCAACACATTGGTTAAGTTGGACTGGGAATAGGCAATGTGATCCCTTTCATGTTCAACACCTTCCTCAAAATGATTTAGATTGGAGTGGCAATAGTAAATGTGACCCCTTTAGTGTCCAACGCCTTCCCCAAAGTAGGAACAGTAAGTAGGAGTTGGTTATGCCCTTGTTATATAGCATATTTATTTTAACATTCCTTTTTTAAATAAAGATACATAAACGAGTTTGTCACTCTTAATTTTTTAGTTTCATTTGCATTTATTGTATTGATATACACTTTTATATAATTGTAGTTATATAAAACATTTTAATATTGATATATAAAGAATTGTAATGCAATTTAAGTAATAAATAAACCATGCAATTGTATGTTGTACATTTCCTGTATTTTCCATTATTTTACATATTTTATTATATATAGTTCTTTCAAGTACATTTCTACACATTATTTTAACATAAGTTGTTTACTAAATATTATATAGTTGTATATTTTCAATACTATTATTTAATTTATTCTTTACATTTTTCACATGTGTAATATTTTAAAACATTTTAAAAACATTTTCCCATTCCTATTTTTTCCTAAGGAGGTAATATATTTTTTAGTTTAATTTAGCAGTCATTTTTGTTTACCGCAAACCTTCTATTTTGAAGTCTATTTGTCTCATTTTTTGTCTATTTTTTTAAGGAGGACGTGGGAAAGTGCTAATGTTTGTCAGAATAGGTAAGACCTTTTTAAGTTTTTTTAAGGTTTTGAGGGTAGGGTGGATGCACAGGAGGAATTGTAGACTTTAGTTATAGTGTTACTTTTGGGTTTTTCAAAGATTTAGTTGTATTTATTGTAGTGTTGGTCACTAGTGTGTTGCTCTAGGTTTAGGTAGAGTTTGTTAGCAATGTATCAGTATGTCATGTTATATTAGGTTATTTTATGTGCTTTTCAATGATTAAGTGCAATGTATATGCTACTTTTGAAGTTTATTTTTTGCTGGTGGGTATTGTGTTTTAGTGTACAGGTTTTTGATTGTCAATGTCTTTTATGGACATATGGAGCTAACCGTTATTTTAGGGGAATTCAATTTTGGTTTCTAGTAAACCAATATTCTTCACTTTGGTTTCCTTTCTTTTTTGGTTTTCAAGGAGTGTTGATTTTTCTAAAAAAAAGTTGTTTTTTTTTTTTTTTGGTTCATGAAGACCTTAGACTGCTTTGATGTATGTCTATTGGCCTAATTCATTTATGCTATTTTTTGCTTTCTGAAGGTTCTGTATCCATTTTTTGTGAATTATGCTAATTGATTACAAGAATATGGAGAAACAGCTACAGAACCTTAAGTAATATATAAGTTATTTGCTCTGTGTGGGCAATGTTATATTTTGTGAAATATGTCAGTTTTATGTGATTGACATTTATTAAAAATATTTTATGTGCTGTAGTTACTCTTTTTATCACCTTTAATGTGTTTTTTGAGGTTTGTGGTTGGTGAGATTCATATAATTTATATAAATAATATCCATAATATTTGTATTGTATTCAGTTTTAATTTTCTTTATTGTTTGGGTGATGTTAAAATAAAATGTATATTATCTATCAAAATATAATATTATTCTGGTTTGAGTTGTGTTTTTAGTTTTTGGGTTCTTTTGTAGGTTGATATTTATTTTATAATAGGGTTTTGGCTATTGATTATTAGTAGTGTTCTCCTTTGTTTTTTATAGAGTTTTACTTTACATTGTAGCATGTCGTACATTCTAGTGGTTTGTTTACCAATTTTTGATTTAATTTGAATTACTTAAATAGAGCAAACTGTTCTACTCAACCTGTTTTGCGTCTATAGTGGCTCAAAGTGCAAATTATTTTGACCATAGATAAATACAAACAATTTACACTTAGTGCATACACATCTTTTTATTTACTCTTTATATTACAATGGTGAGCACATTTTCACTAATTTTTCAACATACATTCTAATTTATTTTATACATTTTTCAAAATCATTGGATCTTTGTCTTTTCATTTATCTTAAATATTTTTACATTGCTCATAACCAAATTTTTATGTTTTCCATAGAAACCTTGAACAATACACCATATTATAACATTATTACATACACTTTTAATATCTCTTCTATCCATCAATCCACACACTTACTCTCAAGTCTCAGCCTCTAGCATACACCATTCATACTCATCCTAGCCACACCACACATACCCCAAAAACTACAACGGAAAAAGGTCTTCAATTTCAGCCTTTGTTGTGTTCCAGGCTAGGATCACTTTTAAAAGCAGTTGACACACGTTTCGGTGGGTAAAAGAAAACAATTGTAAATCCACCTTCTTCAGGACTCATCTATATTAACTATTTCAATCTGGATGACCAGTGTGAGATATATACTCACTGATTTTTTAATTTATTCAGATGTCTTGCTTTTCCAGGTATCCATGTAACGTTATAATTCCAAGAGCAACATCAGAAAAATGTTGCTAGCAGCCATTACAGGACTCAGGAACTCAGGGCCTGATTAGGGGTTTGGCGGATGGTTTGCACCGTCTGGAGAACTTCAGACAGGGAGGTTGCCACCACACTGGCTACCTCCCTGCCGAACCCATTAAGAGTTTCCCACTGGGCTGGTGGGTGGAAGCTTTGGTTTCCGCCCACTGGCCTAGCTGGAAACAGCCTACAGCATTGTCTCCAGCTCGTAATCGTGCCAGTGGCCATGCTGCAGCCAGCAGGGTGTGTGAGCACCCTTGGAATGTTCACTGTCTGCAAAGCACACATTGGACATTTCAGCGGTGCTGGGCATGGGGAGCCCTGCACTACCCATGCCAAATGCATGGGCAGTGTAGGGATCCCCCTGTGGCCCCCTGCACCTGTTCTCCGCCACCCTTTCCATGGCAGTGTTACCACCATGAAAAGGCTGGCATAGAATGAGGTCGTAATCTCTGCCACCACCAGACCGCCGGGATCCAAGATCCTGGAGGAGCTTGCGGTCGGACTGCCAGGGTTGTTATGTGGCAGTCGGACCGCCACAGAGGCGTAATGGGGCCCTTAGTCCCCTGTCCTGAAGTTAAACAAAAGTAATATAAGGCAGCAATGTAGGGATACCCTGCCCCCCTAAGCCCTATGTGGGGAACCCAGAGGGCCCCCCCAGGAGGCCAAAATACCAAACAATTGCCAATTTTCACTTCAGTTCCACAGGACTCCAAGGGGATCAAAAAGAAAGTGGCACCACGGCTGCATTCCTAAATTATAACATGGTGTACAGGACCCCATTCTTCAATTTTAGGCCCTGGGGAACTTACTCCCAGGGCAGAATTGTTTATTTAAGGTGAGGGTGATGCGTGACCTCTATCCCCGAGCAATTACAGTTCCCGGGGAGCGCACACCAGGGCCCAAGTTAAAAAAGGGGAGGCGCTCCACGCGCCCCTCCCCAGGATGGTTTTGCCCCCCGGGACCCTATCTTGCAGGGCCCAAGCATTTCTTTTATTCGAGGAGGCACAGAGCCCCCCTCCCAATTCCACTCTCAGTCCTGGGGACCCCATCCAAACGATGGATTTAGGCCCAGATCTCTGTACTGGGGGTGAATGTTTGACATTGTCAGCATTCCGTCCATCACTTGTTCTTTTTGCATTTGTCACCCTAAGTGGGAAGGGTATGCCCAGACGTGGGTCCCGTGCTTCCCATGCCACTGGATTCAAGCTAGCCTGGCTGATGAGGGGTGAAACCCCGAAACCGGTCCCTGGATGCTTGTTTCCAGTCCAGGGATGACCTGGCCTGGCAGTTCGGGCTGGACTGTTCCCATGGGGAACAGGGTCAAGACTGATTTGCATATGGCTGGGTCCAAACTGGAATGTCATGGGCAGCAAAAAAACGATGGATTTAGGCCCAGATCTCTGTACTGGGGGTGAATGTTTGACATTGTTCAGCATTCCGTCCATCACTTGTTCTTTTTGCATTTGTCGCCCTAAGTGGGGAGGGTATGCCCAGACGTGGGTCCCGTGCTTCCCATACCACTGGATTCAAGCTAGCTTGGCTGATGAGGGGTGAAACCCCGAAACCAGTCCCTGGATGCTTGTTTCCAGTCCAGGGATGACCTGGCCTGGCAGTTCGGGCTGGACTGTTCCCATGGGGAACAGGGTCAAGACTGATTTGCATATGGCTGGGTCCAAACTGGAATGTCATGGGCAGCAAAAAAACGATGGATTTAGGCCCAGATCTCTGTACTGGGGGTGAATGTTTGACATTGTTCAGCATTCTGTCCATCACTTGTTCTTTTTGCATTTGTCGCCCTAAGTGGGGAGGGTATGCCCAGACGTGGGTCCCGTGCTTCCCATACCACTGGGTCCCAGGATGCTTGTTTCCAGTCCAGGGAAGACCTGGCCTGGCAGTTCAGGCTGGACGGTTCCCATGGGGAACAGGGTCAAGACTGATTTGCATATGGCTGGGTCCAAACTGGAATGGCAGGGTCAAGACTGATTTGCATATGGCTGGGTCCGAACTGGAATGGCATGGGCAGCAAAAAAACGATGGATTTAGGCCCAGATCTCTGTACTGGGGGTGAATGTTTGACATTGTTCAGCATTCCATCCATCACTTGTTCTTTTTGCATTTTTTGACCCCATTGTCCAGGGCCTGATCTAATAAATTAGCCAGTTCCTGTGGCCAAATTTCATGTTCAGAGTGGGGTTGGCTGCATGGTAGATGGTAGGAGGTGCACTGTGACAGTTAGATTAACATATGATAATTATATATTACTTTAAAAAATCCCTAGAAATTCACTAAAAAACAAAGTTCCAAGGATGTTATAGTTAGGAAATAGCATTGAAAAACCATAGAAATTCACTGAAAAAAACAAAGTTTAAAGGGACGTTATAGTTAGGAAATAGAATTAAAAAACAGTAGAAATTCACTAAAAAACCAAATGCTACAGGGACAGTGTAGTTAGGTTCAGATTTTACACACACAAAACCATAGAAATTCAGCAGTTATTGTCATAGTTATCTCAAGAAACGATAACGCATGCCCTAAGGTAGCTATACCTTGCGCCCTTGCCATGCACTGCTAATTACCCTACATATTACATCACTCATTACATCTTTTATGACTTTATTGATGATATCACTGCAACATTTGCAACAAAATTATTGATGAGAAATCTATGCCTGGCGGGGGCACGAATTATAGTTACCTTAGGGCACGAGTTAACTGCTGAATTTCTATGGTATTGTAAATGTAAAATTTGAACCTAACTATAACTTTCTTGTAACCTTTGTTTTTAGTGAAGATTTATGCACAAGTATACATATATATGTATGTATATACATATATATATATATATATATATATATATATATGAATTATTATTTTAAACATTGTTTAAATGTTTGTACTTATTTGAAATTATACTTTTATTTTATTTTTTGATGTATTTAGTTTTAGTTTTGATGATTTATATTTATTTTAGTAATGTTATATATTTATTATGTTGATAAAATATGTTGTTAAAAATATTGTTATTTTTATGTTTTGTAATTATACTGCAATTATTCTGACGAAAGCTATAAGCTTAGGAGACCGAAAGCTACAAGCAGCAGAAATTCAAATTGCGGAGTGGCATCAGTGTGTCACAGAGCTCCAGGTGATAACTAGGCAGTGACTTAGGCCGGTGTGATGTCCCAGTTATTCAATGTTTGTGGTCATTATTTCTTAATGGGATCTTGGGGGGCAGCTAACCAACAGGAAGTCTGCCCCTGGGGAGAATTTGGGAGATGGTGCAGTCAGGTGACTGCTGTCTCCCTTAGGCTATTTTAGAGCCCAAGGGTAGCCCAATTGTGTATTTGTTTGGCTGTGATTGAGCTTCTCACTTTCATTTTCATATAGGAAATCGAGTGGCTGGCAGGGTGCTTGTAGGCAGATAAATTAAGTTCTCCCACCCCTGTCATTTTGTTCTCCCACAGATAGTTGTTGTCTGGCAATTGTGTCTTTGAGTTTTTAGCCTCTTTTTGTTGGAACAGGTACACATGGGTTTGTTAAAGGTGTATGTTTGTCACGAGACAGGTGCAGTAGGAGTCAAGCGGTGGCCTGGGAAGTTTTGGCAGGATTTTCACAATAATTCGACTTAGCGTTGCCATCGGTGAAAACCAGGAAAGGGAGGGTAGGAAGCAATTCAAAGTTAAGTCGATAAGTACTAGTTTTTTTCTGGTTAAGACTCAAGATTAGGTTGTATGAAAAGTTAAGTTTGGGAATATTGAGGAATTTTGGTTGGGGTGTTCAAGGGAACGCTAAGCATTATAGGTTGTTTGCAGGGTGGGTACATGGGCGGGGTCTTTAGGGGGTGGGTGGGATATTGGATAGTTTGGTGTGATGTATAGCAAAGGGGTAGTTCGGTAAGGCAATTGGCCCAGGTTTAAATTGTTACTGTGCACCTGTTTCATTAAAAGCAGTCTTTTCCACACTAAAAGTAGTCAGTGGTTTGTACTGTACCCTTATCCCCCAAGTTCTCTGTTTTCTCATTGCAGATATTTTGGATAATCCATGCAGTACAATCTGTAAAACATGACATGTTACCGGTGTCTGTCTGGGATAGTGTAGCCTGCCTGGTTTCTGCCTGCGTTTTATGCATACACTATGTATAGTCTTTACCTTTTCTCAGACCAGCTCATTGCTTTTGTTCCTCTTATCTTCACCCAAAAATTAGTTCTTGTTACAGAATAGTGACATCAGTGCAGCCCCCCACAAATACCTCTTTCACACTTGTTCACACATTTTCTCTACAAAGGACAATACACCGACCATGTGTAGGAAGTTGGCTCTGTGTATAATATTTCAAAGTGAGAGATAGTGTGCACAGAGTCCAAGGGTTCCCCTTAGAGATTGATAGTGGTAAAATTAGATAATTCTAATGCTCTATTTTGTGGTAGTGTGGTCGAGCAGTAGGCTTATCAGAGGGTAGTGTTAAGGATTTGTTGTACATCCACAGGCAATAAATGAGGAACACACACTCAAAGACTAACTCCAGGCCAATAGGTTTTTATATAGAAAAATATATTTTCTTAGTTTATTTTTAGAACCACGAGTTCAAGATTTGAAGTAAATACATAAAATGCAAGGTGCTCCACACAGGTAAGTTAGGAACTTTAAATTAGAGCAATAACATATACAGTTTTTGATAAAATGACAATAAGCTATTTTAAAAGTAGACACAGTGCAAAAATCAACAGTTCCTGGGGGAGGTAAGTAAAGGTTAGATTGTGAGGTAAGTAAAACACTTACAAGTCTCAGTTCTTGGGCATCGGCAGCCCACCGTTGGGAGTTCAAGGCAACCCCAAAGTTACTACACCAGCAGCTCAGGGCCGGTCAGGTGCAGAGGTCAAAGAGGTGCCCAGAACACAGAGGCACCTATGGAGAAAAGGGGTGCTCCAGTTCCAGTCTGCCAGCAGGTAAGTACCCGCGTCCTTGGGGGGCAGACAAGGGGGGTTTTGTAGAGAACTGGGGGGGGGACACAAGTAGGCACACAAAACACACCCTCAGCGGCACAGGGGCGGCCAGGTGCAGTGTGCAAAGCAGGCGTCGGGTTTTAGATAGGAAACAATGGAGGGACCCGGGGGTCACTCTAGCGGTGCAGGCAGGCACAGGGGAGGGTTTCTCGGGACAGCAACCACCAGAGCTAGGCAGAGGGTCATCTTGGGGTCACTCTTGCGCTGAGGTTCGGGTCCTTCGGGCCTGGGGGCTGCGTGTGCAGTGCCTGGTCCAGGCATCAGGTCTCTTCTTACAGGCAGTCGTAGTCAGGGGGAGCCTCTGGATTCTCTCTGCAGGCATTGCTGTGGGGGTCCAGGGAGGTCTCTCGGGCTACTCACGGGGTCGCAGTCACCGAGGAGTCCTCCCTGTGGTGTTGGTTTTCTGGATCTCGAGCCGGGGGCATCGGGTGCAGAGTGTGAAGTCTCACGCTTCCGGCGGGAAGAGTGAGTTCTTTGGAAGTTGCTTCTTTGTTGCAAAGAAGTAGCTGTTGTTGAGCAGAGCCGCTGCTCACTGGAGTTTCTTGGTCCTGGGGGTCAAAGCAGTCCTCTGAGGCTTCAGAGGTCGCTGGTCCCTGTTGGATGCGTCGCTGATTGCAGGTTTTCGACTCTGGAGACAGGCCGGTAGGGCTGGGGCCAAAGCAGTTGTCGTCGTCCGTCGGCTCTGCAGGCTTGTAGGTCAGCAGTCCTTCTTTGTAGATCAGGTTGCAGGAATCTGATTTCCTTGTTTCTGGGGTGCCCCTAAATATTAGATTTAGGGGTGTGTTTAGGCCTGGGAGGGCAGTAGCCAATGGCTACTGTCCTGGAGGGTGGCTACACCCTCTTTGTGCCTCCTTCCTGTGGGAAGGGGGGCACATCCCTAATCCTATTGGGGAAATCCTCCAAAACTAAGATGGAGGATTTCTAAAGGCAGGGGTCACCTCAGCTCAGGGCACCTTAGGGGCTGTCCTGACTGGTGGGTGACTCCTCCATGTTTTTCTAATTATCTCCTCCAGCCTTGCTGCCAAAAGTGGGGGCAGTGGCCGGAGGGGTGGGCATATCCACTAGCTGGGATGCCCTGGGGCGCTGTAACAAAGGGTGTGAGCCTTTGAGGCTCACCGCCAGGTGTTACAGTTCCTGCAGGGGGAGGTGTGAAGCACCTCCACCCAGTGCAGGCTTTGTTCCTGGCCACAGAGTGACAAAGGCACTCTCCCCATGTGGCCAGCAACTTGTCTGGTTTGTGGCAGGCTGGCAGGAACTGGTCAGCATACACTAGTAGTCGGATTGGTATTCAGGGGGCATCTCTAAGATACCCTCTGGGTGCATGGTACAATAAATTGCACACTGTCATCAGTGTGCATTTATTGTGCTGAGACATTTGATACCAAACTTCCTAGATTTCAGTGTAGCCATTATGGAACTGTGAAGTTTGTGTTTGACAAACTCCCAGACCATATACCCTTATGGCTACCCTGCACTTACAATGTCTGAGGTTTTGCTTAGACACTGTAGGGGCATAGTGCTCATGCACATATGCCCTCACCTGTGGTATAGTGCACCCTGCCTTAGGGTTGTAAGGCCTGCTAGAGGGGTGACTTACCTATGCCACAGGCAGTGTGAGGTTGGCATGACACTCTGAGGGGAGTGCCATGTCGACTTAGTCATTTTCTCCCCACCAGCACACACAAGCTGGCAGGCAGTGTACATGTGCTGAGTGAGGGGTCCCCAGGGTGGCAGAAGACATGCTGCAGCCCTTAGAGACCTTCCCTGGCATCAGGGCCCTTGGTACCAGGGATACCAGTTACAAGGGACTTATCTGAGTGCCAGGGCTGTGCCAATTGTGGAAACAAAGGTACAGTTTAGGGAAAGAACACTGGTGCTGGGGCCTGGTTAGCAGGGTCCCAGCACACTTTCAATCAAAACTTAGCATCAGCAAAGGCAAAAAGTAAGGGGGCAACCATGCCAAGGAGGTATTTCCTTACACCATACATCATGAAGTCTGACAAAACCACAGATGAAGATCTACATCACAACAGCTGGCACCGGCTAGGTGGGTGTCATATGACCATATGGGCCACGTCCCTACTACGATGTACCGCACAGTCATAACCTAAAAGTCTTATACACCACACACAGGTTTGGACTGGATGTTGAGAAAAATATATATTCACATGTATGTACCTATTGATATGATACTTTCGTTTCGATTCTCTCCTCCATTATCTGAATCCCAGTAAGACTTCCCTGCTGACATCTCCGACACTTATGCCAGCTGTGCAAACAAACCTCTCCAAACCACGTTGTTAAGTTTAGCTCGGTCTCACACTTTAATTTCAGCCAGTCAGCAACCCAGCCCCCCTTTCTTACAGTCTACCTGTTGTCTGTTCACTTGTCTCTGCTCACACTGTGATATGTATAATGTTACTCTTTGGTCTTGAAGTTTTGTATATGCCGCATTACTTTTTGTACATGCTTGCCATGTTTGGACTGTCCCCTCTCTGGGGTTTTGCTGTCACAGAACTTATTAACATATATTACTGCCTGACTTATATGCTTCAGGGCAGAAGATGCCAGCTTGTAAGACGTAACACTGGGATGTGCGTCTGCCTTCTGCCTTGGCATGCCAAGAAAACGTGGTACCTCAAGAAACATTTCATCTGTTCCAGAGCCTTGCCTGGTGTTTGTGTTTTCTTTGCGTCACTCTGAGGAGGGTTGAAAAATAGTTTTCCTAACAAATGGTGTCAGAAGTGGGATGCGTAAAATGCCACCACCGGTAAGTTAATTAAAGGCCTTGCTGTTGTGGCCTTTCAACGCTTACAATTTAGCTAAGATTTAAACTGGGGATTGAGGTAAATAAAAATATAGCTGGCTATTAAATAGGTGACTGAGGAGTAACTAAGTTACCCGTATCATTACGTTAAATGATAGTGGCAAGTTTGTACGGCAAATAGTAAGACCACGCAGGAGAGCCTGGACAGAAAGAAGATTATTTTGTTTTTGTTTTACGGGAATCCCAGAGAGAAAATTAATTAATTAAAACCCTCCCAGAGTGTAGCTTGAGAAGCATTTGATCAGCTGGCACCGGAACACAGGAAATTATTTTGAAATGTGCACAAACAAATAGTCTGTCATTGTTCAATGGCTGTATTTGAATTATGTGTTGATTAAGTGTAAATGTGCCACTATGTTTCATTGCAGTGTTTTTTAATTATATGTAAAGTAGAGCAGCACTGCATTAGAGAAGAAAAACTGTTTCGTGTTGTGCCTCTAAATTGTCAATAGCTCTTGGTTTTCTCTATCTCTCTGTCCACCACTGCATAACAATGTTTTCCTGCTTAACAATTTTGTTTGCAGGATACAACCATTGTGTTTATTTTTCAGATTGTAGAATTGTGAGGAAGGGCACAATGGGCAGAGGCAAGTTTAAAGGAAACGTAAGGGTGGTAAGCCCTAGAAAGCTGAAAAAGACTAAAAAGTTGTTTAAACAGCTGACAGGACAGAAATGTTTTGACCAGATAGCCCAATAGAGCAAGGTAAGAAGGACACAGACTGTCTAACAAAAGTAAAGTAGTTTGCGTGCTAATGTGGACAGAGAGAGGGAAAGCACAGAGCGTAGCTGTAACAAAGCCTGGGTATTAAAGGCAGACTGCATGCACACCGAACTGTAACAGCAGACAAATATCTACAGTTTAGAAGTGTCATTTATAACATGGTGATGATAAAACTAACTTTAATGGTAAAAGCGCACTCAATTTAAGAGGAGTAGACCTCACAGTAGTGAAAGAAAAAAAAAGAAAAAAAATTGTGCGTGACACCACCAGGACATGTAAACTTAAAAGTACATGCCCCACCTACCTAGCGCCTACCTTAGGGGAGACTTATATGTAGCAAAAAGGGAGTTTTAAGGATTGGCAATCAGTTTTAAATGCTAGGTCAAAGTAGCAATAAACTGCGCACACGGGCTGCAGTGGCAGGCCTGAGACAGGTTTGAAAGGCTACATCTGTGGGTGGCACTAACAGAACTACCGCCCACTAGTAGGATATAATTTACTGGCCCTGGGTACATGGTATACTACTTTTAAAAAAATACCTTTCAAATACATTTGTGGTTGGATGGAAAATAATTACTTATTTCTAAAGGAGAAAATACAAATTTCTAGGATTCAGTAAAGGATCATGTTCGCAGCAAAAAAAGAGATCAACCTAAAATGTAAATTCTGAATAAACACTTATTACAGTGTGAAGCTACAGCTTGAAGACTTTAAAACATTATTCAATAATGACCAAGGCTGAATATGGCCAACTACCACAAAGTTTGCGCAACATACATACATGTAAATTATTCTTAAAATTATTGTTACTAAAATCGTTTTTGCATTTTTATGATGTTTATAATGTTTACTTTAAATATCAGCTATGTAACTAATTCCCACTATTTTTTGCACCCCTTTCTTCTCATGGTGTACTACAATGTGAGGCACCAGAAAAGCTAAGGCACATCATTAGAATTGCATTATTCTGACTCCATAATTATTTTAAATCGTCTTTTTCATAAGTATTCTGTTATAACATCTTATTAAGAAGCAGTTAATATTTTGCATTTCTACTGCTTCAAGCTGACTTTTAAGGTGCTGCTACTTTTCTATGTCATTTTCTCAATGTGTGTAAACTACACTCTCTGGTTTCGGTGTCTAAATAAGTAAATATCTTGGGTACAAAGTAGGATGATTTTGAGCGCTAACAATGCCAATATTCCTGTATCTTAGAGACAAAATTAAGATGTGAGCTTTAGTTTCAATGTGGCCTCGTGGCTGGAGTGTTTCTCAAGTGCCCCAGCTCCTGGCCTGCCTTTTGCACAGGATTTCTATGTGCGTACTGGCATTCTAAATTTTCTTGAGCCAGTTCTTTGGAAGGTTACCTTTCCCTACTGGTGTTAATTGGTGGTAGAAAGCGCAAAGCACAGAAATACAAAAACAGCATAGTTTAAATCCTACCTTTCCAAAGACTGAAAATGTCCATGCAAAGCAATCATGCTTCTGGCCCTGCAGAGCTCCGATGGGACTCTCACATCGGTCAAACACTAAACAGCAGTTGTTAACTGTGTTGGGACAGGGGCTGTGAATTTAGACAGCAGGTTAAGTGTCAGATGCTAAGCTTCTGTATTTAGCCCTGACTTGCACTGCTCTTACAAACAAAAATACTCAAGGGTAGCTTTGAACATTTCCTCATCCAAAGTTATGCAAATAAGTATTGGCAACTGTGGCAGTCCTTATTTTTGTTTTTACACCAGATTTTTAGCAGTACACTGATTAAACTGGTTTTATCTAAATGATTTGAAAGGGACACATGCGCACACGTAGCTTGGCAAACTGCTGCAGGGTCTACATTAGACTGTGAAAGCATGACTGCAGGTCATCACCATATTTTAAATATGAGATACATAAGTATATATACATGTACATTTTTAATTGTATTAATGCAATTTGTACATTTAGTAAATACCACTCGTAGTAATAATAAAGAAAATAAAAAAAAAAGGTGAGCTGGTTTGGAGATGAGGCTATTTTTTTTCAACAGTTTTGCTTCTATTTCTTATGGTTTGCAACAGATGCTTTGTGTAGGGAGGCTTGCAGCCGTGTCCTCATTTGAGACAGCTCTCTTCCACACACATGCAAACAGTGCAGTGTCATGTTAGCACTCACCATACTGAATGAGCAAAATTTCCTAAAAGTTTTTTTTTTTAAAAACGCACACTGGAGTGCAACTTGTTCTAAATAGGCACTACGTACCAAAGGAAAAGAAATATGAATAATGTATGCTTGTAATTTAGAAGAGTTGGGTAAGAATAACTTAATTTCCTACAGTTTCTAACTATTCCATGGTAGGAGAACCCACTATGAGTAATATGCAAACCAGAACATACTCGGTAAAAAAGATCTAATATATGAAAGAAAGTCCTTCTGCTTAGTAAAAAGAGGGTCAAATTGATGCTGAATACATGTAAACTGTTTTAGGATATCATCATTAGTAATTTAAATACATTTAATAAATGGAAGAATGTTGCAGAGGGGTAGCAATACATGTCTGGCTGTGATTCAGCCCTCATGAAACTAAATTGAACACCACAGATCCATTCTAGGTCCAAGAATGAAACTGATTGACCCCCTTATGATGCATTTTGCAGTGTCAATAAAAACGTAAGTAAAAGAAGGAGCTGGTGTCTCACTGGATTGTAACTTCCTTGAGGGACCGTCACTATTAATCTAACAAGACTGGATAAAGGAAGAATTGCAGATTCTGTTAGGGACAGGGCAGAGTTTTTGATGTTTTCTTGAGGAATAGTACCTTTGTAGGAGATATGCAAGGTAGGGCTTACATTATTGAATAACATTATCAAGGGGCACAGTGTAGATAAGATGGAGGACAAGGATACCAGCAAGGAGACAAGAGTAGGGATCAGTGTTATTCTTGCCCATGCCAAGAGGCTTGCAGAAGAAACAGCACCACATGAGGAACGCTTTCCAGAGAAAACAAGTAGGAACATAGGATGGAACAGAGAGAGAGATGACCCAATGCAGTGGAAAACCAAGTTCTTCAAGAAAAGCAACTACATCTCCAGAATCTACAGAACTCAAGATTCTTTCTATGTCCATGCACATTCTACGTTCCAAGGACTGTTTTTCTAACAAGAATGAGTAGCTCCCATCGTAACAGAATACCACCTAGTTTACAAGTAATAAATGGGAACATAAGTAAATGGACGTTACCACCTCCCATTTTCTTACAGTCCACCTGTTGTCTGTTCACTTGTCTCTGCTCACACTGGGATACGTATAATGTTGAAGTTTTGTATATGCAGCATTACTTTTTGTATATGCTTGCCCATGTTTGGACTATGTCCCCTTCTGGGGTTTTGCTGTCACAGCGCTTATTAACATATATAACTGCCTGACTTATATGCTTCAGGGCAGAAGACGCCAGCTTGTAAGACGTAACACTGGGATGTGCGTCTGCCTTCCGCCTTGGCATGCCAATAAACCTTGGTACCTCAAGAAACATTTCATCTGTTCCAGAGTCTTGCCTGGTGTTTGTGTTTTCTTTGCGTCATTCTGAGGAGGGTTGAAAATGAGTTTTCCTAACACTGGAGGTCACAAAACTCTCTTTCTATTACAAACACAACTGTAATGAAAATGTAACACTCCACACAACCTACATTCACACAACTGGTCTCTGGACACCCCTTCAGAATACCTCCCTAAGTTGCTGGCATCAAGTCAGTGTCTTTCAGAAGCCCCAGAGTGTCTTCTTACACCGACGTTGTACAACAAGTAATGAGAACAGAAGACGCCTCATACATCTGGATTTGTCATGTTGCCGTACAGTGTTCTACAGATGCTTGTGCAGGTTGCGGGAGTATTTGTACTCAAAAAGTGCAGGCAACATCAAAATTGGTTTTGCCCAGGGGTTAACTGGACAACGGCCAGACCTAACTACATCCACTTCAGCCCTCCCACTCATTGAAGGCTAACTTTAATTCTCACTTTTATTACAAGCACTCACATTTCAAAATAAGGAGAATGTTCTTGAACCATTTCTACTTCGCACATTCCATGATTTGTTCCTTGCCCATTCTAAAACCCGGTGTTTGCAGTATCATCTTAGTGCAAAGAAGCTCATAAGTTGAACAATTTTGCAAGGATGAAAGACGCTTTCGGACCCATTGGGATTTGAATGTTTGACTAGCAAACTACGTATATTCACAAACAGCTGTCAATCTACCATAATACCGTGCCCTCTTTCTATGGCCTGGCTTGACAGTGCAGCTGTCCCCAGACAATTATTTGAGCATCACTAGAGAGGGGCTTTGGGACCGCCCACATTTTGGGAGTCAGGAGTACGTGTTTCGAGTAGGCAAATGTTGTGTGCTTAGACAGAAAAGTGTTTCCCCTCCACGCAGCTGTGATCATTTTGTCCATTTATTCAGCTGCCTGAGGTTGAATTTTCTGGGGTGCTCGCATGCCATTGTATTGCTATTAAAGTGTCTTAGATAACTAAATTATGTTATTTTTCTCTGGCAGCAGCACAGAGGGAGGAAGGCATTCATCTACCTACATGGAAGTTTAGGTCTGGCTTGACTGGGGGCAAGTGTCACTTGACTTTTTAACCATCACCAATATTGTGCTACAGTTATTATACAGTATTTTGCTTTTTTAATGAGTCACGTTATCCTACATTTCTTTAAAGCCAGACTTGTTGGAATTGCCAATGCTTGTTTTACCAGTTTCCTTGATGCAAAGTGTTGTGTAACCTGGTATACAACAGAAGGGCGTGTCTCTTGGGCTGGCCAGCCTTGGTTTAAACAGCACAGCCGCAGGATCGAAGCTCCTCTGTAGAGAAATAAGGCAGCAGCTTTAGGACGCCACCTAGTGGTGGTGCTAAATAACAACAACCTAGAGGTAAAATATCATCTCGGTGGGATGACTGAAAACCCTTGCACTGTTCCTTTGTTAGCCTCATACACAATACACGTGCACGTGCTGTCAGGCAAGGCGCGACGCCCCCTCTGAACGGAAGCCGATGGGCTGCAGATGTGAGCAGCTGCAGGCCCCCAGAAAGCGTCAGCACTCGGAGTTTTCTGCTGAGATACCAAGAGCTGCTGAAATTTTTCACTTCATTGCGGGACTCCCCCGCCCTCTGACGCGGGCGGACGTCAACAACGAGGGGGACATGGAATCTCATGCTAACCAAACCCAGGAAAATATTACTGCCAATAAAGAAACACATCTGTGAGGATTAATTACACTCCGTGCAGGAACACCATGGACTGAGGAATGAGAGATGGAAAAGGGGGTAAAAGCAGAAAGGACGTGGAAAAAGAGTCACGAAGGCGGGAAACGTTGAGAGGAAAACAGAAAATGGGCGAACTGAAAGACGGTTAAAAAAATACCCATTAATAAAGTGACATATAAATACAAAAATGAAAAGTAGTGAAGCCGTTAAAATGAAAAAAATAAAATGGACAGGCGCAAACACAAAAGCAAAACAAGAATAGTGAAGAAACAGAGAGAAGAAACAAGCCAAATACAGAAAAAAGCGAAATGTAGGAAGAAATGGAAAACGAAAGGGCACTAGATAAAAAAAAGAAAATTGAAATATGAATAAGGTTATGGGCATTAGAAAAGGTATACAGCACGCTGTGGTCAAAAAATCATCACTAAATCCGTTCTTGTAGTTGTTTCTTAATTGAATTTATCGAAATGAAGAGGCCAAAAATACGGGAAAATAATCATTTAAAAGGGCACCCCAGCACTGGAACGTGGATGGAATAAAGATCAGCAAATTAAGAAAGCTAGGGTGACTAGAATTTGAAGGCCAAAAACCGGAACATTTCACAAAAAATAGAAGAAGGACTGCAATTGTACTTCAACCGAGCGCGCAGAGTGACGGCTCTCACCAGCACAGAATTACAGAAGAGGCACTCAGAACATAAATAAAATGCCATTTTCAAAGCCAGTACAATGCCTGTTAATTAAATTGCTTTCTGTTAATAATTGCTAACTATCTCTTCTTTAGAAAACAAAAAGTAATCTCCAAGTTTTCAGGCGACCCTCTCTAAACAACGGGACATCAGCTAGATTTCCCGGAATCTGCCGGGAAAGCTGGTGAAAAACCGGGACCGTCCCGGCAAATCCGGGACGCCTGGTCACCCTAAAGGAAGCTGTAGGGAGAGATAGTGTGTGACAATTAATGAGACAGAAGAAATACTTGAGAGAGAGGGGGAATGAGAACGGTAGAGAGGAAGTAAGGATGGGATGAGAGACAGAGACAACGGAAGTCTAGAAAAAGAGAACAGAGACAGACGAAAAATAAAGAGCGTCAGAAATAATAGAGACTTTAGATAAAGAAGTGAACTAGGAAGAAATAGGAGGCGGCGATAAAGGGAAACAAAGAAACAAAAGAGAGAAAGGGACAGAGGGGGAACACGAACGAGATTTGTAAATTATTAGAGACAGAAGAGAGAGAGAAAAATGAATGAGAAAAAAAGGGGAGGGAAAGGCAGAGCCTGTGGGAGACTGAACAGGGGAAGAAATATTAGAAAATAATAGGAAAAAATAAGATACAGAGATGATTTTAGAGAAAAACAAGAGAAAGGTGAAGTAGAGGGACTAGGAAAAAATGGTGAATTGGGGGCAGAGACGCCAGATATGACCGGAAGAAAGGGAGAGGTGAGAAACGGAGCGACGCAGATGGTAAGACGGACAGACGAAAGAGATTCAAATGGATGACAGAAAGCAGTGCTGGGTGGAGAGAGCTAAAGGGGGGCTGCGAGGCTGAAAACAGAAAAGGAAAGAGGGAGTAGTGGGGGCTTATCAGGGGCAGCTGGTGCGGGAGGGGTGGGACTATCTCGAAAGTTGCCTGGTGGCTCTGGAAGTGAACAGGCTGGGAGGGATGATGCCAGGGCGCACCAGAGCCCACCCTTAGCTACACCCCTCCCCTTACCTGTGTGAGCTCCGGTCCAGTAGAGAGCAGGCTGCGGACCCCGGAGGGAGCAGGACAGAAAGACCACCCACAGGACGACGGTGGCCAGAACCAGCGCCGAGACGCAGGAGAAGCGCAGCCAGGCCGGGTCACTAAGCACCCACTGGGCCAGGGGATGCATCCCCGAGAGGGACCGGCGCCCACCGGCAGCGGCCTTCCTCCTCCTCGCAGCGAGGGTGCCCGTGTGCCAGGCTGGCAGCGTCCACTCCGCTGGCACCGGGGCAGGGCCGGCTGCAGATGAGCTCCAGATGTGTGGCAGCTCCACCGTGGGTGTGTGCGCGCTGACACACTCAGGGAGGGGCTCCGTGCATCGGTGAAGGGGAAAGGGCTGTCAGGCGGGACGGGGGGCTAGGCTAACCCCCCTTCACCCCCTGGACGACTCTCTGCCTCGGTGTCAGGCAGGATGAAGAGCTAGGCTGACACCCCCGGGAGCGTTCCCTGCCTCGGTGGAGGGGTAAGGCTGTGCCAGGCAGGATGAAGAGCTAGCCTGACCCCACGGGAGCGTTCCCTGCCTCGGTGGAGGGGTTTAGTAAGGCAGTGCCAGGCAGGATGAAGAGCTAGCCTGAGCCCTCGGGCAGAATAAGGGTCTGTCCTGGCTCCTCCGCATGGTGGACGAGAGCCTCTAACTTACCCCTGCGTGGGAGCTGGAAGGCCTCACTGCGGTACGTGAGCCCAGCGGGTGCCCGGGCAGCGGGTGGGAGAGGCAGCGGGAGCACAGTCAGGGGGTAGACACACTAGGAACTCACTATTGCGCCAGTAGTTCAGTAGTGTGCCGCTAGGAACTCAGTTTGGTGTCAGGTGGAGATTGGCAGTGTGCCACTAGCAGCTCAGTATAGTGCCATCAGGAACACAGTGTTGTGCCAGCTGAAGCTTGGTAGTGTGCAACTAGGAACACAGTATAGTGCCACCAGAATCTCAGTATGATGCCACGAGGAGCTAGATATTGTGCCATTAGGAGTACAGTGTGGTGCCAACTGGAGCTTGGTAGTGTGCCAGTAGGAGTAGTGTGGTGTCATCTGGAGATCGCTGGTGAGCCGCTAGGAGCTCAGTATGATGTCAACTGGAGCTTGATAGTGTGGCACTAGGAGCTCGGTAGTGTGTTACTAGTAGCACAGTATGGTGTCAGCAGATGCTCAGCAGTGTGTCACTAGGAACTCAGTATGGCGCCAGCTGGAGCTCAGTAGCGTGCCAGTAGGAGCTCAGTATGGTGTCAGCTGGAGTGCAGTAATGTGACACTAGGAGCTCAGTATGGTGTCAACTGGAGTGCAGTAATGTGCCACTAGGAGCTCAGTATGGTGTCAACTGTGCAGTAATGTGCCACTAGGAGCTCATTATGGTGCCAGCAGGAGCGCAGTAATGTGCCACTAGGAGCTCAGTGTGGTGTCAGCAAGAGCTAAATAGTGTATCACCAGGAGCTCAGTATGGTGTCAGCTGGAGCTTGGTAGTGTGGCACTAGGAGCTCGGTAGTGTGCCACTAGTAGCACAGTATGGTGTCAGCAGATGCTCAGCAGTGTGTCACTAGGAACTCAGTATGGCGCCAGCTGGAGCTCAGTAGCGTGCCAGTAGGAGCTCAGTATGGTGTCAGCTGGAGTGCAGTAATGTGACACTAGGAGCTCAGTATGGTG
This sequence comes from Pleurodeles waltl, assembly GCF_031143425.1. Lineage (NCBI taxonomy): Eukaryota > Metazoa > Chordata > Amphibia > Caudata > Salamandridae > Pleurodeles > Pleurodeles waltl. The sequence continues at coordinate 1,126,783,051 of NC_090439.1, forward strand.
TCAACTGGAGTGCAGTAATGTGCCACTAGGAGCTCAGTATGGTGTCAACTGTGCAGTAATGTGCCACTAGGAGCTCAGTATGGTGCCAGCAGGAGCGCAGTAATGTGCCACTAGGAGCTCAGTGTGGTGTCAGCAAGAGCTAAATAGTGTATCACCAGGAGCTCAGTATGGTGTCAGCTGGAGCTCTGTAGTGCACCACTAAGGGCAGAGTATGGTGCCAGCAGGCGTGCAGTAATGTGCCACTAGGAGCTCAGTATGGTGCCAGCAGGCGTGCAGTAACGTGCCACTAGGAGCTCAGTATGGTGTCAGCTGGAGCTCTGTAGTGCACCACTAGGGGCACAGTGCAGTGTGGTGTCAGCTGAAGCTTGTTAGTGTGTCGCCAGGAGCACAGTGTTTTGTCAGCTGGAGCTTGGTAGTGTGCCACTAGGAGCACAACATGGTATCAGCTAGGGCTCAGTAGTGTGCCACTAGGAGCTTACTGTGGTGCCAGCAGGAGCTCGGTAGTGTGACAGAAGGAGTACAATGTGGCAGCAGCTGGAGCTCGGTAGTGCACCACTAGGAGCTCAGGAGTGTGCCACTAGGATCACAGTGTGACATCAGCAGGAGCTTGAAAGTGTGCCACCAGGAGCTCAGTATGGTGTCAGGAGGAGCTCTGTAGTGTGCCACTAGGAGCTCAGGGTGGTGTCAGCTGGAGCTCATTAGTGTGTCTCTAGGAGCTCAGTATAGTGTCAGGAGGAGCTCTGTAGTGTGCCACTAGGAGCTCAGGGTGGTGTCAGCTGGAGCTCATTAGTGTGTCTCTAGGAGTTCAGTATAGTGTCAGGAGGAGCTCTCTAGTGTGCAACTAGGAGGTCAGGGTGGTGTCAGCTGGAGCTCATTAGTGTGTCTCTAGGAGCTCAGTATAGTGTCAGGAGGAGCTGTGTAGTGTGCCACCAGGAGCTCAATACTGTGTCAGCTGGAGCTCAGTAGTGTGTCTGTAGGAGCTCAGAATAGTGTCAGGAGGAGCTCTGTAGTGTGCCACAAGGAGCTCAGTATGGTGTCAGCTGGAGCTCAGTAGTGTGTCTCTAGGAGCTCAGTATAGTGTCAGGCGGAGTTCTGCAGTGTGCCTCTAGGAGCTCAGGGTGGTGTCCGCTGGAGCTCATTAGTGTGTCTCTAGGAGCTCAGTATAGTGTCAGGAGGAGCTCTATAGTGTGCCACCAGGAGCTCAGTATTGTGTCAGCTGGAGCTCAGTAGTGTGTCTGTAGGAGCTCAGAATAGTGTCAGGAGGAGCTCTGTAGTGTGCCACTAGGAGTTCAGTGTGGTGTCAGCAAGAGCTCAATAGTGTATCACCAGGAGCTCAGTATGGTGTCAGCTGGAGCTCAGTAGCGTGCCAGTAGGAGCACAGTATGGTGCCAGCAGGCTTGTAGTAATGTGCCACTAGGAGCTCAGTATCGTGCCAGCAGGTGTGCAGTAATGTGCCACTAGGAGCTCAGTATGGTGCCAGCAGGAGCGAAGTAATGTGCCACTAGGAGCTCAGTATGGTGCCAGCAGGCGTGCAGTAATGTGCCACTAGGAGCTTAGTATGGTGCCAGCAGGAGCGCAGTAATGTGCCACTAGGAGCTCAGTGTAGTGTCAGCAAGAGCTCAATAGTGTATCACCAGGAGCTCAGTATGGTGTCAGCTGGAGCTCAGTAGCGTGTCAGTAGGAGCACAGTATGGTGCCAGCAGGCTTGCAGTAATGTGCCACTAGGAGCTCGGTATGGTGCCAGCAGGCGTGCAGTAATGTGCCACTAGGAGCTCAGTATGGTGTCAGCTGTAGCTCTGTAGTGCACCACTAGGGGCACAGTGCAGTGTGGTGTCAGCTGAAGCTTGTTAGTGTGTCGCCAGGAGCACAGTGTTTTGTCAGCTGGAGCTTGGTAGTGTGCCACTAGGAGCACAACATGGTATCAGCTAGGGCTCAGTAGTGTGCCACTAGGAGCTTACTGTGGTGCCAGCAGGAGCTTGGTAGTGTGACAGGAGGAGTACAATGTGGCGGCAGCTGGAGCTCGGTTGTGCGCCACTAGGAGCTCAGGACTGTGCCACTAGGATCACAGTGTGACATCAGCAGTAGCTCGAAAGTATGCCACTAGGAGCTCAGGGTGGTGTCAGCTGGAGCTCATTAATGTGTCTCTAGGAGCTCAGTATAGTGTCAGGAGGAGCTCTATAGTGTGCCACCAGGAGCTCAGTATTGTGTCAGCTGGAGCTCAGTAGTGTGTCTGTAGTAGCTCAGAATAGTGTCAGGACGAGCTCTGTAGTGTGCCACAAGGAGCTCAGTATGGTGTCAGCTGGAGCTCAGTAGTGTGTCTCTAGGAGCTCAGTATGGTGTCAGGCAGAGCTCCGTAGTGTGCCAATAGGAGCTCAGTATGGTGTCAGCTGGAGCTCAGTAGTGTGTCTCTAGGAGCTCAGTATAGTGTCAGGCGGAGCTCTGTAGTGTGTCTCTAGGAGCTCAGTATAGTGTCAGGCGGAGCTCTGTAGTGTGCCACTAGGAGCCCAGTATGGTGTCAGCTGGAGCTCAGTAGTGTTTCTCCAGGAGCTCAGGATGGTGTCAGCTGGAGCTCATTAGTGTGTCTCTAGGAGCTCAGTATCGTGCCAGCAGGTGTGCAGTAATGTGCCACTAGGAGCTCAGTATGATGCCAGCAGGAGCGAAGTAATGTGCCACTAGGAGCTCAGTATGGTGCCAGGAGGTGTGCATTAATGTGCCACTAGGAGCTCAGTATGGTGCCAGCAGGAGCGCAGTAATGTGCCACTAGGAGCTCAGTGTAGTGTCAGCAAGAGCTCAATAGTGTTTCACCAGGAGCTCAGTATGGTGTCAGCTGGAGCTCAGTAGCGTGTCAGTAGAAGCACAGTATGGTGCCAGCAGGCTTGCAGTAATGTGCCACTAGGAGCTCAGTATGGTGCCAGCAGGCGTGCAGTAATGTGCCACTAGGAGCTCAGTATGGTGTCAGCTGGAGCTCTGTAGTGCACCACTAGGGGCACAGTGCAGTGTGGTGTCAGCTGAAGCTTGTTAGTGTGTCGCCAGGAGCACAGTGTTTTGTCAGCTGGAGCTTGGTAGTGTGCCACTAGGAGCACAACATGGTATCAGCTAGGGCTCAGTAGTGTGCCACTAGGAGCTTACTGTGGTGCCAGCAGGAGCTCGGTAGTGTGACAGAAGGAGTACAATGTGGCAGCAGCTGGAGCTCGGTAGTGCACCACTAGGAACTCAGGAGTGTGCCACTAGGATCACAGTGTGACATCAGCAGGAGCTTGAAAGTGTGCCACCAGGAGCTCAGTATGGTGTCAGGAGGAGCTCTGTAGTGTGCCACTAGGAGCTCAGGGTGGTGTCAGCTGGAGCTCATTAGTGTGTCTCTAGGAGCTCAGTATAGTGTCAGGAGGAGCTCTATAGTGTGCCACCAGGAGCTCAGTATTGTGTCAGCTGGAGCTCAGTAGTGTGTCTGTAGGAGCTCAGAATAGTGTCAGGAGGAGCTCTGTAGTGTGCCACTAGGAGTTCAGTGTGGTGTCAGCAAGAGCTCAATAGTGTATCACCAGGAGCTCAGTATGGTGTCAGCTGGAGCTCAGTAGCGTGCCAGTAGGAGCACAGTATGGTGCCAGCAGGCTTGTAGTAATGTGCCACTAGGAGCTCAGTATCGTGCCAGCAGGTGTGCAGTAATGTGCCACTAGGAGCTCAGTATGGTGCCAGCAGGAGCGAAGTAATGTGCCACTAGGAGCTCAGTATGGTGCCAGCAGGCGTGCAGTAATGTGCCACTAGGAGCTTAGTATGGTGCCAGCAGGAGCGCAGTAATGTGCCACTAGGAGCTCAGTGTAGTGTCAGCAAGAGCTCAATAGTGTATCACCAGGAGCTCAGTATGGTGTCAGCTGGAGCTCAGTAGCGTGTCAGTAGGAGCACAGTATGGTGCCAGCACGCTTGCAGTAATGTGCCACTAGGAGCTCGGTATGGTGCCAGCAGGCGTGCAGTAATGTGCCACTAGGAGCTCAGTATGGTGTCAGCTGGAGCTCTGTAGTGCACCACTAGGGGCACAGTGCAGTGTGGTATCAGCTGAAGCTTGTTAGTGTGTCGCCAGAAGCACAGTGTTTTGTCAGCTGGAGCTTGGTAGTGTGCCACTAGGAGCACAACATGGTATCAGCTAGGGCTCAGTAGTGTGCCACTAGGAGCTTACTGTGGTGCCAGCAGGAGCTTGGTAGTGTGACAGGAGGAGTACAATGTGGCGGCAGCTGGAGGTCGGTTGTGCGCCACTAGGAGCTCAGGACTGTGCCACTAGGATCACAGTGTGACATCAGCAGTAGCTCGAAAGTGTGCCACTAGGAGCTCAGGGTGGTGTCAGCTGGAGCTCATTAATGTGTCTCTAGGAGCTCAGTATAGTGTCAGGAGGAGCTCTATAGTGTGCCACCAGGAGCTCAGTATTGTGTCAGCTGGAGCTCTGTAGTGTGCCACTAGGAGCTCAGGGTGGTGTCAGCTGGAGCTCATTAGTGTGTCTCTAGGAGCTCAGTGTAGTGTCAGGAGGAGCTCTATAGTGTGCCACCAGGAGCTCAGTATTGTGTCAGCTGGAGCTCAGTAGTGTGTCTGTAGGAGCTCAGAATAGTGTCAGGAGGAGCTCTGTAGTGTGCCACTAGGAGTTCAGTGTGGTGTCAGCAAGAGCTCAATAGTGTATCACCAGGAGCTCAGTATGGTGTCAGCTGAAGCTCAGTAGCGTGCCAGTAGGATCACAGTATGGTGCCAGCAGGCTTGTAGTAATGTGCCACTAGGAGCTCAGTATCGTGCCAGCAGGTGTGCAGTAATGTGCCACTAGGAGCTCAGTATGGTGCCAGCAGGAGCGAAGTAATGTGCCACTAGGAGCTCAGTATGGTGCCAGCAGGCGTGCAGTAATGTGCCACTAGGAGCTTAGTATGGTGCCAGCAGGAGCGCAGTAATGTGCCACTAGGAGCTCAGTGTAGTGTCAGCAAGAGCTCAATAGTGTATCACCAGGAGCTCAGTATGGTGTCAGCTGGAGCTCAGTAGCGTGTCAGTAGGAGCACAGTATGGTGCCAGCACGCTTGCAGTAATGTGCCACTAGGAGCTCGGTATGGTGCCAGCAGGCGTGCAGTAATGTGCCACTAGGAGCTCAGTATGGTGTCAGCTGGAGCTCTGTAGTGCACCACTAGGGGCACAGTGCAGTGTGGTATCAGCTGAAGCTTGTTAGTGTGTCGCCAGAAGCACAGTGTTTTGTCAGCTGGAGCTTGGTAGTGTGCCACTAGGAGCACAACATGGTATCAGCTAGGGCTCAGTAGTGTGCCACTAGGAGCTTACTGTGGTGCCAGCAGGAGCTTGGTAGTGTGACAGGAGGAGTACAATGTGGCGGCAGCTGGAGCTCGGTTGTGCGCCACTAGGAGCTCAGGACTGTGCCACTAGGATCACAGTGTGACATCAGCAGTAGCTCGAAAGTGTGCCACTAGGAGCTCAGGGTGGTGTCAGCTGGAGCTCATTAATGTGTCTCTAGGAGCTCAGTATAGTGTCAGGAGGAGCTCTATAGTGTGCCACCAGGAGCTCAGTATTGTGTCAGCTGGAGCTCAGTAGTGTGTCTGTAGTAGCTCAGAATAGTGTCAGGACGAGCTCTGTAGTGTGCCACAAGGAGCTCAGTATGGTGTCAGCTGGAGCTCAGTAGTGTGTCTCTAGGAGCTCAGTATGGTGTCAGGCAGAGCTCCGTAGTGTGCCACTAGGAGCTCAGTATGGTGTCAGCTGGAGCTCAGTAGTGTGTCTCTAGGAGCTCAGTATAGTGTCAGGCGGAGCTCTGTAGTGTGTCTCTAGGAGCTCAGTATAGTGTCAGGCGGAGCTCTGTAGTGTGCCACTAGGAGCTCAGTATGGTGTCAGCTGGAGCTCAGTAGTGTGTCTCCAGGAGCTCAGGGTGGTGTCAGCTGGAGCTCATTAGTGTGTCTCTAGGAGCTCAGTATCGTGCCAGCAGGTGTGCAGTAATGTGCCACTAGGAGCTCAGTATGGTGCCAGCAGGAGCGAAGTAATGTGCCACTAGGAGCTCAGTATGGTGCCAGCAGGTGTGCATTAATGTGCCACTAGGAGCTCAGTATGGTGCCAGCAGGAGCACAGTAATGTGCCACTAGGAGCTCAGTGTAGTGTCAGCAAGAGCTCAATAGTGTATCACCAGGAGCTCAGTATGGTGTCAGCTGGAGCTCAGTAGCGTGTCAGTAGGAGCACAGTATGGTGCCAGCAGGCTTGCAGTAATGTGCCACTAGGAGCTCGGTATGGTGCCAGCAGGCGTGCAGTAATGTGCCACTAGGAGCTCAGTATGGTGTCAGCTGGAGCTCTGTAGTGCACCACTAGGGGTACAGTGCAGTGTGGTGTCAGCTGAAGCTTGTTAGTGTGTCGCCAGGAGCACAGTGTTTTGTCAGCTGGAGCTTGGTAGTGTGCCACTAGGAGCACAACATGGTATCAGCTAGGGCTCAGTAGTGTGCCACTAGGAGCTTAATGTGGTGCCAGCAGGAGCTTGGTAGTGTGACAGGAGGAGTACAATGTGGCGGCAGCTGGAGCTCGGTTGTGCGCCACTAGGAGCTCAGGACTGTGCCACTAGGATCACAGTGTGACATCAGCAGTAGCTCGAAAGTGTGCCACTAGGAGCTCAGGGTGGTGTCAGCTGGAGCTCATTAATGTGTCTCTAGGAGCTCAGTATAGTGACAGGAGGAGCTCTATAGTGTGCCACCAGGAGCTCAGTATTGTGTCAGCTGGAGCTCAGTCGTGTGTCTGTAGTAGCTCAGAATAGTGTCAGGACGAGCTCTGTAGTGTGCCACAAGGAGCTCAGTATGGTGTCAGCTGGAGCTCAGTAGTGTGTCTCTAGGAGCTCAGTATGGTGTCAGGCAGAGCTCCGTAGTGTGCCACTAGGAGCTCAGTATGGTGTCAGCTGGAGCTCAGTAGTGTGTCTCTAGGAGCTCAGTATAGTGTCAGGCGGAGCTCTGTAGTGTGTCTCTAGGAGCTCAGTATAGTGTCAGGCGGAGCTCTGTAGTGTGCCACTAGGAGCTCAGTATGGTGTCAGCTGGAGCTCAGTAGTGTGTCTCCAGGAGCTCAGGGTGGTGTCAGCTGGAGCTCATTAGTGTGTCTCTAGGAGCTCAGAATAGTGTCAGGAGGAGCTCTGTAGTGTGTCTCTAGGAGCTCAGTATTGTGTCAGGCGGAGCTCTGTAGTGTGCCACTAGGAGCTCAGTATGGTGTCAGCTGGAGCTCAGTAGTGTGTCTCTAGGAGCTCAGGGTGGTGTCAGCTGGAGCTCATTAGTGTGTCTCTAGGAGCTCAGTATAGTGTCAGGCGGAGCTCTGTCGTGTGCCACTAGGAGCTCAGTATGGTGTGAGCTGGAGCTCAGTAGTGTCTCTAGGAGCGCAGTATAGTGTCAGGCGGAGCTCTGTAGTGTGCCACTAGGAGCTCAGGGTGGTGGCAGAAAGAAGTCAAGAGGTGTCACTAGAATCTTAGTGATGCAGTCCGGATTGCATGCTATGCCATCCTCTAGGGCAGAGGACTTCAAACTGGGGGGCGGTCCCCCTAGGGGGACCTCAAGTGATCCGGGGGGTGGGGTTGCTAGACTTTATCCAAAAGAAGCATTATACAGATAACAGGCCTTTGTTTTAAGCAGAAGCATGTTATTGCACTTTTAAAAAGGAAAAAGTACTTAACTGCAATGTTTAAATAAGTCTTGACACATTTAAACATAGCCATCTTTATAAAATAAGTGTGAACAATTCTGAGGGGGGCCCAATGATTTTTATTTTTCAACTGGGGGGGTGCGGCATCAAAAAGTTTGGAGACCACTGCTATAGGGGATAGTGGGAACCCAATGAAGATGGAGGCAGCCTGGAGTGGGTGGTAGAAAAAGGAAGAGGACGATAGCGCCCCCGGATGGGTTTGTGAAGGGTTCACCACGCTAGTGCCGGGTGTGTGGGAGGAGACAGTAGTCACACAGGGAGGTGGAGTATCTCTGGCCCAATGAATCCGCAGACAACATAATGACACACACAAACCAAACCAATGGCACAACACACGCATGCAGTAAACTCAGATTACCTACTGGTGCCACCTATGCGGCAGAAAGGGTACTGCTGCTAACTGTATACAAACCCCTCACTGGTCCTCAAGTTTTCTGTCCTCTCTCCAGCAGTGGCTTCGAGGTAGGTTGCCCCAGTGCAGTAGAGAGGGTGCCTGCAGGGTGCGCTGGGCCAAGGTATGCTGCAGAGGGCACCAGTGAAAGAAAGAAACGACTCAAGATGCAGACGTGTGACATGGATGGAATGCGGCGGGCAGAAGCAAGCTGGCACTACCAGGAGGGGCCTAGAATAAACACAGACAAAACGGGTCTTGGTGCGAGAGCCGGGGATGTGCTGGAGCCCTCCAGGGTGGTCACCGGGTGCACCCGAGTGAGAGGCTTGGAGACTGGAGAGTTACAAGTGACAACATCACTTGGATGTTCCAGAAAAACTCAGTTTGTCTTCTTCTTGGAAAATTATTTTGAGAAACCCCTCTTCCAGCACTCCATTAAATGCCGGACTGTTCCCAGACCAGAAAACACTCTTCCTCGAGCCTTTCATGGAAGTCGTTTTCTGTGGCTTTCTGCTAGGGGACAACAGTCTTTTCACGGCTAGGGAAGTTGTGCTCCTTCCCGCTTGCCTGTTTTTGCTCTTCTGGCCTGCTCTGTGCCCTTGCCCACAGTGATGCCAACATTTCCGAATTCACTGAGGGGGTTGCACATTTTTTGCGCCACACCAAAGCACGCAGTTTTGCTGAGTGCTGAGTGCCCCTAAAGTGTATTCTCGCACAAAGATGAGGTGTTAGTTCCTAGAGACTGATGGCTGGAGGAGGTTGATCACACGTCGGGGGCACAGGACTGTTTCCTCTTCCCTTGGGTGAGGGGATACAGGCCCTCCTTGTCACTATTCCATTCAGTTGACTATAAACATGTGGGTGCTTAGTTATAAGAACTTTGGGCCTGATTCTAACTTTGGAGGACGGTGTTAAACCGTCCCAAAAGTGGCGGATATACCACCTACCGTATTACGAGTCCATTATATCCTATGGAACTCGTAATACGGTAGGTGGTATATCCGCCACTTTTGGGACGGTTTAACACCGTCCTCCAAAGTTAGAATCAGGCCCTTTGTGTTGCATTTGCACCACGCAATGTGGCACACGTGTGACACAAACCTCTAAGACAGATTTTTGAAGCCACGCAAACCCACTTTGCGTGGCTCTGAGTGGCCTCTTAAATCTGGAATAGCACAACGCAATGCAAATCGATGCATAGACCTACACTGCCCTGGGTATACCTTCCATGGGCATTGCGGTGGGTGTTCCTACGCAACTCCCATGGATTTCGACACATTCCCAGATTTACAATGACTTGTAAATCTGGGAATGCGCCAAAATCTTATGCCTTCAAATACAACTTGAGGGTACTTTTTAACAAGCTTGTTAGTCCTTTCAACCTGGCAATTAGCTTGCGGGTTACACAAAGCAGTGTGACACTCTTCTATTCATTAACCCAACACAAACTCTTTCATTTCCTGGAACACAAGCTGCATGCCATTATTTGTGACAATGTGACTTAAGTAGCATCCTCTGGTAAAATTGGCTCTCAAATGCTCAATAGTATTCTCAACGGTTATGTCTTCCAAAAATGACTTCTAGTCGCTTACTGTGAATGTCCATGATAATGGCAGCAAAGTGTATGTACCTAGGAAGACAGTTGTAAGATCCAATGAAAGCTAAACAATACCTTTCCCAAAGTCTCCTAGAGCCATCAATGTGACTTACGGGAACATAACACACTTTGAGACATGTCTCCCTTTACTTGCAAACTGTACACTCACAAATTCCTTGCATCACTTGATAATCTAGTCGTGGTCACAAAAACGTAGCCTTGAGTCTACTCTTAGTTTATTTTTGTCCTAAGGGGCCTTCATGGGCTAAGACAAATAGCCCTTTATGTAAAGATTCAGGTGGTACAAATCAGTTGCCTCTCACTACCACACCATCAGCACAAATGGATAATTAATTCAAAACTTTAAAAAATGGCTGAACCCTAACTAGGACACAACTTTCCCTACAGTCACCCTTGTTGATTTCTGTGCCACTTGATTAAAACCGAGTTACATCTGACAGCATCAGCTGCTCCTATGAATGCCACCTTACAACACTCCATAAGATTGCCCACATTGCCCAATTCTTCCCTATTTTCTCCCGAAACACCCATATCACTGCTTTTCAACGGAAGCCTCAAACGATAGTCAGTGCACTGCTATGCCATCTCGGATGCATTCAACAGTGTTATTATATTCATGAAGAACTGCAGCTAAACTGGACAGTCATGCAGAGCCATCACCACTTCTCCAGATAAGAAGGCTTGGACTAAAAGTTTATGATCCATCATTAAAATTATTTTCAAACCCCTTATGTAGGTTCCATTTCTGCTCAGTTCCTCAAATAGCTGCCAAGGCCTCCCGCTCTATGGCCAAGAAGTTTCTTTCAGAATCAGAAAGAGAGTGATACACAAAAGCATTGGTCATTTCACACCCTCTTTGACACCGGGAAAGAACCACTTCAATACCTTTGATCTTGCATCAAAAGTAAAAACTTTTTTTAAAGACATCAAAGGATGGTAGCACCCTAGCACTGCCAATTGAGTATTTGATTTCCCTAAAGGCAGAGTCCTGATGTGACCCCACCCAAACAACGCTCCTTTCTTCAGTAAAATTCTCAAATTTTCAATTTAACTGGCAAAGTCTTTGATGAATTTCAAGTCATAGTTGATGAGGCAAATAAAAGAGCTCAACCTGTCTTTGCCTTCTGGTCTCTGGGCTTCTTCAGTTGCTCTCATCGGAATGGCTTTTGGTCTTACACCATTCGTAGAATCTGATCAGACTACATTCTCTACTACCTGCACAATAACTTTGCTCTTGTGCCTGTGGAAGGTCATGTCAGCCTCTCAAGTTTGTCAAGAACCTGCTTCAAAATGGCACTATGTTCTTCAACTGTACTTCCATACAATAAGATGTCTTCCTGAAAATAGATGTTGCTATTTTGCTCATTAAAAATTTCAGTCATCATTCTCTGAAAGACACTGGCACCTGATGCCAGGCTGAAGGAGAGACAAGTAGACTAGAATTCCCCTTCAGTTGACATGAACGCTGTGAGAGCTTTGGAATCTTCATGTAACCTAATCAAGTGGTATGTACACCTAAAGTATAATTTGAAGGAGTACTTACAAACCTTCAAAATCAAAATCACTTTCCCAATTTTTGGTAGAGGGAAACTGTAAATATTCTGATTTAAGTATCGCAAGTCGACAAAGAACCTCAAGACCCCCATCCTCTTTCTTGGTGATTACCATGGGGCATAACCAGTCTGCCACCTCTATACCTCTCTAGGTTCAATGATGCCCTCTTGCACAACATCTCTTAGAAATAATTTCACCTCCTCCATCGCTACTAAGGACCTCTCTAGCTTGATGCCTAACTGGCCTTGCCCCCTTTTTAAGGAGTATTTTGTGACTATAGCATTTTACTGTACCTAGTTTCTCTTCAAGCACTGAACAAAAGCTGGATTACAGTAGATCTACCTAGTGTACTCGACCACTATGACCTGATCAGTAGCTCTGAGATTGCTGACAGTATGAAGATTACACTATTGACCCACCCTAAAATGGAAGGTTTGTCCCAGGCCATATAATCTTTTCCTTGATATCTCTTTCTCTAAAAATAAATATCAACCCAAATTAAATGGAAAACTTCTGTGTTATATGCCTGATATCCCTTGAGATTGAAGTCTATTGGGTCTAGAACAGCACCAGGCCACTTCGCCCCTAAAAATATTTTCTGGAAGTATGGTGTACAGGGCTCCAGAATGCAGCATAAATAATTAACAGCAAACTCATCTGTAGTTCTAATCTTTCTACTTTCTACTTATGGCCTTAGTTCCATCCTCTACACATACATTCTACATCCATTCTCTAATAACCCACAATATTTGTAACCATGGTAACCACTACCACACCTTTGCAGTACCAGCTCCCTTTCTGGCAAATCGGTAATTACTACAAAAATTCCCAGCATTTATCTTGCCCACTACACCGATTTGTGATTCTTTCTGTTAAGTCACAGCCATGTCTGACTGACTATCTCATTTGTCATTACATTTCTCTGTTTCCTTTAGGGACAAATTTGATTCCTCAACTAACTAGCGATAGCTTCCTTTATCATGGAATTACTCAACGCCCACAGTCTATCCCGCATTTGTTTGCTGCAGCACCGGACCATTATGTAATGAATTATCAGTTAATCTGTCATCTTCCCCGAATGACATTTGCTTGCCAGCTCCCTCAAGCTTGGCAAAAGTTTGTCAACTGATCTGTGTTGTTTTTTGGGGCTGCGTATAAAATTTATGTCTAGTAGTCATGGTAACATTAATGGATTTGACAAACCTTGTTTCATTGGTGGCTGCCTTTTGCTCCATATACTCATCAGGAAGAATACCTCCTTGAGCATCTCCAGCAGGAGATTTTGCCTGAATAACGATTGCCTGAACAACTAATTTTAAGGTAATTTTAAGGTAAGTTGTTATTTTATATAAATTCTAAACAACTAATAAACCATAAAAAAAGAACAATTTACCTTAAAATTCGTTGTTCAGGCAATCGTTATTCAGGCAAAATCGTTGTTTAGAGAGTGGCTGTTCAGTACTTCGTTGAAGAGACTTTTTAGTTGTTTAGCAGTAGTGGTTTAGGCTATCGTTGTTTAGGACCTAGTTGTTCCGTCACATATTCCACAATGGTTGGTTTGCTGTAGTATGGGGTGCAGGATGGCATGCCTCAATAGCTATGTTTATGGCGTGTAACGTACAGCAGGGTGGGCTGCTGCAGCCAGTCTGGCAGCTGGGTGTGTGCCACTGTGGGGCCAGGAGGATGGTGGTGGAGGGTTAGAGGCCACAGCTGGAGGCTTATTGCAATTTGGTAGGTGATCTGGCAGAATGAACACTGGCAGCAGGAGGAAGGGTCATTATATAGTAGTGATCAGGTCAGTGTGATGGGGAAGGTAGGTGTGATACGGAGTGTACTGCATCAGTGGGGTGTGTGCTGCATCTTTTACTGATAAGAAATCGATCAGAAATCCCAACTTACAAGGAAAATGCTGAAAACATTGGTTTCCACTCACCATCACACATGCTGTATGATATTCTCATAGGCAGGGCCACTGGAATTATGTGGCAACGGAGGCCCAGATTATGTGGCAGAGTTTACTAAATGAGGTGCCAAGAAAAGGCAAATTGTGAAGCTTAATGCACCACACAGTATTTCAATATAACATTTTCACAATATAACACATATTAATAATGTCTGGGCAAAGGCGCCCGCTCATTAGCACCATTAAACACCTGAATACAACAACTAGAGTCTGAAATGTGACCAGTTATCCTTCACAAAGGGTCTGCCCTGCGCAACACTGGGCAGCAGGTTTTAGCATCTTTTCATCAGTTTGAACTAGAAACAGTTTTTTTAATTGAAATTGACAAATTATGCAGCAGATGGCGGATACTGTGGCAAGTGGGGTAAATCCATAACTATGTAAAAAATACTGCGGATGGAGAATGCAAAATTTCCTAGCTATCCTGAAGGAAAGTTTCAATTCTATTAAGGACACGGAGGCGAGGATTATGCAGATCTTTCTTCACTTTTTATTATATAGCAAGTTCAAAGTTAAACACAGAATAAACAAAAAAACTACAAGTTCCATGAAGCCGCCGCCATGGTAACTAGTATCCAATGAGGTTCCGCTCCTAACGCCGGTATAAATATCCACGAGTGCGTCACACTTCCTCGACTTCACTGCGGAAAGAATCCTAGAAGACTCAATTGGTTGTAGTTTCGGATCCTACGAAAAAAATGGTGTAATTAGGAACTAAACTGATAAGACCATGTCGCATTCAAGTCGCAATATTGAATGGTACATACAATTCGTAAATACTTGAATCAGAAAATACAATCATAATAGCAAGCAACTCAGCTTAATGTGAACTAGAAATATGATCAAGGAAAACAATAGATAAGGGAATAAATGCAAGCATACCACCGCAATACGAAGTTACAAGTGTTCGGGTGGGAACAAAACTCTTGAGTAGTATTTGGGTGGGATAATCCTCGCCTCCGTGTCCTTAATAGAATTGAAAGTTTCCTTCACGATAGCTAGGAAATTTCGCATTCTATATCAGGACCGGAGGCGAGGATTATGCAAGTTCAAAGCTTACCCACCACCAATGAGGCTGCTTCATGAATTGGTTTAAAATAAAACTTTTAAAAAGTAGATTCAGAAGACCAATCAGCAGCATGCATGATGTCCTCTAATCTACCCCCCCACCTGTATGGCTTTTGAAGCCATGGCCCCCAAGTAGAATGGGCACCAAACACCTGAATATTGATACCTGCTTCGGACAAAATCCACCTGACCCACCTGGCAATGGAAGGAGAAGAAACTGCCTTAAACGGTTTCTTTAGGGAAATCAACAATTGATTTTCACCTGGAGGTCTATGATCCACTGTCACTTCTTCATAGACTTTGAGACATCTAACCACGCATAATTTTGGGGAATTAGGAAAAGCCGGATAGGATACTGACCTGGTATTATTCTTCGTTCTCCTTGAAATAGTAAACGTGGCTCCTTCTGGAGTAAATACTCGAGCCGATATATCCAGGGCTCTGACATCTGACACCCGTTTACATGAGATGAGGCACAAAAGCATGGCTAATTTGGCTGACAACTCTTTCCTCGACAGATGCTGATTATCCTGCCACGAGGTTAAAAGATTAAGAACTATGTTTACATCCCAGAGCTCTGCATATCTAGGTTGTGGAGGTCTGGAGAGTCTAATACCCTTGAGAAGTTTACATATCCAAGGATGTTCGCCGATCGGGCGGTTATTAAGAGGGGGATGACCCGCGGAAATGGCTGAACGAAAAGAATTGATCGTACAATAAGCCAGGCCAGATTCCGCTAATTCTGCAAGGAAATTGATGATGTCGGTAATACTAGCCCCCATGGGATCGCAGTGTTTGCCCACACACCAACGAGACCATCTATTCCACGCGGATCTATATCGCTTGCATGTCCCAGGGGCCCATGCCTGTGCAATGAACTTTTTAGCTTCCTGCGAAAGTCGGCCGTCCTGCCAATGAGACCTGATATCTTCCAAGTTATGAGAGTTAGATGACCCTGAAGGACCAGGGGGTGAGAAAAACCTGACGGGTCCCGGAGAATCGAGGGAAAGACCGGGAGACGAATAGGACACTCGCAAGAGAGTTCCAGCAGAGTCGGGAACCACGCCTGAGACCTCCACCAGGGGGTTATCAGGACCACTGTTGCTTCTTGACGGCGAACCTGGGCTGCGACCCGTGGGATAAGAAGGAAGGGGGGGAAAGCATACCCTTGAAGTTTCCCCCAGTTCTGGAGAAACGCATCCACTGCCGCAGCTCCTGGATCCGGGCGCCAGCTGAAGTATAGGGGAAGATGAGCAGTCCACCTGGATGCAAAAAGGTCCACTGAGCAGGGACCCCAACGAGCCCTGATCGCCTGAAAAATCGATTGATGTAGTTGCCAGTCGCTGGAATCCGTGAGAAAACCGGGAATTCCAATTTGCCCAAGTATTCTGGGATCCCGGAAGATACTCTGCTGTGACAGAGATTTGATGCTGGAGGCAAAAATGCCAAAAGTCCTTTGCTAGTTCCGCTAGGGCCCTCGATCGTGTCCCCCCCAAACGATTTATGTACTGCACCGCAGACACATTGTCCATCCGTAGTAGCACTACACATGAGATCTTGTCTCTCGTTAGAGATTTGATCGCAAACGATCCCGCCAGGAGTTCCAGCCAATTGATATGCATGGTGAGCTCCTGCGGGGTCCAGCGTCCCCCAAACGAGATGTCCCCGCATCGAGTCCCCCATCCCTGGCGACTGGCATCCGACTCTATCACCAGGTCCGGGGCGGCCCCGAAAATGGCTCTGCCATTCAATGCTTCCATGTGGTCCAGCCACCAATGTAATTCCGTCCTTGCCTCCTGAGACAGGGAGATCAGTTCGGAATACGTCACCCCCCGACGAAGGTGAAAAGCCTTCAGACGTTGAAGGGCTCTGTAGTGTAGGGGGCCTGGAAAGATGGCCTGAATTGAGGAGGAAAGCAGGCCGACTACTCTGGCTAACTGACGTAGCGAAATCCTGTCGCGCCGAAGGACTTTTCTCAGTTCCTTCTTTATCTTGGATATCTTTGTTGTCGGAAGACTGAGGGATGCTGATCGGGAATCTATGAGGAAACCCAGGAAGACCAACGACTGGGCAGGAGTAAGTTCCGACTTCTGTTGGTTGATTACGAACCCCAGTTCCTGCAAAAGAGCAATAGTTGTGTTCAAATTGGATAAGAGTTGAGACCTGGATTGATCCATTAGAAGGATGTCGTCTAGGTAGATGATGAGGCGTATGCCTTGCAACCGCAGTACTTCCACCACTGGTTTGAGGAGTTTGGTAAAGCAACATGGTGCTGACGAGAGACCGAAGGGGAGAGTGGTGAATTCGAATACTTGATCGTTCCAGAAGAATTGCAGGAATCTGCGATGGGGAGGAAAAATAGGGACGGTGAGATATGCGTCCTTG
Organism: Pleurodeles waltl; assembly: GCF_031143425.1. NCBI lineage: Eukaryota > Metazoa > Chordata > Amphibia > Caudata > Salamandridae > Pleurodeles > Pleurodeles waltl. Next base: position 1,126,799,713 of record NC_090439.1, read on the forward strand.
AGATCTAGACGAACCATCCAGTCCCCTTGTAAGAGGAGGTCGCGGAGCATATGAATACCCTCCATTTTGAAATGCCTGTAAACAACCCATTTGTTGAATGCATGAAGGTGATAACAGGCTGAAAACCCTTGTCCTTCTTTTCTACCAAGAAGATGTTGCTTACGAAACCTGTGGGATGAAGGGACGCGAAGGATATGGCACCCTTGTAAAGGAGAGCCTGAACTTCTAAGTTTATGAGCTCGGAGTCCACTGCAGAAAATACTATGGGCGATGGCAGATTCTCTTGGAACGGGGTACCCCAGAATTCTATCTGAAAACCTGAAACAGTCTGTAGAACCCATGCGTCGGAGGTGATGCGACTCCAACTGGTCCTGAAAAAACGTAATCTCCCTCTGAAATTTTGAGGGAAAAAAGGGATAAGCCTTACCAGAAGGTCCTCCTGGGGCATTAGATGCTCCCCTTGCATTCCTGTTATTTCTGCCTTTCCCCCTGCCTCTGTTGGGGAAGAAAGTTCCCTGTCGTCCATCTCGCCAACCGTTGTTCCGGAAGGAGCCGGGGCCTTGTTGGTAGTGGCGGCCGGAAGAGCGACCCCTGCCTCGTCCGGCCCCTCCAAAAACCTTATTGGGGAAGATCTTTTTGATGGATGATTGGGCTTTGTCGAGAGCCGAAAAAGTAGCAACGAATTTTCCCAATTCTTTTACAAAAGGGTCACCAAATAAATTGCCTTGGGCAATAGCCCCTGCCTCCGAGTTAGAAATCTCCCCTAATTTGGGGTCTATTTTGATTAGTAAAGACCTGCGCCTTTCAGCTGAAACGGCGCAGTTTGCGTTGCCCAGGAGACAGACAGCTCTCTGGGCCCATCCTGCTACAATGTCTGTCTGAAGGGGAGTGTTTGATTGCTTGGCACGTTCCGCCAATTGAATTATCTGTGTGAGGGGTCCCAACACATCGAGAAGTTTATCCTGGCATGCCCTCCAGGATCGGTCAATCCCCTTCTTGGGATCTTTAGTGTACTTGGCAAAAAAGGTACACATTTTGGGGTCTATATCAGGTGTGAAAGCGACCTTATCCGACAAAGACGGGCGTGGGCATTCCGCCCGTAAATGTGCACGCACCTCTTTGTCAAGAGGTTGTCTAATTTTACTGGCTACATATTCAGCCACCTTGTGGTCTGGACGCCACTCCGAGGAACGCGGATGGTAAATACCCTCCGGTTCAAACATATCGGAGTCAGAATCTCCCTGGTCAGAAGGATCCGGTATGGTAGCACCAGGATGCCAAGGGCGACCTGAGTCGTCATCTAAAGATGAGGAATCGTCATCTGAGCCTCCCATGATGCCTTTAGGTGACCCCATATCAGGGTTCCATAGGTGGTGAAACATGTCACCCATTGCACCGGGTAACAGACCCTCCCGGGAGGGTAAACGCTTATGCGCGCGCGCACTCTTTGATAAGTTATTTGACAAAAATTCAATATCGTCCAGGTGGCCCGCGTCGCGCTTGCGCGGTTTCTTGGGGGCCGAAAGGGTAGAGTTACCACCCTCTGCTCCCATCACGCCAAACATGCCTGTCCCTTTGGACACCTGATCTGTGAGCTTAGCTACGCTTTCCTTAAGAGGGGCCAAGGCATGAGAAATAGCCTGTGAAAACAGTGCGTCCACCCAAGGGGGGAGGGTACGGTGAGAAGGACCCTCACCTGGGGACATGTTGGCAAAAGGCTCATGGTCCTGAGAGGATTGCATCCTGAGGTTCAAACAAATAGTAATAGTGTGACAGAGAACACCCTATAAAAATATGTAAAGGGTATTCCCTACCCTCTCTGTCAATAACTAGCCAGTGAAGGCTAAGAGAAAATTCTTCCCAAAGGGGTAAATCTTACCACATGAGGTGTCACAGGGTAGGGAAAGAAAAAGAAACACAAATGTTGAAAAAAATAAGTTGAGAAATAAAAGTCCCTGCGAGCGCCGAGTGTTTAAAACACACGAGCGCTCAACGCGCGTTGAAAAACCAGCGCGCGCGCCCTCTGTCGGGCCCGACGTGTCTTTAAAGAAAAATAAAGGCGCTCGAGCGGAACGCCTGCCGCGCCGAAGACACGCTCGTAGCAACGCTTGTTGCTACACAGAAAATGCTATGGAGAAAACGTGTTAAGCAAACAAGCACTGTTTAGAAAATTACGCGTAATAACTGGGAGGCAGAAAGGCACTTATCTGGTTTTGAAGCAGTGAAGAAAGAGGAAGTGTGACGCACTCGTGAATATTTATACCAGCGCTAGGAGCGGAACCTCATTGGATACTGGTTACCATGGCGGCGGCTTCATGGAACTTGTAGTTTTTTTGTTTATTCTGTGTTTAACTTTGAACTTGCTATATAATAAAAAGTGAAGAAAGATCTGCATAATCCTCGCCTACGGTCCTGATATAGAATTGTATAATTCCAGTCGCCCTGGTCTCATGCACTATGAGGACCAGAGGAAACCAATGAGCCAGCACCGTCGTCACTGGCAAAAAACACACCAATGAATTAATAGGACTGATGGTGCTTGTGCAGGAATGCAACACACATCCACCAGATCAGATGTGCCCACTGCTTGAACCTCATGCATGCCACCTTCACACTGGTATAGCTCGTAGTATATAACCAATGCAGGAAGATGGAGGACGTGTCCTTGAAATATCCTAGAACCAGACTGCAGTAACTTTAAATTGTACATCAGGAAACGAGACTCATCATTAATTTCGAATTTAATTTTTCTTGTTAAAAAGAGTTAGGTTAGAAAGAAGAAAGCAATTTTTAGGTCTCAGCTACAGACAACTTTAAACATTCAGTGCATACACGTACGTGTAGAGCAGGCTTTGGTCAGCTCATTGCCCATGACTGGATGGTTTTGGTGTCTATCACAGTTGACTGCCCTTCTTCAATGGCTTTCCTCCCTATTCTCGTGTTTGTCCCTCCCAGAAGCATCTCGATCTCACAATGTTCTGTTGGATCAAGTGTATCCTTCCACTTCATGCTGGGGGACTCTTTTTTAAATCTGGTATTTAGCACTCCATAGGAGTGCATGTGTGTCCTTGCTTTCTACCCACCTGAGCCCCCTGGACACTTTGTTTTTACTCCCTTATCTGCCAATGCACAGCACCCTGCCCCGTCCCCCATGTAACATCATTATTATTATAAGCCCAGTAGCTGCTTCGCGTGCACTTGTTTTTCTTTCTTTTAACTTTTTGATTGTACTTCAATAATACATAATTATGGATTTTGTTTTGTTCAGTCAATGTGTAACAAAAGTACACATTGTGTGTTTGTACTATCAGCTAACATATGTTTGGCCTTGTGGCTCATTGCACCATGGGCTTCCTTGTGGATGGTTTAAATCTTCTCTGGAGGTCACAGACTTTGGTTTTCAGAGTGTGTCCAGAGATATGTCCGTGGTGCGGTACAGTGCCATGAGCTCACCAGTCATCAGTCTAGGCACACATAACCAGCCTCCGAACTACTAAAGGGCAGTGAAGCCTTGTGAGGAATCTGCAAGGACTGCACATGTGCAGATGCCGTACTGCGACTCCACTCCCCCGATACAACTGGAACAGGTACTTCTGAGTACCCAAACAAACATTTTAAATATTGGCCTCACAGCACAGGGTAGGATTGGGATCACAATTAGGCCCGGGCATTCCTAAACAAATGTGGCCCACATTCCCGGATCATGCCCTTTCATGAAACACCAATTGATTAGTCTCATTTGACTCGTTTTTATAGAAATGTTTGGTAACTTCAGCATTTTAAGGGTTATTGAGCCAGTAACATGGTTAAAAACTAGAAGCACTGCATTTTGGCAGGACGGGCAAGGTGAAATATAATGGTCCAAGGGCCACAACACCTGATCTGGCTAGGGTTGCCACCTGACCGGTTTTTCACTGGCATGAGGGGTATTTTAATATCCTAGCTGGAACAAAAATGAAGAAAATCACCTTAATACAGTATTTTTCCCCTAGTCAGTGTGTATTTTAAACAGTAAACTTAAGGCAAATGCACTCTATAATAAATTCTAAAGCCGTCCTTATAATCCATGACTGATCGTCAAATTATCAAAGGCAGAAGAGCCATGGTAAAAAGGAATAAGGTATTTATATATAAATATTTGTCTTTAATTTTTATGCTCTGTCCTCTGCAGAATTTTGAAACATGAACAATGGCTGGGATTTTTCTATAGTTTTTATTTTGTACTTTTATTTAGTGTGAACACGGCCCAAAGAAATTGGAGCCTTGGGAGATGAAGGGCGTGTTTTCGATCTTGGTGGATGGGTCACTCCGTCACAAATGTGACAAATATCCCGTCCGCCGTATTACGATTCCCATAGGATATAATGGGATTGTAATACGGTAGACGAATATCCATCATGTTCGTGACAGAGTAACCCTCTCGCCAAACTCTAAATTAGGCCCAAAGTGATTTACCCAGAATCACAGGAGGTTGAACTAACACTGGTTCTCCAACCTAGTGCCCGAGTTCCACAGCTGGAAGCTCTGGTCAAGGTGACCTCACAATCAGGCCTATGTAAACACACCAGCACCCCAAACCCCCTCCATTAGTGCCTGAAAGATACTGGGGCTGAGGTGACAACACAAGGCCCCCAGCAAAGCCCCTGCATACTCCCTCCCTGCCCGTCCACCAGGCATGAATGTGATGTGATGTCACAGTGGGGGAAGGGGTGGGCTTGCTTTTGGGTGCTTCCCACTCACCCCCTCCCCAGCCCACCATAGCCTCAGGGCTGTGGCCTGGCAGAGGAGGAAAGAAGCAAATAACAAAGCTTCGGGGCTGGCCTCGGAGGAGGGGGGTCAATGGGGATTAAAGTAAAGATGGCCAAATGGCCACAACACCTGACCGCTTTCCCCTCGCTGCCCCCCAGCGAGGCTGCTTTACTCTTCCCGACTGCGTTTGACAGCCTGGCAGGGGAGAAGGAACACTGCTTTTGGGGTCTGTCCTGTCCCACTGGCCAAGATGAAATCTGTGATGGCAGGCCTAGTGACCCAAAGCCCTGCCCTGGCAGCCAACCTGCCCCATAGTAGAGTAGCCTGGCAGGGGGCTCGTGAAGATAGCAAGGCTCTGTGGGCCGGGTGACTCTTATGCACTGGCCCATCATCCAATGCCTGACCGCCCGCCTTCCCAATCTGACCCTGCAGCCTCACCAATCAATGCCCTGTGATTGCCACATGCTTTACGTGCATGCTCTCTGATAGCAAGTTAAGAGCCACACTAGTGAGAGCAAGGGCAATATAAAGGCAATGACACGTGAGTGTGTTGTACTGAAGGGTGGCAAGTACCCTTCATCTGTAAGGGGCAGAGGGCTGCAAGAGGCAGGGCATCAATGTGCTACAAGGAGTAGGCAGTGCTTAATGTTTGAAAGAAAGAGTGCCGGTACCAAAGCTCTGCTCAGATGGCCACAACCAGTGAAACTAAATATCAGTGTGCCAAACTCCAGCACCACCGGCCAGAAACCCCCAGCTCAAATTAGGTAACGGGAGTCAGTCAGCAAACAGCACTGTGTAGCACAGTGCATTGCAGCAGGCAGGGGCCGGACTGGAAACTGAAATCAGCATTTAAGAGAAATGTTCAAACCAGCCCACACTGCAGGAAGCTGCAACTAGAATGGAGCCTAGGGGGCTTGGATGGGCCTTTGCAGCCCATACAGATCCAGTCCTTCAGGAACAGGGATTTAGCTTAAGGACGATGTATGGGGTGTTACACCCCCTTAATAAATGTATTTTCTGGTAAATAGTTGGGTCCAGGATTTTTTACATAAACATAGTCAAAAACGTGCACACACACTCTCCTCTCTCTGTTTTGAAAGTCTTCAAATATGGTGGTTATTTTGCAAAATATAGTTTTTTCTCTCACTTAGGGCCATATTTATACTTTTTTAGTGCCGCATTTGCGCCGCTTTTTTTACTCAAAAACGGCACAAACTTACAAAATACAATTGTATTTTGCAAGTTTGCGCTGCTTTTGCGTAAAAAAATGACACAAATGCGTCGCTAAAAAAGTATAAATATGGGCCTTATTACTCCTGCCAATCCGCTTTGCTCTCCCTTTCCAGTGCCTTAGGACCCCCTCATGCCCACTACGTGTCGCATAATGTATTTTAACATTATATGGCAGCAACATTGTTGGAAAATCTGAAGCTCACCGCCCAATCTAACTGACAAGCTCCGCCCCTGTTCAGGAAAATGTCAGAACGGCCAGTCTGACCTTAATTCCTTTCTCAGTTTTGCTGGGTCTCTTCCATGTGTTTTACCTGCAAATCTTTGGAAAATGTAGCATTTTGTGACTTCACACGTGCGGGGCCATCACAAAGAGAGGCCACCTGGGGGCCCTTTGCCCCATCCCCCACACTTTTAAGGGCCTGTGTTCCCGCTACAAACTTAGGGGCATATTTATACTATGTTTGCGCCAAATTTGTGTATTTTTTTACGCAAATTCAGCGCAAACTTAACTCCATATTTATATTTTTACGCTACACATGTCTAGCGTCAAAATATTGGAGCTAGCACCATTTGTTGAATGCGTGCACCTACCTTGCGTCAATGAGATGCAAGGTAGGCGTTCCCATCAAAAAAATGGTGCTAAACCCATAGCCCCATATTTATCCCCCCATGCTAAAATGACACACCGGTAGAAGGAGGGGCTCAATAATGGTGCAAATCTTGCTTTGCACCATTATCTAACTCCTGGGTCAGACAAGGTGTTAGGGAACCTGTGGACCCAATTCCATGGTGAAACACCATGTAATGGGCCCACAGGTGCCTACCCCAAGCCCCAGGAACACCCACAACCACACCAGAGTGACACCAGAGGATGGGGGACCCCATCCCAGGTAAGTAGGGTAAGTATAGATAAGTATTTAAAAAAAAAAAAATTAAGTGCCATTGGGGGCCCTGGCATGGGCCCTCCTCCATAGCACTGAGTGCAATGGCCATGCCCAGGGGACCCTGTGCTGGCTATTGGGGTGGTGGGCATGACTCCTGTCCTTTCGAAGACAGGAGTCATGTGGTATGGATGGCTTTGCATCAGGAAATGACGCTAGGCTGGTTAGAGGCATTTGTTTTTTGCCTCTAACCAGCCTAGAGTCATTTTTTGAGGCAAAACCCCCTACCCCGTACCGCCACCCCCACCCAACTAACATCATTTTTTCTGGCGCTAGCCCACCCTGAGCACCGGCTTGCAGGATTCTATAAATTTGGTGTTTGGCTGGCGCTTTGAAATGACGCAAGCTGGCACTATACTTTTTGCCACAAAACTGCATTTGCGCAGTTTTGCGGCAAAAAGTATAAATATGCCCCTTCATTTATAGCATAAGTAATAAAAAAACAGACGCAGCCGCCTCATTCATGATGAGGCAGCTGATACGGCCTCACCAAGAATTGGTCAACAATCCTGTTTTTTTCTTGTTTTGGCCAGGATCACGTTGCATTCTGGGAGTTATAATTTTTTTTTTAAATATCTATTTTATTGCTTTCAACACATGTTAATCATTTGTGACCACAAGCAACAAAACATCAGGATATCAAAATAACATAATATCAAGAGATCAAAATAACAAACGAAATAACTAACGAAATCTGGATCCAAACTTTAAGCCTTCCTTTCACCAAAAAGATGTATCATAGTTAGTTGCTGATACATTATACATTCCTTCCCATGGAGGAGGCTGCAGGCCCCTTCCTCACATAGCCATTTATTAGTACACTGCAGTGTAATAACATGTATCTTGTGCCCCGTTCACGTACTTGCGCATCATGTGTGAATGCGTTCTGTTAACCATCCCACCCCACTGCTCGGTGTCACAGCCCAGTATTAATATATAATTCAATACGCTTAATGACATTCAGTCCTAGGATTTAGTCACCTGTTCATAAACCATCCTTTATTAGCATTTTGGAAGATTTTGTGCTATTACATTACCACTCACTATGAGCAATGATCAAAGTGCCCCTCTGATTGCCCCATGACCTAAGATTCTGCTGAAAAACACCAGTCGTGCCCCGGTGTCAACATGGTTGCCATATTTTCCAAATTCATGGTGGGAGCTCATCATTCTTAATATCCAATCTAGTGACAAGTATTTCCCAGGTGTCATGCCCCGTATGCGTGTGACCCTTATTGCGTAATGCACGCAACACTCGAGACTCCTTCCGCACCCAGTGCAATGTCGCGGCATGCCACGTCCGGAGCTCTGGTGCCCTGGGTGCTTTTCAGTTCATGGCAATCAGCCTTTTATACATTACAAAGGCTAGGTCTGCAAACCTGTGAATATAAATGTGTTGTTTGTTTCTAGTCCTTATGCCCAAACGGCAGGATTTTGGCTCTGATAGAAACAAATGTTCCGTAACGTTAGTAATGTCTGCCACCACATCTCGCCAAGCTGTCCAAAGGGGTCTACACTCCCACACCATGCAGTAGAAATGAGCCACCAGGGAACCGCAACGGGAACACTTTGTGTAAGACGCAGGGAGCATGCGCCTAAGATGGGATGGGGAAAGATATGTCTGGTGTATAAAATTAAATTGGGTATAACGGAACCTGGAGTTTCTCGACACTTGTTGAGCCTGGCCAAGGGCAAGAGACCATTCCTCAGGAGACAAAGGCACCGGGAGAACTGCATTCCATCGTGCTCTCGCATTCTCCAGTCCATTGCTGGCCACCCTATTAAGGGCTTTATACAAGTTAGTAATCACTTTCGTGTGGTCATTGTCTGATAGCATGTAATGTAATGTGGGGGAAATGTTGGGTTCCTGATCACCTTTTGCCCACGCTTTTCTGATTAAATGACATAAAGAATAGTACGACATAAATTGCCCTGAACCCACCGATGTAAGATCTTTGATGGCCTCAAATGACATCAAGGCGCCATTCTCAAAGCAATCACCCACTGTTGATATTCCTACCTCCACCCACTTGACAACTGAATAAGTTCTGATCAAACTTGCACCTCCCGGGATCTGCCCTAGGGGGATGAGGGGCGAGTATGGGGGGCCTGTGCCTCCTTTTTGTACATATCGTCTCCAGCAAGCACGAGCTGCTATCATTAAGGGATTGCTGTTGTTGTATTTCACCACGCAGTCCGTGAGCCATGTGTAGACCGATACACCTTGTAACTGTGTGCTAACCCACAATGCCTCTGCTGATTCAGACCTATGTATCCAATTCAGTGCCCATTGCAATTGTGCTGCAGCAAAATAATGCTCAAAGTTTGGGGCGCCTAGCCCACCTCCGCGTAGTGGACGTCGTAGAGTGGCAAGTGCCAGTGGTGCTCTACCATTCCCCCATGTAAGTCCCAACAATAAGCTATTCAATTCGCGGAAAAAGCTCCTGGGCACCACGATGGGCAGTGCTGCGAAATAATAAAGGAGTCGTGGGAGCACTGGGACTTATAATTTTGACTTTCCCACCCATTATACGTATGGCCTCTCGTACCTGAAACAAGGTGTTGCAAGGAGTACTCTGGCGGTCGCTTGTGGCTGCGTTTTAGAGCATCGCTTTTCACTATTGTGCCACTCTAAAAAGAGACCTCACTGATGAGACCTACGTAGGTCAAAACAATTTGCAGTAAAAATATTTTGGGAAAAAAGTTGTGTCAAAAATGTCAACTACAGAAAAAAAGCGATGTGAAGCAGTGAAATATGAAGAAATATGAAGTTCTCCAAAGAAATATGAAGTTCTCTAAGTTTGCCCAGGGCAGAGCTTCACTTTACGCACCCGCTCTCTGCTTCTGGAACATGGACAGGTCATCAGGTTCGAGAGCTGTACCACCTCCTTTCTCCCAGGCCCTGGGCCAGAGGTATTAGGGTGTACAGGGGTGCGGTTCCACCACAATATTGTTTTTAAATGGCATCATACGGTGACATTTTTTTTAAAGAAAAAAGCAACTTATTTTTTCATGATTGATAAAGTATTAGCATTATTATTCCTTTACAATTATTTGTGATAATTAGTAGGAAATTTTACCTTTCAAAGCCCATTAGCCAGGAATTGTGGAACATTTCAGGAAATGTGTGTCAAATGGTGTTTAGAAAGCAGCTCAAGCTGGTACAATTGATGAAAACTGAATAGCACATAAATGCAGTCCTACTTGGGATGTGCATTCTCCCTTAAGGTGCCTTTGGGAATTTGAGTGGCAAAAGCTTTATTTCTAGGAACACTGATAATAAATGAATGGGGTTGAAAGCCAGTTCAAAACACCCTGCTAGACTGTGTGCAGTCATGCTGCATAAAAAGACGTAGCCCAATTTCAGTCAGCATGGCACTGACTGTACCCGGCTCCTGCAGAAGGGATCCCCATGGAACAGTAGGCAGAGGGGGGGACCCAGGAAGGCACAGGCTGTCGGGGAGCTCAGGGAGTGAGTCTGATGACAGGTCCATTTACACTCATCACCAGAGCAAGAACCAGCCAGGCCAGCAAATACATCATTTCAGAGCCTTGGACCCAGTGCTTAATTTGTACAGGTATGTGGTGGGCATTCAAATTGTTTTTCGGGCCCTGGACTTATGTTTGCATCATCAGACAGTGGCCCAGACCAGAAGAGAAAGGCAGGAAAGAAAAACGGGGAAAGGCGGAGGAAGACGATATGAAACCAGTGACAAACGGGGCGGGGGCAGCTGAGATGAAACCAGTACCAGCGAGAGTGAGAACAATACTGCAGAAGCCAATGGCATGAGCTGCAATCAAAACGTGGCCCACTCTTTGCCCTTCTTTCCTCCCCGGCACCGCAGTGGTATCACCCCTGTGCCGTTGACTGGCCCGTTTGGGCGGCACACAGCATCCTGGGGCAATGCCTCCTGCATTGCCGGCTTGGTGTTGCCACCATGCGCAGGGATATAATACCTCCCATGGAATGTTTCAAAGCTGTATATCCAGTGTTATATTATCTTCTGTGTGCCCTTCTAGATATGATTTGGATGACTGTGATATGAAATTACATTCGTTTCTGCTTCCCAATCCAAGATGGCCGAACCACTCCCTGAACGGTGTCACATCTGTTTGGCACTACAAAAGTGGAGTCTATTTTGAGTCCAGTTGCTTCGCAATAGTTTCTGCTCCTTTATTAGACTCTGTGGACTCTGCGCCTTCTGCAGCACCTTCTGCCCTTCTGCTTTTCGCCTTGCTGTTTGGCCTGGTCATCTGGAATGTTTTTTCTGGTCTCCAGTTTGTTTCCCTTCCTGATGGAATAACTTTCTGGAGCTTTGATAGACTTCCAATTACATCCTGGCATCTGTCACTGCCTCTGGAGATAGAAGGCTGTATCTGCGAATGAAGAAGACACTCCCAACATTAGCCTAGAAGACCAGCTCTTGCCAAAGACAAGCTTTGGGTTTCTGCATCTATTATTATAATTTATTTATTACACATTCAAAACTTCTTGTCCCCCAAGCCACCCGCCATGAGTGGTAGACCCCCACTCTGCATTGGTTTCACTTTCCTTGTAGCTGCTGGAACAGTGCTTCCATAGTGCCTAAGAGGGTGGCCGGCAGTTCAGTTTAAATGATGAAGAAGGCTCAGTCGTCTCCTCCCCATCGTCCCACCCTGGCCTGTCAAGCATTGAGGATATCAAGGTCAAACTGTCCTCCTCCTCCTATGAGTTCAGTCACCTCCTGTGTGTAGGAGGTGGGCCTGGCTTGTAGTGGGTACCAAGGGGTACTTACACTCTGTACCAGGTCCAGTTATCCCTTATTAGTGTAGAAGAGGTGTTTCTAGCAGCTTAGGCTGATAGAAGGTAGCTATAGCAGAGCAGCTTAGGCTGAACTAGGAGACATGCAAAGCTCCTACTATACCACTGGTGTCATATGCACAATATACAAATATACTCAAAATAAAGGTACTTTATTTTTATGACAATATGCCAAAAGTATCTCAGTGAGTACCCTCAGTATGAGGATGCCAAATATACACAAGATATATGTACACAATACCAAAAATATGCAGTAATAGCAAAAGGAAGTAATGCAAGCAATGTACAGTTACAGTAGATTGCAATAGGAGAACATAGGTATAGGGGCAACACAAACCATATACTCCAAAAGTGGAATGCGAACCACGAATGGACCCCAAACCTATGTGAGCTTGTTGAGGGTCGCTGGGACTGTAAGAAAACAGTGAGGGTTAGAAAAATAGCCCACCCCAAGACCCTGAAAAGTAGGTGTAAAGTGCATCTATATTCCCCAGAGAGCACAGAAGTCGTGATAGGGGAATTCTGCAAGGAAGACCAACCCCAGCAATGCAACCAAAGTGGATTTCCGGACTAGAGTACCTGTGGAACAAGGGGACCAAGTCCAAGAGTCGCGACAATGTCGAGAGTGGGCAGATGCCCAGGAAATGCCAGCTGAGGGTGCAAAGAAGCTGCCACTGGATGGTAGAAGCTGTGGATTCTGCAAGAACGAAGAGGGCCAGAAACTTCCCCTTTGGAAGATAGATATCCCACGTCGTGAAGAAGCTTGCAGAGGTGTTCCCACGCAGAAAGACCGCAAACAAGCCTTGCTAGCTGCAAGGGTCGCGATTAGGGTTTTTGGATGCTGCTGTGGCCCAGGAGGGACCAGGATGTCGCCACTTGGATGAGGAGACAGAGGGGGCGCCCAGCAAGTCAGGGAGCCCTCACAGAAGCAGGCAGCACCCGCAGAAGTACCGGAACAGGCACTTGGAAGAGGAGTGAACCGGAGCTCACGCGAAGACACAAAAGGGAGTCTCACGACGCCGGAGGACAACTCAGGAGGTTGTGCACTGCAGGTTAGAGTGTCGGGGACCCAGGCTTGGCTGTGCACGAAGGAAATCCTGGAAGAGTGCACAGGAGCCGGAACAGCTGCAAATCACGCGGTACCCAGCAATGCTTTTATGGGCCACATTGTGTAAGGACCTGACATCAATGTTCCTCTTCTCCTGAACATACAAATGGCCTAGTCTAATTGAGGCCCCCTTTTTTGCAGTGTGATACCAGAAGGTATTGGCTCCTTTCCTAGCGCAGGAAACCGAAAATGTATATTCTGAAAACTCACATTGGCTGATATAGGGGTCATCTTGGGCAGGGCTGGGGGTCATTGTGTGTGGAAGCTGATAGGCTTCTCTATTATCTCCAAGGATACAAGTTTGGAAGCATGGTAGATGAGAGCATTTGCTACTGTTATCTCATCTTGGTGCTGACAACTTTTCAAACAACATTGTTTAGCTGGACCATAAACTTGCTTGTTCTTATGTTCATAGTCTCCCAATATCAGTGTCAGTCGCAATGTCCATCAGTCCGTGTCCCCATCGCAATGTCCAAATGTCAGTGTCCCCGTGTCCGAGTGTCTGTTTGTCAGTTTCAGTGTAGCTTTGTCAGTGTTCAAGTGCCAATAGCCCCATCTCAATGTGGCATTGCCATAGTGTCACTATTCTAATGCCAGTGTCCCCATGCATGTTTACCTGTCTGAGTGCCTCGTATCTGTGGCTGTGTCCCAGTGCCAGGGACGACTTCCCAATGTCTGTGCTAATGTCCCAGTGTCAGCAATGCCCTCCCAATGTCTGTGCTGGTGTTCCAGTGTCAGCAATGACTTCCCAATGTCTGTGCTAGTGTTCCAGTGTCAGCAATGACTTCCCAATGTCTGTGCTGGTGTTCCAGTTTCAGCAATGACTTCCCAATGTCTGTGCTAGTGTCCCAGTGTCAGCAATGCCCTCCCAATGTCTGTGCTGGTGTTCCAGTGTCAGCAATGCCTTCCCAATGTCTGTGCTAGTGTTCCAGTGTCAGCAATGACTTCCCAATGTCTGTGCTAATGTTTCAGTGTCAGCAATGACTTCCCAATGTCTGTGCTAGTGTTCCAGTGTCAGCAATGACTTCCCAATGTCTGTGCTAGTGTTCCAGTGTCAGCAATGACTTCCCAATGTCTGTGCTAGTGTTCCAGTGTCAGCAATGACTTCCCAATGCCTGTACTAATGTCCCAGTGTCAGCAATGACTTTCCAATGTCTGTGCTAGTGTTCCAGTGTCAGCAATGACTTCCCCATGTCTGTGCTGGTGTTCCAGTGTCAGCAATGACTTCCCAATGTCTGCGTGAGTGTCCCAGTGTCAGCAATGGCTTCCCAATATCTGTGCTGGTGTTCCAGTGTCAGCAATGACTTCCCAATGTCTGTGCTAGTGTTCCAGTGTCAGCAATGACTTCCCAATGCCTGTACTATTGTCCCAGTGTCAGCAGTGACTTCCCAATGTCTGTGCTAGTGTTCCAGTGTCAGCAATGACTTCCCAATGTCTGCGCTAGTGTCCCAGTGTCAGCAATGACTTCCCAATATCTGTGCTGGTGTTCCAGTGTCAGCAATGACTTCCCAATGTCTGTGCTAGTGTTCCAGTGTCAGCAATGACTTCCCAATGCCTGTACTAATGTCCCAGTGTCAGCAATGACTTCCCAATGTCTGTGCTAGTGTTCCAGTGTCAGCAATGACTTCCCAATGTCTGTGCTAGTGTCCCAGTGTCAGCAATGACTTCCCAATGTCTGTTCTGGAGTTCCAGTGTCAGCAATGACTTCCCAATGTCTGTGCTAGTGTTCCAGTGTCAGCAATGACTTCCCAATGTCTGTGCTGGTGTCCCGGTGTCAGCAAGGACTTCCCAATGTCTGTGCTAGTGTCCCAGTGTCAGCGTCACTATTCTTGTGTTTCTGCGTCAAGCTATCCATGTCAGTGCTCTTTCGTCAATGTCCCGTATCAGTCTCTGTGAGTCACTGTCCAACCCTCAGAATTCATACACAATTTGTGCTGCTTCAGCGTGTGTGCCTCCTCCGGCTGTTTCCGGTATCCGTGGTGGTTCTCTTTTATGCGTGGACTAGTGTCAGTGCCTCCATCATGGTGCTCATCATGTCACTTCTTAGCATCAGTAGTTATTTGTGGTAGCATCTTTGTGCCAGTGTCGCAGTGCTGGTGTCCTTGTGTCAATGCTTCGGGATTAGAGTTTGTGGACTTGTCGGTGTTCGTTGGTCACTGGTCCATGCCAGTGTTAGTGCATATGTGTCCATGCCCTGTTGTCCCAGTGTACCCAGGCACGGTCCGCGTGGCAGTAACCTTTGGCAGGGATGCAGTTCCTAATGTCCATGTCTGTATCCCAGTCACAATAGTCAGTGAAATGGATGAATACGCAAATATATAAAAATGCTTATGTTAAGTAAATGGGTATATCCCGCAGCTCCGTTAACTGGCTGACTTCATGAAGCAGAGAGTGGGCGAGGGTCTTAAAACAAGCCAAGAAGGAGCCTTCAAACAACTGCTCAACCCTTCTGCTCTGTTTGGAGACAAAAAGGGCTGCAGGACGCGTGCTTTTGTCTATCTTTTCTTATTACCTCATGGATTTCACTTGTGTGGACCTAAGTATTTGTGGCCTGGAAAATGTATATTTTGTTTTGGGTTGTTTGTTTTTCCTTTGTGGCCATGTTAATGGTAAGGTATATTTTAACGGTTAAATAAATAATATATGGAATGTGTAGGAAAGTACCACCTTGCCTGGCATGTTACCCCCATTTTTCACTGTATATATGTTGTTTTAGTCTATGTGTCACTGGGACCCTGCCAGGCAGGGCCCCAGTGCTCATAAGTATGTGCCCTGTATGTGTTCTCTGTGTGATGCCTAACTGTCTCACTGAGGCTCTGCTAACCAGAACCTCAGTGGTTATGCTCTCTCTGCTTTCCAAATTTGTCACTAACAAATGCTACACATTTCCCCCACAATCAACCAAAGGACCCTTCAGCTGCCACCACTGCGGCTTCTCCTGTCACACAGCATAACCTACCCACACTGGACCTCACGCCGCCTCCACTCCGAAGACCAAGAACAATCAGGAACCACTCCAGTGCATCCTGCTCAATGCCCGATCCCTTTCCAAACACACAAAGGAAATATGGGACACCATCACCGCCCTCTACCCTGACTTTGCATTTATCACCAAAACACGGTTCAACCCGCACTCAAATTCAGACATCGCCACCGCCACTCCAGATGGCTACAAGATCATACACTGAGACTGCACTAACAAACATGGTGGGGAAGTCACCATAGTCTTTAAGGAAACCATACCCTGTACCATCACCAACGACGACCCAACGCCGCTTATGGAACACCTCAACTTCACACTACAGATCGACACCAAAACAACGATAAGAGGTACCCTCACCTACAGACCCTCAGGGCCATGACCAGCTTTCTGTGACGCCATCTTCAATCTCATCACCCCCCTAGCCATCAACTCCCACCACGTAGACGACCCTAACAACACCAACTCCATTACTCTCCTGGAGAACCTGAATCAAATCGGCTTCATCCATCTGGTCACAGAACCCACACACAAAGCTGGACACACACTCAAATTCATGTTCATCTAGAACAACAGAATCAAGTTCACCCACATCATAGAATACACCTGGACCATCCACGCCATTGTTCACTTCATCATCTCCGATGCCCAAAACGCCACCGCCAAGCACCACTATTCCCCCACAACAGCTGGGGCAAATTAACCAATACTCAGTGGACACAGACCGTCAGCACTACACAACCTAGAATGTCAGCAGACCTTGACCAGGCCTTTCAAGACTTCTCCGCCTGATTAACCAAATGCGCTGACAGAGTCGCCCCTCTGAAGCCGGCAAAAGTCGACAAAACCTCAAAACAAGCCAACTGGTACACTGCAGAGCTCAGAACCACAAGCACAACTGCTACTGTCTCAAAAAGTGGTGGTGCATCACTAAGAACCCCTCCAGCAGAGCCGCTTACAAAACAGGTCTAAGCAACTACCACCTGCCCTCAAGGAAGCCGAGAGAACAGTCATTTCCACCACATTGATACAGCAGCCAACCATATGAAGGAACTCTTCAAAATAGTCAAGGGATTCTCCAACCCGACAGCCATTGAGAACACCATCCACCCCTCCCAAGAACACAGCAAGATTGCCACAATCTACAACAACTTCGACTCCCAGCCCACCAATCTCAGCCTCGACAATCCCAACCAACCAGTGAACACTAGCCAAACGGCCTTCACCTGGTATCTGCTGACCACTCAAACCACCTCAGTCATCATGGCATCCATCCACTCCGGGGCACCCACTGACCCTGCCCCACCACATCTTTAACCTCAGAACCAACCCAATCAGCATGGTACTCACCACCATCCTCAACACCTCCATCTCCACAGGAACTTTCTATGACAGATGGAAACATGCAGAGGTCAAACCCCTCCTGAAGAAGCCCGATCTATCTCAATACTCCCCAACCCAGCCAAAGTACTCGAGAAAGCTTTCAACCAACAGCTCACTGAATACCTGGAACAAAACAAACCTACTCAACACTTCACAATCAGGATTCCATGCCAACCACAGCACCAAGACTGTGCTGATTGCTACCAGAAGCGACATTAGAACCCCCCTCGACCACCGAGAACCTGCAGCCCTGATCCTCTGTGATCTCTCTGCTGCATACCACACTGTCTCTTACCACACCCTCATTGACAGACTCCGCAATATAAGCATACAGCAGAATGCCCTTAAATGGATCGCCTCTTTCCTGATAGGATGCACACAGAGCATCCGACTACCTCTCTTCACCTACACACCCAAGGATGTCATATGCGGTATACCCCAAGGATCATCCCTGCGCAGCACCCTGTTCAACATCTATATGACCCCTCACGCAGACATCGACAGATCCCATGGACTCAACATAATCTCCTATGTAGATGACACTCAACTAATCCTCTTGCTCACTGAGCCATGACCAATGTAGTCAAATGGATGAGAGACAACTGCTTCAAACTCAACTCAGACAAAACAGAAGTATTAAACTTCAGAAAGAACACCTCCGTATAGGACCACAGTTAGTGGCCGGCAGAACTCGGACCAACCCACACCGACAGACCATGCACGCAACCTGGGCATCATCCTCGACAGCCAACTGACCATGAAACTAAAAATGTACCCAGTCACCTCCTCTTGCTTCCAAACCCTTTGCATGTGCCGCAAAATCTTTAGATGGGCCATAATCAACACCAGAAAGATCGTCACTCAGGCCCTCATCACCAGCCTCCTCGACAATGGCAACACTCTCTACACCGGAATCTCCAACCAGTTCCTCAGAAGGCTCCGGACCATACAGAACACCGCAGCCAGACTCATCCTGGACCTCCCCAGAAGGACCCACATCTCCCCCTACCTCAGAGACCTCCACTAGCTCCCCATCCAGGAGCGATGCCAGATCAAGATCCTAATGCTCGCCTGCAAAGCTCTACGCGACCAAGGATCAGCCTACATAAGCCACAGACTGAGATTCCATCTGCCCACAAGACACATTCGCTCCCCCTCGCACACACACCCTGCATCCATCACAGCTGTTATTTTGGTCCAATCACTCCCCATATGACCAGAAAAACTTGTCCAGACACAGGCCCTTTGAAGGTGGTCCATCTGGAAGTGACAGAGAGCGCAAGGGTCCAGTCAAAAACTGACAGCTTTATAGCAGAGTCATGCAGACGTTGTTGGGTGGTGTCTGGCATGCCCCCCCCACCCCGACCCCCCGCCGACAGCACGATGGTATCCTAAGCTGCGGGGCTGGCTTGTTTTGTTCAAAGTGAACAATAGTGAATGTGTTGCATTGTATTATAGCTGTACTTATATAGCGTTTCGTTGCCCTTGTGAAAGGCATTACTAGGCGCGTCTAGCATTGTCTTATTACTGCGTGTTTCACTCTGGGCTGAGTCATAGCCCACATACTGTGGCAGGATGGAAACCTCCACGAGTCCACCCAGCAGGCGGAGCAGCTCCCCGCAGGAATGCACTGGTTACAGGCAGCTGGGGCAAAACATCCCAGAAGACGGCCCGGGACATATGAGCAACACCACAGGGCGGAAATTAGAAACTAGTTCTTAAAATACAAACAGGGAAGCACGTGGGGCTGGCCAAGGAATGGCTTCAGCTGCTTTCTTATGTGCCAAACTGCAGTACACTGCCCTGGAGACGCTAAGCTACCGTTAGCCTCTGCTGCCATCCTGTGGCCAATATAAGAAGCACACGTTGTATCTGGTAACCCATTGACAACAGATATGAAGATTTGCTGCTATCGGTGTGGAGGACAGGGTTACCAGATTACCCAAACACACATTTCTATCCATGGGCTTCCTTCCATACGACAAAAGATAATGTAAACTATAACTTAGTGTCACGCACAGCGCTAGCGGTTAAATACCAGAACTGGTCATGTTCACCGCACTTTGAAGGGATAACAGTTAGGGGGTAACTGAAGTAGGGGCAAGCTATCAACTGTGGAGCAGGTGCTGTGGCACCGGAGTAGACGGTCTTAGAGCCCCTTGCCACTCCAGGCCTGGCAGTATATCAGCACTTAATCAAGAGGCTAAGCCGGCCTTTGCTCAAACTGCGACCTGGGCGGGAATCAAGTTTGCCCCTCTTCCTATGTTCTGAAACTGTGTTTCAGAATACTTCTGTAGCCTGATCTGTGCAGATTGGCATTTGGCCGTGCCAGCACCTATGCGTTAGGAATGGAGGACTGGTCAATATGGGTAGGACACGCTTCGTGTTCAACTAGATTCTAACCCCATGAGAACCGAGGCGCCTTGTAGGGTCCTGGTCAATCAGGCATCAAGGAGTGACTGGAATGTGGCATCTGGCACTGATGTCCAAAATACATTCACACATAAATAAACAAATAAATAAATGTGAAGCCCAATATTGCATACATCTGCCGAGCCAAAGGTGACAAGAATACAAAGTTTGCCCGTTCTTACTTTCAACTATGTCACCCACCTCTACTAGACCAAGCCTGAGTTGCACACTCCACTAGTACTTGTGTCCAGCATTAGTCCTGCTTCCTTGAGCTAGTTCTCATCCCTGGCACTAATCCTGATTTACAGCACTTTTACTTACCATGGTAGTACACTTGGTGCCCTGCACTAAAACTCGTATCCAGCACGTGTCCTGGTGCCCTGCACTAGAACACATATTCAGCACGTGTCCTGGTGCCCTGCACTAGAACACATATTCAGCATGTGTCCTGGTGCCGTATCCAGCACTTGTCCTGGTGCCATGCACTACAACTCACATCCAGCACTTGTCATGGTTCCCTGCACCAGAACACATATCCAGCACTTGTCCTGATGTCCTGCTCTGCAGTAGAACTCGTCTCCTGGTGCCCTATGTTAGAACTCGTGTCCAGCACTTGTCCTGGTGCCCTGCACTAGAACTCATATCTGACTATTGCTATTGTGCCCTGCACTAGAACTCGTAACCAACAATTGTCCTGGTGCCCTGCACTAGAACTTGTGGCCGACACTTGACCTGGCGCCCTGCACTAGAACTTGTAACCAGCACGTGTCCTGGTGCCCTGCACTAGAACTCGTATCCAGCACGTGTCCAGGTGCCCTGCACTAGAACTTGTGGCCAACACTTGACCTGGCGCCCTGCACTAGAACTCGTATCCTGCACGTGTCCTGGTGCCCTGCATTAGAACTCATATCCAGCACTTGCCCTGGTGTCCTGCAGTAGTACTCATATCCAGCATTTGTCCTGGTGCCCTGCATAAGAACTCGCGTCCAGCACTTGTCATGGTGCCCTGCAACTCGTATCTGGCATGTGTCCAGGTGCCCTGCACTAGAACTCTTACTTGCCACTTGCCCTGGTGCCCTGCACTAGAACTCGTATCCAGCACGTGTCCTGGTGCCCTGCACCAGAATTTGTAGCCAACACTTGTCCTGGTGCCCTGCACTAAAACACACATCCAGCACTTGTCCTGGTTCCCTGCACTAGAACTCATATTTAGCACTTGCCCTGGTACCCTGCACTAGAACTCGTATCAGCATTTGCCCTGGTGCCCTGCACTATAACTCTTCTCAGGCACTTGTCCTGGTGCTGTGCTCTAGAACTCAAAGCCAACACTTGTCCTGGTGCCCTGCACTAGAACTCATAGCCAGCACTTTTCCTGGTGCCCTGCACTAGATCTCATTTCCAACACATCTCCTGGTTCCCTGCACTAGAGGTCGTATCCAGCACTTGTCCTGGTGCCCTGCACTAGAACTCGTATCCAACACTTGCCCTGATACCCTTCATTAGAACTTGTATCCTGCAATTGACCTGGTGCCCTGCACTAGAACTCGTATCCAGCACGTGTCCTGGTGCCCTGCACTAGAACTTGTGCCCAGCACTTGTCCTTGTGCCCTGCACTAGAACATAAATCCAGCACATGTCCTGATGCCCTCACTATAACTCATAGCCAAGACTTGTCCTTGTGCCCTGCACTAGAACTCGTATCCTGCACTTGTCCTGGTGCCCTGCACTAGAACTTGTGTCCAGCATTTGCCCTGGTGCCCTGCACCAAAAGTCGTGCCCGTCATTTGTACTAGTGTCCTGCATTAGAACTCCTGTCCAGCACTTGTCCTAGTGCCCTGCACTAGAACACGTATCCAGCATGTGTCCTGGTCCCCTGCACTAAAACTCTTACTTGCCACTTGCCCTGGTGCCCTGCACTAGGACTCGTATCACGCATCAGCCCTGGTGCCCTGCACTAGGACTCGTATCACGCATCAGCCCTGGTGCCCTGCACTAGAAGTCATATCCAGCACTTGCCTTGGTGCCTTCACTACTACCCGTAGCCAACACTGGTACTGGCGCCCTGCACTAGAATTCCTATCCAGCACGTGTCCTGGTCCTGTATCCAGCTCTTGTCCTGGTGCCCTGCACTAGAACTCGCATCCAGCACTTGTTCTGATGCCCTGCAGTAGAACTCGTATCCAGCACGTGTCCTGGTTCCCTGCACTAGTAACTACCCTGGCACTAGGCCTCGTGGCACCTATTAGCCCTTGCCCCGACACTATCCTCGTGCCCCCCACCAGGTGCTCGCCCCAGTACGAAGCCTCGGGCTCGTTTCCTCTGTGGCCCCTTCTCGAGCGCCGCAGACTGAGCACTTGTGTTCTCGCCCCCTCGTGTGAGCTGCGTCCAGCGCCTGGCGCCGGCTGAAGGCTTCTGTGAGGAGGGAGCCGGGTCGACCTTTGTCCTCCGCCGCCCTCCTCCTCGCCAGAGGTATTTGGTCGGAATGCTTCGTCCCCTCCGCGAGTGCTTTGAAGACAAATGTCACCGCACAAAGCCTCCGCTGTGCCTCTGCAGGCGCCGGGAGCATCTGAGCCAGAACAGCCCAAGTGAAGTCTGAGGGCCGAGGCCCGGGAGGCGCGGGAGAGGGTGGAGGAGGATTCTTTCTTACGACGCCAGGATGAAATGCCAACTCCCTGTTCCCCGGTCTGGAGTGTAGGGAGGCGGGAGCCCGGACGTACACTCCGTTTGGGTGAAATGTAATGCTGACATGGTACAAAGTCATCACTCTGTCGGCTCAGAACAGCAACCTCAATCTAAAGTAGAGAGACGCCCGGGAAGTGCCCCTTGGCATGTCCTCTCTAGAACATTCTCTGTTTGCCACTGTGTTACGGACACCTTTATTCAGTGCTTAATTTGTAAGTTCGTGCTGGTGCTCAAAGCTCTCCTCTGAAACAAGCGGCTGCTGCAATTAAATGTGCGAACACAGAATACTGAAGGAGCGTAATCCTGAAGCCATCCCGGGCCTCTTTAATCCATTTACAGCCACTCCCCACACCTTCAGCTCACTCTTGCAGCTTTCTGCTTTCTTCCTTTGTGAATTTTTTCGTTTTTCTCTTCCTCCGTCTTTTCCATGTGTGTTTTGCTCGCAGCAAATGCTGGAGGCAGAAAAATAAGTGGCGGCCCCCGAAAATAAGTGCCGGTGCCCCGCACCGGAAAACATCGACTCAAATTAAGCACTGTCTTTATTCAATGCATGTGACACTATTATATAGACTTTGCCGGAGCTGGTGCACAATTGTGTTTTCACCAAAGGCCTCACCGTTCAGCTTATAATCATTTTGCACTTCGCCATGAAATCGCCACATACCCCAGGATTGTTTTAAAAATGCGCTTCTTTTATTAGGACAGGCCATGCTGCTGGGTGCTGCCCGGTCTCCTGCAAACTTTTGTGGGTGCTTGGAGCCGGGCAGCCTTTTATCCCCCATTTCTGCCCTCCGGGCCCATGGGGGTGGGGGAGGCGTGATTCAAAAAATGCTTGCGCCCCCCATTGGCTTAAGTGTCCATTTCCTGCCCCCCCCTTTCCATTTCCACCAGAACATCCTGTTTGCGTTCTTGGCCAGAAAGGGTGGGGTGCTTGTTTTGCTTTGTGCGGGGCCCTTCCGGTACCCCTATTTTCTTTTGACTTTGCGCACCATGTTTGGCGCTTTGTTAGCTCAGGGCTGCGGTGGGGTTTCCGCTCCGGCCTTCCTGAGCTCCCTTCGGTCGCGGGCCTTTGCCCAAAACAGGAGGAGAGAAATGTACCTTTTTGCAGATGTACTGTTCTCTGACCATCCTGGTGTCCTGTTACCAGGATGCTGATGAGTGGATACGAGTGACCGAGGAGACCTCTAGAACACAACCAGACAAGCGTGACTAGGCACTGACTTCTCGAGGAGGTGCAGCCGGCTCCTTGGCTCCTTCAATCCAGAGCACCTCTGGACCATCAGGTGCACGCTTGAGCATGGTTTGGGGTGAGAGGCAGGCAGTACTTAATTTGTGCAGCTGTTTTCTGGTGCCCGGCACCAGAACCTGTTTCTGTACACTTGCGCATATTAACCAGAGTCTACCAGTTGGTGGTGCTGTCTACCCAATTGTTTTTAGCAGAACACATTAATAGCACATTAAAAACACCAATATGCTTTTTTAAAAATGATAGAACTAGCAAATCCAGCCCATCTATACTGATTGAGCTGACCTGGAATAGTCCAAAATGTCACACTTGCAAGAGTGTGGTGGTTAGATAGCTAATACTGGAACTGGTGCTTAATTTGTAAAAAAATAAAAAAAATAAAAAAGGAGTGTCCACTCAGAAGCCTGCTCCGTTGCAATTACATGTCCGCATGCAAATACCAAGACTGCAATCCTTAAATCCCCCTGAGGTCTCTTTAATCCATTACTGGACACTTCCTGCCCCATTATCTCGCCCTTGCAGGTTCCTGCTTTCTCCCTTTGTGCCGGTCTTTCCCTCTTTCTATTCCTCCGTCTTTCCTCTTTGTGTGTTTTTCCCTCTCTTGCTCTCAGGAAATGTCTGATGGAAAAAAATAAGTGCCGGTCCCCAAAAATGAGTGCTGGCGGCCCCACTGACTACCACTGGCTCAAATTAAGCACTGGCAATCAAAGGCCGTATCAGGGACTCTGGGCGGTATCAGCTGCAGTGGTTCCTGCAAAAGACCTCCAGCCCGACCCCCTACATTCTTACAAAGTAAGGCCCGGGGCAGGACAGCCAGCCATGAGTCCTTATTGGTGGCAGAGATAATACAACTAGCTGTGCCACTGTTTCTGGGAGTAAAGTGTAGCAAACACGTAATTATGTTCTGGCGTGGTGGTCAGGCAACCAGACATGTTTGTATCTTGGGGTTGAAGCAAGGGAATCAGTTATGGGTGCAATTAATTTGGGGATGTGGGAAACAATAACAGCTTAAGGATTTCCTAATGTGGTGGCCAAGCAACCAGATCTGTGTCCCATTGGAAGTGGAGGGCAGAGCACCCAAACGTGTATCCATCCAGCAGTGGAGGGCACAGCACAGCAACCAGGTATGTGTCCATATAAGGCCAGGCAGTGGAGGCTGTTTATAAAAGGTAGTGGGGGGTGAGGCTTGAGTAAAAAAATAAAATAAAAATAAAAAGTCACTTACCTCTCCTCCATCTTTTTCTCTTCCTGGCAGCACGGTCCGGCAGCACACAGGCTCCCAGACTCCCCTAAGGCAATCACAACGCTGCTGTCACCAGCATGACAGCAGCGTCGTGATTGGTCTGAGCAGCCTGCTTCGGCGCTCATACAGGGAGTGGGAGCCTGTGCATTTCGCCACAGCCGGGTGGAGAAATGCAAAGTGCGCATGTCTGTTTGGCCGGCCCAAGACGGCCGGCCAAACAGTCATGCGCACTTATGGTGCATATACCCATCCTCCACCAGCCCTTCTCTAGTCCCCTCCAGCCCAGCCCCGCCCCACCCTAACCTGGCTCGCTATGAAAAATAAAATGATAATAACCTGGTGTTATTATCAATTTATTTGTCCTTTTTTCACTGCTCAGAACAGTGGGGCGACGCTCCTTCGCCTTCGCGAGGAGACGCTGCTGATGTTAGATATGTCAGGAAACTCCTACCTGGATCTGTTTGTGAGTGGGCAAGTATCTTCTGATGTGGGGGCAGTCAGGCGTGGGGCTGTCTTGGTTTGGGAGGGTGAAAGCAAAACCAGGTATACTGCTGAACTTGAAGTCTGAGAGGTTGACAGAATAATCTGGTGTAAGGCAATGCCTGAAGGTCTGGGTTCCATGACAGCGAGAGAGGGCTGTTATAAAGAAAATAAAGTGTTTTTAAAAACACTGATGTCCATTTCTTGTGCCAGAGAATTTGCTAATTGAAGACACTGTATCCTGAATGTTGAAATAGAACTGGAGAAAAAAACAAGACTCTCTTTTGTGTATATATCTCGAGCCACACCCTTATCTGTAACCCTGGAATTACAGCCTCAATGTGTTATTTACTCAAGCATAAGCAATGTTTATTACAAATGGCTATAAACTAAAAAAAAACAAATATAACAGTTTATGTAAATAAATGCTGTCTCGCTAGGTTCTTATGAAAATAGTCATTTATTCTTATATCAAAACAATACAATTAACAATACATTCAAAATTACATCCACACCATTTAAAACACATATGCTTATCTTATGGTACACTGTACACAGTACAATCATCAATCATGGCCTTTTTACCACTTTATACAAGAAATTTAACTTAAATGAGTTAAAAACTAGAAATCAGTCTACCCGACGTTTCGGTGTTTTTCAAGTTGGTCTACAGCACCTTCATCAGGACATACAATACAGATCACACAGTATTCTGCGGTGGATTCCTCCTGCAGTTTTAGGTTAGTACAAAGCAGGGGATTCCTTCTGCCTTCACGGACTGCTTTAGCCAAGCACTTTTACTTCAAATAGAGTAGTATTATTATCTCTGACTGCAAAGTCCTTTCAATTCTTCACCTGACATGTATATGGAGAACACAAGGGCAATACAAGCACATTGGCTACAGCTGTGGCTTTTCAAGGGTATAAATTCAACATTTATGCATTTGGAGGATTAGATGACAAAACTGACAAATTTCAGTCGTGATACTTAGGCCCATATTTATACTTTTTTAGCGCCGCATTTGTATCATTTTTTGATGCAAAAGCGACGCAAACTTGCAAAATACAATTGTACTTTGTAAGTTTGCGCCGTTTTTGCATCATAAAGCGGCGCAATTGCGGCGTTTAAAAAAGTATGAATATGGGCCTCAATTCAGCCTCCTCCAGTTGAATTTTGTTCACCCTTGTGAAGAAAGGAAAAGGATAAAAGGCACACATCAGCTTCCATGAGCCACGTCACCTGCAAAGCATGCACCCCCAAGATCCTTCCTCTTGAAACTGAGAGCAGAACATGTGAACTTTGGCATTGCTCCGTGAGGGAAACAGGTTGAGAAAAGGAATCCTGAACTACCTGCATATCCTCCTGAATGCAGGTTTCCTGATGAAGTGAAGTCTTAGCTCAGACAGCCCGCCTGTTTGTTGTCCACACCTGTCATGTGTACTGCCGACAGACTCAAAAGATTCCGTTTTGACCAAGAGCTGAGAGCACTCGCCGCCTGATGGAGAGAACTGGAGTGAGGGCTTCCTTGATGATTGACAAGTCACCACCACTGTATTGTCCATTCTCACCAGAACATCTCCTTTGGTGAACCAATGCCCTGACCTGAATGAGAGCTCTGTGAATAGCCAACTCTTTCCAATTGGACAATCTCTTCCTCCTTTTTGAACTGACATGTCTGGTTGCTGATGGTCACTCATTATCCTGTCTGGCTGGCATCTGTGGTCAAGTTCACTGGATGTCGAGGTTGCATCTTCACTTCACTGCAAAAATGTTGAGAGTCCATCCTACAGACCAGTTCCTTCTCTAGCTCTAGAGAAAGACAAATCCTGGTGTCCAAAGACTGAGATTTTGGAGAGGAATGTTTGTGTGGATGCCACAGACGGGGGCGCAGGTGCAGACGAGCCCACTGATCCGCAAACACATAGGCTGCCATATGACTGTGAAATCCACACAATGCAGGGCTGTGATATCCAATTTCCTGAAAAGTGGTCTGATCAGGTGCTGAAGACAAGACATTTTTTTCTCTGGAAGAAATACCCTCCCCAAGTCAGTTCAAAATCTTGCTCCAATGGAAATCCGATCTCTGGATGGGATGATCTGACACTTAGGCACATTCAGCAGCAAGACTAGTCTGTATATTACCATCTTCGATTGATCCAGGAAACGAGACATGATTTCCTCCGAAAGAGCACGGAATAACCAGACATCCAAATAAGGGAAGGTCAGAATTCCCTGAAGATGAAGACAAGCAACGACTGGCGCCATCACCTTCGTGAAGACTCGAGGAGCTGACTTCTATTGTAACTATTATTTACTCTCTGGTGCATTTCCTCTCAGTAGCTTTCCCACAATAAAGGGAGCACAAAAAGTGACTTGATAACTTGAGAGGTTAACATAATTATGCATTTGTGACATTAGTAGTACATGGCCAGATATATGTGTAATATTTTCCCTGTCATCAATTCACGTGGACCCCCCACTCTGGTTTAATCCTGCGTTTCTAGGTGTATTTCACAATTCAGTGAGCAAGGCCTGGATGAGGGATGAGGTTGGGATGAGGTTGGGATGGTTGGGCAGCTCTACGATCTCAGAGGGTTCCACTCGTTTGCCGTGATCCAGGCCTCTTTTCCCCTTCCTCATCATTTTCTTAACACTTGCAGATTAGGGATTTGTTTATGCTAGGGCGCAGGTATTCAATTGATCTGGCAGGCTCTGACATCCTTTCCCCTTACACAGGGCACATAGGAGCTGGTTTATCAGCTCAACCTATCAGGGGTTGTGCAAGCGCAGGGTGGACGGCAGCTCGCACCTTGCTGTCGAATGGAGTAGGATACTTTCCCTGGAGATCTTGCCCTCTGAAATCCATTCTGCTATGGAGACGATCGATGGTTCAACGCCCTCTATCAATCTAAAATGACAACAATGTAAAGCTATATTTTTGTTGTGTTATATGCCAGAGAAAATCTCAAAATAGAACGGGTATCCAAACTCAGATAAGACTAAGGGGCCAATTACAAGTTTGGCGGACGAGAAGACCCGTATGCCGAACTTCAGACGGGGCGGTTGCTGCCTTACTGGCGACCTCCTCGCTGGCCCCATTACGACTTTCTCACTGGGCTGACGGGCGGACATCAAGGTTTCTGCCTGTCAGCCCAGCGGGAAAGTGGCAGCAGCATTGTCTCCGGCCCGTAATCGAGCTGGCGGAAATGCTGCCGCATGCGAGGGGCACCAGCACTCTCGTAATGCGCACTGTCTGCCCTGCAGACAATGCACATTGTAAGGGTACTGGGCAGGGGGATCAGTGAACTGCCCATGCCATGTCCATGGGCATGACCAGTGCAGGGGCTCCCCTGTGGCTCCCTGCATCTGTTCTCCGCCAGACTTTTCATGGCAGTGAAACCAGGTTGCAATCAGCAGGGAGGCGCTGAGTTCAGTACACCCTGGCTGGTTCCAACCTGCACCACCGTCAGCCTGTCGGAACATTTTTCCCGGCTGAGACGGCCGTCATTTGATGGTCTGACCTCCAAACTCTTAGTATGGCGGTCGGACCGCAAAACCGGCGGCAGTCATGACTGCCTCTGTTGAGCGCCAGACTGATACTGAGGCCCTAAATGTCCTAAATGTGGCTGCCATGCAGCCGACATCTTACAGATGTTTGCTACATGTCCTACATTGCAGGATTTCTGGGTAGGGGAGACCCAACTTTTAACATCCTGTCTGGGACGTCACACCCAACCAGATCCTATTGGGATACAGACTGGATTTCGATGTCGGAGTTTAACGGCTGTTAGCTAAGGCATGTTACGGCCAGGCTTTGTATCGCTAGATATGGGTGTCTCGCCTACCCTCAAGAGCTCCTGAGTGGTGGGCCACTATTCCGGGAATATATGAGCTGAGGTAGCATTGGCTAAAGCTAGGAGTGTAGACTGTCTGAAGAGAGTGGAGCGAATTTGGACAGGATTTAGCTGGGATTCTCAGTTGAAGATTGAAGCCAGCAGTCAGGATCCCGTAAAGGTTTCGGGTGGGACTGGATAAGGTCTTTCCTGTTTAACGCAGCCATCTTTGCAGTGTTTTAATTATTTTCTCTCTCTTTTTCTATCCTCTTTTCACTTGGTTATTAATTTCATACTGTATTACCCCTCTGTGGCATGTGTACGCTGAGTGTAAATTAAGAGTTTGTGTTTCAGGCGCTGGTTATCGTGTTATTTCTTCGTGTGAAATGGTTATTTCTGTTTATTTCTTTTTTTTTCTGATCATTTCTGACTCAAAAATAATAAAATAAATGTATATACTTTTTTAAAAAGAGGTTAATGTAATTAATTGAAGGTCTAGTGAGAGGTTAGAATATTTAATCACAGGTCTAGGGAGAGGTTAATGTAATTATTGCAGGTCTTGTGAGAAGTTAATTAAATAACTGCAGCTCTAGTGAGAGGTTAGTGTAAATAACTGCAGGACTAGTGAGAGGTTAGTGTAAATAACTGCAGGTCTAGTGAGAGGTTAGTGTAAATAACTGCAGCTCTAGTGAGAGGTCAGTGTAAATAACTGCAGCTCTAGTGAGAGGTCAGTGTAAATAACTGCAGCTCTAGTGAGAGGTTAGTGTAAATAACTGCAGGTCTAGTGAAAGGTCAGTGTAAATAACTGCAGGTCTCGTGATAGGTTAGTGTAAATAACTGCAGGACTAGTGAGAGGTTAGTGTAAATAACTGCAGGTCTAGTGAGAGGTTAGTGTAAATAACTGCAGGTCTAGTGAAAGGTCAGTGTAAATAACTGCAGGTCTCGTGATAGGTTAGTGTAAATAACTGCAGGACTAGTGAGAGGTTAATGTAAATAACAGGTCTTGTGAGAGGTTAATGTAAATAATTGCAGGTATAGTGGGAGGTTATTGTAACTAATTACAGGTCCAGTGAGTGGTTAGTGTACATAACTGCAGGTCTAGTGAGAGGTTAGTGTAAATAACTGCAGGTCTAGTGAGAGGTTAGTGTAAATAACTGCAGGTCTTGTGAGAGGTTAGTGTAAATACCTGTAGGTCTAGTGAGAGGTTAGTGTAAATAACTGCAGGTTTAGTGAGAGGTCAGTGTAAATACCTGTAGGTCTAGTGAGAAGTTAGTGTAAATAACTGCAAGTCTAGTGAGAGGTTAGTGTAAATACCTGTAGGTCTAGTGAGAGGTCAGTGTAAATAACCACAGGTCTTGTGAGAGGTTAATGTCAATAACTGCAGGTTTAGTGAGAGGTTAGTGTAAATAACTGTAGGTCTAGTGAGAGGTTAATGTAAATAACTGCAGGTCTAGGGGGAGGTTAGTGTAAATAACTGCAGGTCTAGTGAGAGGTCAGTGTAAATACCTGTAGGTCTAGTGAGAGGTTAGTGTAAATACCTGTAGGTCTAGTGAGAGGTCAGTGTAAATAACCACAGGTCTTGTGAGAGGTTAATGTCAATAACTGCAGGTTTAGTGAGAGGTTAGTGTAAATAACTGCAGGTCTAGTGAGAGGTTAATGTAAATAATTGCGGGTCTAGTGAGAGGTTAGTGTAACTAATTGCAGGTCTAGTGAGAAGTTAGTGTAAATAACTGCAGGTTTAGTGAGAGGTCAGTGTAAATACCTGTAGGTCTAGTCAGAGGTTAGTGTAAATACCTGTAGGTCTTGTGAGAGGTTAATGTCAATAACTGCAGGTTTAGTGAGGGGTTAGTGTAAATAACTGCAAGTCTAGTGAGAGGTTAATGTAAATAACTGCAGGTCTAGGGGGAGGTTAGTGTAAATACCTGTAGGTCTAGTGAGAGGTTAGTGTAAATAACTGCAGGTTTAGTGAGGGGTTAGTGTAAATAACTGCAAGTCTAGTGAGAGGTTAGTGTAAATAACTGCAAGTCTAGTGAGAGGTTAGTGTAAATAACCACAGGTCTTGTGAGAGGTTAATGTCAATAACTGCAGGTTTAGTGAGAGGTTAGTGTAAATAACTGCAGGTCTAGTGAGAGGTTAATGTAAATAATTGCGGGTCTAGTGAGAGGTTAGTGTAACTAATTGCAGGTCTAGTGAGAAGTTAGTGTAAATAACTGCAGGTTTAGTGAGAGGTCAGTGTAAATACCTGTAGGTCTAGTCAGAGGTTAGTGTAAATACCTGTAGGTCTAGTGAGAGGTTAGTGTAAATAACTGCAGGTTTAGTGAGGGGTTAGTGTAAATAACTGCAAGTCTAGTGAGAGGTCAGTGTAAATACCTGTAGGTCTAGTGAGAGGTTAGTGTAAATAACTGCAGGTTTAGTGAGAGGTTAGTGTAAATACCTGTAGGTCTAGTGAGAGGTTAGTGTAAATAACTGCAAGTCTAGTGAGAGGTCAGTGTAAATACCTGTAGGTCTAGTGAGAGATCAGTGTAAATACCTGTAGGTCTAGTGAGAGGTTAGTGTAAATAACTGCAGGTCTAGTGAGGGGTTAGTGTAAATAACTGCAGGTCTAGTGAGAGATCAGTGTAAATACCTGTAGGTCTAGTCAGAGGTTAGTGTAAATACCTGTAGGTCTAGTGAGAGGTTAGTGTAAATAACTGCAGGTTTAGTGAGGGGTTAGTGTAAATAACTGCAGGTCTAGTGAGAGATCAGTGTAAATACCTGTAGGTCTAGTCAGAGGTTAGTGTAAATACCTGTAGGTCTAGTGAGAGGTTAGTGTAAATAACTGCAGGTTTAGTGAGGGGTTAGTGTAAATAACTGCAGGTCTAGTGAGAGATCAGTGTAAATACCTGTAGGTCTAGTGAGAGGTTAGTGTAAATAACCTCAGGTTTAGTGAGAGGTTAGTGTAACTAATTGCAGGTCTCATGAGAGGTTAGTGTAAATAACTGCAGGTCTAGTGAGAGGTCACCTTTAAATACATGTAGGTCTAGTGAGAGGTTAGTGTAAATAACTGCAGGTTTAGTGAGAGGTTAGTGTAAATAAGCACTGACCAAAGAGCCCCCACTAGTGCGCAAAGCATTTCCTGAAACAAAGGGAGTAACTAAAATAAATGAATGAATGAAGGAATGAATGGGTATCTTTCATTAAAGGCCACCACATCCGCTGTCTCCAGGAATGTTGGGCTCTGTAAACAGTAGAGGTTGAGGGCTGTGTAACTGAGAGTAAGAATAATTTATACTTTACCTAAGTTTCACAAAAATGTACAAAAACCACCGGGAAGGCCCATTGTTTCTGGTTGCGGATCCATCCTAGAGCCTTTGTGACAATATATAGATGTGTTCTTAAAACCCTTTGTGCCGGGTACCCCATCTTACATCAGGGACACCACACACTTCATCACCATGATAGAAGGTATGTCCTTTGAAGTTTCCACCGACCTAGTAGTCACAATGGATATACAATCATTATACACCAGAATTCCTCAAATTTACGCCCTCAACATAATTTCCGAATGGGTAGAAACACAGAAACAACCGGTGAAGATTCCCACATGGTTCATGTTAGATCTATTATAAATAGCCATGACAAAAACATTTTTTCAGTTCGATTCATCCTACTACTTCCGAACCAAGGGGTGGCAATGGGAGCTGGCTCTGCTCCAGATTTGGCGAACCTATACACGGCCCATTATGAGAAGCACAAACTCTTCTGTAATGGAAACCCTTTTGTTGATAAAATCCTGAAATGGTGTCAGTATATCAATGACGTCTTTCTAATCTGGAGGGGTACGGTACCACAATTACACTTGTTCCTCCAATGGCTCAATTCCAGATCCAATGATATACAATTCACAATGGAACACATCAAGGACAATATCCCTTTCTTAGATGTAAATATAGGGATAGAAAATAATAAGATTTTCATGACTCTATATCGAAAACCCACAGAAAGGAATACACTCCTTCATTATAAAAGTCGTCATCCCAGGAATATAAGGGACAATTTGCCCTTTATCAATTTCTGTGGATTCGCAGAAATTGTGCAAGAAGACAGGACTATTTCAGGGAGTTAGACACACTTATAAATAAACTTATAGATAGAGGTTACCCCAAAAGACTTGTCAAACAAGCTAGGAAAAGAGCCTGGTATAACCACAGGGAATTACTTCTTGAACCTCAAATTAGAGTCAGAAAGATGGACAGGATTGTTTGTGTTTCCACCTTCTGTCCTGAGAGTAACAAACTCAAAAAGATTGAAAACAGACATTAGGGAGTCCTTGATGGGTTTCTTACTACCAAAGAACCTCCTCTGTTCTCCTTCAAACGGGGAAAGAATTTGAGTGAGGTGTTAGTCAGAGCAGCTTTGCCATCTCCATTACAAACACCACTGCCTTCTTTTTGGGGTCTTCCGGCAGTACTCGGACATTTTAAATGTGGAAACTGTAAAGCCTGTTAGCTATGTCTCAATACAAGTCATTTCACCCACAGCAATGTGGATATAATTCTGACGAGTTTCACCAATTGCAATACTAAGGACGTGATCTATGCTGTTTGGTGTCCATGTAGACTCATTTATATTGGACAAACCACTCAAAAGGTCAAATGCAGAATTTTACAGCACAGTAGCAAAATAAAATGTGTGACATTCGGAGCTCCGATGGTAGAGCATTTTCAATAAATGTGTCACAACAGTGAAGATCTACAGTGGCAGGAGATTGAGAAGATCAAGATGGGACCACGTGGAGGAGACAAAGCCAACTTACTCTCCAGAAGGGAACTATTTTGGATTGATAACTGTGGCTCAGTTGCCTGTGGTCTTAATACACTTGAGGACTGGAATCAGACCACTTTACTTTGAGCTTTTCTCTGAAAATCTATGTTTGCTTAACGATTTTGAATATTACCAGCACCTCAGTATACATTACCGATTTTCATTTTGAAAAACACAAATGATGTTATTTTCTGCTAATACATCTGATATATATATATTTTAGATGAATACACTGTTTCTGTTATTCATATTGGAGAGACGATTGGGCAGTATTGGGTTATTACTGGCGATCTCCCTCTATGAGGTACATGTGCACCAGTGCTTAATTTGTAAATAAAAACGTGCTGGTGCCCAAAGCCCTCCTCTTAAACAAGCGGCTTCTGGAATTAAATGTGAGAACATGGAATACTGAGGCAGCGTAATCCTGAAGCCATCTCGGGCCTTTTAATCCATTTACAGCCACTCCCTGCCCCTTAAGCTCACTCTTGCAGCTTTCCACTTTCTCCCTTTGTGACGCTTTTTCGTTTTCTCTTCCTCCCTCTTTCCCATGTGTGCCTTTTGCTCGCAGTAAATGCTTGAGGCAGAAGAAAAAGCCCCGGCTGTCAAAAATAAGTGCAGGTGCTCAGCACCGGAAACAACAAGCACAAATTAAGCACTGATGTGCACTAGATATTAGGTTCCCTTCATGTATGTCTTACATGATTTACACTGTGCTCATTTCATTTGTGTCTTTTGTAATTTTTAATCGTCCATCAGATAAGATTTGTGCACCATGGTTGCTTAACGCAAAATTGCCATGTGTGTGCGTAGATCTACGTCCCACAGGTGTCACACTGCACTTAATTAACGACGTATACACTTTTCCTCGGGTTAGTCTCGTGCACGTTTCACATAAGCTCCGTGCTTACTATGATAGCACATAGTCGAAGTCCATTCTGACGATGTAAGGGTTCATTTTCCCTTCTGAACTGCACGCGGACGTCAATTCAGATGATGTATATCTTCCAGTCCCCTCAGATGATGTACATCTTCCGTCACCTCAGATGATGTACATCTTCCGTCACCTCAGATGATGTACATCTTCCGTCACCTCAGATGATGTATATCTTCCGTCACCTCAGATGATGTACATCTTCCGTCCCCTCAGATGATGTACATCTTCCGTCACCTCAGATGATGTATATCTTCCGTCACCTCAGATGATGTATATCTTCCGTCACCTCAGATGATGTATATCTTCCGTCACCTCAGATGATGTACATCTTCCGTCACCTCAGATGATGTATATCTTCCGTCACCTCAGATGATGTATATCTTCCGTCACCTCAGATGATGTACATCTTCCGTCCCCTCAGATGATGTACATCTTCCGTCACCTCAGATGATGTATATCTTCCGTCACCTCAGATGATGTATATCTTCCAGTCCCCTCAGATGATGTACATCTTCCGTCACCTCAGATGATGTATATCTTCCGTCACCTCAGATGATGTACATCTTCCGTCACCTCAGATGATGTACATCTTCCGTCACCTCAGATGATGTATATCTTCCGTCACCTCAGATGATGTACATCTTCCGTCACCTCAGATGATGTACATCTTCCGTCACCTCAGATGATGTACATCTTCCGTCACCTCAGATGATGTACATCTTCCGTCACCTCAGATGATGTACATCTTCCGTCACCTCAGATGATGTACATCTTCCGTCACCTCAGATGATGTACATCTTCCGTCCCCTCAGATGATGTACATCTTCCGTCACCTCAGATGATGTACATCTTCCGTCACCTCAGATGATGTACATCTTCCGTCACCTCAGATGATGTACATCTTCCGTCACCTCAGATGATGTACATCTTCCGTCACCTCAGATGATGTATATCTTCCGTCACCTCAGATGATGTACATCTTCCGTCACCTCAGATGATGTATATCTTCCCGTCACCTCAGATGATGTATATCTTCCGTCACCTCAGATGATGTATATCTTCCGTCACCTCAGATGATGTACATCTTCCGTCACCTCAGATGATGTACATCTTCCGTCACCTCAGATGATGTATATCTTCCAGTCCCCTCAGATGATGTACATCTTCCGTCACCTCAGATGATGTATATCTTGCCGTCACCGCGGCGGCGCGGGCTGGATGCACAAGTCGGAGGGCCAATCCGGTTGCACCTTTTAAGTAAGTTCAGAAAGGTTTCCACTTTCTGACTTTTCTCCAGTAACTATGAGTTCTTCTTGAACCCTTTTGTTTATTTTCAGCGGTCGTTGGGCGTCGTCTTACTTGCCTGTTAACATTAATATACAGCATACCTCGGACGTTAATTATTCGCCACCACTTCATTAGTGTTTACGTTTTGCGGGTGAGTCCCTACCGCGGCTTCTTTACACGCCACATCTCTTTGGCCATGGTGAGCTTCTGTCATGTTCACAGACACTATGGAATATGGGTGACCACCCGTCCGTAAATTTCACACTGCCCGTAATTTCGCCCTGCCGTCCCTTGTCCGTGATGAAATGCTTAACGGACGGCATTTGTCCTAATTTTAGCCTTTCACCGAAAGGACAACGTAGGCAGGGCGAAACTATGGGCAGGGTAGTTTCTGAAGCTGGACTGAAAGGCAAGGGGTCTCCTGTGCTGGGAGGGAGGGAGGGGCTGACAGATAAGAAAAGGCCTTCTTGCCAGGGTGTCTCCTCCCCTAAAGAAATGCAAATGTGGGCAATCTGCAAATGCAAAGGGGCCTGAAAACCTGCATTGAATTTCACCAAAGGAGTCTCTGGAAGCTTTCTGATGGCAAATGCATTTTCTTTTAGAGAGGCAACTTAAGGGTGTTCCAAGGTGAGCTGTGGAGTGTGTGGTTTTAATGGAGTGTTATACAGAATGTTAGTACTAGGTATAAACTGCATATTATTCAAATCTGTATTTGAGAAGCGCTTTTTTAAATTTAACCGAAATGTATTTGTGCATTTTGTAGCAGCCTATATTATGATGTAATTGTATTTTGGTGCTTACTACCCCTGACAAGGCGTCAAATGCATGTTTGAAATAAGGACTTGCACATTCACAGTTCTTTCAGGGACATCGGAACCTTATAGTACTAACAAACATTGGCAAAGCCAATAGGTCTCGTCTATGAAAGAGTTATTGGCTTTGCTAATGTGTTTTAGCCATGTTATATACCAGAGTGGGTGCTGTTCAGCATGGCTAAAAGTTAGTGGCATAGTGGTGTGGAGTGGAGTGGCTTAGGAGCAGTGGCGTAGTGGTGCAGAGCACAGTGCAGTGAGGTACAGTGCAGTTGTGTAGAGTGCATTGGCGTAGAGTTCAGTGAGTGGCATGGCGTGCCATGGAGTGGCATGGGACAGAGTAGAGTGACAGAGTGCAGTGGAGTAGAGTGGCAGACAATAGAGTGGCAGAGAGTGTAGTAGTGTAGAGTGGTGCAGTGGCATAGAGTGCAGAATTGACTCGCATGGCAGAGAGTGCAGTGGGGTAGAGTGGTGCAGTGCAGAGTAGAGTATAGTACTGTAGAGTGCAGTCACATAGAGTGGAGTGATGCAGAGTAGAGTGGCATAGAGTGCAGTGGTGTAGAATGCAGAAGTACAGAGTAGATTGGTGTACAGTACAGTGGCAGAGAGTGCAATGTTCCAGAGTAGAGTGGCAGTGATGTAGAGTGGCACAGAGAGCAGTGGCGTAGAGTACGGTGGTGCAGAGTAGAGGGCAGTGGCATACAGTGCAGTTGTTTAGAGTGCATTGGCACAGAGTGCAGTGGCATAGAGTGGCATGGGGTAGGGTAGCATAGAGTGCTGTGAAGTAGAGTGGCATACAATAGAGTGGCAGAGAGTGCAGTAATGCAGAGTGGTGCAGTGTCAGAGTGCAGAGTAGATTCGTGGCATAGAGTGGTGCAGAGTGGAGTATTGTAGAGTGGTGCAGTGCAGAGTATAGTGCCTAGAGTGCAGTGATACATAGTGCACTGGCATAGCGTGCAGTGGCACAGAATGCAGTAGTACAGAGTAGAGTGGTGTAGAGTGCAGTGTTGTAGAGTGTCAGTGCAGTGGTGTAGAGTGGTACAGAGAACAGTGGCATATAGCACAGTGGTGCAGAGTAAAGGGCAGTGGCATACAGTGCTGTTGTTTAGAGTGCACTGGTGTGGCATGCAGTGGCATAGAGTGGCATGGGGCATAGCAGAGTGGCATAGAGCCGATTGGTGCAGAATGTAATAGTACAGAGTAGAGTGGTGTAGAATATAGTGGCGGCCAGTGCAGTGTTGAAGAGTAGAGTGTCAGCGTGCAGTGGTGTAGAGTGCATTGAAATAGAGCGCAGTGGTCAGAGTGGCATAGAGTGGAGTGGCGTAGAATAGTTTGTTTCAGAGTAGAGTGCAATTGCACAGAGTGAGAGGTGCAGGGTAGAGTGCAGTGGCATAGAATGCAGTGGCACAGAGTGCAGTAGCATAAAGTAGATTGTTTCACAGTAGAGTAAAGTGGCTAAGGGTGGAGAGGTGCAGGGTAGAGTGGAGTTGCATAGAGTGTGATGGCATAGAGTAAAGTGGTGTAGAGTGCCGTGGCATAGAGTGCAGAGGTGCAAAGTAGATTAGAGTGACGTACAGTGTATTGATGTAGAGTGCAGGGGCATAGAGATGAGTGTTATAGAGTAAAGTGCACTAGCATAGAGTGAATTAACATAGAGTGCAGTGGCGTACAGTGTAGTGTTGCAGAGTGGCATAGAGTGGAGTTGTGTGGCCCAGACTGGAGTGGTATAGCATCCAGAGGAGTAGAGCGCAGTTATGCAGAGAGGCGTGAAGTGCATTGGCATAGAGTAGAGTAGTACAGAGTAGAGTAGAGAGGCATAGTGTGAAGTAGCTTAGAGTCTCGTGGCATAATGTGAAGTGGTTCAGAATGGAGAAGAGCGCAGTGGCGTAAAGTGGAGTGATAAAGAGTAGGGTGCAGCGGTGTGGAGTGGTGCAGAGCAGAGTCGAGTGGAGCATGCATGGTGCGGTAACACACTGCCATTACAGACAACGCATTTTTTTTATTGAAATTACCATTACATTGCACAGATGTACAGTTTTTCAAATCAAACTATACTGTGCACAGATGATGATGTGTGGAAATTGCATCACCTAATGCAATGATTTGTTTTATTTGGATAAAGGGATTTGTTTCCAGCACAGTTTAGAATTAACAAAAATGTGCTTCACTTGATCTCCTAATTCTGATCTATTCTGAAGTTTATTTAAATGTTTTCATATGATAGAAAAAAACTCTTTCTGAACCTGTTAGAAATGGGGTCTTTGGTTGACAGTCAGGTTACCCCCTGTTCAAGCAAGGACCCTCACTCTAGTTAGGATAAAAGAGAATCACCCTCAGCTAACCCCTGCTTACCCCCTTGGTAGCTTGGCAGAGCAGTAGGCTTAACCTCAGAGTGCTGGGCGTAAAGTATTTGTACCAACACACACAGTAACTTAATGAAAACACTACAAAATGACACAACACCAGTTTAGAAAAATAGGAAATATTTATCTAGACAAAACCAGACCAAAACGACAAAAATCCAACATACACAAGTCAAGTTATGATTTTTTAAAGGTTTAAAATAAAAAGAGTCTTTAGGTAGTTGTAACAACACACTAGCGCTGCTAGCGTGTAAATGTACCTGGTTTGCGTCAAAAATAACCCCGCACGGGCGGTGTGCGTCGAAAGTAACCCTGCACGGCTGTGTGCGTCGAAAACAATTCGGCACGGCGGTGCGTGTTGAAAAAGCCAGCCACACGACGATCCGAAAGTCCCGCGGCGCAGGGTGCGATCTCTCAGTCTCCGTCAGCGATGCTGCGCGTCGTTTCTCCTGCTCCGGGCGTCGGTTTTTCGGTCGCGTTTCCTGCGGCGTCGTTTCTCAGCTGCGGAACCGGCGTCGCGTCGTTTTCTCAGCCGCGATCGGATTCGCGTCGATCTTTTCTCCGCACGGCGCTCGGTGCGTGTATTTTTGTCCTTAGGCTGCCAGCCTCTCCTTTCAGGGTCCCAGGAACTGGAAGGGCACCACAGAGCAGAGTAGGGGTCTCTCCAGAGACTCCAGGTGCTGGCAGGAAGAAGTCTTTGCTATCCCTGAGACTTCAACAACAGGAGGCAAGCTCTACATCAAGCCCTTGGAGATTTCTTCTTCAAGATGGAAGGCACACAAAGTCCAGTCTTTGCCCTCTTACTCTGGCAGAAGCAGCACTGCAGGAAAGCTCCACAAAGCACAGTCACAGGCAGGGCAGCACGTTTTCCTCAGCTATCAGCTCTTCTCCAGGCAGAGGTTCCTCTTGGTTCCAGAAGTGTTTCTAAAGTTTGTAAGTTTGGGTGCCCTTCTTATACCCATTTTAGTCTTTGAAGTCACCTTCCTTCAAAGGGGACTCACACCTTCTTGTGAAATCCTGCCTTGCCCAGGCAAGGCCTCAGACACACACCAGGGGGTTGGAGACAGCATTGTCAGAGGCAGGCACAGTCCTTTCAGATGAGAGTGACCACTCCACCCCTCCCTCCTAGCAGAGATGGCTAATCAGGAAATGCAGATTACACCCCAGCTCCCTTTGTGTCACTGTCTGGTGTGAGGTGAAAAACAACCCAACTGTCAAACTGACCCAGACAGGGAATCCACAAACAAGGCAGAGTCACCGAATGGTTTAAGCAAGAAAATGCTCACTTTCTAAAAGTGGCATTTCCAAACTCACAATCTTAAAATCAACTTTACTAAAAGATGTATTTTTAAATTGTGAGTTCAGGGATCCCAAACTCCACATGTCCATCTACTCTCTAGGGGAATCTACACTTTAATCATATTTAAAGGTAGCCCCCATATTATCCTATGAGAGAGACAGACCTTGCAACAGTGAAAACGAAATTGGCAGTATTTCACTGTTAGGACATATAAACCACATTACTATATGTCCTACCTTATCCATACACTGCACCCTGCCCTTGGGGCTACCTAGGGCCTACCTTAGGGGTGCCTTACAGGTAAGGAAAGGGAAGGTTTAGACCTGGCAAGTGGGTACACTTGCCAAGTCGAATTTACAGTGTAAAATTACACATACAGACACTGCAGTGGCAGGTCTGAGACATGATTACAGAGCTACTTATGTGGGTGGCACAACCAGTGCTGCAGGCCCACTAGTAGCATTTGATTTACAGGCCCTGGCACCTCTAGTGCACCTTACTAGGGACTTACTAGTAATTCAAATATGCCAATCATGGATAAACCACTTACATACAATTTAAACAGGAGAGCATATGCACTTTAGCACTGGTTAGCAGTGGTAAAGTGCTCAGAGTTGAAAAGCCAACAGCAACAGGTCCGAAAAAATTAGGAGGCAGGAGGCAAAAAAGACTGGGGATGACCCTGCATAAGCAAAAGTCCAACAGAACCCCAGTATCCAACAAGATTGTCGCATAAATTCTCCCACTTTGATGTCAGAGAAAGAAAATTAAACGCTACGTTCCCACTGAAGACAGAGCCCGACATTTGACTTTGTTCTTTGAATGCACACCAAATCTAGCCCCTGCTCACCCTTCACAAGCACGAACAGCGGACCATTGCACCAGAAGTGTTTACCAAGGTGGATGAGTGTTGCTTGTTCAACCCCTTGACAGTGCCTCTTCTGTTTCTCCCCTGTGTGCAGAGACAATTCCCCAGGTACCCAATACCTTCCGATAGTCTTGGTGGACCCATCTTGTCTGATTTTAGGAATTGTCACACCTTGTTCTTCTCTTCCTTATTTATCCACTTCTTAGCGACAACCCTTTGAATCACTTGATGTGGATCTCCCATTTGATCTCGATTTCATCCTCCTCTTTCATTATCTTTGATTGGTAGTCCGGGCTCCCATTTCTGAGATAAATGTAGAGTCCCAGACATACACTTGAGTGCTGTGAGACTACAGACAAGTTGTGGGTACCTCACATCCTGACATTAGGTGTGAGACTGTCGCCCACACCATCTGCCCTGCCTCTTTAAAGTTTTTTTTAGGTTTAACGTCCATGGGCAGTCGGGGTAAGCCAGATGTTTTTTTAAACTAGCATAAGGTTAATTACCTTAATGTTTCCCAAACTGTTTGCTAAGGGTTTTAAAATGTTCAGAAACATAATAAAAATTTTGCTGTTCAAGAAAGATTGGGTAGATTTGGGTAGGGGTGATGGCCTTGCCATACACAGTAGCGAAGGGCATTAATTTACTACTGAACAAGAACCTAATGTGACACCTGAATGTAGCATACCAGGAGGCAATCCAAAAAAAACCACAGTGAATTAATAGTGCTATGTTAAAAAAGAGTAAATAAATGCACTGACATCATAGTGAGGCATGGCCAATCTTGACGTTTGTCCTTGAATTTATGTCCTGAATTTTGACCCTTTGTCCTGAATTTTTGTCCTGAATTTTGACCCTTTGTCCTGAATTTTTTACAGTCCTGTCCAGAATTTTCCTCAATGCCAGGTGGTCACCCTATATGGAATGCAAGTTTTACATACCACGAGCATCACCGGTTCTATTTGAAGGCCAGCCAATTATTGAATGGCAGCTCCCACTTTACTGGTTACTACACCAATTGAGTCTTTCCAATTCCAGAGGGATCGGATTATGCAGGATGATAATGGCATCCACCTCTTTTGTTAGACTCCATGAACATGATTCCTCTCTCATGCCACAATATTAATTAGGCACACAGCGGACTATGCGAGAATATAGTGATTTTTTTGTTTACCATATATATAATAATAATATCATCAATAATCGATAATTATTTTGCACACAAATACTGCATGAGTTTATACACGGCGACAGTGGGGCTCCCCACTGAACATGATTATGAAATTGCATTTAATAATGGTTGTCTCTTGTGCCTTATATATATATATACAAATTCCTGATCTGTAAGAATGTTCCTTACCCCGTACCTCGTGAGGACTTTTGAAGAAGACCAGTAAAGAAATGGTAAATACTCCCCTTTTTTTGGGGAGGGTTATTCTTTATTTTCTATTCAGAAGGTTTTTAGGCATATACTTACACCTGGTATCCTTCCTTTAGGTGTCTCCATTCAGTTTATCGGCCTGATGATGACCCAATGCTGATTAATATGAAATAGGGTCGAAACGTCGACAAATTACTGAACTGTGGACTGGTTTTTAAATTGATGATATATGGATGTGGATGTCTAAACAATAGATATCCCATGACATTATTATTTATGCTCTTCCCAGCCACGTATATATGTATATAACACCAGTGCACTTTTTCACTTTGTCACTCTGCATTGTGCCGTCACTATACAGGAGCACCGTATTCCCCCCACACTTACTTTTGCTGTGTTCTTTGATATTGTCCTAACCTTCCTTCTACACACTATATAACTAAGAAACTAGCCGGAAGTCAAGGGCAAAACTTCCCCCTTGGGGACCATTTGTGTCCAAGACAGATGAGATAGTAAGCCAGAAGGGAAAACTATTCAAGATTAAAAATCCATGTTTTTTGTGTTTTTTCGAAACACCAGAATGGATGGCTCCAGGAGAAGCAGAATCCAGTGTTTAGCTGCCAGGGAAAAGAGGACGCACACTGATGGCTCCTCAGTAATAGCGGAAGAGCGTCGCCACCCCTGCTCAGAGTCAGGCAGTGAAAAATAAAATTAAAATTGAACTATTTTCTTATCATTTTATTTGTCACTGTCTCTCTGACAGGCAAGGAATCTAGGGCAGGGCCGGGCCATGGGATGGAGGAGGAGTGGTGGACACTGTAAGGCCCGCATTTATAGATAGTTTGTGCCGCTTTATTGTAATTGTTTATGATGCTAAAATGGCCCAAACTTAACACCATATTTATACTTTGACACTAGATCCGTCTAGCATCAAAATATTTGGCTTAGCACCATTTCTAGGACGCGCCAACCCACCTTGTGTCAATGAGATTAAGGTAGGCGTTCCCGTCCTAGAAATAACTCTAACCCCCTAGCGCCACATCTATATTCCGGTGCAGAGAGGACGCGCACAGAGTAGGTGGACCCAAATAATGGGCTAAGCCAACCTAGCACCATTATTTAACGCCTGGGTCAGACCAGGCGTTAGGGAAGCTGTGGACCCATTTACATGGCCAAACACTATGGAATGGGCCCACAGATGCCCACCCCAAACCCTAGCAACACCCCCACCCACACCAGCAGGACACCACAGGATGGGGGACCCCATCCTAGGTAAGTATGGGTAAGTATTACTTTTAATTTTTAGGTGTGCTGTTGGGGGCCCCTGGCATGGGGCCCCATGCCTGGCACTGGATCTAATGGCCTTGCCCAGGGTACACTGGTCCCCTGTGTTGGCCATTGGGGTGGTGGGCATGACTCCTGTATACACTTAGACAGAAGTCATGTATGTGGCTGCTTTTGCATCAGAAAATGACGGTAGGCTGGTTAGCGGCATATATTTTGCCGCTAACCACCCTAACGTCATATCTGACCCACTAGCGCCATAATCCCTAATGCTATCTCTGACCCGCTAGGGTCTTTTTTTGAGACGCTAGCCATTCCATAAATATCACGTTAAGATGGCCTTAAGGAATGGCGTTAGCCGGCGTTAATATTTTTTACGC
This sequence comes from Pleurodeles waltl, assembly GCF_031143425.1. NCBI lineage: Eukaryota > Metazoa > Chordata > Amphibia > Caudata > Salamandridae > Pleurodeles > Pleurodeles waltl. The sequence continues at coordinate 1,126,844,217 of NC_090439.1, forward strand.
AAAACTGCATTAGCACAGTTTTGCGACAAAAAGCATAAATATGGACCTAAGTGGGCATGCCTGTTTGGCTGGCCATTTTAGTATGGCCAAACTGACATGCGCACTTCCATTTCTCCAACCCAGCTGTGTTGCACAGCTGTGTGGAGAAATGGTACAGGCTCCCTGTGCCTGAGCGAGCCTCAGACCAGCCCACACAGGCCCATCCCGGCACTGTTCTCATGCATCGTATAGCATGAGGGCAGCGTTTGGATTGGGAGCCTGTGCTTTTGTGCCCCAGTGACTGCCTGGATGAGAGGAGAACCAAGGTGGCCGGCAGCGGGACGAGGAGCAGCACGTAAGTTTTACATTTTTTTATTTTTACACTCCCCTTTCCCTCTCCCCCGGACACCCTCTACCCCCCACGTTTGATTGGCAGTAGCCGCTACTGAGGGCGCACCCAACCAGTGTGGCTCATTGTATACTAGGTATGGTAAGGAGCAGGGCCTTAAACAGCGCCCTCTTGTAGGTAGGGGCCAATGCAGATCACGCAGTGAGTTTGGACTAATGCATGTCTCCGAAGGTTTACTACGAGATGGGCTGCCGCATCCTGGATTATCCTGAGTCAGTGCATGGAGTACTTAGTAAACCTAAATAAAGGGAACTGATGAAGCCTAATCTTAAAATAAAAATGTCTTGAACCATAACTTTTCAACTTGACTCAGGTAAAAAGTCCAGAAGGTTTTTCACTGAAGAGGCAGCCCAAACTGTTGAAATCTGAGATTTAAACAACACATTCTGATAAAAAAGAATTCCCAAGCTTGAGACGGGAGGTGGGATACCTGACCCAACTCAGCGGGTCACCAAGACTGAGTCCAAATGGAGTCATAATCCCCAAAAACTTAGTCGCACTCTTGAAGTAATTGAGTTGAAGGCAGCTTTTATGCATCTGTTCAGCTGCTGCTGATGATAGGCAGCCTCTAACCCGGTGTTATGTGCGCGAAGGACATAGGAAACTGCTGAGAAACTGTTTTCCCGTACAATTTGAGGCAATGGAGCAAGGTACACATTTAAAAGTGTGGGACGGAATGAGGATACCATAACTAAATTTGCAGAAGGTGACAAGAGGGTCAGCCACTATAGGGGGTTGGAGGTGGGGAGAGGAGAAGGATAGGATTCGGCCTCCTGTCTGCTCTGTCGATACACCAAAAAACAGAAAAACCCATTAAATAAGTAGGAAGCTTGACCCTAAAGAACAGAAACAGTTCTTTTTTTGTTTCTTTAGATTCAAACAAACAAAACAATAATTGTCTCTGTTCTTTAGGGGCAAGCTTCCTACCCATTTGTGGGACTTGACGAGGAGCCTTGAGTGACTGCTTGCTTTACAGAATTGGTGTTAGGTTTATGAGGCCCAAGACAATTCTCTGTGGGCGGTGTGGTAGACACACGCCGAACCACTTTAAAGCTAGACGTCAGATGCCTTTGCTGACCAGAGGCCTCAACAAGATTGCAAGTGATATGGTGTTGAATGCTGCAGAGAGATCTAACAGCACCAGGGTGGCTTGACCACCGTTGTCCAGAAGGCAGTGGCTATGGTTAGACATTGCCAAAAGCACGGTCTCACTGCTACACCGTTGGTTAAAACCCAATTAGCAATCATCAAGCAACCAATGTTCTTCTAATAAACCAACAAAAGCAATAAATATGTTTTTCCACTTTGAACCACATCCTCAAATTCTTTTTTTTTTTTTGATAACCAACTTTTATTGATTTATATATATAACAACATGTCGCTTGCAGGAAGACACATTCCATTATTTCAATATCACATTTAGGTACAGATTCATAGGTTAACAGGTACATTTGATACATGAGTCGAATAGAGTGTTCATGTTCAGGTAGGGCCTAGCCACGCACCCCACATCTTATGATATTTGTCCTCTCACCCCTTTGCCTGGGAGATGGATCGATCCATTTGGGCGCACCAATCCATCCCTCTCCTCCATTGCTGTAACGATGGGGGGGGCCTTGGATGCCCAATGCCCAGCAGTGTCTCTTTTTGCAATAAGTAGGGCCATACCTACAAGTGTCCGGGTTGCTCGGGAGTTCCCAATGGCCCCCATCACCCCCAGCAGGGCCACTTTGGGGAGGGCTCCAGGGTAAGGTTCAACAATGTGGAGAATTCATTTAAGATGTGTGTCCAGTATCGTTGAATCTTGGGGCAGGACCTGCTACATGGAAGAATTCTGCCGGTGCGTAAGTGCATCTGTTGCATTGAGGGTTCGATCTGGGCCCGGCGCGGAAGAGTCGGGCTGGGGTCAGGTAGATACAGTGTAGGTAATACATTTGCACAATGCGCAGTCTGGCTGGGATTGCAAGGACACGCAGCGCCATCAGGGCGTCCCGCCAGTTCTCAGCGTCTAATGGGCCAACCCAAGTTTCCCAGTGGGTCTGTAGGGGCTGGAGAGGTGGTGAAGCATCCAGTGTGAGGGAGTGATAAATCTGCGAGATCCCCCCAGCGCCCAGAGCCCCCATCATTACCTTTGCCTCCATAGGGCTGAATTCAGTGGGTGTCATTGTTAACATGGGCCCGCAATGCATTTCTCAGTTGTAAGAACTTGTGGAATTGTGTCTGGGTCAGTGCGTATGTTTCTTGGAGTTTTTGAAAAGACAACATGTGTGTGCCCTCCCAGACGTCTACCACCACCGTGATGCCCGTGGCATCCTATTGTGTAAAGCCCTCCAGATAGGCAACCTCTCATAACCATTTTCCCCACCATAGAGGGGTAGACCATGTTGGTCTTTGAGCCGCCTGCCTGCCAACCATACAGGACCTGGCTGGTGACTTCTGGTATGGCCTTGGGAATGGCACCTCCATAGAGCAGGTCCAGAAGATGAGAAACCCCTCCTTGTGGACAGTTCTAAACAGTAGGTTGGATCACCCGATCCCCCTGTGATTCATTTGTTGATAGTGAGTACCTGCGCTGGCAAATAATAGAAGTATAGATTAGACATAGTTAGACTGCCGTCGTATACACAGCGCTGGCAAGTGTCCCAGGATAGGCATCGTTGGCCATTGCACCATATAAAGGAGCGAGCCTTAGCGTCCAACTTCCGAAACCAATGGCGAAGAGCCGGAGGGGGAGATTTTGGAGGACATATGGGAAGCAGGGCAGGACAAACATTTTATAGAGTGCTGTAAGGAAATGCCTCCTTGGCATGGTTACCCCCTGACTTTTTGCCTTTGCTGATGCTAAGTTATGATTTGAAAGTGTGCTGGGACCCTGCTAACCAGGCCCCAGCATCAGTGTTCTTTCCCTAAACTGTACCTTTGTCTCCACAATTGACATAACCCTGGCACTCAGGTAAGCCCCTTGTACTTGGTACCCCTGGTACCAAGGGCCCTGATGCCAGGGAAGGTCTCTAAGGGCTGCAGCATGTCTTATGCCACCCTAGAGACCCCTCACTCAGCACATGCACACTGCTTCACAGCTTGTGTGTGCTGGTGGGGAGAAAGTGACTAAGTCGACATGCGTAGGAGGCTGGCCTGGCTTGTAGTGGGTACCAGAGGTACTTACACCTTGTGCCAGGTCCAGTTATCCCTTATTAGTGTAAAAGAGGTGTTTCTAGCAGCTTAGACTGATAGAAGGTAGCTATGGCAAAGCAGCTTAGGCTGAACTAGGAGACATGTAAAGCTCCTACTATACCACTGGTGTCATATGCACAATATCATAAGAAAACACAATACACAGAAGTACTAAAAATAAAGGTACTTTATTTTTATGACAATATGCCAAAAGTATCTCAGTGAGTACCCTCAGTATGAGGATAAGAAATATACACAAGATATATGTACACAAACCAAAATTATGCAGATAATAGCAAAAGGAAGGAATGCATGCAAGCAATGTAAAGTTACAGTAGATTGCAATAGGAGCACATAGGTATAGGGCCAACACAAACCATATACTCCAAAAGTGGAATGCGAACCACAAATGGACCCCAAACCTATGTGAGCTTGTAGAGGGTCGCTGGGACTGTAAGAAAACAGTGAGGGTTAGAAAAATAGCCCACCCCAAGACCCTGAAAGGTAGGTGTAAAGTGCACCTACTACCCCCAGAGAGCACAGAAGTCGTGATAGGGGGATTCTGCAGGAAGAACAAACACCAGCAATGCAACAACAATTGATTGCAAATCACGCAGTACCCACCAATGCAGTCTAGCGTGGGGAGGCAAGGACTTACCTCCACCAAACCTTGACTGAAGAGTCACTGGACTGTGGGAGTCACTTGGACAGAGTTGCTGAGTTCCAGGGACCACGCTCGTCATGCTGAGAGGGGACCCAGAGGACCGGTGATGCAGTCTTTTGTTGCCTGCAGTTGCAGGGGGAAGATTCCGTCGGCCCACGGGAGATTTCTTCAGAGCTCCTGGTGCAGGGTGAAGGCAGGCTACCCCCAGAGCATGCACCACCTGGAAACAGACGAGAAAGCCGGCAGGATGAAGCGATACAAGGTTGCTAGTAGTCGTCTTGCTACTTTGTTGCGGTTTTGCAGGCGTCCTGAGCAGTCAGCGGTCGATCCTTGGAAGAAGGTGAAGAGGGAGATGCAGAGGAACTCTGGTGAGCTCTTGCATTCGTTATCTGGTGAAATCCCCAAAGCAGAGACCCGAAATAGCCAGAAAACGACGTTTGGCTACCTAGGAAGGAGGATTGTCTACCAAGAGAGGTAAGAGCCTATCAGAAGGAGCCTCTGACGTCACCTGCTGGCACTGGCCACTCAGAGCAGTCCTGTGTGCCACAAACACCTCTGTTTCCAAGATGGCAGAGGTCTGGGACACACTGGAGGAGCTCTGGGCACCTCCCCTGGGAGGTGCAGGTCAGGGGAGTGGTCACTCCCCTTTCCTTTGTCCAGTTTCACACCAGAGCAGGGCTGGGGGAATCCCTGAACCGGTGTAGACTGGCTTATGCAGAGATGGGCACCATCTGTGCCCATCAAAGCATTTCCAGAGGCTGGGGGAGGCTACTCCTATCCCAGCCTTCACACCTATTTCCAAAGGGAGAGGGTGTTACACCCTCTCTCAGAGGAAGTCCTTTGTTCTGCCTTCCTGGGCCAGGGCTGCCTGGACCCCAGGAGGGCAGAAACCTGCCTGAGGGGTTGGCAGCAGCAGCAGCTGCAGTGGAGACCCCGGAAAGGCAGTTTGAAAGTACCCGGGTTCTGTGCTAGAGACCTGGGGTATCATGGAATTGTCCCCTCAATGCCAGAATGGCATTGGGGGGACAATTCCATGATCTTAGACATGTTACATGGCCATGTTCGGAGTTACCATTGTGACGCTGTACATAGGTAGTGACCTATGTGCAGTGCACACGTGTAATGGTGTCCCCTCACTCTCAAAGTCCGGGGAATTTGCCCTGAACGATGTGGGGGCACCTTGGCTAGTGCCAGGGTGCCCTCACAATAAGTAACTTTGCACCCAACCTTCACCAGGTGAAGGTTAGACATATATGTGACTTATAAGTTACTTAAGTGCAGTGGTAAATGGCTGTGAAATAACGTGGACGTTATTTCACTCAGGCTGCACTGGCAGGCCTGTGTAAGAATTGTCAGAGCTCCCTATGGGTGGCAAAAGAAATGCTACAGCCCACAGGGATCTCCTGGAACCCCAATACCCTGGGTACCTCAGTACCATATACTAGGGAATTATATGGGTGTACCAGTATGCCAATGTGAATTGGTACATTTAGTCACTAGCCTGTTAGTGACAAATTTGGAAAGCAGAGAGAGCATAACCACTGAGGTTCTGGTTAGCAGAGCCTCAGTGAGACAGTTAGGCATCACACAGGGAACACATACAGGGCACATACTTATGAGCACTGGGGCCCTGCCTGGCAGGGTCCCAGTGACACATAGACTAAAACAACATATATCTATAGTGAAATATGGGGGTAACATGCCAGGCAAGATGGTACTTTCCTACAACATGGCACTCCCCTCAGAGTGCCATGCCAACCTCACACTGCCTGTGGCATAGGTAAGTCACCCCTCTTGCAGGCCTTACAGCCCTAAGGCAGGGTACACTATACCACAGGTGAGGGCATATGGGCATGAGCACTATGCCCCTACAGTGTCTAAGGAAAACCTTAGACATTGTAAGTGCAGGGTAGCCATAAGAGTATATGGTCTGGGAGTTTGTCAAACACGAACTCCACAGTTCCATAATGGCTACACTGAAAACTGGGAAGATTGGTGCCAGTGTGCAATTTATTGTAAAATACACCCAGAGGGCATCTTAGAGATGCCCCCTGAAAACATACCTGACTTCCAGTGTAGACTGACTAGTTTTTGCCAGCCTGCCACACACCAGACATGTTGCTGGCCACATGGGGAGAGTGCCTTTGTCACTCTGTGGCCAGGAACAAAGCCTGTACTGGGTGGAGGTGCTTCTCACCTCCCCCTGCAGGAACTGTAACACCTGGTGGTAAGCCTCAAAGGCTCACCACCTTTGTTACAGCGCCACAGGGCATCCCAGCTAGTGGAGATGCCTGCCCCTCCGGCCACTGGCCCCACTTTTGGCGGCAAGGCTGGAGGAGATAATTAGGAAAACAAGGAGGAGTCACCCACCAGTCAGGACAGCCCCTAAGGTGTCCTGAGCTGAGGTGACCCTTACTTTTAGAAATCCTCCATCTTGTGGATGGAGGATTCCCCCAATAGGATTAGGGATGTGCCCCCCTTCCCACAGGGAGGAGGCATAAAGAGGGTGTAGCCACCCTCAAGGACAGTAACCATTGACTACTACCCTCCCAGACCTAAACACCCCCCTAAATTCAGTATTTAGGGAGCCCCAGAACCTAAGAAACTAGATTCCTGCAACCTTAACCAGAAGAAGGACTGCTGACCTGAAGCCCTGCAGTGAAGACGGAGACGACAACTGCTTTGGCCCCAGCCCTACCGGCCTGTCTTCCAACTTCGAAGAAAACTGCAACAGCGACGCATCCAACAGGGACCAGCGACCTCTGAAGCCTCAGAGAACTGCCCTGCAACCAAGGACCAAGAAACTCCCATGAACAGCGGCCCTGTTCAACAATCTGCAACTTTCTTGCAACAAAGAAACAACTCTAAGGACTTCACGTTTCCTGTCGGAAGCATGAGACTTCCCACTCTGCACCCGACGCCCCCGGCTCGACCTGCAGAAAACTAACACTTCAGGGAGGACTCCCCGGCGACTGCGAGCCCGTGAGTGGCCAGAGTCGAACCCCCCTGAGCCCCCACAGCGACGCCTGCAGAGAAAATCCAGAGGCTCCCCCTGACCGCGACTGCCTGTAACAAGGGACCCGATGCCTGGAACCAACACTGCACCCGCAGCCCCCAGGACTGGAAGGAACTGAACTCCATTGCAGGAGCGACCCCCAGGCGACCGTCTGCCTAGCCAAGGTGGTGGCTACCCAGAGGAGCCTCCCCTGTGCCTGCCTGCATCGTTGAAGAGACCCCCGGGTCTCCCCATTGCTTTCAATACAAAACCCGATACCTGTTTGCACTCTGCACCCGGCCACCCCTGTGCCGCTGAGGGTGTACTTTCTGTGCCTGCTTGTGTGTCCCCCAGTGCCCTACAAACCCCCCTGGTCTGCCCCCCGAGGACGCAGGTACTTACCTGCTGGCAGACTGGAACCGGGGCACCCCTGTTCTCCATTGAAGCCTATGTGTTTTGGCCACCTCTTTGACCTCTGCACCTGACCGGCCCTGAGCTGCTGGTGTGGTAACTTTGGGGTTGCCTTGAACCCTCAATGGTGGGCTACCTTGGACCCAACTTTGAACCCTGTAAGTGTTTTACTTACCTGTGAACTTAACATTTATTTACCTCCCCCAGGAACTGTTGATTTGTGCACTGTGTCCACTTTTAAAATAGCTTATTGCCATTGTTGTCAAAACTGTACATGATATTGTGATTATTCAAAGTTCCTAGAATACCTGAGTGAAATACCTTTCATTTGAAGTATCACTTGTAAATCTTGAACAAGTGGTTCTTAAAATAAACCTTTATTTTTCTATATAAAAACCTATTGGCCTGGAGTAAGTCTTTGAGTGTGTGTTCCTCATTTATTGCCTGTATGTGTACAACAAATGCTTAACACTACCCTCTGATAAGCCTACTGCTCGACCACACTACCACAAAATAGAGCATTAGAATTATCTCTTTTTGCCACTATCTTACCTCTAAGGGGAACCCTTGGACTCTGTGCACACTATTTCTCACTTGGAAATAGTATATACAGAGCCAACTTTCTACAAGTTTTCTTGGGCCCATGGCATTTAGTGGCAGAGTCTGCCATTTTCCCAGTTCCTCTTTCACCTTGCAGGCAAGAGGGGTAAGGTTGAGGGCCCAGGTCATAGATGTGTCAAGTGCCACCTTCATGCCGAGGTACGTAAAGCTTAAAAAGTCGGATAGGGATGTTCGTTTGCCAGTTAACCAGAGCGCGAGACTCCGAGAGCGGGACCAAAAGAGATTTATTGGAATTCCTCTTACGGCCTATTCATCTCTGAAAATGTGCAGCAATTGGAGACACCTAGCTCCGCTCATCTCCGGCCCTGACAGGTAAAGCAGGACATCATCAGCGTAGGGCGCGAAGCGATCCTTCTCCCCTCCCACCCATCGCCAGCCTTCCAAGATGGTGTCTCTACGAATCATTTGTGCAAATGGTTCTATGGCTAGGGCGAAGAGAGGGGACAGCCCTGTCTAGTGCCTCTCTTGATGGGGAAGACCTCTGAAAGCATCCCATTTACTAGGACACAGGCCATCTGTGTTTGGTATAGTAACTGAACCATGCATCGGAATGGGCGCATCAGGCCCGCTTTCCGAAGGACAAGGTCCAGGTAGCACCAGTCCACTGTATCGAACGCTTTTTCAAACTCGATTAGAAGGAGGGCCAGTGGGGAAGGGAGCGCATGTCAATGTGCCAGGGCAACATGTAGCCTTCACAGGCAACATCTAGTGCTGCGGGCTGGCATAAAACCGCATTGGTCAGGATGGATCAAGTGGTGTAGAATCGTCCTTAGATTATTAGCCTGCATATTGGCATAAAATTTAAGTTCACTGTTAATTAATAATATCGGACAGTAGTCTGCACAGGACACAGAGGGTGGCCTGGACTTAGGCAGTACTACTATTGTGGCCTGGTCCAAGTCATGAAGGAAGGTGCCCTTCTCCAGGGCCTCTGTGTATAGACCATGGAGCTGGGGTAGTAGTATGTCCTGTAATTTAGAATAATATTCTGCCGGGTACCCATCTGGGCTGGGGTTTTTCCCAGGTCTCAGTTTTGTGATGGCTTCCCCAATTTCCTCTATGGTTATGGGGTCACCAAGACTTCTACTAATGGGGCTGAGAGGGTCGGCATGTCTATTTCATTTAACAGTGGCATCTGCTGTTCAATGGTGGTTCTGGGAGCCGCAATGTATAGGGCGGGATAATATCAAGCATATATCTCAGCTATATCCCAGGGGCTCGTGTAAGTTAACCCAGAGTCGTCTATTATCTCGGGGATCACCCGTCCCATCATTGGTCTGATTGCCAGCTAGTGAAGGAGCTTACTGTTCTAGTTGTGTAAGCATTTTAGTTATAGCTCCATGCACGTTATTTTAGCCCACTAGGCCTGCCCCTGTGCACTTTAACCTAGATATATTTTATTCAGTTTTGTTTATTATTTTAAAATAGCCACTTTTGCGGTCTTGTTTTATTTCTTTCTATCTAGCTGTTCTTGCTTAGGCCAGCACTATGTTCTCAAACAAGACATTCTTGTTCACTCTGTGCTTCTTTCAAGGCTGCAGTAACATAGGTTGCCGATGAACGTGGTCAAAGTTTTGTCTCTGGTATTCATAGAAAAACACACATCCTTACGTAGGGACATTTTCTCAGAACATCAGCTGTTTTATTATAAAAACACTTCCCTGTCCCTTACACGTTACAGGGAGATTCCAGTCAGAGGACCACGACTGTATGCTGATTGCTGAATGCTTCGCTACAGCTGCTTATGCAGACTTCAGGCCTTTGCTCGGGCATGGGGGATGATGTCTTCCCAGGGGAACCTGAAGGGCAGAACTAGAGCTTAACATGCTGTGCTCTAATATAGTCTAGGTAGGAATTAGTCTACTTGACTCTAGTGACAACATGTTAGTATTATTCCTATGCTTTACCCTCCTTGTCATAATTCTAATTATGTCAAGCTTTATCGTGCTTGGTATTGCATTACATGCTTTATTGTCTAAGATGCAGTCGCTTCATTAAAACCTTATTGAAACATGTACTGTCTCTGTTTGTCATTTGTATATGTGAAACTAATGTAACTGAGAGAAACGGATGAGACCTGAGTAACCAAGATTTCCTTGAGAAGTCAATTGTGTCATACGCTCAGCTGCCCAATCATCCCTCTCTTGGGTAGAGAGGAGGCACTGCTAGTTAGCCGGAGCAAAACCCAGATTAGGGCGACAGGTGTCACCTGTAGTGGGTTAAGACTCAGTCTCCAACACCGCAGGCGATTCTGACGCTCAAATCCAGTAGTCTCATTAGAATAATGAGAGTCTACGTGACACCCCCAGCCATAGGCTTGGGCTTGGGATGCCCGCCAAATTTGCTTTACCTCCTCTAGGGAGTGGGTTCTAATTTCCAGTCTCACCATCTCTAGGGCTTGCCTATGCTTCTCCTCTCCCGTTCTCACCACCTCCCGCTCCAATTGGAGTGCCCGGGCCTCAAGAGACGTACAGTGGGCCTGTTTCTCCTGCTCATGTTGCTGTAGAAGACCCTTAGCATGGCCACGAATTGTAGCCTTGCCAGCTTCCCAGAGTGAGATGTAGGATTGGACCGATCTCTTATTGTCACTAAAGTAGTGTTCAATCTCCTTGCAGAGGTCAGTAAAGTAGGCCTCGTCCTGCAGAAACCATGCATTGAGACGCCACATAGGTCTCTGACTCTGATTAGGGTGGCCAATGGTCAGGGAGATAGGGGCATGGTCGGAGAGGCCGCGGGCGAGTATCTGGATTTAAATGACTAGGGAAAGGTTAATGGCAGGTGTAAGAATCATGTCTATACGGGCTTGGGTGTGATGTGCTGCTGAAGTGTGGGTGTATTGCCGGCAGTGGGGTGCCACATCTGCCATGTGTCACAGAGGCCTGTGCTCGTTATCCATTTGGTGAGAGATAGAGAGCATCTGCGGCGTGCATCCGACAGGGCTGCCTGTAATGTCAAGGCTCGGGTCTAAGACCGCATTCATGTCGCCAACCATGATGGGCATCTGGGCCAGTAGGGCGGTGAGAGCGAGAAGAAACCCATCAAGCCTAACGGGGGCATATATACTGAGTAGGTTGATGTTATGCCCATCTACCTGGCCCGTCAGGGCTACATACCTCCGCTGGGGTCCACTCATGTCTGCTGTATCACCAAGGGGTATTCAAGGCGCAGAAGTATCGCTACCTCTCTGGTTCTCCGTGCGTACCCTGAGTGGTAGACCCGGTCAAAGCCATAGCGGGCCAAGAACAGGCATGTGGACCCCAACAGGTGTGTTTCCTGGAGAAGTAGGATAGAGGAACGGAGGCACTGCTTGTAGCGCAGCACTGCCGTCCTTTTAATTTTGTCGAGGAGTCCATTAACGTTCCATGAGACTACAGTGGTGGGCGCCAGTGAAAAGGAGTACTCCCCAACTCAGCTCATGCAGCTGGGGGTACAAGACATTTGTCTGGGTGGGCCGCTGTGAGCGGTGGACCCTGTATATGATCAGTGTCTAAGTAACTTGAGTGTATCTTCCAATGTGCGACATCGAAGTGTAAAAGGTAGAGAGAACAAGCAACAATATGGTAACTCAATCGTGCATTGATGAACACCTCCCAACTCTATCCTCCCTATTCTTCCCCTCCCAACTTGAAGAAGCATCTCTCACTCCAGAAAGACCCCAACAACACCAAAGGAAAGATAAGTTAAACCCCTAGTAGTGTGGAGTGGTGGACCCCTCCAGTGAGTTGGATCTCATACGCATTCCACTGGTGGATACATGCCGAGCCCGCCATTGCCTTGCTGGACAGTCAAATGGGTGGATTTAGACTCAGTCTTTCTCCTTCTTCCAAAGTCGTCTGCCCCAGAGGTGCCAAATCATGGGAGGTCTCCTTCCACCGCGGGGGTGATGGCGAGAGGGTGCCCGCCCCATGAGATTGTGAGGCCCGCAGTGATAGGCATCTTCTGCGGCGGGAGTCAGAGTGGGGGTGCCCAGGGCGACCGGATTCCCTTAAGTCCGTCCCAGGCATGTAAGCCGGCGCCTGCCTGTAGGGAGGGGGGATCCCGTGGGACCCCCTGGAGTGGCCACTCATCCATCGCCCATGCCCAGACCACCTCTAGCGATTCAAAAAAGTGTGCTTGCCCGCATGCAGGACCTTAAGGCAGGCTGGGAAGAGAAGCATGTATTTTAGGTGTAGTGCCTTTAGTTTTTGTTTCACCTGCTCGTATGAGCGCTGCTTTACCTGAACTTCCCGAGAGTAGTCTGGGAAGATCAAGGTCTTCGAGTTCTGATGGCAGAGCTCTCACTGAGCTCGGGCATCACGCAGGATAGCGTCTCGGTCTCGAAGGTTGAGGAAGCGGGCAATAAATGCCCTCGGCAGTGCCCCTGGTAGGGGTTTGACAGAGAGAGCTCTATGGGTATGTTCAATGGCGAACCATGTGGACAGACTGTCGGGGCATAGATGATCTAAGCCACATCTCCAGGAATTCGACGGGGCCATGCCCTTCCGTCCTCTCCGGGAATCCTGCGAAACGCAGGTTATTCCGTCTTGAGCGGTTTTTGTCGTCCTCTGTGCGTTGCTGTAGCTAGTGTGTGCGAGTTAGGAGGCAGGACACCTTAGTCTTGAGATCAGATCTCGTCCTCCACTGTTGACACACGTGTTTCTGTCTCAGTGAGTCGTGCCAAGAAATTTTTGAGGTCCTGTAGCAGCAACGCCATTCCTACTCTCACCTCCCCAATTTTGTTCTGGACCCCTGCCTGGGAGGACTGTATGGCTTGTAGGATCTTGTCGGTGTCTCCCCTGTTCTCCTCAGCTGGGGCAGAGGCCACCATGGCGTCACCTCCAGGGGCTCCAGCTGAAGATGTGAATTTATCTATATGAGTTTGGGTGGAGGGTGGTTTCACCTGTTTGTCCTTCAACATGGTGCCAAGGGCCAATGTGCGATAAGTGTGTCTGGATCGGTGGCGCACTAGTATGGCTCAGTCTTCTCTCACCAGGCCTCAATGGATCTTGAATCTGCAAGGCCTGGTCTCTCGTGGCCATGCATCCAGCAGGACAGGAGAACCAGGCCCCAGGCAGTCGAGGGCCAATGGGCGCGTTGGACAGGCACCAAGCAGTACTTTTTCTGTGTCTTGCAGGTCCTGGAATGTCACGCCAGGCCCAGGTTCTGCGCGTCCCCAACAGTGCAGGCTCAGTCGCGCGCTGCAAGTCCGCACCTCGGCCTGAGTCCTGTAGGCCAAGTGCTTCGGTAGCAGTGGGTCCTGCTCACAGTTCCACAGGAAGCACCAGGAAGAGCGGCGACACCCCCCCCCCCCCCAAGCTGACGAGGGAGGCCACTGCTCCCCTACATCACCCTGGGCCCTCAGGTTCCAAGTCTAGGCCGAGGGGGGGGGGGGGGGGGCAAAGCAGTCCTCCCAGTGGACCTGCAGCCGCAGGAGCCCCCGAGGCCAGGTCCGATACGCTGTGGCTGGCGCACTCACCACTCCGTTCCCAGCAGGTACAGACAGGCACACAGGCCGATATCCTCCGGCCTCCTTTGCCAGCCTGTGCTCCGCTGCTCTCCCCGTGGGTAAATGGCAGCACCGCCAATCCAGGCGAGGGGGGTCGGGCCGATACCAAGGTCCTGCAGCCCCAAGCCCCCAACGTCCAGCCACCAAGCGTGGAGCTCTTTGGGCAGCGTCACCCAGGCATAGCGGGCACCTGCCATCTTGGGCACCTGTCGTCCGGGTCCCTCTGGCAGTCTGGGCGTTTTATTCGGCAGAGGACCCGCAGCACCTCTCGGCTCGATCCGGGGCTCCCCCGCAACTAGATGGGGGTCTTGATGCCAGTCGGGTGGGTCCCCATGTGGCGTGGATGGCGGCAGATGACGTAGGGGTCCGGAGCACTCTGAGTGCGACTGAAATCTTGATGCCCTAAGCCACGCCCACATCCCCAATTCTCAAAGGTATGTTGGGGAAATAGTGCAGAGGAGTGGCACCTCAAATTAACTTTGATAAGGGGCAATGTCACATCACCTTCCACTATTTCATGACCATACATACATTTCTACCGACTCATGGAGCAGCTTCACAAAATTATTTTCAAAAAACATTTTAAGACTTTTGCTTTTATTTTATTGTCTCTTTCCTCCCACAAAGTTTTAACTTAGTCTCCCCTTCCAATAAAGAAGGATTAGGAGGTTTCAGTCTCAATGTGGTAGTTCCATTGTCACCTCGAATGCCCAGCTGGGGTCGATCATCATATCTGAAAAGATCTCTTGATTTAGAAGATAGTGCTATTGAACAGTGAACCCACTCATCTTTCAGGACATCTAGATGTAATTTGTGCCTCCTCTGACACAGAGTGCCCCATAGACCCTTGTGTGTTGTTACTACAAACAGATTATAACAGTCCTTTTCGCTCTGAAAGCATCCAAAAATATAAAAACCAATAAAAGGAAGATCAAAACGACAGGCATACTTTGGAAATGCATCTGTATCTATGGAACGACTCCATTACAGTCAATCCAAATTACCTAAATTGTGCTTTAGCCATATTTAGTCAGAATCAAACAAATTGCTTTAACAAGACATTACCCATTAGAACATTAGAATGTTTGGAGCTCAATTGAAGACTATGGAGAGCTCTGGGTTTTTAATAGCTGGTAAAAGCCCGGAGCCCCAACATTCTAGTTGGTGTCTCACAGCAACAGCCCACGGGTATTTCAATCTCCTCAGGCTCCCTGAGGCTTTTGTTTTATTTGTTAGAACATTCTGCCCTCTAGTGGTACAATATTGTAATAGCCTTATAGCCCGCCATAGCTGGGCTAAACCAGCAATTAAATGCCCTCTCCCTTGTTAAAGGTCCTCCCCTTTGGCTCAGGCTTTTAACGCTGCAGTGGGACTTTAATGCCCAGCATAGCCTGCTGTGGTGGGCTCTAAGGCTATATTGAGTCCTGCAGCTACATCAAAAATCTGTCTCTCAAAAATAACCCTTTATTTAATTCTGAACTGCACACCTGTTAACTAGAAGCCAGGAGAGCAGAAAGAAAATGGCAGTCAAATTACACTGACGAGGCAAAGCAACTTTATATCATGGTGATAGCCTCCTACAAATAGCACACTCTTTTGCCTAAACAAAGCTACTGTTCCTCCCACATTTTACTAGCATCCAACACTTTGAAAAAGATAAAGAGATCCTCATGGTAATTGGAAAATTAGTATCCTCTCAACACATGATAACCAATCTAAGCCTTGGTTCTTTCCCACCACGATCAATAGCACTGGACACCAGATGGAGCAGGAAGCCTCCCTTACTACCACTGTTTCACTTTCCCCTGTCTTAGGCCCATAATTATACTTTTTTTGCACTGCATTTGCACCACTTTTTGACGCAAAAGTGGCGCAAACTTACAAAATACAATTTTTAGCGCAAATGCGGCGCTAAAAATGTATAAATATGGGCCTTAGTGCCTTAGAGCAAAACCAAAAGAAACTCACTCACTTTGCATAGACTTCAGCCAGGCGAGTAGTTAAGATTATTTTCCCCAGAGAGCTCCTCGGCCAATATCTGCCCAGCTTTCAAAATGAAACAAGGGGTCCTGTATAGTCAGACAGTTTAATCAATTCCTAAACCAAGGGATTATCCAGTTGGAGTGGAAGGCAGCAAGGGGCAAACCC
The DNA here is from genome assembly GCF_031143425.1 of Pleurodeles waltl. Classification (NCBI taxonomy): domain Eukaryota; kingdom Metazoa; phylum Chordata; class Amphibia; order Caudata; family Salamandridae; genus Pleurodeles; species Pleurodeles waltl. Next base: position 1,126,860,103 of record NC_090439.1, read on the forward strand.
CTGTTAAAAAAGCCTCCCTATGTTCAATATTCCAGTTACCACACCTTGGGAAACATTTGGGAAAGTGGTGTTAGCACAGTTGCACGCCTTCATCAAGGACAACCATATTCTACCACACTTTTAGGCGGACCTCAGATCTGGTTGTAGTACAGCCCTGGCACTTACTTTGGCCCTGGATGGTCTCCATGGACCTTGGTTTAGAAGGGGCTGTGGTCCTTTCAAACATTTCCTGAGCCTTTGATATCACTGGCCAATCACTATTGCTTTTCATACTGAAGTATGTTTACCTTGATAATTTTGCTCTCAAATGGCTCCACTAATTTTTGAAAGATTACACACAGTGTTCTGCTTTCAAATCAGTTCCACGTCAGGTTCAATGTGGAGTGCACCAGGGTCTGCACCTTCCCTTCTATTTTTATTATTTACATATAACTGTTAGCCTCCTTGCTATATGCAAAGGGAGTACAGTTTTCCATTTACGGCAGTGGTTCCCAACCTTTTGACTTCTGTGGACCCCCACTTTATCGTTACTGGAACCCAGGGATCCCACTGAATCATTATTGGAATCCGGAGACGCCCCCACTGAGTCATTGCTGAAATCTGGGGACCTAATCTGTTAATATTACTTAATTTTCTAAGCAGTTGCGGACCCACTGAGGAGGCTTCGTGGACCCCATGGGGGTCCCAGTTCTATGGGTTGGGAACCACGTATCTATGCTGATGACACCCCAACTAACAGCTGCTCAGGCAACCCCTTCCACATCTGCTTGCCTTCAGGAAGGTTTAATTGATGTCATAATCTGCGCACACCCGTGGATGGCCTCTGATCTCATCAAACTGAGTCCATTAAAAAGTAACTGCTGATCCCAAAAAATGCTATTGACGAATGGAACCCGACTTGCTGGCCCATGGGATAGGCCTCCCCACTCCTCCAGGTAAAGTTGTCTGTAATCTGGGTATTTACTTAGATTTGGGCCTTTCCCTGGAAATCCAGAGATCCAAGATACTCAACTCCAGGACATAATCCTCCTCTATACTGCACCGCAATACCGCACCCCTGTAGTTACAGCCTTAGTCCAGTCCTGGCTGCACTATGAACACGCCATCTTCTTAGGACTGAACTAAAAACTTTTTAGAAGGCTTCAGCTCGTAGAAAATGTTGCTGACCAATTACTGACTGGTGCAGGAACTAAAGATCAAATTAACCCTAGCTGAAGGGTGCTTCATTGATTACCAGCAAAGAAAGTAGTGTTGTTTAAAACCCTTGTCACAGTTCTTCTCCCCCATTCGTGGCTTCAAAATTAGAATGTTATTAAGTTAGGAGTCAGGAGGTAATATTTTGTTTGTTCAGTTTCCATTTATTCTCCTTATACTGCCACAAGTTAGGAATAGAAATGCTACAAGTCAGATGTTCTGTGTACATTTTTGTTTACTTTTCTTGGCCATCCTTTTTCAGAGTCCTTCTGTCATATCACTTAACTACCTCGTGGTGGGAGATTGCCGTTCCTTTTGTAATAGAGGGAGGGTCTCAGGATACCCTGGTGTTCATTTGTGCTTTCTGTAGGGGTGTGATAACACTACTTTCCGCCCTGCTGATTTCACACTTTTCCCCAGTTCCTTACATAATTTAAGGAATCCCCTCTATCTTGCAAGGTAAGCTGAGAGTTGGGCTGCAGGCCCATGTGAACTGTTTAGAAGAAAGAAGCACAGGGAGGCCTTTTCACTTATGAAAGGCTTTGGGTGGGTCAGAGGTTTCTCTTGGGAAGGCCTGGCTCCCTTGCCCTCCCCTCTAGAACGGGGCCTGCTGAGAGCTCTTGTGTTCTTGCCCCTTAAGTTCCCGCCCCTTATGTTCAAACTCTGCTGTCCTTCCTTTCTTTTCACGCTCTCGCTGTTGCATGGTCTGGTGCATTTTCTCCCACTCCGCGACCTCGGCGTCCCTGTTGGCTTGCCTCTCGAACAGGCACGCCATGGTCTGGACCCGCCGTTCAGCCTCTAGATGCGTGGCGGCTTCCTTCAGGGTGGTGTAGGGCTGTGGGCCACCCTTGGGTGGAGCCTTTCTTCCTTGCTCTCTCTCTTCATTTTGCTGCAGATGTTTCTCCTTCCTTTGCTGCAGATGTTGAGTATCTTGCATGCAGGAAAAGCAGTCTCCTGTTTCCTCTGCGTTCTTAAATTTTGGATCTTGAGGAACAGGCCCGGATTCCTGGTGGAAAGACAAGGAAATAGTTCAGACCATTTCTCATCTATCCTTTATTAAAGTTGTAAACAAGGCATTGAGATTCACTATGACCTGTGGTGGCCCTTAGGAGAGAAGAAAGTAGAGCAACCCCCAGAAATATCCACACCTCTGAAGGTATAATTCAACTCACACCCTCTTCCCAAGAAATCCTTCGTCAAACCTTCATGTGAACCTAAAAGTTGTTCAACTCACTGATGATTCTGTGTCCATTTCTTCTTTTCCATTTTTCCCAACCTCCCACTTGCTTAGTCTCAACTCAACTCAGAATTAGCACAAGACCTCCCACGCGTGAACGAGATCCCAGAGGATGTGTTACAAATGGGATCTACTCCATACAAATATGGAAAATGCACTTTTGTACATTGGTATCTAAATATGGATTGGAAAAAAATGGAAACATCCCCAGGTTAATTGAAACGCAACAATTAAACCATTCCCTTTGCACACCAATGAAAGGTTTGTGGTGGAAAGAGAATCTGTTGGACCTGCCTCCATGAGTATTCAGTAAAAGTCCAAATCCAATTAGCCAGTAGCTGGAGCCAGCGGAAACAATTTACAACTGGCAGCTGGAACCTGCTTTCTTTGGGACCCGTATTCCCACAACCACCAGAGAAGAAAACACTCTGGAGATCCCTCAACGAGCTTGAGGATAATGACAAGACCTCTGTGGCCATCACTAACATCCAGAAAGAGAAGACACCATCACTTCCCAACAAAAACCTGTACTGTCCAACACCAGAGACAACTGTCTACTAGACCTCCTCACACAGGCCAAGTCTCAGGTGAGGAAGCATAGTGGGGGAGTGAACCACATCCCAGCAGCTAATATCAAGCAGCAAAAGGAAATAACGTTTGTAGCATCTATGGGTGGTCACAGCAACAGTCTTCTACTGATCGCTGTGTTCTCTTCAGCCAGTCCCATGTGTGTCTCATGCATTGCAGAAACAGAGAAGCCATTGCAGAGACACCCCCTCAATGATAACACGTGCTCCTGTGTCTTTCGGAAGATGGACATCTCTGCTCACCCAATGCTTGAGCCCGCGTGACCAGCAGCCTGGGTGCAGTAAGTAGCCTACTACCAGACCTAGCACCCTGAGCAACTGTCCTGGCATCACGAGGAGCTTCCTTACAAAGCTGGCTAGCTCTTTTGTACAGTGGATAGCTCTGTTCAACCTGAGCGAAACAGTACTTCTGCCACCTGGCACACTGAGCATCAGTTTATTACAGGTAGTGCTGTGAAGTAGCAATACATCGGATCACAGCGCTTCACAAAATAAATAAATAAATATGCACACTCGAGCTTATTAGCAACGCTGCCATCTATATTGGCCGTACCCTGGCATATTTAGTTCTGTAATTTGTTTTATTTCATTTGTAGTGCACGTCACCCAGGAGGGGGCCACCTGAGAGTGTTGTTGGTGGAATGATAATTGATTGCAGCTACAAGAAATATTTCTTAAGGATAGGACAGGAATCTGCCTTAGTACCACGTTAGAGCAGTAGGATCTTAGTACATATTGTGGTGGTATTTTATTTTTCTGGCACAGAACTTTGACAGGTTATCTAACATATAAATAGTAAAAGGCATTATTTTCGGGAATGTTATTTACGACTGGTGTAGCTTTTTCTGGCATAGCTTTGTTAATTAGCTTTTCAGCCAACATTTTGGGAATATTGTATTGCAAATATATACTAAGAACCCCATTTCTCCCCCTTTTCAGTGACCTGGGAACAACCTTCTTAAGCTCCCTTTGGAGGGGCTGTCTTCACAGTGACTTATAGATAAGATATATGTCACAATAGTACTACTGTATGGAATAGAGGACACAGAAAACTCATATTTGGGAGCAGAGTATGCTCAGCATGGTTGCCAATAGTTAAGGCACTAGTAATGGTACAACGTTTGTTTGTGTGGACTGCTGAGTTCAGGTGTAAAACAATCTCCAGTTAAAAAGTACATTCATGCCTTCTTCGCAAGAAGTACCCTGTTAGTGGCACAAAAATTAATATCTAGGGGGACCAGACTTTAAGTAGCAAAAACCCGGGCAAGCCAGACATAAAAGTAGGACTCAAGCATTTATCTGTGGGTGTGTGTGTGTGTATGTATATATATATATATATATATATATATATATGTGTGTGTGTATTACCTAGTGGCGGTTGCCACAAGATAGTTATAGTTCAGGACCATGTTTCCATAGAAAACGCGTTTTTTTGACTTACCTATACCTTTGGCACTGTTTGAGGAATCTTCACGCATTTTTCCCCAAAAAAGTGTTGCAGTGATTCTTGCTGCACACAGAAAGTTTTGATGTGATTCTCCAAGCAGGGACCAAAAAAAAGGGGAGGGGTCAAAAAAGTTGTGTTTCTTATGTTCATTCCCATAGGATCTTTAGACACGGCTACAGCCCAAACCACTTGACGGAATTAGACCAAATTTGGCAGAAAGCTAGCTTTCAGTACACAAATGACACTTTTGCTTATTTGGTGTAAATCTGTTCAGTAGATTTGGAGAAATTAAAGAGAGAATACATTTGCATATCTCTGTCCCACGACGACTTCGTGAAAAATGTCAACCTCGTGCAGGGAAATGCACAGCTCTGACTGGCTGCCAACACTTCAACCAGGAAGTGTTGGAAGCACTTGTAAAGGGAGTAAAAAAGATGAATACGTGGCACAAATATGTATGCAGGTGAACAGACTAAAACATTGCTCCCACAAGCAAGGAGCTGCTTTTTAAAGCAGCTCTCTCCTTCTTGTAGGAGCAATGCCAGCTCCTGCAGGACGTGGGGAGTCGACTAGGAGGCTCCCTCACAGTTCTGTCACTCTCTCGTTCTCTCTCTCTCTTTTCCATCCAATAGTGGGATAGAGAGAGAGGGAGGGAGAGAGAGAGAGAGAGAGAGAGAGAGAGAGAGAGAGAGAGAGAGAGTGAGTCATTGCCATGGTCACCCCATGTAATGACTAGAGTAAGCAGTCATCTGTGTCATAATAGTTAAGGTCACAGACCCTCACACTGAAAGTTGAGGGCTCCAGTCTAGGTGTCTCTGTGGTCATTCCCCTACTTTAATTTCTTTTAATCTTTAAAAGTTTAAGGTTGATACTGAAGGGTAACTAACTCTTTCAAATTGACAATCACTTTTTTCTTTTCAGTTTGTCCAGAAATATCTCATTCAAAGTATATCATTCACCAAAGCCTAAAAAACTGTCTCTCTCCCTCTCACTCTTTCTCTCTCTCTCAATTTCTCTTTTTCATTCTTTCTCCCACTCACGCACCCACTCAGACCCCTATGCACCCACTCACAGACCCGCTCAGACACTCACACAATCACTCACAGTCCCACTCAGAATCTCACACACCCAGTCACAGACCCACCGAAACCCTCATGCCCCCACTCACTGACCCACACAAACACCAATGCACCCACTAAGAAACTGATGCACCCAATCTTATACCCAGACAGACACTCTCACAGCTACTCTCTCTCCCCAGATACACCCTCTCTAGCCTATTCTCACACCCAGATAGACAGACTGTGGCCAACTAATGCTGCGCACAGCCAAAGGTCCATGCGCAACATAGGGTTGGGTGGTTATGAAGGTTGGCTGCAGGGCCTGGCTGCAGGCAACCACCGCTGTCCACAGTCGAAGGCCGTGAGTGGCGTTGGTTGTATTAACGTATAGTAATGAAAATACTTTACATAAAAAAAACATAGCAATTCACTGAAAGAACCAAAGGTTACAGGGACGTTACAGTTAGGAAATAGAATTAAAGAAAACATAGAAATTCACTTTAAACCCCAAAGGTTACAGGGATGTTATAGTTAGGCTCACATTTTAAATGTACAAAACTATAGAAATTCACTTGTTATAGTTAGAATAAACATAACTCTTGCCGTAAGGTAACTAGAACTTGCACCCTCGCCGCGCACTACTAATTACCCCACAAATTACGACACTCATGACATCTTTGATAACATCATTGATAATATCAATGTAATATTTGCAGTAAAATGTTGGCGGAAAAAACAGTGCATGGGTGGGGCACAAGTTATAGTTACCTTAAGGCACGAGTTATAGTTACTTGAGATAACTATAACTATAACAGGTGAATTTCCATGGTTTCATATGTTTAAAATATGAGCCTAACTATAACTTTTGTTTTATTCAGTGAATTTCTATGGTTTCTATGTTTTTTTTAACTTATAATATTTTATCATTACTATACGTTAATCCAACTACTGCTGCCAAGGCCTTTGGCCGTATGCTGCTGGGGCTGGCTGCAGGGCTTACCCTGCAGGCAGTCCCTTGAGCCAACCCGTATAACCACTCAACCCGATGCTGGGCATGGCTTTTGGCCGTGCGCAGCGGGGGTTCGGCCGCAGGGCCTGGCCTATGGCCAGCCCCTACACCAACCCAAAACCCCCATGTCCCACCTCTCCTCAGGCCGATATTGGCCCTGGGAACCCCATCCCCTGGGTACCAGCATAAATATTTAATTTTTTGGGGGGAAAGGGAGCTGTGCGTCCCTCTACCCCACCCCCCCCATCCCCCAGGGCTTGGCCTAAACATTTAAGGACAAATTTATGCTGGCCTTGCGCTGTTCCAACGCCACATAGCATCATAGTTTTGACACAAACGTGGTGTTGGAAGGGGAAAAATACCATGCCACATTTACAAAGTGGCGCAATGTGTGTATTGTGCCACTTTGTAACACCTTGCACCCCATTATAGCTGCATTCCAGAGGTGGGGGGCACAAAATGGTGCAAAGGAATCTCTAAGATTCCTTTGCGCCATTTTTAGCAGCATTTTAAGTGCAGGCGTTAAACAGAGGTTCCCATTGATTACAATGGGCCTCTGGGTGCTTTGCAGGATTAGCGTCATAATTTTTTACGCTAATCCTCCAAAGCGCCGGACTAATGTAAAAAATTATAACGCTAGTCACCCTAACTACCGCCATGGTGCGCCGTATTTTAAATACAGAGCTACCATGGTGGCATTAGAGGGTCACTAAGGGGCTCAAAAAAAGTGGCGCTGCACTGGGTGCTGAGTTTTCATAAATCTGCTCCTTCATTTTTTTTGGGGAGGAGGGACTTCGCTGCCCCCCTCCCTAGGCAGATTTTGGCCCCCGGTACCCCACCTCCAGGGCATGACCTAAGCATTTTATTTTTAGGCGGGGAGAGGTGCCATGCTGCCCCCCTCCCCAGGCTGATCTTGGCCGCAGGGCCCCCATCCCCCGATACCTGGCCTAAGTTTTTGTGGGGGAGGTTGGCGCCACAGCCCCCCACCCTAATCCAAGCTTGGCCCCGGGAACCCCATCCCCCGGGGAGCGACCTAATTATAAATGTTTTTTTTAGAAGGGGGCTGTGTGGCCCCCCTGCCCAGGGCCCTGGGGACCCCATCCCCCAGGGCTCGGTAGTGTGACCTGGGTGCGCCCTAGAGCACCCAGTCTCAGTGTTGGGGACCGTTGGGGTGGCCTGAAGGCCCCCACAGTCCCAGCTGGCTCCCCACCTCCTGTGGGAGCCAGTATTGCTGTTGCAGCTCCCTCTCTGTGACGGCAGTGTCCTCTGTGTGACTGCCTGCATCTCCACGGGCAGGCAGACAGAGAACACCTCTGCTCCGATGAAGGTCCCCAGGCTCGTGCTTCCTTTAAAAAAAAAAATCCCAGTGGATTAGCGACCTCGTCGCTAATCCGCAGCAATTGTTTTTTTTTTCTTAAGTGCTTTTTAGCCCAGGGGGTTTCCTCAGGGACCAGAGCTAAGGGGTCAGGGTGTCCCTAACTTGGCCCCTTTTCTTTATTTTGAACCTTTTTTCTGGGACTCAGCTGAAGCTGAGTCCCATCATGGCTTCCAACACTTCCTTGATGAAGTGTTGACAGCCAATCAGATTGCAGCATGAGATTAGGCGGGGATGCGAATCCTTTGAGTCCCTATATATACCAATTTGAATTTTGTTTAATTTATCAAAAACTAGTGAACATATTTACACTAAATAACAAAAAAGTCACTTTCTGGACCAAGATCTACCTTTCTGCCAAATTTAGTATAATTCAGGCCAGTGGTTTCAGTGATATCGCTGTCCAAAATCCCTATCGAAAAATGAATGGGGAAAACCTGTTTTGGGACCCCCCCATTTTCCTCTGGACCCACTTGACAGATCACCCTGACGTTTTCCAGACAGCAGCTGACGTGACTGGCAAATTGTTTGGGAAAATTTCTGAAGATTCAGCAACCAGCTTCAAAGATACAGACAAGTAAAAACATGTGTTTCCAATAGAAACTAGGTCCTAACTATAAGTACCTAGTGGCAACCGCCACTAGGTAATATATGTGTGTATAGGTATATATATATATATATAAACACTTATATAACATTTGCTATTTAAATACGTCTGTCCTCTACCCTCAGTCCCCCTACAATTCTCTTTTCTGTCTTCTGTCCGCTGTAGTATGCATGCCGCCAATGTCAATCTACGCTGCCTGAAACAAGTGAATTATTTAACAAAAGCATACCTTTTAATTCTCCTTTGCAGGTTGACTTGACCTTTGTTTAAAAAACTGGGACATGTATTTGAAATTAATGAAACCGTCGGGACACCGGAACAGTCCTCTGAAATCCGGGACTGTCTGGGAAAATACGGGACGTCTGGTCACCCTATTAATATCGCTATTAAACCAATATGTGAGGAACTAATAGGATGGTCGTGGGTGTCCTTCATAAAATGTTGAAATACAGCTGAAGCATTACACAGTCCGAATGGCATAACATGTATATTCTTTGCATCCATAGCATGAGTAGCCCAAGCAGATTCTGGATGTGGTAGTAAGCTGTGCTGTTTCTGTTCCAGAATCACATCATCTTCTTGAGGACAGAAGTTGCCAGGGGCATAACTTCAGGGGTGTGTTTGGGTTGCTACACCCCACCCCCCAGTAAATGTATTTTCTGGTAAATAGTTGAGCACAGCTGCTTTCATTCGGGTATGGTGGGGTGTCTGTTGGAGTTCACCAGGAAAAAAAGCACACACACTCCCTATGTTTTGAAAGTCATCAAAATAGTGGTTATTTCACAAAGTATTGTGTTTTCTCTCACTTAGTACCCATACTAATCCACATTTGTCTCCTTTTCCACTACCCCGTAAGCCCCTCTCACACACCCGCTTGTCGTAAGTTTTAAACACTATATGCCCGCCTGATTGTTGGAAAATCTGAAGCTCACCCCCCCTACCAATCTTACTGGCCATGCTATACTCCTAGAAGTAGTTAGAACAAGTAACGGAGCATTCGTGCAAATGTGTGAGGTGCATGCACTGTGGCTCAGACTGTTAACATACAGGAGACTGCGGTCGTATATAGCAGCTCTGCCTGCCACCACTGATTGGCTAGAGAAGGCCTTAGTGTCAGAATCAGAATCATAAATGGAAGCAGGAGTACCAAGAGAGGGTACAAGGGTGCCACTACAGGCTCTGCTTCTTTATTCTGCTGCAGATGTTGAGTCCTGCTTCCCTGTTCTCTATCTTTCCTCTGCTGCAGATGTTGAGTCTTTTCCATGCAGTACTTGCAGTCACTTTTTCCATCTGAATTCTTAAACTTCTGGCCTTGAGGAACAGCCCCTGAATCCTGGAGGAAAGACAAGGAAAGAGTTCAGACCTTTTCTTACGTATCCTTTTTTAAAGTTGTAAACAAGGCATTGAGATGCACTATGATCTGTGGTGGCCTTTAAGAGCTCAATGAAGAACACAGAGCAAACCCCAGAAATACTCAGCACCTCTGAAGGAATAACTCTAGTCAGACCCTCTTCCTAGGAAACCCTCTACCAACCCATCCAAGGCATCTAGACGTTGTTTAATGCACTGATGAATCTCTGCCCCTTTCTTCTTTTCCTTCTTCCCTTCCACCCACCTGCTTAGTCTCAACTCAGAATTAGCACAAGACCTCCCACGCGTGAACAATATCCCAGCAGATGTGTTACTAATGGGAGCTAATGGATACAATGAATCAAAATGCAATACTGTACATTGGCACATAAATGTCAAGTGGAAAAACATAGACATGTCCCAGGTTAAATAAAAAATAACAATTAAACTAAAATACACCTTTACACACCTGGCAAATGATGGGTATTCTGAAGATAATCAACACCAGCCTAAACCTGGAGATACACATTAGGGGAAACCTTCTTGCCTGCATTCAGGAACCATTCTCCTTAATACAAATATTCATCAACCACACTCACCCATGTTGAAACATACATAGCTTGCTTAGCCCATATCTCCATCTTGGGTTAATGGGCATGGCAGTCAGCTGACCACAAGTTGATTTTGTGGATATGTGCAGGACGGGGCACTCAGTAGCAAGTGGAATACTCCCAGAACTTGTCGGATGGTAATCCACTGAAGCATGGACGCAGAACAGAAGGTGAGGTTGAGCAGTTTTGTTTCCAAGTAAGGAACCTCCAACCACATCCAGTAATAGTCACGGCTTTCCAGTCTAAGCCTCAACAGCATTCATAACAATACATTCCAAGAACAATGCTCTTTGTATTCTAACACATAAACACTGGACTGCTAACCCAGTATACCACACCACCTCCTCCCCACAGAACCAAAGAAGAAGAGGAAAGGGCAGAAGAATAAATGAAAAAAGCTCTTCTTTTAATTACTACGACCTGATTAAGAACCCATATGTGCCCATCCTCCAATCTGACCATCCCTTTGAATATCCTAAGTACCCTAAGTGGAGCATAATAAATAGAATGCCCTACCAGACTATAAGAAACTCTAAATGCACAGTATCTTCAATATGAACCTGCACATTAGTCACAGAATGTCTTTTATCAAACTAAATTTTCTTTTTCAACTGTGCAAACAAGTCATTTTATAAACCTTCATCGACAATCTTCTTACCCAACTCCTCTCCAGTACACCTCTTAAACTAAGGAGGACAAGTGATAGTACATGGCTTCCTTTGGTGGAACAGTTCAAAAGGAGTCACCTTGGTGCTAGAATATGGGCTGAATCTGTATTCTTCCATCCTTATTAAGACTTCCCTTCCACAATCTCTATTCATGCTCCAACCCAACTGTGCATTTCCGTTCATGGTCCTAGTAAGTCGGTCAACCATCCCATGAGTCTGGGGATGATATAATGAAGAATTTTGGTTCATGATGACTCTTTTCATTAAAAATCATCTCTCTGGAGGTTAACTGAACCACATTGTCACTGAGGAGAAACTTGGGATTGCTGTCATGCCTCAGCACACCAGTCAAGGACCTTATAATTGGGCAAGTGGAGAAGTAATTAACAAAAACGTTCGAGACACTTGGAATATTTCAAATGAAATTCAAATGAAACAGGATCCAAAACGTCAAGCGCTGGCTCTTTCAAGTGTGGTTTTGGGATATTTAGACAAACCATTTTAGGTGTTCTAACCTTCTTTTATTGATCACGCAGAAAACAATTACCACACTTACGTACCTTCCTTCCGACCATGAAGTCCATATCTGCCAACCAATAAGAACTCCTCAGTCTTTCTTTTGTGTTGCTCATCCCATGATGGTCACTGTGCATGAGTTCTAAGGCACATTTACAGACTTGAAGGAGTACCCAACCAACCTCGTTCCCCTTAAAATAAGATCATCTTTTACCGACTATTCTTTCTTCACCCTGTTGAAAATCTTCACTTCCACTTCCTTATTTTTCCAGCTTTTATGTCCACAAACAAAAACACATTGCCTTTAACACCAAGTCATTGTCCGTTTCTTCCATCCATTCTCTCACATCAATGCATCCATCAGTTACAGAACAAACCTTGACTAAGTCATCCGACCACCACTTGCTCTGCAACTCTTCAACATCTGACTCAGAAGTCACTAACCTTAAAAGACAAGCGCAAGCTCTAGTCAACTCACACAGTAAATAATGTACTGTGAAGTGGTAATCTTACAAAGTCACCACCCACCTGCAACACCTGCACCTGCAACATGGTTTAGATACTGAATCTAATAATTTCCTAACAGACATCTCTTGCAGAGGTTTGTGGTCCAAAATACCTTAAATCACACACCCTTCACAAATTGCTTGAGCTTTCTTGCTGCCCTAAACAGTGCCAGAACGTCTTTTTCTGTTAGGATCCCTGTATTATGCCCCTCTTCAGAGTTCTTGAGAATGCTATAGTGCCTTCCTTGCTATCTTGCATTCACTATAAAGCAACACCCAAACCAACATCACTGACCAAATGAAATGCGTCATTTGAGGTGGTGGTTGCTGGTGCAGGCCACCTGCACTTAGTTTTTGGGAACTGCCACTTATTTTCACACTTCAGGCAAGAGTGGTAAAACAAATATAGCAGAAAGAAAAAGGAAGAGAAAGACAGAAAAAATGCTACCAAGGCAGAATGTAGGAACTTGTAAGAGTGAGAGAAGGGGGAGGGAAAGTCTGTTAGTGGATTAAAGAGACCTAAAGTGAATTGAAGACTCCACAGCTTTGGTATTTAGCGTGCTGGCATTTAATTGCACAGGCCACTGGCTTCTAAGCAGAGCTTTAGGCATCGCCACTCATTCATTTGCAAAGTGAGCACTGACCAAATGGCAAGATAATCCTGGGACAAAATTCTAGAGATTTTGACCTTCAGCAAGTTGAAGTTTGAAACTATCAAATTCATCCTAAAAATGTTCATTCCACACAAAATTAAAGCAAAGAAGGAAGATTGAAAGTTTTGCTGGCAAAATTAAGAAAGAACTTAGAATAAAATTCTGCAGTCCTGAGAAGAGGTGCAGCTGTTTCTTCCATCCTCGTTGCCCTGATGTGATGAACCCTTGAACCATGGACGGAACTTGCAAGGTGAGGTTGAAAAGGGTTATTTCCAAGTAAAGAAGTTTTTATCACCATCCAACAGTATTCACAGCTTTTCCAGTCCAAGCCTCAACAGCATCCATAACAATACATTCCAAATGCCCTCTATATTCAAACACATAGACACTAGACTGCTAACACAAGATACCATACCAGACATTATAACTTGATTGCCAGACAAGACATCAGGCACACAATAGTAGTTATTGTCTGTGCCCTAGCTTTTATGATTTGCAGTTCCTATGCAGGTAGAAATCACTTTCAGGTCATTTTGATTGAGGATAAATTGGACATGGGACAGTTTGGGTATAATTCACAATGCATTCTGTGGTATGATTGTTTATTATGGTACTGATTTTGAGAGAAGGACACACAATTTCATAGCTATTTTGTGGCCTTGACTGCCAAAGAGTAGTAATATGATATGTGTTTGTAGTGGCACATGGTTTGGTTTTGTGACATGGCTTAGCTCAGTTTCTGGATTTGTGAATCTTCCAAAAGACATTGGCTAGCTAGGAGCCTATGGAATGTATATTTTTGGTATAGGAAAGGTAGGAGAGTTTGAATTAGGTAACATTATGCAAGGTGGTCAAAGGTAAGTAGTTTTCATAGATAGATGTTATGTAAACAAATTGCAGAATATGTGCTTGTGTATCTGATGAGGCTCATCTCAGTTTGGGGCATGATTCTTACTGGAACAACATGTAGTAGTTTGGTATTACACAGGTGCCTGAAAGCAGTATTATTTCCTCTCAATGCATACATAAACATCCTATACATGTTTTTATAATTGTTCTTCATTTGTGGCCATCCAAAATGACTCAATTCTGAAAATAAACTGGCAAATGTGTGCCATGAAGACCATAGACCTAAAACAAGGAGGATGGGCACAGCCCTCCCCATTATTCACATTAATTCTAAATACTGTGGCAAGTTTATGTAATGCAGAGTGTAAACACCATATAATGCAGGCATGGAGGATTCATTTACAATGAGAACATATCTGTGTACTGTCCAAAAAAGTGCACACATATTTTGGGGGTCAGTAGTGGTGCGCTCCCCATATTTATGGATACTATCTACTCCCTGATGGCCAACTTTTCATTTTTTGACATTTATGGCCGAGAGGTTGGTGCTGGCAAATGTCCAGACAAAGTTCGAGGTGAATACCTCACGCCTTCAAGAAGCCACCATTTTACAGAAGCCTGCAGTGACCATACACAGATGTACACGTGGGATCCATGCTATCTCTATGGTTCAATGATAAATTATCAAGTATAAGAATATTCATGCATAAAAATATTGACAAAAAATATTGTTAGCATAAATATCGTCGAGGTGTAATTATAATAGGAATGACAAAGATATTGACTTAAAGACTGTGGAGGAAAACGTCATCAAAAACATGGTAAGAATACTGATTGTTTTAACAAATTAAAACTATAAAGTGATATTTTTAAAAGCTGTATTATACACATAGATAGATAGATCGATAGATAGACAATTTTTCAGCTAAGTTAAAACTAAACTAGTAAAATTTAATTTAATTTACAATTTAACAAAATGTATACACCAAAAAATGCACTAAGTTAAATATTAATGCAAACATATACAAAATAGTTTAATTTGACACTTTGAATAAAATATAAAAATAAACAAAGCGTTTATATATATACACTTATATATATATATCCTTTATCACTCCCTTGTCATATCAGGACAACCAGGACACCTCCGAAGTGGAAAAGTAATTTATTTCAGCAATAAAATCCAACGCGTTTCGGCAACAGCCTTTGTCACGGATCCGTGACAAAGGCTGTTGCCGAAACGTGTTGGATTTTCAGGGTTTTAAAAAAACATAAGCACGAGAGCCCGCGTTGCTTTTTTAAAAATGTTTGCCGCAAATTGGTGAATTTCGTGAACTGGCAGCAAAAAAAATAAAAAATATGCTTTTTTTGCTCTGAGCTAAGGGGTCAGGTGTCTCTACCCTGACCCCTTTTCTTTTTTTTCACATTCTTTTGAGGGACTTGGCTGAAGCAGATTGCCAAGATGGCTGCCAACACTTCCTGGTTGAAGTGTTGGCAGCCAATCAGATCTGTGCATTTCCGTGCACAAGCTTGTCATTATTCACGAAGTCATCACAGTCTGAGATATACAAATTTGGATTTCCTTAAATTACTCAAAAACTACTGAACGGATTTACAGCAAATAAGGGAAAGCTTAATCTGCGTAATGAAAGCTAGCTTTCTGCCAAATTTGTTGTAATTTCATTGGGCTGTAGTCGTGTCTAAAGGTCCTATGTGAAATTAACATGGGAAATGCAACTTTTTTGATCCCCCCTTTTTGTCGGTCCTTGCTTGACGGATAACCCTGAAACTTTCTGTGCGCGACAAGAATCACTGGGGCACTTTTTTTGTGAAAGTTTTGTGAAGATTTGTCAAACGGTGCCAAATATATAGGCAAGTCAAAAAACGCTTTTTCTATGGAAACATGGCCCTAACTATAACTACCCAGTGGCGACCGCCACTAGGTAATATATATAAATACATATATGTATACATAAAATGTTGCAGCACTGTGTCATTTCAGTGTATATGGCACATTCCTGTATTTCCCCTAGCTCTGTCGTTAAAATTAGCTGCCTTGCGACAACGCAGCCACCCACCCTTGCACCATTGTTGTCATGACCACACAAACTTGCCAAGTCAAATCAAAGAAGTGCATGAGAAAAGCAAAGAGATATCCTCAGTGGAGACAGCAAAGCCCAAACTGGAAGAAGGTTTGCAGAGTAATCTTGCGCTTATTTCAAAGGAAGAATCAAGAAGAGAAGATCCAAGATGGCCGCTGTGAGTCCTGAAGGTTAGTTACAGTTCTAGTCTTGCAATCGGTTAGTTGCTAGGCTACGAGCTCTCCAGCTGGACGCCTTGCATTCAACTGAGGTCTGACAGGAATCAGCTATGTGGAGAGAGAGCGCGCTTCAGAACAGAAACTCATGTGAGGTAAAATTACATTTGAAGATTATATTACAGAAAACAGATAAATATTGTCAAGGTTTATTCGAAGAGATTGATAGTAGACTGTTCCCGTGGAAGTCGGCAAGGCTACAGAGTTAATGTATGAATTAACCTTATGTTTACAAGGTTCTTGTTTAAGATATTAAAGTCAAAGAAAAACGAACTTTAAAAGAGCAAGTATCTACAAATGTCAAGGTTATAAACAAAGGCCAAGTTTAAAGGAGAAACGAACTGTTAACAAATAAGCATTTACAAATTCAATGGTAATAAAACAAAATAGAGTTTAAAAGAGAAACGAACTTAAATAAACAAGCATTTACAACTACAAGTTCTCGACAGATGTCGAAGTAAGGAAGGAGAAACTAACTGTAATAAACAAGGATTTACAAATACAAGTTATCAACAAATGTCGAAGTAAGAAAGGAGAAACGAACTTTAATAAACAAGCATTTACAAATACAAGTATTGACAGAAGTCACACTAAGACAGGAGAAATTAAATAACATCAGCTGATTTGAAGAACGCATTATCACCATTAAAACCAATCTCTAACAAAGGTTGAGAAGTTCTTCCAGAATCAGTAATAAGCATTTTTTAAGAAGAGCTATCATTTATAGAGAGAAGCAAGGCTACAGAGAACTCAGGGTGAGTGAAGAAATAATAGAATTAAAGAGAATTAAGTGTTGAGAGTAGAAAGTGAAAAACTGATGTTGTATGTCCCTAGTAATTGCGACTGTGACTCTTGCAGGTGCTGTATCCAATCTTAGATGTGAAGAGGCAGACTGAGTACTGGCGTTCATCATCTCTGTGGCAGTCTCTCTACCATCCCATTCCCCTTTCCCCCTCCGGGGTACTCAGCACGAAGGATTAATATTCGTTGTGAGTAGCTCGGGTCGGGACTGAGGAGTTATCTTCTGCTTCTGAGGAAATCAAATTGAAGTATCCTGGCAATTGTGCAAGGGTGCCAGCGTTGCAGGGAATGATTGTTTATGTGCTGCAAGATGTCCCTTCTTGCACGTACACAATCAGTAATGGCGATTTGCTAGTACTATGTGTGGTGGATTTGGCAGCACACATAGAAGTAACAAATCATCATTATTTAATGATTGTTTATGTGCAGGAAGGGACACCTTCCTGCACATAAACAATCATTATCGTCAATTTGATCCTTCTGTGTGTGCTGACTGTGTCAACTGCATCCTATTAAACACTGACGTAAGTATTGGACTTTGGAGGGGTTATATTTATTGTTTCCACTCCAGCCTAAGCCATAGTAGAACATGTTGGATTACAGATGGGTTATATTTACTTTTCCCGTTCCAATATAAGTAATAGTAGCGAAAGTGTTAGGCTTTGGAGGGGTTAGGTTTACTATTCCCACTTCAATCTACGCAACAGTAGGGAAAGTGTTGGACTTCAAACAGGTTAGACTTAAGGCCTCATTACGAGTGTGACGGTCTTCAGACTGCCACACTCGCGGTGGCGGTCAGAACCATCGCTGTTGCAGCAGTCTGACCACCACATTAAAACGCTGGTGGTCAGACCAGCAGGGAGCCACCAGCACCGCCTTTAGGGAGCTGAGGCCAATCCGTCGCACACAGCACTTTCGAATGCGCACTGTCTGCAGTAGCAGACAGTGCGCATTCAAAGGTTGCTGGCAGGGGGGCCCTTGCACTGTCCTTCTGCATGCCTTTTCATGGCAGGGACCCCTCCACGAAAAGGCTGGCGGAAAGCAAAGTCATGATCAGCACAGTGGTGTCAAACTTGGCACCACCGTAGCTGACCACAACTTTGACTGCCACTGATCTGTCAGAATCCCTAATCCTGGCAGAGGCAGCGGTCTCCTGGCTGTCAGACCCATAATTATTTAAAGCAGTTCACATTAAATCATCAAATATAACAGACAATATACATAACATTTCCAAAAATAAAATAAATAAATGATTATCAATAAATCAATTAAATATTATTAACAATTAATTTAACATATCCTATAATTCCAATACCTTCCTACCCTATTCCCTTGCAAAACCAACAACCCACTTCCAAAATATACATTACTAACGAAAAAATGTAAAAATAATGGGAAATTGAACAAAAGTATACATTAATATAATAATTACAAAATCAAACAATTTACATATCTAATCCTCAATTACTTAACTAACAACTAGCAATTAAAAATCAAGTAGCATTACAATATTAATGATTTATACTTTATAATTTATTCTTTAACTTCCTGCCTTATTCTGCTACAAACCAATAACCCACTACTAAAATATAAATTACAAACGAACAAAAAAACATATAAACATACTGTAAAAGTAGTCCAAGAATAAACAAATAAAAAAATAAGTATAAATTAAATAAATGATAAAGAAGAATCTTTATTTAGCATTGATATATAAGAACTAAACAAAAAATGCATCCCCTATTCTTCAATAAAAACTAGCAGCCTGCTTCTACAGTAAAAAAGAATCCTATTTTATGAATTTAAATATACTTAAAAATAAATTAGGTTCAAATACAAAGAATAACTAATAAAGAATTGAACATTTTAAATAACTATAAATCATCTAAATATTATTAGTTTTTATTATGATTATATGATTATTATATTACAGTGCAATAGTCAATTAACAATAACAATTACACTCATTATAATTTAAATTGCTTATCACTTTTTCCCCTACAAACCCAACAACCTGCTGCCACATTATAAATGAATTACTCAATTAAAAAAATGTATTACGCTTTTTAAAATACAAACTATATTATAACAAATTAATAAGAATTATACTAACTTTATTAACACCTAAAATTAATATTGTAACTCAGATGTATTAAATTACACATTACATTTTTTCAACTACATTTAAGTTAACGATGTTAAATAAAATATATTAGCTAATATGATGTTATATACCAAAAAAACATATTCTTGACAACAATGTATTGTGACACAATATTTCTTTACTAACGGTACTTTGAGACAATAGTTTTGTATCATATTAAAAACCAATTTTTTCCAAACCCCACACCTTTAAGGTTAATCCAACTTTAACCGGAGCGTCTCAAACACTCTCAATCCACTCTCTGAGGAACATGAGCTTTTAAAACTTGCCCACATTTTACCCACTTTGAAATCTCTACTAGTTGTATAACTACCATACACTTTGCCTGAATTAACAGTTATGACTTACTTCTTTGTGACTTATTATAAAGTATCGCACTGAAACCTTACTTCTCACATTTCCAATCACTGATCTGCAATCAAAGCACTCTTAACAGGTTTACCGCTTAGATTAGTTTAACCCATAGTTGATCATCTAGTGGATCAGTCATAAAAGTTTGGTCTCTGAGACCGTGACATCACATTTTACTGATCAGCCGTTGTATCACTCTGAGCAGCCCGTCTTCCTGACATGTGACTTTAGCAACCCAGTATGAGCTTCAACTACATTGTGAACAGCCTAACTTCACAGGGTATGCCTTTGCCTATCACTGAAAGGCTGCTTAGTCCCTCTGGACAGCCAAACCTCCTGGATTGTGATACTGCCTATCACTGACATGCCATTGGACCCCTCTGAACAGCTTGATTTCCACAGTTTGCACTTGTAATTAAGAACATCAGAAATACATTTACTCTGATACCTTTTTATAGTGTCATAAACTTAATAGGAACAGAAATATAAATTAGACCGCAAAATTGCACTGCAAACAGCCTTTCAACTTACAGCACAAGGTACCAAAATCAAGCAGTACATTTGGAAGTTCTAACCTTTTAAAAATACATTTAACTTGTCAATAAAAGTTGATTCAAAAATATCACTGTTAAAAAGTCCGAAAGTTTGTTCCTGAGTTACCTCTACATTTGGAGGAAATGTTTTAGGGAATCGCAATGGCTTCCATGAGTACTCCAGGAAAATTATGTAATTCATAGATTCCATTGGGCACTCATTCATCCTCACATATTTGTTTTTGTCTTGGGATCCTGTAACCGTCTCTATTTGAGTGATGACATGTGCCTTGGACTCATACATTCTCACTGCTTGTAGGACATCACACTCTTGCTGGCACCTTCAGTTTGCTTCCATGCATGGCAGTTCCAGAGGGGTATATGATCTTTGATAGGGCCGCCTTCACAAGCCAGGAAGAGGAGGACTTGCAGTCATTTACACAGAATCCATCATATGCTCAACATCCACGGAGTACGCCACTCCATTCATGGAACATCTGCACTTCAAGCTGCAAATCTCTGAAAACTTCACCCTGAACGGAACCCTCACCTACCGACTACCTGGACTCCAAGCCATTTTCACTTACTTCATCGCCGACTTCATTGCTCCACTCACCATCAGCTCCAGAGTAGACACATTCCTGGGTGACTTCACCTGCTCCACATTACTCCTGAAAAGCCTGGGCAACATTGGACTCACCCAGCCTTTCTCAGGACCAACACACACCAAAGGACACACACTGGACCTCATTTTCACCACCATTGACAGCACCAACTAATACTCCACCATGCAGCCCACATGGACTAACCACTCCATCCTCCAATTCCAAACCTACACACCGCAAGACAACACACTAGCCCGTATCAGCATTCCAAGCTGGGGCACAATCTCATAAGCAGACTGGATTAGTGCCCTCAGCGTGGATCAACCTAGCCCCACAAATAACCTTGACAAGGACATCACCAACCTCAACAACTTGATAAAAAACTGCAAGGCCTCCCTTGCATCCAACAAACACACCAAGGAAAGTAGATCCAACCAGCAGGCTAGCTGGTACATAGAAGACCTCCGAGACACCAAATGACACTGTAAACAGCTAGAAAGGGAATGGAGAGTTAGCCACAAAACCATCGTCCAAACCACCTACAAGGCTGCACTCAGGCCCTATCACCAGCAACTAAGACACCAAGAAGAAAAGCACTGGCAGATCACATTAATGGAAGCTCCAACAGCTGCAAGGAGATCTTCTCACTTATCAAGGACCTCATCCTCAGGCATCGCCAACAACATCACTACCTCCTAACAATTCTGTGATGACCTATCCAAATCCTTCCACAGTGAAATTGCAAGCATCTACAGCACATTCGTACACCAACCTGACACTAGCAAAGTAGTCGCCAGCCTAAACACCACCAACCAAGATGACCAACTGACAGAATGGACAACCCTTAACAGTAACAATACAGCTTTAGTAATGCAGAGCATACACTCACATGCCCCAAGAGATCCTTGCCCCCACCACATCTACAACCTGAGAACATCACCAATCAACACTACTCTGGCCCACATCATCAACACCTTCATCATGTCTGCCACACTCCTGGATGAATGGAATTTTGTAGAAATCAATGCCCCCGTCAAGAAACCTTCACACAACTCCAACTGAGTAACCTATCTCCCTGCTCCCTTTCCCAGCAAAATTGATTGGGGAGGCATTCAACAGGCAACTCACAATCCACCTCGAGCTTCACCAGATACTGGACAACACCCAATCAGGATTCAGAAAGAACCACAGCACTGAAACAGCACTCATTATGGCCCCCAATTACATCCAGACCATCTGGGACTCAAGAAAAACAGCAGCCCTCATCCAGCTCGACCTTGTTGGCGCGTCTCACCATGATGTTCAACACCGTCTCACACAACACCCTCATCAGAAGACTCCACAAGATTGACAAACAAGGATCCACACTCAACTAGATCTTCTCCTTACTCACAAGAAGAACCCAAAAGGTGAGACTGACACCCTTCAAATCACAACCTGATCTGCGGGGTCCACAGGGATCATCCCTCAGCCCCACACTTTTCAACATATGACTACATACACATGACACCACTCGCCAACATCATCCAATTACAAGGCATCACAGTCAACTCCTACGCCAACAACACCCAAGTCATCCATTCCTTGATGGATAAGACAACCACCACTAGAACTAAATTCAAGAATTGCATGGTAGCAGGCTGGATGCAAACAAAACCTCTCTTGGGAATCCACCTGGTGGCCTTCAGAGCCATTACCAACATCCACTGACCACAAAAAAAATCTGGGAATGATCCTAGACAACAAGCTCAACATGACAGGACAAGTCAACTCAGTGAGCACCACCTGCCTCCACATCCTGTGCATGCTGCGAAAGATCTTCAAATGGCTGCCACAGAACACCAGGACTGTGACACAAGCAGCACTCTATGGCAACACTCTATATGCAGGAATCTCCAAATAACTCCTAGACAAAGTCCAGACTGTCCAGAATGCCGCCTCAAGACTCATACTTGACCCTCCACAATACACCCACATCACACCACACCTCAAGGAGCTTTACTGGTTCCCCATTCACCAGTGCGGCCAATTCAAACTTCATGCACACACAGACAAAGCCCAACACAATACAGGATAAGCACACTTGAACTGCTACATACACTTTCATTAGCCCGCCAGATAACTACACTCTCGCTCACTCTCATTAGCACGCAATCGCTGTATCCACAAAAGCAAAACTGGATGTTGATTATTCTCCTACATCACACCCAAGACAAGGAATAACCTCCCTCAACACATCAGAGCCTCCTCCTCACTTCTTGATTACCAGAAGAAGCTAAAGACCTGGCTCTGCAAATAATGCAGTGGAGACCACACTTGCGGATACACCTGCCCAACGGGCTGGATACCCTCATGGGTGACTAAGTTGCTATATAAATCTACATAACATAACATATGCACATCAGATGTGATGCACAGTATTGTGGTTCTCCCATTAATTTGGATTCTTATTTCTTTTTTTTTTCAACACTTTTTATTGGTTTTTGATATGCAATAAAGAATACACAACATTTCCCCTCAGGTAGGGCATTTAGATTCAGTTATGACGAATTATAGCAGTTTTTGAAGGCAGTGTATCTATTCGTTAGATGTTTAACCATCATCTGGTGTGAGTAATAGCGCATGAAGCCATTCTGCCTGCTGCCGTAGTGTATGCCTCTCCCTAAGGTGATCCAAACTCCCCCGCCCCCCCGCCCTTCCTAGTTGCCGCTCGAGTGCCTGGATAGTGCTATGTTGTATCAAGTGTCTGGGAGACTGTGGCCTCTTGTGAGGTGACAGGTTCTGTGTCTCGTTCATAGATGTGGTCAGTCGGTCCCTGTCTGGGTGTATTATTGCTTTCTTATGGAGCGAGTGGTTTTGGGGGCCTGTGCTACCAGGCCCCCAAAACCACTTCGCCTTCAGAGCGATCAGAAGTCCAAAGATTCCTCTACCTGTTGTTCCCAGTCATCGACCAGGGTGCTCCAAGCCCTAGCCCTTTCCAAGGGACCTTGGCCCCTCCGCGCCTCCTGGTGTCTAATCATCTCCTCAGCATTAGCCCACTTGAGGACTTACCTTCTCCACGTTTGCACCCGTGGTCCTGTTGCTGCTTTCCACATCATTGCTATCTCTCTTTTGGCCAAAACCAGGGCCAAAATCTTGAAATTGATTAGTGTATTTATGTTTGGGTTGATGTCGATATCCACCTAGCAAGCAGTGTCTGGAGTCCTCAGGCACTTCTCGGCCAATAAGGTCGGAAAGGAGCTGCGTTATCTCGTGCCAGTATTCCCGTAGAGTTGGGCAGACCCAGAACATGTGAATAAGTTCAGCGCCCTCTTCGTGACATCTGGGGCAACCAGCTTCCAGGGCTGCAAAGTGTCTCTTGATTCTGCCCGGAGTCAAATATGCTCTGTGTAGGACATATGTGTTGATCAATTTAAATTGAGCGTTCCTAGAAGCTCTCGGGATCCAAGTCAGTATTTCCTCCCAGTATCTGTCCTCTATGGCGGATCCCAGATCTGTTTCCCACTTTTGTTTGAGATCTGTCACTAGGTGTGTTATTGTGGTTCGTATTTTTCTGTAAAGGTAGGTCACTGCTCTATGTGTCCCGGTGGCTCTTACTAGGTATTGTGTTATCTCTGAGATAGAGGGTTCCGTGTTCCCGGTGTTCCAGTGCCTGCCCATCATATTTGTAATTGCTCTGTGTAGCAGGAAGTTCCCTGCTGGAATCTGGTAGCGACTTCGAAAATCCTCGAAGGGCAGCAGGGAGTCTGCCTCGTACAAGGTGCCCAGGGTGGTGGTTCCTGCCCTCTCCCAATTCTTCATTCCACTCCAGTTTCCCTTATGTGGGAGCATTAATAGGCATTGCATCGGTGTCTTGGGGGCATAAGGCCTGGGGCATTTTATCTTACGTAGGTGGCGCCTCCAACATTTATGGATCACTTCAAGTGCCTGGGGTCTAGGGGGTGCAGGTGGGCCGAGGCCCAAGATGACTCTAGTCAATGAGGGTAATTGGGGGGTAAAGGGTAATACTTTGTGTCCGGGCGTCATGCGGTCTGTCATCCATCTGGTCAGCCATTGAAGTTGGCCTGCTAAATAATAAGCCTCAAAATCCGGGACAGCCAACCCTCCCTCTTCAGTAGCCCTTTGCATCACTGTAAGCGCTAGTCTCCTCCTGCCCGTCCCCCATATAAACCCCGTGGTCATGGAGTTCAGGTCTTTAAAGAAACTCTCTGGGATCCACACTGGTAGGGTCGTGAAAAAATATAATAGTCTGGGGAGGGTAATCATCTTCAGAAGTGCCACTCTGCCCGCGACCGAGATGGGTAGGTTAGCCCAAAACCCCATTGAGCCTTTAATGCTCCTCAACGCCCGCTGAATATTACTGTTGAATAGGTTCTGGTCATCGTGGTATACGTGGACCCCTAAATATTTTATGCATCTGGGCTCCCATTGTAACTCTCCTATATCTGGGGGAGGGTTCCTTCCCTCCTTACTTGGAAATAGACTAGACTTCTGCCAGTTCACTCTCAGCCCAGACAGATCACTGAAGTCTTTTAGCAATTTCTGAGTGCCCTGCAGATCACTCTCCGTATCCTTCAGGAAGAGTAAGATGTCATCCGCATACAAGGCTATATGATGTGTCTCATCCGCCAGAGTGATACCCCTGTAAGCTCCGCTCTCCCGAGCCCTGCAGGCCAATGGCTCGATTGCTAGTGCGAATACCAACGGGGAGAGAGTACAGCCCTGTCTAGTTCCCCTCGCCACCTCATAGCTGTCAGAGAGGGTGGTGCCCGTTCGGACTCCAGCCGTCGGCCTAAAGTACAGTAGTTTTGTCCAGGCTATAAAATGGTTTCCCACCCCAAACTTGTGGAGAACCTCATACAGGTAGCGCCACTCCAGGCTGTCAAACGCTTTTTCAAAATCGATGGCGAAAACTGTCGCTCTGTCTTTATCATATCCATCCCCACGTAGCAAAGCCAAGAGGCGTTGTATGTTCTGTGCCGTTTGGCGTCCTGGAATAAATCCAACCTGGTCTGTATGTATCAAATGAGGCATGTGACGCACGAGTCGAAGGGCATATATTTTACTCAGTATTTTATAGTCTACTGCGAGCATCGACAGCTGACGGTAAGAAGCCACGTCCGTCGGAGTCTTCCCCAGTTTCAAGAGTGGTATAATCAGGGCTTCTCAAGCAGACATAGGGAAGGTCCGGCTATCAGCTGCCGCCTCAAAAACCGTCACCAGTCTAGGCCCCATCTTGGATACATAAGTCGAGTAGAATTCTATTGGGAGCCCGTCTGGGCCAGACGTTTTATTGCGTGTCATAGAAATTATAGCTTCCTTCACCTCCGCCACTGTGATTGGCTTGCCCAGCGCAGTTGCGTCTAAGGCTGACACCGTAGGGAGTGTCAAATGGCACAAGAAGGCCTGTATTTCCTCCGGTGGGGGATGCACCTTGCTAGTGTAGAGATCTGCATAATATTTCCGAAATTCATAATTGATAGCCGATTGGGAGTTAATACAAATGCCTCCGGGTTGTGTGAGTTCAACTATTACAGAGCCTCTCTTTGCTGGGTTCACCAGCCATGCCAGCAGTGTGCCCGCTCTGTCACCCTCCACATGTGTTCGTGTCAGAAAGGCTCTATAGTCGTAACAGCGCAGCCGGTCAGTTGCTATGATAGTTTTTTCACACGCTGATGTGAGCGTCGCTCTCAAGTCTGGAAACTTAGGGCATTGTCACTCCAGCTCTCTCTGGTTGTGTTCGGCTTTCTCAATGTCGTGCAACAGCGCTTGTCTATCTCTGCGGCTGCCTCAGAAGACATTATTTCCCTCTGATGACCGCCTTGAACGCGTCCCACTTTACTAATGTGGAAGTAGTCGACCCCTCGTTAGTTTCGAAGTAAGTGTCTAGTGCCAGACTGATGGTGTGTTTAAACGCCTCGTCCTCCAACATAGCGGGCTGGAGCCGCCAAGTAGGTATTGGTGTCCTCGTCCGGGACCAATTCAGGGTAAGAAGGAGTGGGTTATGGTCTGAGATAGTGTGAGCAAGGTATTCGCTCGTGTGTATTAGCCCATGTATCTCTGGTGAGGAGAGAAAGGAATCTAATCTGACATGTAGATCGTGCATGGGAGAGTATTATGAATAGTCTTGGTGCGTTGCGTGTTGGGCGCGCCAAGTGTCTACCAGCCCCCAGTTTTGTTGCCATGTCCGGAATGAGTGAGACGTTCGAATGGTTGGAGAGGAAGGTAAAGGGGGGTGTGACATATCCATTGTTAAATCTGCTATGCAATTGAAGTCTCCGCCCAAGACTATCGTCCCCATTAGGTGTCCTGCCAGCTTTGATGACAAGGAGATCAGATAGTCTCCTTGATCTGAGTTGGGACCATATATACTACCCATTGTTATCTCTCTACCATCTATTTTTCCTGAGATCACAGTGTAACGACCCAGCGGATCAGTGATGGTTGCCGTATGTTGGTATGGTACCCCCGCCTTGATCCATATCAGCGTCCCTCTAGCAAAGGCGAAGTAGGTGGTGCAGAAGACTTGACCCCTCCAACGCCTTTGGAGAGCTTGACTCTCTTTAACATCTAAGTGTGTCTCCTGAAGCATCGCTACGTGGATTCCCCGTTGAGTGAGAAAGGAGAATACCTTGTGGCGATTGGCCATAGAGCGCATATCCCTAATATTCCACGTTAGAAATTTCAATCTCAGTGTACCACTCATCAGACATATAGTAGTCTCCCCTTAACTTAAAAATATACATCTTACCCAGGCAACATGGCGTGTTTTGTAATATAACTGTGCAACTGTTTCCCCAACTCCCCTTCACCAGGACAAAGGACACAGGCCCTCATTCCAACCCTGGCGGTCTCTGACCGCCAGGGCGGAGGGCAGCAGAAGCACCGCCAACAGGCTGGCGGTGCTTCCAGGGCTATTCTGACCGCGGCGGTAAATCCGAGGTCAGAAAAGGGGAACCGGCGGTTTCCCGCCGGTTTTCCCCTGGCCCAGGGAATCCTCCATGGCGGCGCTGCTTGCAGCGCCGCCATGGGGATTCCGACCCCCTTCCCGCCAGCCTGTTTCTGGCGGTGAAAGGATGGCGGGAACGGGTGTCGTGGGGCCCCTGGTGGCCCCTGCACTGCCCATGCCACTGGCATGGGCAGTGCAGGGGCCCCCGAACAGGGCCCCATACAGATTTTCACTGTCTGCTTTGCAGACAGTAAAAATCACGACGGGTGCCACTGCACCCGTCGCACCCCTGCAACTCCGCCGGCTCCATTCGGAGCCGGCTTCCTTGTTGCAGGGTCTTTCCCGCTGGGCCGGCGGGCGCCCTTTTGGCGGTCGCCCGCCGGCCCAGCGGGAAAGCCAGAATGGTCTCCGCGGTCTTTTGACCGCGGAGCGGCCAAGTGGCGGTTCCCGCCCGGCGGGCGGCGCCGGCCGCCCGCCCTATTCAGAATTAGGGCCACAGTGTCTTCGCCCAAACTTTTAAACAACAATAGTAGATCAGCCTGAATCGTAGGTTCCGCCGTGTGACCCACAGCGGCTGTGTGTGGCACGCTTAGTCTCCCAAAGTCAGAAGCTCCGGGGTTCCTCCGGGCCCGCTCCCCCCGTCTTCCATCAATGTAGCGGGTAGTGCAAAGTAAAGTGTCCTCAGGTAATTTGTCGACATTGAAGTTATAGAAAAGGTGCACTCCTTCTGCCAATCCATCTTGTCTTAAGGGTTTCCTGTTAGATGACTCAGTTTAGTGGGGGTGTGGGCATGCTGTATCAGTGTTTCCTGTTCAGATTATTTTGTCTGCTGTTCCAGGTGTAGTCATAGGTAGGACTACACTCGATTGGGTGGAGGTCGCAGTCTTGTTGTCAGACTCCGAGTGGTCATCTTCTCTCTGTGAGCTCGAGGGTGAAGCCATTTCCGATCTCCTAGTTCCTTCCCCCAGCATTGCCACCGCCTCGACCACCCGTCATCTTTCTTTTTGTACTTCATCTAGGGTGGGTGGGTCGCTTCTGTGTATAGTCTGTTGTCCTCGCGATCTGGGGTGCCTTCGCTTCTTGTTATGTTGCGAAGTATTATTAGGGTCTGAGGCTGTTTGAGACTCCAACCAGGCCCAAGTATCCTCTGTGTGGAAAAGAATTCAGTGCCAGTCGGGGTGGCCACTCGGAGTCTAGCCCGGAATAGCATTGAGTAAGGAATCTCCAGGTCGCGAAGTTTGCGTTTCACTGAAGTATAGTCCGCTCGCCGACGTTGCACTTCTCGGGAGAAATCTGGGAAGATCTGTTCGCGATTGTCAGCATGCCTTGTTGCCCTGCTTGACACAGTATATGGTCCCTGTCACAAAGTAGAGAAGTCTCGCTATCACTGGCCTCGGGGGAGCCCCTGGAGGTGGTGCCCTGCTAGGTACTCTATGAGATCTCTCCAGGGTGAAGAATGCGGACAGGCCCTCCGGAGCAACAACCGTCCATATCCAGTTCTCCAGGAACTTCACCATGTCAGGGCCTTCGCTCTTTTCCGGGATCCCTATGATTCTGATGTTATTGCATCTCACCCGGTTCTCTGCATCTTCCGCTCTATTCTCCAGTACTTTGAGGCGGTTGTCTATTATATCAAGCCTGTTGTTCGCCAACGTCTGATTAGGGATTGCTTCTGCCAGGTCTCGCTCTGTCATGGAGACTCTTTCTGTCAGCCTCTTATGATCACCCCGTAAGAGGTCCAGATCTATGTTTAGCGTGTCCATCTTGACTTCCAGCGCTTTTCGGGATGCCGCTATGGACTGAAGCACATCTTGGAGGGTCAGCTCGATGGGTTCTGCCTCAGGTACATTATGTATGGTCTGGTCCGTACCCCCTGTGAGCGGCCTGGGGCGCACAAGTCCTCCTATGTCGTATTCTCTTTTTTGGAGGGTCTTACCCATTTGCACGGCAAGGCTGGATTTCCCAATGCTCGTACACCTATCGCAAATCTGGATTGCGTAGTGACTTGATTTTACAGTTCAGTGGACAGAATAAATGGTCGATTTTAGTTGCAGTTTGTGCCACTTCACTTTTGAAAGGCTGTGAGCACTCCTTATGCATACTGCGTCGTCTCCCCCAAGGGTCCTTAGCAGCGTCTCATACGCTGTTTTGATATCTCAACTACTGGTCCGCTTATTGGTCTCGCTGTACCATTGTGGTGAGGAACTTTTCAGTGGGATCACGCGTGCTGTTTGCTTTATATGTCTCCAGGGGTTTGTGTCTTCCCTACGATGTGCAAATCTTCGGCAACCACGGGCCTCTCCGATGTGCCCCGTTCCTACCGGTTAAGTCGTTCGGGGTGCTCGCTCTCTGCGTCGTCCAGTGGTCTCTCACAGTCTGCGGGGTTCCACTTGAGTTGAGGCCGCTATGTTCTAGCCTCGCTGGACACTTGGGGCTCCTCTGTTCCGGGCCGTCAAGTCGCAGTCTGCACTGAACGCCACTATGGCCTGTTGAGCCTCGCCACTCTCGCCTGCGGCCGCGCTCGGCCTCCTCTGGCTTCCTAGGCGCATGAGCCTCCACCGACCCAAACCCGTGGTCTGGAGCTCACGCGCACCTCTCCAGGGGCTCTACAGTCTCCGCTTCTGCCTGGCTTCGACACCTGGTGGTCCCCGTTGTTCCGAGGGCGCTCTGCCTCTCAGCGTCGCTGCCGATTCTTCCTCTGCGGTGGCGGCTGCCATTTTGGGCCCGCCGTGAGCCGAAAATAAAATAATTAGTTTACGGGTCGTATTTTCAACCCTGGTGTCTCCTGTTGGGATTCCTGAGGTCTCATGTGGATCGGCAGTTGATTCCCCGCTTTAATTCCGTCAGGATGGGTCAGGGTACGTGGATTACCCTCTGCCGCTTCTAGCCTCCTAGGCGCGCGAGTCTCCGCAGAGCCGAGTCCGTGCTGCGGAACCCCCACGCACCTCTCCAGAAGCTCCGCGGCCTGGTGGTCCCTGGTGCTCCCAGGGCGCTCTACCTCGCAGCATCGCTGCCGACTTTCACTTTGCAATGGCAGCCGCCATTTTGGTCGTGCTGCGGGCCGAAACTAGAATAGATAGTTTTGGGTCGTATTTTGAACCCTGGTGTCTCCCGCTGGGATTCCCAAGGTCTCAGAGGGATCGACAGTATATTCCCCGCTTTAATGTCATCAGGATGGGTCAGGGAACGTGGATAAGCGGCCCCAGGTCCTGGAGCTCCCGACACTCACTGCCTAATCCATGCGAGTCCTGGCCACGCCCCCCACATTTTTCTTTCTTGTAGTAGCGTCTTCAGTATGTCGTCTTGATCCCTTGGATCCTTAAGTGTCATCATGATAGCTTTTTAATCACAATTCACAACTCCACTTGCCTTTCTAGAGGGAAGTGGTACAACTTGTGAAGCTAAAAAGCATAATGGTTAACAACAGCCATGGCTTTGTGCTGGTGCTAATGCTGCTCACTGGAAGAGGCTACATCGGAGGCGAGAAAAGTGTTGGCCTCCATGGAATGTGAGCTGTGAAAATGTAGCTTACTCAGCCAAAACTTTATACACTGTTTTTACCTAAGAAGATGCCCTACACACTATCTCATGAGCTCAGGTATGCACTTGCTTCTATTGCAGGTGAGAATCTAGGGCCTGATTTAGAGTTTGGAGGACGGGTTACTCTGTAACAAACATGTCGATATCCCGTCTGCCGTTGCACAAGTCCATTGTATCCTATTGCACTTGGAGTATGGAGGGCGAGATAGGTATCAGCTACATTTGAGATGGAGCAGTCCATCGACTAAACTCTAAACCAGGCCCAGAGTTACATGATCGATATCAGGCATTTCTGCGATAGGATATATATGTACATCCTGTCTTGCCATGGGGAGTTTGTCTCCGTTACCGGTGCAGGGGTATGCCCTTGTCGATCTGCTCTGTGTCCCACAAACTATTCCTTTTTGCAATAAACACTTTAGAGAGGCGACTTAAACATGATAAAGAGATGCTTTCGGACAGTCTTGTTAATATCCACATGATCTGTCTGATCTGAAGGTGTCCGATGTTTGTAAAATAACTTTTGTACGGTCTCAGTGATGCTGTGGTCACCTTCAACAGGAGGGAATCCAAACACACACTTGTTGTTCTGCAGGCGTTGTGTAGCCCTCAGTTCAGCCATGGCTTTGGTACCCTCTCCACCCTCGCTTAGTATGCCTCGGGCTCAATCCTCCTCTGGGTTATTCATCCATTTCTTACGTTTCTAGGGTACAACTTCATTGGCCACCAGTGCACTTTGATGCAGTATCCCGAGTACATGCTATTACTAAGCAGCAATTGATGTTTCAGCATTGGTGAGTTTCTTAAAGATGCCCATGGCTTCCATTCTTTCCCCTATTTGCCTTTGCCATCCCACCAGGCTCCACACTCTTTCAAACCTCATTCGGCATCTCTCACTACTGGTGTCTCTGTAGCGTGGCAGGATTCTGCTTCTTTCATCTAGTCCCTCTCTGACACCAATGGGAAGTACCCTCAAACCCGAGCCTGCGTGTAGCCCACTCATGAAGCCCACGTTGTATGTCCGGCTTCTGGAGGGTCTGATGGTGGTCGATGTGCAGAGCTGTGCCAGTCTCTTCCCACTCCCCTTTCTATTTCACGTCCAGACATTGGAAGGCCCGTGGGTTTCCTGCGAGGTCAGATAATGTTATCCACCCCAAACTGCACGAGCCGTATGTCTACATCCCTCTTATCTGGCGCATCCATCTATCCGTCTCTACTAGAGCATCCCACCATCCGTCTCTACTGGAGCATCCCTCCATCATCTTTACTGACGCATCCCTCCATCCGTCTCTACTGGAGCATCCCTCCATCATCTTTACTGACGCATCCCTCCATCCGTCTCTACTGGAGCATCCCTCCATCATCTTTACTGGAGCATCCCTCCATCCGTCTCTACTGGAGCATCCCTCCATCATCTTTACTGGAGCATCTCTCCATCCGTCTCTACTGGAGCATCCCTCCATCATCTTTACTGGAGCATCCCTCCATCCGTCTCTACTGGAGCATCCCTCCATCATCTTTACTGGAGCATCTCTCCATCCGTCTCTACTGGAGCATCCCTCCATCATCTTTACTGGAGCATCTCTCTATCATCTTTACTGGAGCATCCCTCCATCATCTTTACTGGAGCATCTCTCCATCCGTCTCTACTGGAGCATCCCTCTATCGTCTTTACTGGAGCATCCCTCCATCAGTCTTAACTGCGCATTCTTCTTTCCAGTTAACTGGTGTGTCCCTCTATCCGCTTTAATGGCGCATCCCTCCATCCGTCTAAACTGGACCATCCTTCCATTCAGTTAACCGGCGCATCCCTTCTCCTGTCTCAACTAGTGCACTTCGCCATCCGTGTTAGCTGGCGCATCCCTCCATCCAGTTAACTGGCGTATCCCTCAGTTAGCAGGCGCATCCTTCCATCCAGTTAACTGGCGCATCCCTCCATCCATTTAACTGGTGCATCCCTCCATCCCTCTTAAATGGCTCATTGCCGGGATTTCTGTCAGTCTCTGTAGCACCGTGAATGCTCCAATGAGTAACGCTTTACACATGATTTTCGTTTATTCATTCGTTCAATAGTGTTAATATTAGGATGGTGAATTAACATAACACTTATTAACTTTGTCCCGAATGTCTAAGATCATAATTTTGGATATTATTGTGTTTTTTCTGTTTGTTTGCAACCTCTTACTTTCTCAATACAAAAATAGCTCATTTGAAGATCTCATATTTCCTCAACAGTGGCATTAGTAATCTCCGTGGCGCGCTTCCTGCTTCCACACTCCACCAATTTCAAGTGCATTCATTTACCATCCGTGAAGTAGGTTTACTCAAGCTTATTAACATGAGCGTTTTTTAGTTACTTCCGAACTCTGGAGCCTGAATGACCACAATTGTGGCAACAACACCGGAGAAGTGAGGAATGGGGAATTAAGTTTGCTACAACCGCAGGTGCTATCAGAGTAAAGTCGGGGTGCACAGGCCAGGCTGTGCGTGGAAGCTTGCGCTCTATCCGCACTGTACTGCGAGGGGACACTTGTAAGAGTGGATTTGCTCACACTTCCCATCACCTATGAATGGACACAGACGCCCTCTACATCCTCCCTCCTAGGTTCATCTTTCCCCAGGACACAAGCAGTGTGCGCCATCAATGCTCTCCCCACACAAACAGCATCCTTGTTATCCACCAGAAACCAGACCGGGGAACTCACAAGTGAGAATGAAGACCAACAGCACAGAGATTTCATTCTTACCCTAAAGTAAGTACCTACCTGGCGGCATCCACCGACTGCTGCGTTGAAGTCCTGGCGCGTTGTGCTAGGATGTGCCTACAGTGAAAAGATAAGACATTACTATTATAGGCTTTTTTTTCCATTTCTTTCATTGTTTCTGTTTCTTTTTTGTAAACATTTTCAATTGCATTTTTGTTTTTTCCTGCCTGTATTGGTTTAAAAAAAAATTCTATTGTATGTACCACATGCCTCAGTAGGACAGCTGCGGCCTGTGATACCACCACTGGCTGCCAGTGGGCGCCATAGAGCACCGATAAACGTCTTCATGTGTGACTCCTAAGCCTGCCTTCTATGCGCTCTGGTTGGATTTTGAAGTTATGTAATAATACGCTTTTTTTTCTTTTTATTATTCCTGGGAAGTCAATTTGGCATGCTCAAGTACTGTATTGTTCTTATAATATCATCAAGGGGCATGGGATGTCCCTTCCTGCAGTATCATCGTAGGGCCAAAGGACATGTTTTGTGATCCTCCTGGAATGTTGGTGTTGCTGTTGGTTTAGGGTAGTCACACAGTTTTGCCTTTACATATTAATTTTATTTGGGTTGTAAGGATGGACATTCCATTCTAGCCTTTGTCCATTCTCTTGGTTCTGGCTAAGGGAAACCATCTGCCCCCACCTGGAGCCTGAGTGTCTGTGTTGGCTTTGGGCCTTAGGTGTCTGTATGGTGGGGAGTCCTTCTGTCTTTCACAGGTGACCACAGCAATAAGCTATGCCTGTTGGAGTGGTGGACATTTGTCCTGTAGTTGTGTTTTGACCCCCTGATGGGCCTTCCTGGAATATAAGAGGTGTGGACAGTTATGAAGTGGATCAGAAGATGGTTTTCCAGTCTATAGCCTCAGCCTGCCATAATTAAAATATAATCCCACTGAGACCGGGCGCCTTTCTCCTACATGGTCTGCTCAGACCTCCGCCCTCTTTTCAGTCCATATGCATGGGTTTTAGTTCACCTGTCCTTTGCAGACAGTCTCAGCTTAACAATCTGCTTCTATCTGTGTAGCTGACTCACTCCTCTATTTTTTCTGCTGTTGCACAGTAGAAACAATGTGCAAAATGCAAGTTATTATTTACCAACAAATGTTTGGGAATTTGTTGTGAAATGACACCCCCAAAAGAAAGGTACATGAAAAAGTTAGATGTAAAACAAAATAATGACAATGAGAAACCCTTATCTTTGCAGCCGACACATCTCATTTGACCACAGATGTAAATAAATGATCATATGCATATCACGAATAAGCAAAAATGTAATGATTCCAAAAAGTAACCAAGTTCTACCATGTTGCATTATTTGTGATGTTGTAGCCAAGACCAAGGACAGAAGTCATAGTCAGGACACCTGCAATGTAAGCCATATGGGTGAATAAATTCCACAGTACAACACTTTCTACAGTGAAGCACTGATGCCACTCGCTGATCCAATTACCTGCATCACCACTGTCATTGACTGCCTTCTTCCGATCTCACGAAACAAACCTATACACTGAAGATCTGTTAACTTTACTGAGCCCAAGCATTCTAACCCATGCTGGAACCAATCCAGATGCTAAACTCCCAAACTACAGCATCCCTACAGAAAACTGTGGGAAGGGACTCTTCCGGTACAAGTAAGCTATAATGGTTTTGTTGGAGCTGGCCCACCTCAGTCAACACACTATGCAAGTGCAGCAAGTCAAAGGTCAGATGTCGTGGTTATTGTCATTTCTAAACATCTCTCTCAATCTTTTGAGGTGAAGACTCCAACTGAGCAGACGTGAGACCAGAACCCAACACAGGTCAGAGCACAAGTGACGGAGTACCTTCTCTGCCAAACTGAAGGTGTTCCCACCTCATTTAGAGTCGTCGGCCTTTCAGTATGTCGGCGGAGACTACTCTGTCTCCGCCACACATACACCTCCGATGGCCAAACAGAATGATGGCTGTTGGAGACTTTGCCATTTGTCCGCCCACTGTAAGAGGCAGTGAAAGCAGGTCAGACTTGCACATTCATACACAAAGAACCAAAGGCTTTTTTACACAACTGGCCCTAGTGTTCCTCTGTGTTTGACAAGGCACTGGAAGCACACTTGTGTCTTGACAGCTTGTGAAAACATGGTGGGGGGAACAAGACATTATTCTTTTTTCGCTAGGTTTTCATTGTTTCATATTTTACCCTTGGAACAATGGAATAACTGTTTTACAGCAATCACACAATGAGGAATTGAGCTGTTTACAGTTCCCACAGCTGAGACAGTGAGATTTAGAGAAGTCAGCAACTTTAAAATGGCCATAAAGAGGACACTGACCATGTACAATAAGGAAACAAAATGTACAAGGGACCCATTGGCACCAGAGGAAAAAGGGCATTTTTATTTTATTTTATTTTTCAGTCATGATGCAGCCTAACTCATGCCACCGTCGAGGCATGGACAACCGCAAACACATATAACTGGTGGTTTATTAACTGTTGATAGGGGAGAGGGACATATATCTTCCTTCGGAATCTTTGACAAGGGCAAATCCCAATTCGTGATTAGGGACGCTTTGCCCCTCTTTGTGCCAAGTCTGATAGTACTTGGGTTCCGCGCCTGTCCATTTCACCAGTTCTTTCCTCCACCCACTTCATGCCGGCACATCCGTGCTCTTCCCCTGCAGTGCAATCTTGTTATTTGGCTAGTACCAGGTCCAGGCTTACAAACCTAGTTGGTTCTCTGTCATTTTTAGGGCGCTGCATAATAGCACATCAGCAGGTTTTAAGGGTATTTGGGATGCCAGGTCAGTGGTGTGACCCTTTGATTGCAGAACACTAGACCAGTAAGGTACCAATTCGGTCATGGCCAGAACATATACAGAAGGGCAGTATTAATAGCGTTACACCTAGAGCAGTTATCTGAGGTGGTTTGGAATAGTCTACAGATCCTACTTAGTATTAAATGGGAACGGTGTAGTACATGGTATTGATTTAAATTGAAAACGGGTGTTTCTAGTGTCCCGATTAGGGTAGCCCAATGGCCACATCACTCAATGTCGGAGATTCCACCCCCAACATCTATCTCCCATCTTCTATCTATCTATCTTTGATTATATAAATGGATCACCAAACAGGTGTAAACTCCAATTGTTAGGACAGCTTGAAGGGAGCAAGAAATTAAATACTTAATTTTACCGAATGCGTAGTGTTGGCAAATATTGAGTAGGTTCCATACTCCTGGCTGTAGCATGCAAGAATGTGCAGTAGATTCACTGTCTTCATGCTCTCAACCTTTAAATCAATGTGCAGGAATGGAGGCCTCGAAAACTACAGCCAAACTTAGGAAACACTTTTATTTACCCAGAGCCCCACAGTAGGGAATGCTCTACTGGCTACTCAAAGAAGCTAAACCGTGATAACGACAGGAAACAGAAAAAGCACAGTTGTCCCCTGTATTACCTAAAGAGAGACAAGTCCTGAAGTCTTTGGAGATTTGGGAAGAGACTTCCCTCAAAAATGTCAAGGATTTGGGAACAGACAACTCATGAGGACTTTGGAGATTTGGGAAGAGACAACTTTTGACATCTTTGGAGATTTGGAAAGAGACTACTCTTAAAGATGTCAGGATTTGGAAAGAGACTTCTCCTAAAGATGTCAAGGATTTGGAAAGAGACTACTCCTAAACATGTCAAGGATTTGGTAAGAGACTACTCCTAAAGAT
Source organism: Pleurodeles waltl (assembly GCF_031143425.1). NCBI lineage: Eukaryota > Metazoa > Chordata > Amphibia > Caudata > Salamandridae > Pleurodeles > Pleurodeles waltl. The sequence goes on from NC_090439.1 coordinate 1,126,897,489, forward strand.
GTCAGGAATTAGAAAGAGACTACTCCTAAAGATCTCAGGATTTGAGAAGAGGCTACTTCTAAAAATGTCAAGGATTTGGGAAGAGACAACTCCTGAAGCCCTGCAAACGTCCACCAAACGATGTGGGTCATTACATTTATACAAGACAGCTCTCCAGTAACTTGCACATGGAGAGCATGGGGGGTTGATAGGCAAATGTTGATAAACTAAGGGAAAATATGTAACTTCTGTGAGATTCCCTCTGGAAGATCTTTCTGACTGGGTGAGTGAGGAAGATACAAGACCGATGTGCATGTGGATGGCAGTTTACTTTAATGGCACAGTTAAGCCAAAAAATCATCAGGAGAATGGAGTGCACCCGGAGTAATTACCACTGTTTCAGATAAATTCAAGCATTCCATCTATAACTTTACTGTTGTCTGGCTGAGGAAAGATGCTATCTTCACAAATTCAAATCTGCCGTTTGGAAGTCCCCGGCTGTATTACAAGCAATGGGTACCTGTGGAAAAAATGGGTTACGCATCTCTGTTTGCAGAAAACAGCTGCATTTCTGTGATTTATGTGCCAATTCAGATGTTTGCACAAAAAACCTCTATTGTGATTAGCGCAGACGCTCATAGTATATTTTTCCTCAGTGCACATTTTATAAAGGTAACCTTAAATAAGAATGTTGAAAAGAATCTTGCTGTTTTTCACATATTCTCAGATAGAAACAGCCTCATACAATATGTACCATTTGATACAAAATGTCGAATCTGTGCATCTGTCCTGGTCAGAAGAGAAGGCTGATAATAAGGCGCATAATTAACAGAGACGCAGCTGCATCTGTGTTAATGGAGGCAACAACCTGATTTTTGCCCAGTCTCCTATTGTTTATAGTGCACGATGCATTGCACTCCCTACACCCCACCCCACCTGGACTGACCTGTCTCGAGGACAGGGTCCACCACAGTGTCCTCTGCGTCGGCCAGTGCAGTTTCGGTACCAGGACTGGGCTACGTTGGAACTGAATGAAGACGAGGGACCTTCCAAGAATGTGTGAGATTACCTGAAACTGACAACTATTTAATCTAATATCCAGACTTCTATAAATGTTTCAGTAAAAACCTGAATGTGGAGCCCCACTACTCCCATTTATGCAGGAAGCCTGAGCACCTGATTGAAAGTATAAAAATGTTCTCTAGGGAAAGAGAACAGGTAGTTCTACTCCCTAATTTTTTATCGAGCATCTGTTGGCATTTGGAGGAATTCCCGCTGTAAACTGGCTCGCCATAGTAAACAATATCAATAAACAGGGATGCTTTTTAAGTCTGTAAATAGATGGGGGAGAAGGAGCAGGAGTGCATGGTCCCTCAAACGTGCAAGTCCTGGATCATAATGTCCCTGTGACCGTCCCCCGTCCTTCTTGGGGGTTCAACAGCTTAGACACCTCATCTCTTGGGGGGTGGGACTAACACCTTTGACATCATTCCCAAATTATTCATGGATTATGAGTCTCTCTATTTGCTGGAGAATGATTCCATTTACTCTTCCAAGGATATCCTTACCAGTCTTTGTTCACAGTGGTTTGATGAGTTAGAGGGCGAGAATATGTATATGGCACAAACTACCATCTCTTGGTTCTGTCTACCCCATGTGTCTGTAGATGCTTTATCTAAAAAATAAGTTTTTGAGAGACTTCCTAAAAATACAGTGATTCACCTTGTGGAGAAGGCCCTCTGGCAGGCTGTTCTCAAGTTTGGCTCCCCAGATGTAAAATAACCTTCCACCTGATGTTTGATGCTTTACCCTTGAAATTGTCATGAGGTGGTCATTGAGAAAGGAAGAGTACTCGGTAATCTTATCCTCAAGATAAAGAGGTGGGTAGGCATAGAAGGGCTTATGAAGGAGACATAATATTTGTTGCCCCTGGTAGACAGTGCAGCGACTTTCTGGCTGTTAACACATCACTGTCCAACTTATTTCAGGTTGAGTTGCATTCTCATCCACCTGGAGTTGGTAAAGGAGTCCTTGGGATGAACAGCATATGTGTTGTGGGACCACTCCAAGGACGGAGGGGTGAAGTCCCACTGAATTAGGTGCCACACCTCTAGTGGGGACGGCACAATAGTATGCCCCTGACGCAAGGGGCTCAGTTAATAAAAGGGACGGACACACACAATAAACAGGCGACGAGGGCCACGACGACAGCCCACGCCTGCTCTCATGCGAGTGGAGTCTCACAGCTTCTGCCCCGGTGACTTACTCCAAGTCCTCCGGTGAGCTGGGGTGTGCCAGCTCGCTGCTGCCTCGCTCATAAGGTGCGCTGGCTCCTGGCATTCCCGGCGGCCTGGCCTGACGGTGCTGTTTCCTCTTCCTGGGTGACGGCGAGAGGTGGGCACAGTGGAGTGCTTCACCACACGCCGGGACAAGGCAAGAGACGTGCGTAATACGCACATCACGACGGGGCTGTAGCCTGCCCCCCAGTGGTGTGAAAGCACAAAGAGGAGCGTCTGCACATCAAAACAAACTGCAGAGGTGTAGTCCAGCTCCAAATCTCCTGCTGGGTCCTAGCAGCAGCTAATCCTGCATGGTGGACAGGCCTGGTGCACACACCCTGCAGTGCACATAAGCATAGTCTGACACCAATCACACCGCCCACAGCATCCACAAGCAAAGGACGGCACTGTTACTACTGCCACATGTGACCTGGGTGAGCGCACCTTTTTACAGAACTAAAAAAAAAAAAAGGAGCAAAGCCGCAGCTCTCTGCAAGCTTGCACCATCAGGCCTCCAGCTCTGCCTCGCCACGGCATCCATCCCAGCGCTAGAGCCATTTGTGGTTGAAGGGCCCCCGTCAGCTCAAGCCGCTAGGTGGAAAACGTGAGTCGAGAGGTTGGAGAATTACTTCACAGCCGTGGCACTGGACCCTGACCGGCGACGGCCCATGCTCATCCATCTCGGAGGTGCTGCAATCCACAAAACCAGCAAGGCAGTGCCGGAAGAAGACCCACCTTACTCCTATCAGTCCCTGAAGTGGGCCCTCACTGCCTACTTTGAACCCCTCACCAACCCGGACTACAAGAGGTTCCTTCTTCGTCATGCCCGGCAACTCCCAGAGAAGTCAGTGGACACCTTCTATGCCTGACTCAAGGACCTAGCCAGCACCTGCACACTGCCCGACGCAGATGACGAGGTACGAGCGCAATTTATTCAAGGCTGCCACTCAACCAAGCTGAGAGAACACATCCTGCAGGTCCCGGGCATGTCCATGGCGGACATACTCACCATAGGTCACTCGAAGGAGTTGTCCAGGGTGCGTGCGGCACTCATGGAGTCTGCGGTTCAAAGATAAAGAAAAAGGACAGACTCAAACAATCAAACACAGCCCGCACTTGCTATATATGCGGAGGCCCATACCCACACCAAGGCAAGTTCCCTGCCCACGGAAAGCAATGCACGAATTGCCAAAAACTCAACCATTTCACCAAGGTATGCCAATCCATGCCCCTTCCAAAATCCAGCAAGACTAAAACAGTCCCTTCTGCTCAAGTGCTCCCCGATCAGGAGGAGGAAATCGACATAGACGATGACGATGACATGGAAGGGGCTATTCATGTCATTCATACCACGCAACATGGTGACCCTACACGGAAAAGGATTCCGAAATGCAATGTCAGGCTTGCGGGTCAGCAAGTCTCGGCCCTTATCGACCCAGGGGCCTCCATTAACATCCTGGCGCAATCAGTGCTCCAAACAATGTTCCTTTGCCCATAACTTCACCCCACCACTGTTCAGGTATATGCATTTGGGTCCTCGACACCGCTCCCATTGATGGGAGTCTTCACAACGGACATCACCCATGACACCAAAACCACCTGAGCCAAGGTTTACGTCACCAAGGCTGGCTCAGGAATGCTACTGAGCTGCAGCACTGAGGAGGATCTAAACCTGGTGTTGTTCGCCTTCAGTGTTCACCTAGGGGGCCTCGAAGAACTGGTAAATGAGTACTTATCACTGTTTGAGGGCAATGGGTGTCTCAAGGGTCGGCTCGTGAATCTGCACATTGACCCCTCCATTCAACCGGTGGCTCTAAACGGCGTATCACTTTCCACCTATGGCCTAAGGTGGAGGATGAGCTGGGCAAGCTGGAAGAAGCCGACATCATTGAGCAAGTGGAGCGACCAACACAGTGGGTCTCACCTATTGTCGTGACTCGCAAGCCAAAACAACCCAGCGAGGTGAGGATCTGTGTGGACATGCGTTTGCCCAATTGGCCATCCGGCGGAAGCATCACCTCACCCCGACCGTGGATGACATTGTAACAGAGGTGAGTGGGTAATGCTGGTTCTTGAAGATGGACCTCCAAGTGGGGTACCACCAGCTACTGCTTGTGCCAGAGTCGGGAGTCATAATGACATTTTCGGCGCAAGTTGGACTGCGGAGATATAGGCATCTCAGCTTTGGGGTGTCGAATGCTGCAGAAGTCTTCCAGGACACTATAAGGGGTGTGCTAAGTGGACTAAGAGGGTTCATCTACGTAAGCGATGATATCCTGGTGCATGCCCCTACCATTGAGGAGCACCTTAAAAGGCTGCAGGGCACATTCCAAGGCCTGCACAAGAGTGGGTTGACCCTTCATTGAGAGAGATGTGCATTTCTGCAATCAGACAATGCGTTTTTCAGGTACCATTTTTCAAAAGATGGCATCAGACCCAATCCAGAGAAAGTTAGAGACATTAAATTGCCACCCGATCTCGCCACCGTCACGGGTGTCCGTAGCTTCCTAGGAATGGTCACCGACTTTGGGAGATTCATCCAGAACTAAACCTCTTTCACCGCCCCCCTGAGGGAACTGACCAAAGCTACTGCGACGTGGGAATGGGGACCCTCTCAAGAAGCTGCCTTTCAGGCGACCAAATAAGCACTGTCTGCGAGCACCACCCTTTTATATTCTGATCCAGCAAAAGAAACAGAACTGTCAGTGTTTGTCAGTCCCACGGGTCTGGGGGCCGTGCTGTCACAAAGAGGACAGGCAGGAGAGTGGCCCGGTTGCGCATGCTAGCCGAGCGCTAACTGATACTGAGTAACGGTATTCGCACATTGAAGAGGAGGCAATAGCCGTACACTGGGGTTGTCATAATTTTCACCTTTACCTGTATGGCCAGCCATTTACAGTGCATACCGACAATAAGCCGCTCATCCCTCTGTTCAACAGGTTGTCCTCTAAACCACCTCCTCGGATCGAAAAGTGGATACTCCAGCTACAGGAGTATCAGTTCCCGGTGGTGTACCGCCCGGGAGGCCAAAATCCAGCAGACTACCTCTCGAGACATGCTGGACCTGCCACACCCAAGTAAGATACTGATGCTGCGGACGTGGAGGAATACGTAAGAATGGTGGTGGAGAGGTCGTGACCCCTTCCCATGTCTATGGATGAAATCACAACAGCTACGCAAGCGGATGAATGCCTCCAACTGGTTATTTCGAGTGTCCTCATGGGCCGCTGGCCCATGATGATGCACCACTTATCAAGGAGGACGTCGGATGCCCAGGCCATGCTGTCCTCCTTGCATCATGTTCGACAGGAGCTAGCCGTGTCTCCGGAAGGGTGTCTGTTGCAAGGGCCAAGGCTGGTCATCCCTGGGTCCCTGCAGCAACAAGTGGTAGACCTGGCCCATGCGGCTCACCAAGGCATAGTGAAAACCAAAGCCAGACTACGATGCAAAGTGTGGTTACACAGTCTGGACCAGTGAGTGGAACAAACTAAACAACATTGTCACATCTATCAAACCGTGGGGTTGGCTGATCTCCCAGCTCCCATCATCACAGAACCCATTCCCCCGGCCCCATGGCTTCTTGCCAGTGCTGATTTAGGAAGCATGCCGGACGTGTGTCACATGCTAGTCATCATCGCCGACTTCTCGAAGAATACAGAGGTGGAGATCCTAGAATCTACCACTTCAGATTAAGTCATTCTCTGCATAGAAACGGTAGTAGCGACTCACAGGCTTGTCAAAGATCTTCGAACTGACAATGGCCCTCCGTTTTCGAGTCAGACGTTTACAGCTTATTTGGCATCCCATGGCATTCACCATCGCAAAATCACTCCTCGCTGGCCTTGTCACGTAGGTGCTCATTAGGGTAATGAGGCTACTGGATTTGGGTGGTAGGCTCGCCTGGGTTGTGGGTACTGAGTACAATTCCACACCAGGTGACATCTGTCGGCCTAATCCGGGGTTTCCGACTAGAAGCGCCCCATCTCTGACCGAGATGATTGTGGCAACCAGGCTCATGGTAAGATAGACTCCCAAGGGAATTGTGGTACATCAGATCCCACCCCTTTCTCTCCGTTACCAAGATCTCACTCAGGCAAAGACAACGGAGGCAGAATATAGTTCAATAAGCATTTATTAAAATATCGGCATCTTGGATAAAAGCAAGTGCATAGCAATAATGAGGATTATAAAAGACAATAGGAGCAGGCATGTGACTAAAAGTGTAAAACACAAAAACAGTCCGATTAACCTGTCCAAACAGGGGAGTGGGCCTATAGCCCCTCACCTACGCTAAGTATGAGGATAATCTGCTCTACGGTTTTCCCCCTGGGAAAACATCATCCCTCATACCTGAAGAAGAGGCCTGAGGTCTAAAGAGACACCATCCCCATCTGGTTCAGGGCTCGGCCATCTAAGCAAGTAGCTGTAGCGAATCTTGCAGCAATCAGCATACAGTCATGGTCCTCTGGCTGGAATCTCCCTCTAACGTGTTAGGGACTAAGTGGTGTTTATATAATAAAGCAGCTGACATTCTAAGAAATGGTCCCCATGTGAGTGTATTTCTGTGAATGCTGGAGACACAGCATACCGCATTTGTTGGCAGCCCTATCTGACTGTAGCCTTGGAGAAAGCACAAAGTGAACTACATGTCCTACTAAGAACACAATGGATTCAGCAATGCAAATGAAGCTATTGGTAGAAAAATAAAGTAATGCCATATAAAATGTAATAAGATTAAAGTGCACAGTGGCAGGCCTAGTTAGCTAAAAGAACGTTTCTAAAACCTGGCTAAAATAGCTATACAACACCCTCCCCTTGCAGGTCAAACGTGGTTCAAAGCTAATGTGGAAATAAGGCAGACAAAACCCTAAACTAAAGCATCAACGAAGGCGTTAATTATGACAAATTCAGGAAACACAAGCCATAGGATGACCTCGCAACTTGAAGCGCATAGATCTCGCGGACTGATGTAAGCACCACATGTTTTTGGACCAATAAGGCCTTCAGCCTGCTCAACTTGTTAAAATTAACATCAGAAGTAGCAATACTGCGCCAGATGTCTGATACGCCTTTGAATTGTGGGGGGGGGGGGAAAGACGTTCCCACAACATGTAACAGTTTTGGAGACGGAAACAACATAAGGTATTCCGGCTCACATTCCATAGCAGCTCTCACTGTTAAGGAGCACATATCTGCCATTGGAGAGCACCTGGAACGCAGGTCTAATGAAGAATACCGGGACTCCCTTCAAATAACAAGCTAAATTTGCCACAGAGGCATTACATGCCCCGTGCAAGGACAGCTGTTTACAACCCATCGAATGGCTCACAGAAGTCTCACATTCGGTGCCGCTAAGAAAGACCTCTTTCATGCCATTGAAACATTTGTACGAAAAGGGAAGCTCCCACACCTCGTGTATGTAATTATTTCCCAGCCTTTAATATCTGCCTACTGGAATGTGTTTCAAGCCGGATGTGAATTGAAGTGTTGAAATAGGCAGATTAATAACCCGATGTATTAACCCATTCAGCAGAGGGTACCTCAGTCACAGTTAAAGGCAACTTTTCAATTTTTTCTATTCTCAACATGATATACTGTATGTTGCTTCCTTCTTAGCCATCATTTGTGGGTATCGCGTTAAATTAAATGTTGAAAAAATCTCCCTTACACTAACATGTTGTCAGGGGACACAACCTGCCTTCAGTGTTGGCAGTGTCCAACCTAACTGCATTTGGGATCATAGCTGACTTTGTCCATGTTGCAGAAACAACACACCACTCCGTACTATATCTATTGCAGAGGACACAATGTTATTTAGGGTGTAAATGTGGTCGAACAAGGTGTTAATTCCATTATCTACGATGGCTAATTCTTTCTGTAAGTTTTCCTGATCTATTTGCCTTAACTGAGCAGCTGCTTCTTGTTGGGAAAGTTTCCAAATTTCATTATATGTTTCATATATGAAGCTTTTTCTGTGTTGTCTTCTGGTGCCTAACAGGAAGTCCTGTAAATCTGTGTTACTGGGCAGGAGACCAAGATGTTCCTTAACAGCATCTAGTGAGGAGACCTTCATCCATTGCTGGCATATTTTCCCTACACTATATGTTGTCACAATACCAGAGTGTCCTAAGGATATATAGCGAGGGTCCGGCCTATTAGTTCTATAACCCCCCCAAGGAGTTCACACAACGCGTATGGCATCCATAGGTGTCTACAGGCCACAATAACCATCCACCAGGATGTGGTAATGACATAATATATGTACCATTTTGTACCCATTCATTAAGCTGATCTTCAGATGCATTTATATACTTTTGCTATTTGTTCAATTTTGCAGGGACGGGAATACTGGTCGCATTACAATTATTTATTGTTTGCTAAGCCTAAACAGATGGCCTGTTGTACTGTTTAGTTTAAGACTATTATAGGAACAGTAATCTTACAAGCTCTAAATAAAGCTACTTTACCTCTAATGTGCCAATGTTTTGTTCCCCACACACTTTTTAAGTCAATCAATTAAACCAATATTCATAACCTTCTATGGCCAATCGGGAAACAAACAAATCAGAGTATATTAATTTTGTATCAGCCAATAATACATGCAAATCTTCCATCTCTAGCAGTTTGAAATAATAGGACTCAGCATCCTTGACATTGTGTCCAGAAAAATATGCAAACTTTTCAGTACACGTTTTTGACCTGCCTATTGGCGGACTCGGGCAGTGTTCCCATTGTGCATATTTAAAAACAGTTTTTGGGGTACTAGCTCTGTGAATGAAATGATGTTCATAATTATTATAACAGAACATTTCTCCATAATTTCATTTAAATTAGTACACATCATCATTTTCAAAAACTGTATAATACTGTAGATCAGACATCATAGTATCAACTGTTTTTTTACATCCTAATCATCAGAAATCACTCCGGGTGTTATTACATCAGTCAATTAAAGTTTGAACACATATGGAATTTTAATGATCTCTGTTGGACCATATATGTCGAATAAGACTTTATCCCATACAATCCCATTTGGAATTGCCACTGCTGTAATGTTCACTAGGGACAAGTCTCTGTGTATTTTATGTGAAGAAAGGTGTGGTTTTAAGACTTCATCCACCAGTTCAACTGTAGAGCGATCAAGAAGGTAATAATCATGTATAAGAAGAAAGAAAACAATGACAAACCCAATCCAAAGAAGAAAGGCGACCACAATCAGCGATAACCATAGATAGTTCCATGAACGAGTTAGATAGTTAATTTTTAGCCAGTGTATTAGCTTACGTGCTCTTAACAGTTCGGTCCCAGTCGAGGCAGATGGGTCTGAAGAAAAATCGTCAGCATCGATGAAGTAACCATCATCTGTACAAACAAATGCTGGTTGTGTATTTGGAAGAGGAGAAACTGCTGAAGATTTCCTTGGTGGTATGTAGTATGTTACAAAATCCGTTTGTGTGGAATTTGTAGAAGGTTGCTCCATATCAGCAGAAATCAATGACGTAGTAGTCATCAGTAGAACCAGTGAAAGCTCATTTTCTACCCTCCCCAAGCTCGGAGAGGTATCAGTATTGTTGATGATGATTTGTAGGGGAAGATCCTCGTTGGTAGTGGGATGGATTTGGGTACTACCTTGGAGCCCCCTAGGTCTGCTGTGCAGGATCGGCCACATGGTGTAGTTTGACATTGTCAATTGAGACAAAGCGATTCTCTTTCGAACCAGGCAGCGGTGGTAGAATGACAGTTCTGGTACCGTGTATTCCCAGGACTGGGACCGGTGCTTGATAAGAAGGACCAAACTCCTTTTTCAACCTTTTCACATACTAGATCCCTTAGCTTGGGAATCCAGCCAGTATATGTTACTGGTACATCCCTAATTCCAGAGGAGGCAGCACTGGCATATGTGTTGTCATCACAGAATTGTTTTAACTCCTGCAAGACTGTGACATGTTAATTTATGTCAAAGGTGTATCTGCCACCTCCATGCCAGGACCATTAAGATGTGGAACATATAGTCTAGTTCCAAACAGGCACTTGTATGAAGTACGCCCCCCAGGGACCTTCTAGGCAGATTATTAAGTGCTCTCTGAACTCCATACAGGTGTGTAACTACGAACTGCGCCTAATACTCTAGCTGTTAAGGATTGCTTTAGATCGTGGTTTCGTCGCTCCACAACACTATTTCCCTCGGGATAAAATGGAGACGTGTAATGCAGTTGGACCCCTAATGAAGCCATCGTATCCCTGTAAGCCTTTGAGGCAAAAGCAGGGCCCTTGTCTGAATGGAAAGCCACAACAGCATTTGTACTGACAAAGACTTGCAAATCTTTAATAACAGTTCGAGCGTCAGCCAAGCATTGTGGCCAGTCCCAAAGAAATCTGGAGCATGAGTCTACAGTGACTAAAATGTATTTGTATGCACTGTCTGGTGTCAGGGGGCCACAGTGGTCCATGTACACACATTGTAAAGGTTTGTTGGAAATTAAGAGGGGTGCCTGTGGTGGGCGCTTAACACTAGAGTCTTTTATTTGTTGGCAGATGTCACAACAAAGGACATACTGTTTTGCCTGTTTGGAAAGACCTGGCCACTAATAGCGTGATTGCAATATTGAAATTGTAGCGGGCACACCAGCATGTGCAGATGCAACTCCCTCATGCACTGCTTTTACTAACTCTAGTCTCAGGTCTCTGTTAGGAATCACTTGGACCCCTACGCCTGGAATTTTTACTTCTGCGTCAAACATGCCTCCCATCCGGTAGGAATACTTACTGGGATAGGCTTTGGGCATAGGTGTGCCCTCAGCCGTCGCTCCTATAGTTGCTAATGTTTTATCATCCACTCTTGCTCTAGAGTGTGTTACTGCTGCGACCGAAGCCATTGCTACTGCTGACTTTGCTGCTTCATCAGCCAAAGTGTTGCCTTCAATGTGTGTTCCAACACACTTGTGTCCTAGTGTGTGTACAACATGGACATTAGGTAGTTTTTCCTTCAGATCTGCTACCTTTCCCCATAGAAGTCTGTATTTTATGGTATTCCCTTTTGAATCTCTGAACCCATTTTGTCGCCAGTAATGCAGGTATTCATTAAATGACTGGACACAGTAGTACGAATCACAGACAATTAGAGTCATCTGTTCTGGATCCGTATGTTCCAGTGCCATCACCAGAGCCCTGAGCTCTGCAAGTTGTGCTGTACAGTCCCCTAAAGTCTGAGTGTATGTTTTTTCTGGATGGAACTTGCCATCCTTCATATACCCATTCACCAATGTGCAAGCAGTATTGGTGTTTGGTGCCTACAGCAGGTGGTGCTAAACTATCAGTGTACAAAATTGTTTTCTATTGTTCAATAGGTAATATATTTGCTGAGACTGGATATTCAAATTCGTATTGTAGGAATTCTTGGGTCTGTTATTTGGAATCAAACACAGAATCAACATCAGTGGCTGTCAGAGACGTTGCCCATTGAATCCAGTGTGGATGTAATGCTTTAGCGTTCGGAATGCTTGCTTTGGTGACAGCCTCAAGGGCTGGGACTGAGGATACGACAATAATGCGTTTCCCTTGTGCCAGAGGTCTGTCTTTAAGGACCGCCATCTGAACAGCAGTGAGAATTTATTCAGTGGGAGCAAAGTGTTGTTCGGCTGTAGAATATAGATGTGATTTATATGCAATTGGGACGGTCTCACCTTCATTGAAAGTCACATAGGTGAAACCAATGGCACCAGTAATTACTCTGATGACCAAATGTTTTTGTTGTCCCTTGTGTGTAAATGTTTTGTTTCAAGCATGTCTTTTTGTAGTGCTTTGAGAATGCATGTGTGTCCGACTGTCCAGAATTTGCTGGTAAAGTCAGGACGTATTAGGTCATATAATGGTTTAATGCGTTCATAGTCTGTAATGTCAGTTCTGCCAAAATTCAGGCAGCCCAACACAGATTGGAGCTTTTTTATTGTATTTGGTGGTTGCAGTTGAGCAATTGTTTCTAAAAAAAAATTGGGGCGCCAGGCTCTTGCCTTCATCCGACAACTTGTATCCCAGAAACAGGACACTGAGAAAAGCTATCTTTGTTTTTTTAAGTTTAATTTGTATCCAACTTCGACAAATCCTTCCACAACGCATTGTATGAGGTCATCACCCATGAGGTAAATATCATCCACATAGGACAACACCTCAGGGTCTATGTTGTGTAATATTGATGTCACACGAGCTGAGAACAGTCCAGGACTGTTCTTATAGCCTTGTGGGAGTTGTCAAAATGTTTTCTGAGAACCTAAAGCGCTGGAACTTGTTAAGTCCTGTTAGAAATGGGGTTTTTGGTTGGCAGTCAGGTTGCCCTCTGTCCAAGCAAGAACCCTCACTCTAGTCAGGGTAAGTCACACACAATCCAAAATCAGCCTGTGCTCATCCTCCGGGAGCTTGGCACGAGCAGTCAGGCTTAACTTAGAAGGCAATGTGTAAAGCATTTGTGCAATAAATCATACAACACCATAGCATAACACCACAAAAATACACCACACAGTATTTAGAAAAATATATAATATTTATCTGGGTATCTTCAGGTCAAAACGATCAAAGTTGCAATACGAATTTGTAAAGATATCACTGAAAAGTGATAGAAAGTGTCTTAAGTCTTTAGAAAGTAAACAAAGTCTCTTTCAAACACAAAGTACCTGGTTTCTGGTGGAAAATCTCCTCAGAGGGCCACAGGAGAAGAGGTGCGTGGAAAACTGGTGTGTGCGTCGATTTCTCCTCAGCACACACGGACTTGCGTCGTTATTTTCCACGCGGGGAGTCGGGCGTCATTTTCCGGCGCGCGGACAGTCTCTTACTGTGGTTTGCGGGGAGTACCAGATGTCCCGGGTCTGTGCGTGGATTTTCCTGCTTGTTTTCCGGCTGCGCGTCGTTCTGCGGGGCTGCGCGTCGAAGTTTCGATCTCACGGCAGGCGTCGCGTCGATTTCTCCGGCGGAGTCGGGCGGCGTTGTCCTTGCGAGGCCGTGCGTCAAAGTTTTGATCTCACGGCAAGCGATGCGTCGATTTCTCCTGGAAAGTCGGGCGGCGTTGTCCTTGCGAGGCCGTGCGTCAAAGTTTTGATCTCACGGCAGGCATCGCGTCGATTTCTCCTGCGGAGTCGGGCGGCGTTGTCCTTGCGAGGCCGTGCGTCAAAGTTTCGGTCGTCCCGAAGACGTCGCATTGATCAGCGTCGGTGTGCGGCGTTTTTCTTGCCGCGGAACAAGCTGTGCGTCGAAAAGTTCGGCGCACGGAGCGTCCAAGAGGAAGAGAGAAGTCTTTTTGGTCCTGAGACTTCAAGGAACAGGAGGCAAGCTCTATCCAAGCCCTTGGAGAGCACTTTCACAGCCAGACAAGAGTTCAGCAAGGCAGCAGGGCAACAGCAAGGCAGCAGTCCTTTGTAGAAAGCAGACAGGTGAGTCCTTTGAGCAGCCAGGCAGTTCTTCTTGGCAGGATGTAGTTTCTGGTTCAGGGTTCTTCTCCAGCAAGTGTCTCATGAGGTAGGGCAGAGGCCCTGTTTTATACTAAGTTGTGCCTTTGAAGTGGGGGTGACTTCAAAGAGTCTCTAAGAAATGCACCAAGCCCCCTTTCAGTTCAATCCTGTCTGCCAGAGTCCCAGTAGGGGGTGTGGCAGTCTTTTGTGTGAGGGCAGGCCCTCCACCCTCCCAGCCCAGGAAGACCCATTCAAAATGCAGATGTATGCAAGTGAGGCTGAGTACCCTGTGTTTGGGGTGTGTCTGAGTGAATGCACAAGGAGCTGTCAGCTAAACCTAGCTAGACGTGGATTGAAGGGCACAGCAAGATTTTAGTGCAAAGAAATGCTCACTTTCTAAAAGTGGCATTTCTAGAATAGTAATATTAAATCCGACTTCACCAGTCAGCAGGATTTTACATTACCATTCTGGCCATACTAAATATGACCTTCCTGCTCCTTTCAGATCAGCAGCTGCCACTTTAACAATGTATGAGAGCAGCCCCAATGTTAGCCTATGAAGGGAGCAGGCCTCACAGTAGTGTAAAAACGAATTTAGGAGTCTTACACTACCAGGACTTATAACCACACAAGTACATGTCCTGCCTTTTACCCACACAGCACCCTGCTCTAGGGGTTACCTAGGGCGCACATTAGGGGTGACTTATGTATAGAAAAAGGGGAGTTCTAGGCTTGGCAAGTACCTTTAAATGCCAAGTCGAAGTGGCAGTGAAACTGCACACACAGGCCTTGCAGTGGCAGGCCTGAGACAAGGTTAAGGGGCTACTGAGGTGGGTGGCACAACCAGTGCTGCAGGCCCACTAGTAGCATTTAATCTACCTGCCCTAGGCACATGTAGTGCACTCTACCAGGGACTTACAAGTAAATTAAATAGTCAATCATGGATAAACCAATCAGTAGTACAATTTACACAGAGAGCATATGCACTTTAGCACTGGTTAGCAGTGGTAAAGTGCCCAGAGGTCAAAAGCCAACAACAACAGGTCAGAAATAATAGGAGGAAGGAGGCAAAAAGTTTGGGGATGTCCCTGTCAAAAATCCAGGTCCAACATGACCCCCCACCAGCCTAAAGCCAGGGGAGAACAATCACTATCCTGATGTACTTCCCTGTTTGAGGCGACAGAACAAGGACCCAGGCCCACAACAGCAGGGGCATGCTCCAGTTCTTCGCCTTCCTGACTCCAATTGGATCACTCTGTCCATACTCTCAGGGCCCACTAAGCCAACCCATGGGGAACCTTTCTCCTTACCTGCGGATCCCATCTGTGCAGCACCTAACCTTACTTTGCTCACAGATGTATCCCAGGAGCAGGATAGTACCACCATGACCAACACAGTGGTGTTGCCCACTCTACCCCCGGGGTGTGACACTTGTCCCCTCCCCAGGGATAACTCTGTCCACCCGGACAGCAAGCCACAGTGATTACTGACAGCTGCCAGGGATGAGAGCCAGGCCCCAGGCCTCTCAAAGCTCTCCAACCACTGTGGCTGTGGAGAGTGGGGGGCGGTAGCCCCAGGTGCTGGGCACCCTTTAACCACTCTCCCTTCCACCAGGTCAGGGGTGACAGCCTGAACCTGGTCCTCCCCTCTGGGGCTCTGTACCCTCCCTCCTGGAGCGGTACCCCCAGAGTCCAACATGGTCAGGGTGCTTACAGAAGTCGCCCTGTACCATTCCTCCACCAGTGCAGGGCTGTTAACCTGCAACTGGCCCTCCAACCTGGGGCCTGTACCTTCAGGTTGGACTAGGGCCCGGGGTGAGGCTTCCCTCCCCCTGCCCTCCCTTCTGGGGTCCAGCACCCTCCAACTAGGAGTGGCCTCCTCAGAAGACAACATGGTAGGGGCACTGTTATCAGTAGCCCCTCCCTCCAGGTCCAGGGGGACACCCTGAACCTGGTCTTCCAGCCCAGGGTCTGTACCCTCAGACTGGATCACTGCCTGGCAAACCAGGACTTCCTGGGGGGCACACCTACCCCCCACCAGGTCAGAGTTTAACCTCTGCACCTGACCATTCAACTCAGAGTCACCACCCTGAACTTGAACAATTGTCTGGCACGCCAGGACTTCCTGGAGGGCACACTGACCCTCCACCAGGTCAGAGTTTAACCTCTGAACTTGGCCATTCAGCTCAGAGTCACCACCCTGAAGTTGAACAATTGCCTGGCACGCCAGGACTTCCTGGAGGGCACACTGACCCTCCACCAGGTCAGAGTTTAACTTCTGGACCTGGTTCTCCAACCTAGGGTCACCACCCTGAGGTTGGGCAACTGCCTGGCACGCCAGGGCTTTCTAGGGGGCACACCTACCCCCCACCAGGTCAGAGTTTAACCTCTGAACCCGGTTATCCAACCCAGAGTCAGCACCCTGAGGTTGGACAACTGCCTGGTACACCAGGACTTCTTGGGAGGCACACCTACCTCCCACCAGGTCAGAGTTTATCCTCTGAACCTGGGTATCCAACCCAGAGTCACCACCCTGAGGTTGGCCAACTGCCTGGCACACCAGGACTTTCTGGGAGGCACGCCTACCTCCCACCAGGTCAGAGGTTAACCTCTGAACCTGGTTCTCCAACCCAGGGTCACCACCCTGAGGTTGAACAATTGCCTGGCACGCCAGGACTTTCTGGGGGGCACACCTACCCCCCACCAGGTCAGAGTTTAACCTCTGAACCCGGTTATCCAACCCAGAGTCAGCACTCTGAGGTTGGACCACTGCCTGGTACACCAGGACTTTCTGGGGGGCACACCTACCCCCCAACAGGTCAGAGTTTATCTCCTGAACCTGGTTCCCCAACCCAGGGTCACCACCCTGAGGTTGGGCAATTGCCTGGCACGCCAGGACTTTCTGGGGGGCACACCTACCCCCCACCAGGTCAGAGTTTAACCTCTGAACCTGGTCATCCAACTCAGAGTCAACACCCTGAGGTTGGACAATTGCCTGGCACAGCAGGACTTCTTGGGAGGCACATCTACCTCCCACCAGGTCAGAGTTTAACCTCTGAACCTGGGTATCCAACCTAGAGTCACCACCCTGAGGTTGAATCCTTGCCTGGCATGCCAGGACTTCCTGGGGGGCACTCTCACCCCCCCAAGGGACATACCGTCCCCAAGGGTCACACAAGAGTCTGGTTGGCGCAGGTCTCCCGACCTCTGCTCATCCGGCAGAGTCTGGGTTTCCCCCAAACCAGAAACGGTTTCACCTGGGTCATTCCTGGGGGGCTCTGTTCTCAGAGCTGTCCCCTGACTCTCAAGATCCTCCACTGGGGTCTGCAACCCCCTCTCAACCCTATGTCTGGACTTCTGCACCCCCTCACTAGGAGGGGTACTGCCAGACACCAGAACTGTTGGGATGCTGGCTACAGTCACCCCCCCAAGTTCTTCTGACACTGCGGGGCTTCCCTCAAAAGGTGGCCCTACGGTACAGGCTAGGTTTCCCTCCTGGTGTTCCCTCATGGAACCCTCTAGGACCTGGGACCTACCTGGGACACTACAATCCTTTCCCACCACACTCGGTTGGGAACCACCTAGACCACTCCCTTCAGGAGCACCCCCAAATGCCTCTTCAGACTCTCTGGTACTCACCCAGAAGTCTGCCTCCATTGTAAGTTCCCTGGGGTCAGAGAACTCACACTCCACCTGGTGTTGGCGTAGCTCTGGAAAATAAGGACCAGACATATGCTCTCCAGCAATTACATCATTCTGCCCTTCACATGTATTAACCACAGTACCCTTCACCCATCCACCCAGTAACTCAACCTTGGAAAAGCACTCTACTTCACCCTCCTGAGACTGGTGAGACAGTATCTGTCTGTCCCTGACACTCAACCCATACTCTTCTGGGATGTCTCTACACTCTATATCCAGGACGTCCACCAGGGGGGAACCCTTTTCTCTGTCACTCTCTGCTAGAGTCAGTAAAGTGTCCCTCCCCCCAGTAGGAATATGACTCCCTGTGCCAGTTCCCCAATCCTTCTCAGGGACCCTGTGCATAACGGGAACTACCTCATACCCTTGAACCGCCTGGGGTGTGTCAACTCCCTTCTTCAAGTTGGGCACCACATCTCTGGGCTTGTGCCCTTCTTCAGCAGTACTGGATGCAAGATTTTTGCTGCCACCATCTGAACTGGACTCAGCCCTTCCGGCCTCCAGTTTCAGCTCTTTACAGCTCAGCTCTTGAGCTGCAATCTTTTCTTCTTCCAGGGCTAAGAGACTTGCTGCCTCAGCCCTTTCAAGCTGCTCATCTAGCTCTTCCATACACCGCTGTAGAGCTAGGAGCCCTTCATCTCCCACTAGTTCTCTTTCCTCATCTGAGTAGTCTTCCTCCTCATGTGAGCAGTCTTCCTCCTCGTGTGAGTAGTCCTCCTCCTCATCTGAGGGGTACTTAGTCATTTGGTTTCTTGCTGCCTCTCTCTCTGCCCATCTTTCTTCCCCCCAGACTATGTAGGCATGTAGCATCTCCGCCTTAGTAGATCTCCTTGCTACAGGAAGGCCCCATTTTCTGCAAAGCTTCCTTAGGTCAGCCTTAGTGAGGTGGTCAGTAGGCACAAAGAATGAGTAGGTAAGCAATCTCATTGCTGACAAAGTCTTACTGGCAAGAACCAAAATCCAAAGTCCAAAATATCAATAGTATATCCAGGAGGACATCAGAGAACCAAAAGCGAAAAAGATGAAAAATCAAGTTGACCTTCAACTGTGGGTAGGTAGTGAAATACTTAGCTACTGTATGTCACTGCACAAACACAAGTCCTATCCTCACCGCTGATCACCAACGTTAGAAATGGGGTTTTTGGTTGGCAGTCAGGTTGCCCTCTGTCCAAGCAAGAACCCTCACTCTAGTCAGGGTAAGTCACACACAATCCAAAATCAGCCTGTGCTCACCCTCCGGTAGCTTGGCACGAGCAGTCAGGCTTAACTTAGAAGGCAATGTGTAAAGCATTTGTGCAATAAATCATACAACACCATAGCATAACACCACAAAAATACACCACACAGTATTTAGAAAAATATATAATATTTATCTGGGTATCTTCAGGTCAAAACGATCAAAGTTGCAATACGAATTTGTAAAGATATCACTGAAAAGTGATAGAAAGTGTCTTAAGTCTTTAGAAAGTAAACAAAGTCTCTTTCAAACACAAAGTACCTGGTTTCTGGTGGAAAATCTCCTCAGAGGGCCACAGGAGAAGAGGTGCGTGGAAAACTGGTGTGTTTGTCGATTTCTCCTCAGCACACACGGACTTGCGTCGTTATTTTCCACGCGGGGAGTCGGGCGTCGTTTTCCGGTGCGCGGACAGTCTCTTACTGTGGTTTGCGGGGAGTACCAGATGTCCCGGGTCTGTGCGTGGATTTTCCTGCTTGTTTTCCGGCTGCGCGTCGTTCTGCGGGGCTGCGCGTCGAAGTTTCGATCTCACGGCAGGCGTCGCGGCGATTTCTCCGGCGGAGTCGGGCGGCGTTGTCCTTGCGAGGCCGTGCGTCAAAGTTTTGATCTCACGGCAGGCGTCGCGTCGATTTCTCCTGGAAAGTCGGGCAGCGTTGTCCTTTCGAGGCCGTGCGTCAAAGTTTCGATCTCACGGCAGGCGTCGCGTCGATTTCTCCTGCGGAGTCGGGCGGCGTTGTCCTTGCGAGGCCGTGCGTCAAAGTTTGGGTCGTCCCGAAGACGTCGCGTTGATCAGCGTCGGTGTGCGGCGTTTTTCTTGCCGCGGAACAAGCTGTGCGTCGAAAAGTTCGGCGCACGGAGCGTCCAAGAGGAAGAGAGAAGTCTTTTTGGTCCTGAGACTTCAAGGAACAGGAGGCAAGCTCTATCCAAGCCCTTGGAGAGCACTTTCACAGCCAGACAAGAGTTCAGCAAGGCAGCAGGGCAACAGCAAGGCAGCAGTCCTTTGTAGAAAGCAGACAGGGGAGTCCTTTGAGCAGCCAGGCAGTTCTTCTTGGCAGGATGTAGTTTCTGGTTCAGGGTTCTTCTCCAGCAAGTGTCTCATGAGGTAGGGCAGAGGCCCTGTTTTATACTAAGTTGTGCCTTTGAAGTGGGGGTGACTTCAAAGAGTCTCTAAGAAATGCACCAAGCCCCCTTTCAGTTCAATCCTGTCTGCCAGAGTCCCAGTAGGGGGTGTGGCAGTCCTTTGTGTGAGGGCAGGCCCTCCACCCTCCCAGCCCAGGAAGACCCATTCAAAATGCAGATGTATGCAAGTGAGGCTGAGTACCCTGTGTTTGGGGTGTGTCTGAGTGAATGCACAAGGAGCTGTCAGCTAAACCTAGCCAGACGTGGATTGAAGGGCACAGCAAGATTTTAGTGCAAAGAAATGCTCACTTTCTAAAAGTGGCATTTCTAGAATAGTAATATTAAATCCGACTTCACCAGTCAGCAGGATTTTATATTACCATTCTGGCCATACTAAATATGACCTTCCTGCTCCTTTCAGATCAGCAGCTGCCACTTCAACAATGTATGAGAGCAGCCCCAATGTTAGCCTATGAAGGGAGCAGGCCTCACAGTAGTGTAAAAACGAATTTAGGAGTTTTACACTACCAGGACATATAACCACACAAGTACATGTCCTGCCTTTTACCCACACAGCACCCTGCTCTAGGGGTTACCTAGGGCACACATTAGGGGTGACTTATGTATAGAAAAAGGGGAGTTCTAGGCTTGGCAAGTACCTTTAAATGCCAAGTCGAAGTGGCAGTGAAACTGCACACACAGGCCTTGCAGTGGCAGGCCTGAGACAAGGTTAAGGGGCTACTGAGGTGGGTGGCACAACCAGTGCTGCAGGCCCACTAGTAGCATTTAATCTACCTGCCCTAGGCACATGTAGTGCACTCTAGGAAGGAGGCAAAAAGTTTGGGGATGTCCCTGTCAAAAAGCCAGGTCCAACAAGTCCCTACTTTCAGGTGCTATGTTTTAGCAGAAGAAACCGTTGGATATATCCAGTGTTGTTTTGTATTTTCTTTACACAATATTGTTTATTAGTGCTGTACTATGTGCTTTTGTATATCATATGTTTTTGTGTGACTATTTAAATGCCTATAGTCTAAGACTATTCTATATGAGTGGTCGGGTTTAGCGACTGGAAATAATGGATTATTCATTGATGAGTCTGAGGGTTCAATGACACCCTGGTACTCTAACTGTGTGAGGATTTCCCTCACTGGGGCTTTTGCCTCATATTTTATTGGATATTGAGGTTGGGGCTGAGGTTGGGTTTTTATTGGTATTATGTGATAGGGAAAATCTTTGTTCCACCCTATATGACTGCGATATAGTGCAGGTGCCTGCACTACTGCCCAATCAATGGCATATTTTTCAACAAGCTCTTTCGGAACAAGGGGCGAGAATGATTTCTCAATTTTATCCTCTCTATATGGGAGATCGCGGACCAATGCTGGTGGCCAATCTTTTTCGGCCAGCAGAATATTATAAATAGAGATGGCGCGATCTCAAAAGATGGCGTCTATTATGTGTTTGATGTCCCCTTCTAACCAAATAGTTACTTTATACATTCTATCTGGTGTGGAGACACTCATGCCAGCAGTCTCTACTTGTAGATAGTCATCAGTTGCTTTCACCTCCAGATGCTCTAGAAGATCCAGGCGAACTACTGTGACTTCTGCTGCACTGTCTAGTAGTGCTAGCGCCCACTTCTTGTTCTTTAGTAAAGCCCTCTTCTTGAGTGGCATGTCATATTGCAACTGCTGCCACTTTTTTCTTTTTAAATTGCAGTTTCTGTTTTGGAAGTTTCTCTTCTTTTTTAATAGAAACTTCTTATGAGCGGTGAATCCTGAAAGAAACTAGATTTGCGTGTATCAGTATACTGATATCTGTTAGGTGTTTTTATATTATCCCTGTTTCTAAGGTTATACCTATTTTGTGTGGTCTCCGAATGCGTAGATTCTCCCCTTTCTTTTCTAGGTGTTTGTTGTTTTTTATCCCACTGTTTTTTAGAACCCTCAGGTGTCTGCTTGGCAGCTTCCTTGTTAGAGCTACCTTGTACCTGTGGCTTAGTTGGTCTGGCTCCCAGACTATCTGGACCTATACTGGAGTATGTTTCAGCGATAATTTTTGGCAGCTCACGTTCTTGATCCTGTACCGGACCATCACAGAGCTGCATGCGCACTGTCAGTGCAACTGCTTCCCCATTAATGTTAGTTAATAAGATTGAAGATACAGTTGCAAAGTTACCTATTAATTGCATTCCCAAATCTAGGGCCGGGCAGCCGCGTATTCAGCTTGAATTTGTTTCAACACCTCCGGAAGATTGGCAAGCGTTGATGTAGCGTGTGCTGTTGTGTAGAGCACAGCAAATACTGTACCCCATGTATTGCAGTTTTCAAAAGGCAAGCACATTGTCAAAATTCTATTTTTAGCCTGGTGTCCCATATGGGGAAAGACTGCTTCCAGGGCGTTTAGTTTTTGAGATAACCAAAACTAAATCTCCTCCCATTTGATAGGTACTTTACCCATTATTGAATGTACAGTTGCAGGATTAATGCCTGGCGTTACTGCATGCGCTTGCACAGGAGCAGCTCGTGCTGGATTTGTGTTTAATGTTTACATTACAAATTGTACTAACAATATATATATTGTTATGATCTCTGTATAAGCGGCGGACGTCAGCTACCGCCAAGCCTGCTTCATCAGGATGTGGTGTATATGTGGCCAATAAAGGCCAGGTCGGGCCAGCATTACTCAACGGACCTAACCTAACATGTAATATTGTATGGGGTAGGGTGCCATTAAGCCAATTTTTATGATCTTGATAAGATAAAGGTATTTCCAAATATGCATATGCTCTGTATTGTACAGGTGGATTTACAGGTGTATAGTTATGAAATGTATTGGTTTTCCCATCTACTACTGGAAAGGTGACCCAAGAATAAAAAATGTCTGTTCTGTAGGCTGTATGGGCCTCTACAACAAATGTAACTGGACCTCCCTGGGCCATTAGGCTACTTGCCAATAAATGTGCAGTAAGGGGGCCTCTCATATTTACTGCTATTGCTACCCGTTGAGGGTTCGCCATATCACTAATTTATGTGTTCAGAGATAAGGATACCAACTGGGGATTAATCCTTTTATGGTTCAAGCTTGAACAACCTACAGCTCAGGATAGATTACACCTACCTAGCTGAGGAGGAAATCCTCAATACCAATTACATCTCAGTATATAGTATTAATGTGTCTTTAGCCTTCAGCGAGACAGAGGTACTTAGGAGGATCTGATTTTTCGTGCCTGACCAAACGTTGGTGGTGCCATGTCATGTAGGTTCTCATTAGGGTAATGAGGCTCCTGGATTTGGGAGGTAGGATCGCCCAGGTTGTGGGTACTGAGTACAATTCCACACCTGGTGACACCTGTCAGCCTAATCCGGGGTTTCTGGCTAACTAGCAGCACCCCATCTCTGACCTAGATGATTGTGGCAACCGAGCTCATGGTTAGATAGACTCCCCAGGGAATCGTGGTACATCAGATCGCACCCCTTTCTCTCAGTTACCAAGATCTCACTCAGGCAAAGACAACGGAGGCAGAATATATTTCAATAAGCATTTATTAAAATATCTGCACCTTGGATAAAAGCAAGTGCATAGCAATAACAAGGATAATAAAAGCCAATAGGAGCAGGCATGTGACTAAAATGTAAAACACAAAAACAGTCTGACTGCACTGTCTAAACAGGGGAGTGGATCTATAACCCATCACCTATGCTAAGTATGAGCACAGCATACTAAGCCCAATCTGCCCTTCGGGTTTCCCCCTGGGAGAACATCATCCCTCATAACTTGAGAATAGGCCTGAGGTCTAAAGAAACACCATCCACATCTGGTTCAGGGCTCGGCCGTCTAAGCAAGTAGCTGTAGCAAAGCTGCAGCAATCAGCATACAGTTGTGGTCCTCTGGCTGGAATCTCCCTCTAATGTGTCGGGACTAAGTGGTGTTTATATAATAAACCAGCTGACATTCCAAGAAATGGTCCCCATGTATGAGTGTATTTCTGTGAATGCTGGAGACACAGCAACCAGGTTTGTCAACAACCCTACCTGACAGTAGCCTTGGAGAAAGCACAAAGTGAACTACATGTTCTACTAAGAACACAATGCTTTCCTAGGCGAAAGAATGAGACAGAGAGAAAATAAAACAGCATGTCAAATTAAGCTATTGCTAGAAAAATAAAGCAATGCCATATCAAGTGTAATAGGGTTAAAGTGCACAGTGGCAGGCCAAGTTAGCTAAAAGAACGTTTCTAAAACCTGGCTAGAATAGCTATACAACAGCCTAAGGCCAATGGAGAGGCCGAACGCTTTGAGGACCCTAAACAATGTCCTTCGTATTGCTGTGGCACAAGGAAAGAACCTTGACTGTGCTCTGTTTGCATTCCTACGAGAATACCGGCTCATGGCCCATGCACTAACCAAAGCTACTCCTAGCTCCGTGTGCATGCAGCACCCGGTAGGGGACACCATTCCCCACCTCGAAGTGGCCACTAGGCTCCATGATCAGGTGGCAGAGGAGTTGAACAAATGACAGTTTAATAATGATCAGATGTCCACGAAGAGACGCGCCCGTCCCCGGAGTCTACAGGTGGGTTACCTGGTGCTTGTGAAGAATAGCAAACCAGGGGGAAAATTCAAACTCCAGTTTGAACCAAAACCATGGACAATCATTAAGATGAAAGGCACTCTGATCACAGCCCAGAGGGGTCCTGGACTCATGACAAGGAATGTGTTGTTTTTCAAGGAATATCGCTAACCTCTCTCAGAGGGCAGCGAGGACACCGAAACAGACTCCCTGGCGGGGAGTGCCTGGTTGAAGATAGCCCCTTCTTCCCCAGCCAAGAAGGTCTCTTCAAGAGAGATACATGTGCCAATTCAGTCTGATTTGGGTCCTGGTGCATCACTGGGGACCCAGAATACCAAAAGGGAGGCTTCCTCTGAAGATATGCTGCTCCCTGGTCCAGGGAATGCTGACCCTCCAAGAAAGGGTTGGGAAAGGTACAACCTGCGCCTTCATCCTCTGGTTTCCTCCAGGCTGAGAGATTTTGTATTGACCTAGGCAGGGCTGGCAAACATCCTCCGTGCTCATTTGTATCTACCAGCTGTGATGTGCATCATCCAGTGAGTGGTGTTCATTTGCCAGACACTAAGGATTCCTGTGTGACTTTTGTTTGCAAGTGCCAGTTGTTTTGTTTTATTTTGTTTTGTGGGTGGAGGGGGGCTGTTGTGTCCTGGGACCACTCCAAGGTCAGAGGGGTGAAGTCCCACTGAATTAGGTGCCACACCCCTAGTGGGGGCGGCACAATGGTATGTCCCTCACGCAAGGGGCTCAGTTAATAAAAGGGCCTGCTGTTTTGCGCCAAAGGCGAGGTGTAACTACCAGCCAAAGTGTGTGTGTCCTGATTACCAGCGCAGCACTGCAGAGAGACCCAAGACACACACACAACAAGCATACGTGCCATCAACGCCATCAAGGCTACACTTGGCAAGGGAACTCCCCACCATGTGTTGATTATGTGTGGATGAATTGGAGAATAGGCCAGAGCAGAAACAGATGGAGAACTACTGCATTGGGAACTGTTAACTTGAGAAAGGAGCCTGAGGAGACAAGCTTACTGTGAGGGTGGAGAGGCCAGGATGCCATGCAAGGGGGGGGGGATAATGGATCACCATTTGCCAGTAAGTGAACCCTGTTTTATTCCACCTTATGTCAGACCTTGACATGTTGAGATGGTAGCCTTTGCTTACTGGATTAATGATCTCTATGATAAGCATAAACTAACCCTTGGTGGAATTTTTTACTCACTCATTTGAATATTCTGAAGTTCTTCTTAGCTACCGAGACAGTCTAGAGATGCTCACTGTAGACATTTCTGTCACATTTGTAGGTCAGTGATTTCAACCATAGTTAGTTCTACATTGATGTGTGCAACAGTAATGCATGTGATCGGTCCTACATTGATGTGTGCAACAGTAATGCATGTGATCGGTCCTACATTGATGTGTGCAACAGTAATGGCTCTGATTGGTTCTACATTGATGTGTGCAAGAGTGTATTGATGTGTGCAAGAGTAATGCCCGTGATTGGTCCTACATTGATGTGTGCAACAGTCATGCCTGTGATTGGTTCTACATTGATGTGTGCAACAGTAATGCATGTGATCAGTCCTACATTTATGTGTGCAACAGAATGCCTGTGATTGGTTCTACATTGATGTGTGCAACATTTATGCCTGTGATCAGTCCTACATTGATGTGTGCAAGAGTAATGGCTGTGATCGTTTCCACATTGATGTGTACAAGAATATATAGATGTGTGCAAGAGTAATGCCGGTGCTTAGTTCTACATTGGTGTGTGCAAGAGTAATGCATGTGATCGGTTCTACATTCATGTGTGCAAGAGTAATGCCCGTGATTGGTTCTAGATTGATGTGTGCAACAGTAATGCCTGTGATTGGTTCTACATTCATGTGTGCAGGAGTAATGCCTGTGATTGTCCTACATTGATGTGTGCAACAGTAATGTCTGTGATTGTCCTACATTGATGTGTGCAACAGTAATGCCTGTTATTGTCCTACATTGATGTGTGCAACAGTAATGCCTGTGATTGGTTCTAAATTGATGTGTACAACACTAATGCATGTGATCGGTTCTACATTGATTTGTGCAACAGTAATGCCTGTGATTGGTTCTACATTGCTGTGTGCAACAGTAATGCCTGTGATCGGTTCTACACTGATGTGTGCAAATGTAATGCCTGTGATCGGTTCTAAATTGATGTGTGCAAGAGTAATGCCTGTGATTGGTTAAACATTGATGTGTGCAAAAGTAATGCCTGTGATTGGTCCTAGATTGATGTGTGCAACAGTCATGCCTGTGATTGTTCCTATATTGATGTGTGCAACAGTAATGCCTAAGATTGGTTCTACATTGATGTGTGCAACAGTAATGCCTGTGATTGGTTCTACATTGATGTGTGCAACAGTAATGCCTGCGATTGGTTCTACATTGATGTGTGTAACAGTAATAATGCCTGCGTTTGGTTCTACATTGATGTGTGAAACAGTAATGCCTGCATTTGGTTCTACATTGATGTGTGCAACAGTCATGCCTGCGATTGTTTCTACATTGCTGTGTGCAACAGTAATGCCTGCGATTGGTCCTAGATTGATGTGTGCAACAGTCATGCCTGTGACTGTTTCTATATTGATGTGTGCAACAGTAATGCCTAAGATTGGTTCTACATTGATGTGTGCAACAGTAATGCCTGTGATTGGTTCTACATTGATGTGTGCAACAGTAATGCCTGCGATTGGTTCTACATTGATGTGTGTAACAGTAATAATGCCTGCGTTTGGTTCTACATTGATGTGTGCAACAGTAATGCCTGCGATTGGTTCTACATTGATGTGTGCAACAGTAATGCCTGCGATTGTTTCTACATTGCTGTGCGCAACAGTAATGCCTGCATTTGGTTCTACATTGATGTGTGCAACAGTCATGCCTGCGATTGTTTCTACATTGCTGTGCGCAACAGTAATGCCTGCGATTGGTTCTACATTGATGTGTGCAACAGTAATGCCTGCGATTGGTTCTACATTGATGTGTGCAACAGTAATGCCTGCGTTTGGTTCTACATTGATGTGTGCAACAGAAATGCCTGCGATTGGTTCTACATTGATGTGTGCAACAGTAATGCCTGTGATCGGTTCTACATTGATGTGTGCAGGAGTAATGCCTGTAACTAGCTCCTACTGACATTTCAGATTGCAGAGTCTGCTGTGTCCTCATTCATAATCACTGAAATTCTGGAAACGGGGCTGTGAGGGTCTTACCTGATTAAGTGTGCCATTGGGATCCGCTTTTTGCATACTCCAGCAAGGATTTGATGCCCCCCAGTTCTCCTGAGTCAATGTTTCCCGTGCCACCTCTTTCTGAGGCCCCTTGGACCCATGGAATACACCCTTGATAGGCGTTTTCACACTAGGGTTGACACTGTGGCAGGCTGTACAGCCCTTGACATGGCAATCCTCCACGATTTTGGCTGTTCTCGGGTTATGGGGGATTCGGTTGTAGTGGCCTCGTGAGGCCATGACCTGGAGTATGCTGGAAGGTGTTGGATATTCTCTCTCCTGGGTGTAGCCACAATCACACCTGGCGCCACTCTTGTAGATACCGCACTCTATACCATTGTCTTCCTTCGGAGTTTTTATGTTGTCAGCACACGGGTGACCTTTGTCTTGGCTTTGTCCATCCAGTGGGTTCCCTTTGTTTGTAGAATACTTCCCTTGGTCTTGCTTCCCCGCTTCCATGCAAGTCTTGGGCTGTCTCTCAAGTTCTTTCTGTCTCCCTCTCTCTGTCTCCCTCTGAGCCTTGGTATTTGGGATGTTTCTCTCAAACTGGGATGCCATTAACTGCATGCAGCTGTCCTGGCGCACTCCCTATTTTTGAGACAATATTTTGTATCACTATATTAAAAACTCATTTTGTCCAAACACCACCCCTTTATGGTAATTTCACCCATTAACCGGAGCGTCTCGGACACCCTCAATCCACCTTCTGAGGAACTTGACCCTTTAGTCTGTAGTAACCAGAGTCAGGGAACTGGTCAATAAGGGATACATTTATTTCCAAAGAGCTACACGGTAGTGGAGGACGGACACGCAGGAGATCCTCCGCTGCCATCAACAGTCCACTGTCAGTCCTAATCATTCTAAACATGCTACACTCTATTGCATCATGACATTCTAGTAATGTTAAAACCACTAGATGACTATTTGTAAGTTAAGTAATACACATCTCCCCTTCTTCCCAAAACAATACAAATAATACTCTAACAACACAAAGAGAACCCCAAACAATAATACAAATCACACATACACCCACAGCAAACAACCAAAAAGATACTTTTAGGTACGAAACATGTGAGGTTTAACTATCATTCTAGAACTCAACCGTCTAGGTATAACCTGGGATTTGCCAGAGTCAGTTTGAGTTTCATTGGGCTGAACACTTCTTCCTTGTACACAATAATCAGAAGGAACAAGCATCTTGTGATGGACAGTTTCACATTCACCAGTCACTTTTTTCACTTTCACAACTTTGGCTAGATTCCACCAGTGCCCACCACTGAATTTAATGGCATTCCTACAAACCCTTTCCACTTTAACTGTGCTGCTGAATTTACTTTTTGCTTTCTGCACATGCTTTGAAGACTTGATACGAACCAAATCACCAACCTTTACAATGATTAGTTTCACACTTTTTTGTATCATACAATTGTTTCTGTTTTGCTTTAGTGAGAAACACATTCCTCTTCACTAAAGCCATCAGTTGTTCTACATCAGACTCACTCTTTAACCACTTCCCCATCCGTGCTGGACGGAAACTGGTATTGGCATTTCTATCCCTTAGTAGTTCAAAAGGGGAGAATGTGGTGGTAGAGTGTGGCATAGTTCTATAGAAACACAACATACCACACACAGATTTCACCACATCATGGTAAGCATTTTTGGCCCACTTAATAGAATCACTCGCGACTCTGTCCATCCTCTGCACAAGGTCATTGGTTTGAGGATGGTAAAGAGAGCCTCTCAGGTGAATAGGAATACTTGCATTTCTTTACTGATAAACTGCTTCCCATTATCTGAGACAAGATATTCAGGAAATCCTTCTCTCAAGAAAACCTTTCTAAGAAATTCAACAATGGTGCTCATAGTAGGCTCTTTAACCATCTTGAGTTCTGGCTATTTTGCTGCATAATCCGCAAGATAAGTGATGAGTTTGACACCACTCAGCAAAGAATCATGGCCTGGAAGGACTCTCACTCAGCATAAGAGGAGGTGTAACAAGCCTCAAACTCTTGTCAGCTGACTTGCACACAACACACTCTTCCACCATTTCATCTATTTCATTGCCCATCTTGGACCACCAAAACGGTTCATGAATGCATCGTTTGGAAAGAGTTGACCCTAGGTGTCTCTCCTGGGCTGTTCTAATTATGTAAAGTCTCATAGAATGTGGAGGAATTAACTTGTCAGATCTTAGAAGCAGACCATCCTCAACTGAAACGTCATTACACACCTTACTGTACGGTTGTAACAAAGGAGACAAACTTTCTCCCTACGCCAAACACTCTTCAGTCTCACATCCCTGTCATCATCTCTTTTGGTCGGAAATTGTGACAGGAAATCAGCCCTAATGTTCTTACCACCCGGTATGTGAACCACATCAAACTGGTACTGCTTCAACTTGGTAGATAGCCTCAAAATTTTGGATGTACAACACATACTCCCACCCCCACCCAGAATGTATAATAAGGTTTTGTGGTCAGTCTGTAACTTGAACCGTCTTCTCCACACATATGTGTGAAATTTCTCAACAGCCCATCAGCAGTCCAACAGTTGTCTTTCTACTACAGAGTTTTGCAACTCTCCTTCTCAGAGCACTGTTGATGCAAAAGCTATAGTGTTTTCACTTTGACCATCCTTTTGTGTGAGAATAGCCCCCAAACCTACTTTGCTAGCATCTACTGTGATGCAACATGGCAGACTCGGATCAAATAGTTTAAGGGCTTTACTTTGGCTAAACAACAATTTAATCATTTGAAAAGCCATAGAACATTCAGAACACCACACAAACGTGAACCCTTTTTTTAGTAAGTTGTTAATGGGCCTAATTATAGACGCACAATTGGGACTAAAACAAGAATAAAACTTGCACATTCTGAGAAAGGCTTTGACTCCTACCTTGTCAGATGGAGAACCTGCATCTACAATGAACTCCACTAACCGAGGTCTGGGACTAAGTCCATCCTTAGAGATGATGTGTCCCAAACTGTCTGCATAAAAGCTTGGACTTTTCTTTTTTTAACACCACTCCATGCTCATCGAAAGCTTCAAACACTCTTTGTAGAATGGTATTGTGGGCAACCATGTCTTTAGCAAATATTAAGACATCATTCTAGAAGACTAATAGTACCTGTACTCTCTTCAGTAAGTTGTACATAACCTTCTGGAATACAGAGTCCGCTGAGGCCAAGCCAAACGGCATCAGACAATATTGGAAAGTACTAATAGGTGAAATAAAAGCAGTGAGGTGCGTTGAATCAGGATTTAATTCCACCTGATGATAGGCAGAAGCCAAATCAAGTTTTTAAAACACTGTAGCCCCCCCCCAGTGCAAGCAAACAAATCATTAATTTTAGGCATTGGATGAGAATCCACCCATATCTCCTTATTGAGAGACCTAAGAGCCACACATACTCTCAACTGAACGTACCTCTTGCATGCTACAATTAAGGGGGATAACCATAATGAATATTCTGTTGGTTCGATAATACCCTTCTCACACAACATAGTGAGCTCTTTTTCAAGATCTTCCTTAACGCTGAAAGGTACTCCTATGAGCTTGTTTTTCACAGGGATAATCTTTTCCTTCAACTTGATTCTGTGTTTGAATCCTTTAATTTTGCCCAACTTCTCATCGAACACAGAAGGAAACTTTTTGCTCCATTCTAAGGCCACTTCATCATATTCAACAACAAGAACTTGTTCTTTGGCTCCTGGCTTCAATATTGTCCCATCCTTGATAGAACCGACCAAGAACATTAAGACCCTTGACTGCCACATATTCGTTTCCCTTGATCCTCCTCCCCTTGAACTCCATTACATCTTTGATGTATCCTACAACCTCAATCTTACGTACTTCATGTGAAACAGGAGAACGATCCGTAGGCATCAAAGGTCTATCTCCCCACATGTCCATGAACAACTGTTGAGTAATCATGGTGATCTAAGCCCCTGATTTTACTAGTAGTTTCAAAACCTTATCCCCTACTGTCATCTCAGCTATGAGATCACAAAAGGAAGGATCACCCACTTTGAGTTCACCGCTCTTGAATTAATTATCTACTGCAAGAATTTGATCTAACATTTCACCTACCTCAGGATTAGACTCAACATCCACATCAACCACACATGCAACAGCTCTCTTGTTGTCCCTTTTTTCAAACAAACGTTTGTAAAATTACGAACATTTTTGCAGAAGTTCCATGAGACATTGTTTGCAGGGCACCTATTTCCCTTGACATGTAGTGGATTGCCACACCGTAAACATATATCCATACTTCCTGACAATGAGCCATGCTGTCTCTGACATTTAGATATATCTATTTTCTTACTATGATTTGCAGATTGACAATGCGTCCATGTAGAAGCTCTTACCACACTGACCGCCTCAACAAGTTTGCCATCCAGTTCCTTTACAGCAATCTGCAACATCTCAATACTTTTTGCTACCTTGATGGTTTCATCCAGAGATGGATTATCCATGGCAAATAGTTTCTGCCGAATTTGTTTGTCCTTGCAATGGCAGACAAACTGATCTCTATTGAGCTGGTCTGCGAAATTGTCAAACTGACATTCAGATATGAATCTATGCAATACAGAAATATAAGCATCAACATCCTCCTCAGAACCTTGATACGTTTGCAAAAAACGTATGTCTTAAAACCATCAAACTAGGTTGTTTGTCACAACGCAGTCTAAGCTTCTTAACAGCTTCTGTGTACTCATTGAAATTTGTGTCTGCTTCTTGCACCAACTGTAGTAGATGTTTGAACACAGATCTACCCTCAACAACCAAGGAATGCAACAATAGACATTTCTCTTTCAGCTCTGAATCTTGATGCTGCAGTGGCCCTCAAATATGTTTCAAAAGTGTCAAACCACACACCACACCTGGCAGGTCCAGAAATGAAGGCGGTAGTGTAACTGTCTGCATTATGGAAATTAAAAGGATGAACAAGTGTTATACTCTTGTTAAAAGACCCCAAGAAAACTTACTATAACTGCCGTATAACTTCCTTCCTTCCTTATAACGATAGTGCCATGTGTGCTGAGAAACAGAGCAGTTTGTGTTGCTGTAAAGAAGATACAGTAAAAAAAGAATTCCTTATATGAAAGTTGTGCGCATCACCGAAATGGAGCACGCACAACTCCAGAAGAACAGTATGTTAAAACATACATGAATAAATTCAGTAAAGTCAAAATTACAGTTCCTTCAAGCTTGTGCGCGCATCACAGATGGAAACGCATGAAATCCTTCCCCTTCCCCAAAACATTTAAATCAAGGATGTATGGATAAAGTTTCTGGTAAGTAAACTTACAGCTCCATATAATCTGTGTGCACATCATGGATGGGAGTGCACATTGTTATCACAGATACGAAAACACACTTCGTGATTCCTTCCTTCAACCATGTGCGCGCATCACAGGTAGAGGCACAAGAAGGGGTGTGCGCATCACAGATAAAAAAAGGTATTTATCTTGACACAGCTGTATTACCTTGATAAGAAAACTATAACTCATGAACAGTATTGTACACGGGTTACTCTAAACATCTCCATGTCTCATCAATTCTTGTAATACAACCGCCCATGATTAATAAAATTGAATGGAATGATGCACATTTTTTCTTTAAACTAGAATATGCTTTTATAATGGCCGTCTGACTTTATGACGAATGACGCGAGCAAATGACAGAAGTATTTCCACTAACGTATCTTAAAAAGTTAAACTAGCTGCCTGATGTTGTGACAAACAGCGTGAACACGGAGATTTGCGCCAGGGCTCTTACTCCGAAGATGGCGGAAATCTAAACTAGTCCGCAAACCGACAATGTCTCCTGCGCAAAACAGGGGAACGCCTTGCACTCTGCTCAGCACACTTCAGGGGTGAAGAGTAGGGTGACAAGACCTCCTGGATTTCCCCGGACGGTCCCGGTTTGCAGAGGATGGTCCCGGTGTCCCCACGCTTTTGTTCATTTTCAATGTCCCAGTTTTTGGGACGAATTTCAAGTCCACCTGCGAATCAGAAGTGAAAGGTATGCTCTCAGTTCACATGCACCTTTAGAGTATTAAATACTTCTGGGGTTGGGGGTGGTAGTGTGCCCGTGCGCACACACTTTTTTTACAGGACAGGTCAGATATAAAAGTGAGACACACTTTTTTTACAGGACAGGTCAGATATAAAAGTGAGACTAAAGGCTTTAGTCCTAACCTGTCCTGTTTTTTTTCGCTCCTGAGCGCACTAAGCCCATCTTAAATGAGGATGTTTTTTTAAAGGGGCCTCCAGTTTGAAATGCCCTTCCCGATTTTCGGAACTGTAGCAAGATCTGCTACTGGCGGCCCAGATTCCATGCACATGCGCAATGCTTAATATGGATGAAGTGGAAACGTCAGCTGAACGAAGAATTAAGAGAGCAAAACGGGCTGCTGGAAGGAAACAGGAGATAAGACGTGATAGGGGTCCCACCGTGTAGCTTCACTTGTCGCCAACAATTTTTTTGTAACCAGAGTCAGTGAACTGGTCAGTAAGAGATAGGTATATTTCCAAAGAGCTACATGGTAGCGGAGGACGGACATGCAGGAGCTCCTCCGCTGCCAGCCAGAGTTCAACTGTCAGTCCTAATCATTCTAAACATTCTACACTCTATTGCATCATGACATTCTACTGATGTTAGAACCACTGCTTGACTATTTGCAAGTTAATTATTAAAAAGTCCTTGCCCCAAATTTACCATAACTGAACTCTCTACTAGTTGTGTACCTACCATACACTTTGCCTGAATTTCAAGTTATGATTTACTTCTTTGTGACTTATAAAGTATAGCACTGAAACCTTACTTCCTGGATTGCAAGTTTACCAATCGCTGACCTGCTGTTAAAACACGCTTAACAGCCTTACCACTTAGATCAGTTTGACCTATAATTGATCAGCTGCTGGTTCAGTCTGAAAAGCCTGACCTCTGGGATTGTGACATCAGGCTTCACTGACCAGCCGTTGGATCACTCTGAGCAGCATGACGTCCTGACATGTGACTTTACAAACCAATGACCAGCTCCTACAACACCGTGAACAGCCTAACCTCCTGCAATGCCTTTGCCTATTACTGAAAAGCTGTTTGGTCCTTCTGGACAGCCTAGCATCCTGGATTGTGCTATTGACTATCACTTACCTACCATTGGATCACTCTAAAGAGCTTGAATTCCACACTTTGCACTTGTAATTAAGAACATTAGAAACACAGATACCCTGATGACTTTCTACAGGGTCATATACTCAATATGAACAGAAGTGTAAATTAGACAGCAAAATTGCTGTACAAACAGCCTTTCAACTGACCGAACAATGTATGAAAATCCAGCAGTAAATTTGTGAGTTCTAACCTTTTAACGTGTCAATAAAATTTGATTCACAAAGATCACTGTTAAAAGGTTAGAAAGTTTGTTCCTGACTTACCTCTACATTTGGATGAAATGTTCAAAATTTAAGGGAATCACAATGACTTCCACGCGTACTCCAGGAAAATTATGTCATTCATAGATTCTATTGAGCTCTCATCCATCCTCACATTTTTTTGCCCTGGGATCCTGTAACCGTCTCTATTTGAATGAAGACATGTGCCTTGGACCCATGACATTCCCACTGTTTGTAGTACACCACACTGCTGCTGACAACTTAAATTTGCTTCCATGCATGGCAATCCCAGAGTGCTACAAGATCTCCCAGCAGGACCACCTTCACAAGCCAGGAGGAGGACTCACAATCTTCTACATAGAATCCATCAAATGCTCAACATCCACGGAGAATGCTACCCCATTAATGGAACATCTGCACATCAAGCTGCAAATCTCTGAAAACTGCAACCTGAATACTGACCTATCAACCACTCAGACTCCAAGCTATCTTCACCAACATCATCACTGACTTCATTGCCCCACTCACCATCGACTCCAGAGCCTATACATTCCTCTGTGACCTCAATTTCCACCTGCAAGGTAGATGCAACCCCTGCTCAACAGCACTCCTTGAAAGCCTGATCAACAATGGACTCACCCAGCTTGTCTCAGGACCAATGCACACCAAAGGACACACACTGGACCCCATTTCCACCATCAGCGACAACATCAACTACAACTCCACCACACAGTTCAAATGGACCGATCACTCCATCATCCACTTCCAAATCAACACACTGCAAGTCAACACACCAACCAATATCAGCATTCCAAGATGTAACGGGGGCAACATCTCAAAAGCAGACTGGCTTAGTGCCCTCAGCACAGATCAACCTAACCCCACAAATATCCTTGACATGGACATCACCAACTTGAACAACTAGATAAAAAAACTGAATGGACTCCCTCACATCCATCAAACACAACAAGGAATATAGATCCAGCAAGCAGGCCAGCTGGTACACAGAAGACCTCTGAGATACCAAACATCACTGTAAACAGCTAGAAAGGAAATGGAGTCAGTCACAAAACCATCGACCTAACCAGCTACAAGGCTGCACAGACACTATGACCAGCAACTAAGAGACACCCAGAAAAAAGTGCTAGCGGATATATGTATGAAAGCTCTAACAGCTGCAAGGAGATATTCTTGCTCATCAAGGACCTCACCTCGCCCTCAGCCTCCGTCAGCAACATCACCACCTCCCAGCAATTCTGCAGTGACCTATCCAACTCCTTCCACAGCGAAATCACAAGCATCTACAGCAATTTCGTACACCAACCCGACCCTAGTGAAATAATCGCTATACTACCCACCACCAACCAAGACAGCCACCTGACCAAATGGACAACCCTCACCAATAACAACACAGCATCAGTCCTGTGGACCATCCACTCAGGGGCCCCAACAGATCCTTTACCCCACCACATCTACTACCTGGGAGCATCACCAATTAGTACCACCCTGAGCCACATCATTAACACCTTCATCATGTCTGCCACATTCATGAACGTATGTAAACTTGCAGAAATAAATGCCTTCCTCAAGAAGCCTTCACATGACCCCAACCAACTGAGTAACATCCGTCCTGTCTCCCTGCTCCCTTTCCCAGCAAAACTAATTGGGAATGCCATCAAGAAGCCACCGACGACATCTGGAACATTCAGGATGAGGAGAAACAGTGGCTCTCATTCTACTCTAAGTCTCTGCGGCCTTCAACCCTGTCTCCCACAATACCCTCATCAGAAGACTCCACGATAGTGACATTCAAAGATTCATACTCAACTAGATCTGCTCCTTCCCCACTGGAAGAACCCAAAGGGTAAGACTACCACCCTTCACATCACAACCTGATCTGCAGAGTTACACAGGAATCGTCCCTCAGCCCCACTTTTTTCAACATATGACAACATATACATAACACCGCTTGCCAACATCATCCAATTACAAGGCATCTCAGTTAACTCCTAAGCCAACAACACCTAAGGCATCCTCTCCCTGACAGATAAGACAACCACCACTAGAACCAACTTCACCAACTGCATGACCATTGTAGCATACTGGAGCCTAATTCCGACAAGACTGAAGTACTGGTCTTTGGTAACAAAACCTCCCCCTGGGAATCCACCTGGTGTCCGTCGGAGCTGGGCCAACACCCACTGATCACATAAGAAATTTGGGGATCATCCTAGACAACAAGCTCAACATGACAACTCAATAACCACCATCTGCTTCCACATCCTGCCCACACTGTGAAATATCTTCAAATGGCTGTCACAGAACACCAGAAGGACCGTCACATAAGCACTTATCACTAGCAGACTACGCTGGAATCTCCCAAAACTCCTACATAGACTCTAGACTGTTCAGAATGCCACTGCAAGACTCATACTCACCCCCCCCCCCCACAATGCACTTACATCACGTCACACCTCAAGGAGCTTCACTGGTTCCCCAGTCACAAGTGCAGCCAATTCTAACTTCATGCACACACATACAAAGCCCGACACAGTACAGGACCAGCATACCTGCACTGCCACATACACTTTCACCAGCCGGCCAGAGAACTACACTCTGCCTCACTCTCACACACTCCATGCATCCACAAAAGCAAAACTGGAGGTTGCTTGTTCTCCTACATCGCACCCAAGACATGGGAACGGTCTCCCTTAACACACCAGAGCCACCTCCTCACGTTCTGAGTTCTATAAGAAGCTGAAGACCTAGCTCTTCGTATAAGGACCTTGGGTTCCATCCAAACACCTACACACCTGCCCAAGCAAATGGAAACCCTCATGGGTGATTAGGTTGCTAGATAAATCTACATAACATAACGTAGCATAACATAGCTTAACAGCATGGCATAGCATAGCATAACGTAACATAATATATGCACATAAGATGTGGAGCACAGTATTGTGGTTCTCTCATTAACTCAGATTTTTCTTTCTCTTTGGTAGCTTCTTCAGTACGTCTTCTTGAGCCCTTTGAACCTTAAGTGTCACCATGATAGCTTCTTATCACAATTCATAACTCCACTTCCCTTTCTAGAGGGAGGTGGTACAACTTGTGATGTGAAAAACCATAATGGTTAATAACAGCCATGGTTTTGTGCTGGTGCCAACACTGCTCACTGGAAGAGGCTACCTCGGAGGCGAGAAAAGTGTTGGCCTCCCTGAAATGTGAATTTTTAAAATGTAGCTTACTCAGCCAAAACTACATACACTGTTTCTATCTAGGAAGGCGCTCTACCCACTATCTCATGAGCTCAGGTATGCACTTGCTTGTATTGCAGGTGAGAATTTAGGGCCTGATTTAGAGTTTGGAGGATGGGTTACTCCGTAATAAACATGTTGAATATCCCGTCTACGGTAGTACAAGTCCATTGTATCCTATTGCACTTGTGATACAGCGGACAGGATATCGGTCACATTTGAGATAGAGTAACACGTCCACCAAACTCTAAATCAGGCCCAGAGTTACTTGATCAATATAAGAAATGTATCTATTAGGACATATATATGTACATCCTGTCTTGCCATGGGGAGTTTGTCTCCTTTACCGGTGCATGGGTATGCCCTTGTCGATCTGCTCTGTGTCACTCAAGCTATTCCTTTTTTCAATAAACACTTTAGAGAGGCGACTTACACATGATAAAGAGATGCTTTTGGACGGTCTTGTTAATATCCACATGATCTGTCTTATCTGAAGGGGTCCGATGTTTGTAAAATAACTTTTGTACGGTCTCAGTGATACTTTGGTCACCTTCAACAGGAGGGAATCCAAAAACACACTTTTTGTTCTGCAGGCTTTGTGTAGCCCTCAGTTCAAGCATGGCTTTGGTACCCTCTCCACCCTCGCTTAGTATGCCTCAGGCTCAATCCTCCTCTGGGTTATTCATCCGTTTCTTAGGTTTCTATAACATTACTTCATTGGCCACCAGTGCGCTTTGATGCAGTATCCCGAGTATATATGTTATTACTAAGCAGCAATTGATGTTTCAGCATTGGTGAGTTTCTTAAAGATGCCCATGGCTTCCATTCTTTCCCTATGTGCCTTTGCCATCCCACCAAGCTCCACACTCTTTCAAACCTCATTCGGCATCTCTCACTACTGGTGTCTCTGTAGCTCAGCAGGATTCTGCTTCTTTCATTTAGTGAGAGGATGCATGTATGCCCATTCATGAAGCCTATGTTGAGCGTCTGGCTTTTTGAGGGTCTGATGGTGGTCGATGTGCATAGCTATGCCGGTCTCTTGCCACTTCCTTTTGTCTCTATTTCACGCCCAGAAGTAGCAAGCGCCCCAGGGTTTCCTGCAAGGTCAGATAATATTATCCACCCCAAACTGCACAAGCCATATTCCTCCATCCCTCTTAATTGGCGCATCCCTCCATAAGTCTTATCTAGCGCATCCCTCCATCTACCTTCAACTTCGCGTCCCTCCATCCTTCTTAACTGGCACATCCCCCCATCCTTCTTAACTGGCGCATCCATCCATCTGTCTTAACTGACGCGGGAAAGATCCGGAACAACGCGTCCGGAGCCACGTCTGCGTTGTTCACGCAAGCGGAAGAAACGCTCGCCTGAACAACACAGGCCTTTTTTCTGCCATAACCACACATGTGCCGAACAACTCACATGCATGTTTAAGGCACAGAAGAAGGGAGTCAGCTTCGTCGGAGGACGCGATCAGGTAAGTGGGGCTGGGGCCATTTAAGGGGTGGGGTGGGGGGGTCAGGGTATTTTTAGTTTTTAGGGGCGGGGGTAGGTGTAGTTTAGGTTTAGGAGGGTGAAGGGGTTGCGGAAGTTTTATGGGCAGGGGGTCGGGGTATTTTTAGTTTTTAGTGGCAGGCGTGCGGGGTTGGGGTGTAGTGTGGTCAGTTTTGTGTATCCTTTGCGCATTAGCTTCAGGCTTTAGGCCTTTGTGCACTTTGCCCTGGATGTATTTCATTCCTTTGCTCGCAGCTTAGAGCCTCTGTGCACTTTGCTCTAATTGCTTTCTATTCGGCTTCGTACTGTTATTTTTCAAAAACCAGTTCTACGGTCTTGTTTTATTTTTATATCACACTGTTTAGCCTACTTCAGCACTGGAGTTCTCAATAACACATTCCTGTTCACTCTGTGCTTCAGTCAAGGATACAGTCTGGAACATTGCCGATAGACGTGGTAGGAGTTTAGTCTTTGGCGTTCTTGCGTAGGGACATTTTGTGATCACGCTGACATGTTAGTTATAAAAACACTTCCTTGTCCCAATCCATGCGAGAGGGAGATTCCGACCAGGGAACCACAACTAGACGCTGACTGCCTCATTGCAGATGCTGAACCAGATCACAGGCCTTTGCTCAGGTATGAGGGTTGATGTCTTCCCAGAGAATCTGAAAGGCAAGTTAGAAGCTTAACATGCTGTGCTCAAAATAGAACTAGCTGAGAGAGAGTAGAAATTGTTAACACCATGATAGCGTCATTCTTATGTTTCACTCTCCTCGTGACTATTTCAATCCTACTGTGTTGTATGGTTCTGGTTATTGCGGCTCACGCCTTAATATCTAAAATGCAGTCGTTTTATTAAAACATTATATAAAACTTAAACTGCCTTTGTCATTTGTATATGAGATCATACTGTAAATGAGAGAGCTGGTTTGGATCTGAGTGACCACGACTTCCCTGAGAAGTTCCAAAGATGTCATGCGCTCGGCTGCCTAATCATCTCTTCCCCTTGGGAGAAATGAGGCACTGCTAGTTAGCCGGAGCAAAACCGGGTTTAGGGTGACAGAGGTCCTTCCAAGTGGGTCAGACTCAGTCCCCCACACTGTGAACGATCCTGCTGCCTAGAAATCCAGTCGTCTCATTTAGGATAATGAGAGCCCACGCGACATGGCGCCGCCAACGATTGGTCTGGCTCTAATTTTCGGGTCCGGCTGACTCTCTCGGTCTCATATATATATTGACTCCTCGGTTCCGTTAATGAAGACGTCCGTGGGGCTGAGGATTTCTGCCACCACGGGATAGGTGCATCCTATTACTTAGTGGTCGGTTGTTCAAGCTTGAACTTTGAAAGGAAAACCCCGATATTGGTGTGCCTTCTCTGCCCTAGTGTTATTTTTATAATGGCAAATCCTCAAGTAGTGAACATAGCGCTCAAAACGCTCCAACCGCTCACAGGACATCTGATAGCACATGGTCTCACGAACCAGGGGGGTCCGGTCACGTTTGTGGTGGACACCATGCAGCTTATAGAACAGAGCTTTTTTATTCTTGGGTCGTGTTTCCAGCAGTTGATGGGGGTACAAACACTTTTCATGATTACACTATTGCGAATGTCCCTGGACAGTACAGGGCATATGCATACTTAGAGATACCTTTATCTTATCAAGAACACCATAATTGGCTTGATGGCGCCCTCCCACACACAGTAGCACAAGTTCGGTAAGGTCCACTGAGTAATGATGGTCCTACCTGGCCTTTATTGGCTACATACACACCATATCCTGCGTTTGCTAACTTGGCAGTGGCTGACGTTCGTCGTTTATATATAGACTTAGCTACTACATACAGAAGACTGTTTCAGTTTGTAATGCTGACTTTAAATACAAATGCAGCGCGTGCTGCTCCGGCACACCCACATGCAGTGGTTCCGGATATCAATCCGGCCACTGTACACTCAGTTATGGGTAAAGTACCGGCTAAACGTGAGGAAACTCCATTTTGGCTGGCGCAAAAAATTAATACGCTGGAAGCAGTCTTTCCCCATACGGGACCTCAGGATAAACATAGAATATTGACGATGTGTTTGCCGTATGGAATGGTTCCTACTGTGGACCATTGTAATACCTGGGGCACGGTGTTTGCCGCGCTCTACACTACAGCACACGGTACACCCACATTGGCTAATCTGCCGGAAGTGCTAAAACAAATTCAAGATGAATATGGGGCTGCCCCAGCCTTAGATTTAGGGATGCAGCTGATGGGCAATTTTGCCGCAGTTTCTTCTATTATTTTGAGTAATCTCAAGGGAGAGGCAGTGGCGCTAGCAGTGCGTATGCGTCTTCGAGACGTCCCGCAACTTAATCAGGAGTGGGAACTGCAGAGAATAATAGCAGAAACATATTTGAGTATCGGTCGAGATAGCCTAGGGGCTAGACCGCAAAAACCCCAATTAGGGGTCACAATAGTTCGCCGGAGTCTTCTAGAGCATCTGGAGGTGAAAGCAACTGATGGCTTCATACAAGTCGAAACAGCAGATATGCTTGTCTCTGATCCCGATAGAGTATATACAGTAACTTTACAATTAGAAGGGGACATTCAACGCACTGTAAACGCCATCTTTTGGGACCGTGTGGTCAAATTCTATGACGTTCTGCTGGCCGAACAGGATTGGCCACCTGACTTTGTTCGTGACTGTCCAGTTGGGGAGGAGGTTATTACACCTTCATTCTCACCACTTGTTCCGGGAGAACTGGCAGAGTCCTATAGTAAATCATGGGCTCTAGCACAGGCTCCCGCCCTATATAGAAATAATGTGGGGTGGGATAGAAATTCACCTTATCATGTAATTCCGATAAGGGGCGAACCTCAGCCGCAACCGCAATATCCTACAAAATTTGAGGCAAGGGCATCAGTGAGGAAAATACTTACACAATTGGAGTACCAGGGAGTAATTGAATCCTGTGTCTCGCCGATGAATAATCCCTTATTTCCGGTTGCTAAACCGGACCATTCTTATAGGATAGTGGTGGATTACAGACATTTAAATGGACATACACGCACATATGCAATACAAAATTCACACAGTGCAGCGCTCATGAATAATATAGTTCGTAAGAAATACAAAACAACATTAGATATCTTGAATGGATTCTTCTGCCAAAATATAGCGCCCGAAAGTAGGGACTATACGAGCTTTAGTGCGTTTGGCTCTCAAAAAAAGTGTTGTCGTCTGCCTCAGGGGTGTAAGAATAGCCCAGGACTATTTTCGGCTCGTGTAACTGAAATTTTGCACGAGTTGGACCCTGAAGCTTTATCATATGTTGATGATATATATCTAACGGATGATGAATTACTGCAACATCTAAGGCGGGTAGCACGCATTGTTGTGGGATTTGCTGAAATTGGCTACAAATTTAATTTAAAAAAATCGAAGATTGCCTTCCTCAGCGTCATTTTCCTGGGATATGAGTTGTCGAATGAGGGCAAGAGCCTAGCGCCACACTTTTTGGAGAAATGTGCTCGGTTGCAACCTCCTAATACGGTTCGGAAGCTCCAGTCATTATTGGGGTTTCTGAATTTTGGCAGAACTTACATTCCTGATTATGCTACACGTATCAAACCCTTATACGAGTTGATTCGCCCAAATTTTTTGAGTAGATTATGGACGATTGAGCATACACATATTCTTCGAGATTTGCAAACTGATCTCTTAGCAGTAAACCATTTACACACACGGGACAATAAAACGCATCTGGTCATCAGGATTATACCTGGTGCTGTTGGATTTACATATGTCACCTTTAATGAGGGTGAGACAGTCCCGATAGCATACACATCTCACTTGTATTCGGCTGCAGAACAACGTTTTGCACAAACTGAGAAAATTCTCACTGCTGTACAAATGGCTGTTATTAAAGAACGACCTCTTGCCCAGGGCCAACGCATTATTGTCGTTTCACCGCTTCCAGCCTTAGAGGCTGTTACAAAAGCGAGTGTTCCTAATTCGAAAGCTTTACACCTGCGATGGATACAATGGGCAATGTCTTTGATGGCCACTGATGTAGATTACATATTTGACCCTAAACTGCAGACTCAAGAATTTCTTCAATATGAAATGGAGTACCCAGTTCCCGCTGGCACATTGCCTATTGACCAATATCAGGTGGTCATGTATACCGATGGCTCTGCACAACCAGCGGTTGGGACT
Organism: Pleurodeles waltl; assembly: GCF_031143425.1. Lineage (NCBI taxonomy): Eukaryota > Metazoa > Chordata > Amphibia > Caudata > Salamandridae > Pleurodeles > Pleurodeles waltl. The sequence goes on from NC_090439.1 coordinate 1,126,941,441, forward strand.
AAACAACAGTATTCTACTGCATGTGCGGTGGTGAACAGCTATATGGAGGGGGAAGTGTTCTGCCCCCGACATACTTATACACAAACCTTGGGAGATTGTACGGCACAGTTGGCTGAGCTGAAAGCTCTATTGTTAGCCTTGGAACACGCGGATCCGGCGATATTTACATTACTGGTCTGTGACTCCTACTATTGTGTACAGTCTTTCAATGAATATTTACACTACTGGAGGTTGAATGGGTTCAGAGATTCCAAAGGTAACACCATTAAACACAAATTGCTGTGGGGGAAGGTTGCGGATCTGAAAGAAACGCTTCCTAAGGTCCATGTTGTACATACACTTGGACACCAGCGCGTTGGAATACACGTTGCTGGGACTACTTTGGCTGATGAAGCCGCAAAATCGGCAGTGGCAGTTGCCACTGTGGCCGCAGTAACTCGTTCGAGTTCCAAACCAGACACAGAGATTTTGGCTGCCATAAAAGCTACGACTGATGGCTCGCCATTTCCTAAAGGATTCCCTTCTAAATATAGTTACTGTATGGGTGGTATGCTAAACGCTGTAGTTAAAATCCCAGGCGCTGGTGTACGTTAAATGTCCAATACAATTGAGCGACCTCGATTGATTACTGCAGCACATGAGGGGGCGGCATCTGCACATGCGGGCGTGGCTGCCACAATTTCACTCTTGCAGGCTCGTTACGGGTGGCCTGGTCTCTATAAAGAGACAAAGCAGTATGTCCTTTGTTGTGACGTCTGTCAACAAATTAAAGTTTCCACGGTTAGATGCCCGCAGCAGACGCCCCTTCTCATATCAAATAAACCTTTACAGTGTGTGTACTTGGATCATTGTGGTCTGTGACGCCAGATAGTGCATACAAATATATATTGGTTGCTGTAGATTCGTGCTCCAGATTTGTGTGGGTCTGGCCACAGCGCTCGGCTGACGCTTGAACTGTTATTAAAGATTTGCACATCTTTGTCGATACATTTGCAGTTGCGGCTTTTCATTCAGACCAGGGCCCTGCTTTTGCCTCTAATGCACCATGGCTTCGTTGGGGGTCCAGCTCCAGTTCTCGTCTCCATTTCATCCCGAGGGAAATTCTGTTGTTGAGCGTTTAAATCGCGATTTAAAGGAATCCTTAACGGCCAGAGTTATAGGTACGGGTCGTAGTTGGCTAGCCCACCTGTATGGAGTACAGAGAGCACTTAATAACTTGCCTCGAAGGTCCCTGGGGGGTCGTACTTCATATGAGTGCCTGTTTGGAACACAAATGTATGTTCCTGATCTAGATTGTCCTGGTGTGGAGAAGGCAGATACGCCCTTTGACATAAATGATCGTGTCACTGTTTTGCAGGATTTACAACAATTCCGTGAAGATAACTCTTCTGCAAGTGCTGCCTCCACAGGAATTAAGGATGAACCAGTAACGCCTACTGGTTGAATTCCCAGGATTGGGGATCTTGTGCGTGAAAAGGTCGCAGTGAAAAAAGAATTTGGTCCTTCTTATCGGGTGCCTGTCCCTGTGATAGGAATCAGCGGCACAAGAACTGTAATTTTACCGCTGTTGCAAGGTGCCAAAGAAAATCGCTTTGTTTCCATTGATAATGTCAAGTTACAACATGTGGCCCATTCTGCACAGCAGACCAAGAGGGACACCCAGTAGTTCCGGAATCCCTCTCACTACTGGGGAAGAAGTCCCGCTGCAGGTGATTTGCACCGATGCTATTTCCTCTCCGGGCTTGGGGAGGGTGGAAGCTGATCTTGCGATTGTTCCACAGACGGCGAATAATTTGGAATCTTTTGATCAAGTTGCTGTACGTTCTAATGATATTACTGAACATGTGGTTTATAGTGTGCCAAGGCGAGAGCCACCATCTGCTTCTTTGTTTACGGTAGCACCTTTTGCGAGAACTGCCTCTGGCTGCTTCAACACCATTGATGATATCGTGTCGGACACCTCGTCCTCGTTACCATCAGCCCATGGTCCACATAAGCTGCTGTGTTGGCTTAAACACAAATATTTTGTTGTTCCTTGGAACTATCTGTGGCTTTTTATGACTGTAATGACTCTTTTCTTGTGGCTGGGATTTGTAGTTACCTTTTTTTTGGTAATACATGGTAATTTTCTTCCTGAACGATCTGACATTGAGCACGTGGAGACGGTGTTGAAACCACATTTTTCGTCTCATATGGTTCGAAGAGACTTGTCCTTTGTGAACATTTCTGCAGTGCCGATTCCGGATGGGATTGTGTGGGATAGAGTAATGTTTGATATATATGGTCCCACTGAAATAATTCAAATACCGTATGTTCTCAAATTATCAATGAATTATATCGTTATACCAGGCATTGTATCTGATGATTGGGATGTAAAGACAGTGGATTCTATGTTGACGGAAATGCAATATTATACTGTCTATGAAAATGAAGATGCTTACCTATTTAGAGATAATTAAGGTGACATGTTTTGCTACAATTATTATGGACACCACTTTATTCATAAAGCTGGTAGCCCTAAGTCGATATTTGAATATATGCAATGGGAACATTGCCCGACTCCTCCACAAGGGAGCTCTAAAACGTATTCTGATAAATTTCCATATTTTTCTGGGCATAATCAACAGAGTGCTAAGTCTTACTATTTTAAAGTTACTCCGCATGCTAATAAGCAAATGTTATTGACAGATACTAAATTACTGTATTCAAATTTGTTTGTATCCAAACTTTCGGTTGAGGGGTATGAATACTGGTCCAAAACTGTTGACTTGAAAAGTGTCTGGGGAACGAAAAATTGGCAAATGCGGGGTAGGGACACATTGTTTAGGGCATGTATTATTCCTGTCCAAATGATTTTCCTAAATGACACTGTACAACAGACTAGTTGTTTGGGCTTAGCAACGATTAGAGATTTGAATTTGCCTAGCATACCTGTCCCTTCCAAATTGAACAATTGGCAGTGATATATTAATGCCACGTTTAGTGAGCTTACAGACTGGGTCCAGAATTGTACGCTTAACACTTCATTGATACGTCCGGGTGAGTGGTTATTGTGGCCCATAGACACTGATGGGTGTCATCAGCGTTTTGTCACCTCTTCGGGGGGGTTCAGGACTAGTAAGGCAGACCCTCGCTACATATCACCAGAACATGCTGATATCATTACTACATACAGCGTGGGAAAACTTTGTCAACAATGGTTGAAGTCATCCACGCTGGATGCAGTTATGACACATCTCACGTTACTGTCTAATGATACTGACTTGCAAGATTTTTTGTCAGGACCAAGAATGCCGCAGAAGAAACATTTTCTATATGAAGTATATAATGAGATTTGGAAGCTTTCACAATAAGAGGCAGCGGCCCGGTTGAGGCAGATTGATCAGGACAATTTGATACAGGCTTTGTCTGTTGTGGATAATGGGATGCATACCCTTTCAGACCGTGTTTACACAATTGACAACGTTGTTTCCTCTGCTATAGACATTATTAAATCTGATATGTCTTCTTTATATCATGGGCAGAGTCAAAACGCGGTCCGTCATGCAGTTGGGTTGGACTCTACAGACCTTGAAGGCAGGTCGCGTTCCGTGGCAGCACATTCGTGCCAGGGAGATATTTATTTCCTTTAATTTGACTCGTCAACAACAGCTGATGGCTAAGAAGGAAGCGACATATGTTATGTTAAATATTGAAAAGTTGGAGAAATTGCCTTTTACTGTTGCTGAGATTACGTCAGCTGAGTGGTTGATTCACAGGGTTATTAATTTGCCTATCTCCACTCTGCAATTTACTTCTTGTTTAAAGCACATTCCGGTGGGTAGATATGAACGGTTGGGAGACAGTTACATACACGAGGTGTTGGAGCTTCCCTTTCTATACAGATGTATTAATGGTTTGAGGGAGGTTTTTCTTAGCGGTAGCGAATGCGAAACTTCTGTCAGCCATTCAATGGTTTGTAAACAGCTGTCTTTGCACGGGGCGTGTAATGCCTCGATTGCTAACTTAGCTTGTTATCTTAAGGGAGTTCCAGTCACGGTAATTAAAAACACTTTCCAGGTGCTTTCAAACGGCAGTTACGTCCTTCTTAACAGTGAACCCTGTTGTGGCATGCGTGCCGGAATAGTTTACGTGGTCATTGTCACCAAGGCCATTACGTGCTGCGGGAATGTGTTGTTTCCCCCCACTCAAATTAGGGAGGTAGCGGACATCTGGCCTCATATTGCTACTTCCAAGGTGAATTTAGACAAGTTGAGTCGACTGAAAGCTCTATTGTTTCAAAAGCATGTGGCCCTTACATCTGCTAGCGAGAACTATGCACTTCAGGTGGCGAGGTCATCGGCGGAAATACAGTCCCTTTTGAATACTAACTTTCCGAGTCACTTTGGTGAACTCGTGGGACGTATATTTAATGCGTCCAGCACTGCTGGAATTGCATATTTTTTCAAAGCCGTTGGTGTTGGTTTTCCTCATACCTTCTCTTCCATATTCGGTTTAATACCTTCGGCTGTTCACTCTATTTTCGGAAGCATTTTTGGGGGATTCCCGATTACTTTGGCTTTGTTGGCTTGGGTTTTGCTGCTGCTGCTGTTCTTCCGCAATGGCTGTCCCACTGCGACGAGATCCCACATTAACGCTCCTGTCAGCGCAGCTGTGTCGTGAACGCATGATGCAGCATTTTGGAGCAACACTCCTGGGACAGTTGGAGTGTGACTGGTCTCTGTCATTCCGACCGGTTTTGGATTGTGTGCAACCCGTGTTTCGGTGCCTTTGGTGCCCGTTTGAACATGCACTGGCTCTTTGTCTCTCACTGCAGCGCCCCCCAGTGGTCGATACTGATCTGTTGATGTTCCCGATTAGGGCTCATTCCCAGACTTGTGCACTGCGGTTGTGTTTGCTTCGTGAGGCAGTTTATGAGATTCCCTTCCTGGAGGAAGATGGTATTGTCTCATTCATAGGCCCTGCATGGGGTGCCGCCCTGGATGGTTCTGGGGCTTTGGAACACACCTGCTTCATGATGATTTTTGGCGTGGATTTTCCGATGTTGACATCTGTCGAAGTGGAGGATCTCCTGCTTTCCGTGGCTTCTGTCTAAGAATTGGATTTTTTTATTTTTTTTGTTAAATTGACATTATATCGAATTTGGCCTTACCGTCACATGCTTCCCAATTTATAATTTGTTTTCTGCTTTTCTGTCCTCTGACCTTGTCGAAATATATTTGATGTATTTTTGGTATCTGGGGCATACTTTTATATTATTGGTACCACTTGCTACTGACAAGGGGAGGGTCTAGTGTGGTGAGTTTTGTGTATCCTTTGCGCATTAGCTTCAGGCTTTAGGCCTTTGCGCACTTTGCCCTGGATGTATTTTATTCCTTTGCTCGCAGCTTAGAGCCTCTGTGCACTTTGCTCTAATTGCTTTTTATTCGGCTTCGTACTGTTATTTTTCAAATAACCAGTTCTACGGTCTTGTTTTATTTTTTATATCACACTGTTTAGCCTACTTCAGCACTGGAGTTCTCAATAACACATTACTGTTCACTCTGTGCTTCAGTCAAGGATACAGTCTGGTACATTGCCGATAGACGTGGTAGGAGTTTAGTCTTTGGCGTTCTTGCGTAGGGACATTTTGTGATCACGCTGACATGTTAGTTATAAAAACACTTCCTTGTCCCAATACATGCGAGAGGGAGATTCCGACCAGGGAACCACAACTAGACTGCCTTGTTGCAGATGCTGAACCAGATCACAGGCCTTTGCTCAGGTATGAGGGTTGATGTCTTCCCAGAGAATCTGAAAGGCAAGTTAGAAGCTTAACATGCCGTGCTCGAAATAGAACTAGCTGAGAGAGAGTAGAAATTGTTAACACCATGATAGCGTTATTCTTATGTTTCACTCTCCTCGTGACTATTTCAATCCTACTGTGTTGTATGGTTCTGGTTATTGCAGCTCATGCCTTAATATCTAAAATGCAGTCGTTTTATTAAAACATTATATAAAACTTAAACTGCCTTTGTCATTTGTATATGAGATCATACTGTAAATGAGAGAGCTGGTTTGGATCTGAGTGACCACGACTTCCCTGAGAAGTTCCAAAGATGTCATGCGCTCGGCTGCCTAATCATCTCTTCCCCTTGGGAGAAATGAGGCACTGCTAGTTAGCCGGAGCAAAACCGGGTTTAGGGTGACAGAGGTCCTTCCAAGTGGGTCAGACTCAGTCCCCCTCACCGTAAACGATCCTGCTGCCTAGAAATACAGTAGTCTCATTTAGGATAATAAGAGCCCGCGCGACAGGGGTAGTTTAGGTTTTGGGGGGTTGCAGTAGTTTTAGGGGCAGGGGTGAGGGGGGGTTGCTGTAGTTTTAGGGGTGGAGTAGGGGGTCGTAGTATTTTTCATTTTTAGGGGTGGGTGGGGGGTTGGGTAGTTTAGAGGGAGTGGGGGTTGCGGTAGTATTAGGGGCGGGACTGGGGGGGTCGGTATTTTTAGTTTTTTGGGGTGGAGGGGTCGGGTAGTTTAGGTTTTAGGGGGTGGGGGGGTCGCTGTAGTTTTAGGGGCAGGGGTGGGGGTATTTTTAGTTTTTAGGGGCAGGGTGGGGGGTCTGGGTAGTTTAGGTTTTAGGGGGGTAAGGGGTCGCAGGAGTTATGGGGATGGGGGTCAGGGTATTTTTAGTTTTTAGGGGCAGGGGTGGGGGTAGTTTAGGTTTTAGGGGTTTTGGGGGGTTGCAGTAGTTTTAGGGGCGGGTTGTTTTTTTTTTTGTTTTTTGGGGCGCGGTGGGGGGTCGGGGCAGTTTTAGGGGGGTGGGGGGGTTGGGGTATTTTTTTATTTTTAGGGGGGTGGAGGGGAACGGTAGTTTTAAGGGTGGGGGTAGTTTAAGTTTTAGGGGTGGGGTCGGGTAGGGGTTGGGTTTTTATTTTTGGGGTGGGGGTCGGTTTTAGGGCTCAGGGTGGGTGGATGGTATCGGGTAGTTTTTAAGGGTGGTGGGGTCGGGGTACTTCTGTTGTTATGGTGGGGGTGATCAACATTATGGGGGTCATTACGACCCTGGCGGCCGGCGGGAAGGTGGTGGTAACACCGCCAACAGGCTGGCGGTGTTCCGCCAGCAATTATGACCGTGGCGGAATTGCCACGGCCATACCGCCGTCCCCTCCAATTGACCACCAGGATTCCGCCTGGCGGTCATAATCCCCGACCGCCAGCCTGTCCGTGGCGGTAAACACCGCCATTGAAAGGCTGGCGGAAAGGGGACTTGGGGTGCCCTTGGGGGCCCATGCACTGCCCATGCACTTGGCATGGGCAGTGCAGGGGCCCCCAGGCATAGCCCCGTCGCGCATTCGGCAGTGAAATGCGCGTCAGGTGCTACTGCACCCGCTGCACATCAGCATTGCCGCTGGCTCTATTACGAGCCGGCAGCAATGTTGATGTGACATTTCCGCTGGGCCAGCGGACGGTAACACTGTTACCGTCCGCTGGCCCAGCGGAAATGTCATAATAAGGAGCCAGGAATACCACCGGCAATGGCGGTATTCTGGCTCCCGCGGCCTCGGCGGTCTTTTTGCAAGACCGCCGAGGTCGTAATGACCCCCTATATCTCTTGATATGTTTTTAGCTATTGCTTTTATGTATTTTAGAAGATTTTTTATCTTGTATTATGCTTTTAGCTTTTAGTACGGAGCATTTTAGCTTTTTTAGGATTTTTCTTCTCTCCCTTTATGGCGTCCTTGTTACAACGTCGTACTTGTTACGGTAATGAGGAGGGTGTAGTGAATCCTAGTTTGTTTTAAAGGGATACAGGAGTTAGCTTAGTGTGAGAAAGTAGCCTCTTTCTAGCCTTGTTACCCCCACTTTTGGCCTGTTTGTGAGTATATGTCAGGGTTTTTTCACTGTCTCACTGGGATCCTGCTAGCCAGGACCCAGTGCTCATAGTGAAAACCCTATGCTGTCAGTATGTTTGTTATGTGTCACTGGGACCCTGCTAACCAGGACCCCAGTGCTCATAAGTTTGTGGCCTATATGTGTTCCCTGTGTGATGCCTAACTGTCTCACTGAGGCTCTGCTAACCAGAACCTCAGTGGTTATGCTCTCTCTTTACTTTAAAATTTGTCACTAACAGGCTAGTGACTAAATTTACCAATTCATATTGGCATACTGGTACACCCATATAATTCCCTAGTATATGGTACTGAGGTACCCAGGGTATTGGGGTTCCAGGAGATCCCTATAGGCTGCAGTATTTCTTTTGCCACCCATAGGGAGCTCTGACAATTCGTACACAGGCCTGCCACTGCAGCCTGCGTGAAATAACATCCACGTTATTTCACAGCCATTTACCACTGTACTTAAGTAACTTATAAGTCACCTATATGTCTAACCTTCACCTGGTGAAGGTTTGGTGCAACGTTACTTAGTGTGTGGGCACCCTGGCACTAGCCAAGGCGCCCCCACATTGTTCAGGGCAAATTCCCCGGACTTTGTGAGTGCAGGGACACCATTACACGCGTGCACTATACATAGGTCACTACCTATGTATAGCGTCACAATGGTAACTCCGAACATGGCCATGTAACATGTCTAAGATCAGAGAATTGTCACCCCAATACCATTCTGGTATTGGGGTGACAATTCCATGATCCCCCGGGTCTCTAGCACAGTACCCGGGTACTGCCAAACTGCCTTTCAGGGGTCTCCACTGCAGCTGCTGCCAACCACTCAGACAGGTTTCTGCCCTCCTGGGGTCCAGGCAGCCCCGGCCCAGGAGGGCAGAACAAAGGACCTCCTCTGAGAGAGGGTGTAACACCCTCTCCCTTTGGAAATAGGTGTGAGGGCTGGGGAGGAGTAGCCTCCCCCAGCCTCTGGAAATGGTGTGATGGGCACAGATGGTGCCCATCTCTGCATAAGCCAGTCTACACTGGTTCAGGGATCCCCCAGCCCTGCTCTGGCGTGAAACTGGACAAAGGAAAGGGGAGTGACCACTCCCCTGACCTGTACCTCCCAGGGGAGGTGCCCAGAGCTCCTCGAGTGTGTCCCAGACCTCTGCCATCTTGGAAACAGAGGTGTTGGGGGCACACTGGACTGCTCTGAGTGGCCAGTGCCAGCAGGTGACATCAGAGGCTCCTTCTGATAGGCTCTTACCTCTCTTGGTAGCCAATCCTCCTTCCTAGTTAGCCAAACCTCCTTTTCTGGCTATTTAGGGTCTCTGCTTTGGGGAATTCTTTAGATAACGAATACAAGAGGTCATCAGAGTTCCTCTGCATCGCCCTCTTCACCTTCTACCAAAGGATTGACCGCTGACTGCTCAGGACGCCTGCAAAACCGCAACAAAGTAGCAAGACGCCTACTAGCAACCTTGTATCGCCTGATCCTGACAGCTTTCTCAACTGTTTCCAGGTGGTGCATGCTCTGGGGGTAGCCTGCCTTCACCCTGCACCAGAAGCTCCAAAGAAATCTCCTGTGGGTCGACGGAATTTTCCCCTGATAACGCAGGCACCAAAAGACTGCAACACTGGTCCTCTGGGTCCCCTCTCATCCTGACGAGCGTGGTCCCTGGAACTCAGCAACTCTGTCCAAGTGACTCCCACAGTCCAGTGACTCTTCAGTCTAAGTTTGGTGGAGGTAAGTCCTTGCCTCCCCACGCTAGACTGCATTGCTGGGTACCACGTGATTTGCAGCTGCTCTGGCTCCTGTGCACTCTTCCAGGATTTCCTTCATGCACAGCCAAGCCTGGGTCCCCGACACTCGTTCCTGCAGTGCACAACCTTCTAAGTTGTCCTCCGGCGTCGTGGGACTCCCTTTTGTGACTTTGTGTGGACTCCTGTTCACTTTCCTTCCAAGTGCCGGTTCAGGTACTTCTGCGGGTGCTGCCTGCTTCTGTGAGGGCTCCCTGAGTTGCTGGGTGCCCCCCTCCCCGTCTCCTCCTCCAAGTGGCAACATCCTGGTCCCTCCTGGGCCACAGCAGCACCCAAAAACCTGTACTGCAACCCTTGCAGCTAGCAAGGCTTGTTTGCGGTCTTTCTGCATGGGAACACCTCTGCAAGCTTCATCGCGACGTGGGACATCCGTCTTCCAAAGGAGAAGTCCCTAGCTCTCTTCTTTCTTGCAGAACTCCAAGCTTCTTCCATCCGGTGGCAGCTTCCTTGCACCCTCAGCTGGCATTTCCTGGGCTCCTGCCCACTCTCGACACTGTCGCCACTATTGGACTTGGTCCCTTTGTCTTACAGGTACTCAGGTTCGGAAATCCACTGTTGTTGCATTGCTGGTGTTTGTTCTTCCTGAAGAAACCCCCTATCACGACTTCTGTGCTCTCTGGGGGTAGTAGGTGCACTTTACACCTACCTTTCAGGGTCTTGCGGTGGGCTATGTTTCTAACCCTCACTGTTTTCTTACAGTCCCAGCGACCCTCTACAAGCTCACATAGGTTTGGGGTCCATTCGTGATTCGCATTCCACTTTTGGAGTATATGGTCTGTGTTGCTCCTATACCTATGTGCTCCTATTGCAATCTACTGTAATTCTACACTGCTTGCATTACTTTTCTTGCTATTACTTACCTAATTTTGGTTTGTGTACATATATCTTGTGTATATAACTTATCCTCATACTGAGGGTACTCACTGATATACTTTTGGCATATTGTCATAAAAATAAAGTACCTTTATTTTTAGTAATTCTGTGTATTGTGTTTTCTTATGATATTGTGCATATGACACCAGAGGTATAGTAAGAGCTTTGCATGTCTCCTAGTTCAGCCTAAGCTGCTTTGCCATAGCTACCTTCTATCAGCCTAAGCTGCTAGAAACACCTCTTCTACACTAATAAGGGATAACTGGTCCTGGCACAAGGTGTAAGTACCTCTGGTACCCACTACAAGCCAGGCCAGCCTCCTACACTTAGCCGTTGGCTTGCAGAACTCGTGCCCCCATCACCTAGTGACTTTTAGCCTACTTTGCCTGCTCTGATTTAACACATTTATTAAATTAATTCTTTTAAAATGGCTGCCTTGTTGTGGCTCAGGCCCATGTTTTGATTTCCCTTATCAGTGCCACTGTGCTAAGGCGTCAAGACCAGGTGACAAATACAAATAAACTGAAGGTGTCCGCGTTAGGGGTTTCCCTCTTCACACTTTAGAGGGAATGTTTATACCAATTACCGTCCCAAGCACGCCTCATTATCTACTGTTTTGAAACTAATTGACATCAGGGGTCTAGGTAGATCTGTATATATACTCCTCACTTTATCAGATAGGGAGAGGGACTCCGACCAGATGCCATCGCTGCTATGGCTGCGGCACGTCACCTTGACACTTACCCAGTCTTCGTGCTCCGGCGGAGTCTGAGCCTGAGACATCATTCCAAGGTAACGAGGGTTGGGGGCTCTTCCCATGGACACGGCATTGGCAGGTTGAGGTTTAGCACACCTAGCAGTCTTCGGGGTTAGAGGTTATACCTATCGACAGGGGTATTAGAACATATCACACACTACACAAGATCAAGTGATATCGCGAGATGGTGGGGGTTTTCATACTAATTACTTTCGTCTTTCCCATTCTATTTCTCGCATTGTTCATTATCCTAATCATTGCAGCCCACGCAACTTGTTGTAGATTGCAGTTCTGATGAAATAAATATCATTGAAACTGTTACTGCATCTTCTTCATTGCCTGTGTATGTCTGAGACTTGTTGTGGATGTGAGAAAGGGGTACTCTCCGTTTAACCACAATATCCCCTGGGATGTCACACTTATGAGTCTGTGCGTAAAGACTGCCGCAAATCACCGCTACTCATTTGGGGTTTAGGTGAGGTGCTGCTTGACAGCCCGGAGGGTTGGGACGACAGTTGCGTTTTGTTGTAGGAGTGACATAGTCGCCTACAAACATAAGTACTGTCCTCCTAAATCAGCAGTCTTGCCCAGAGCAAGAGTCAAAGCTACGACACCTCCATCCAGTTAACTGGCGCTTCCCTCAATATTTCTTAACTAGGGCATCCCTCCATCCAGTTAACTGGCGCATCCCTCAGTCAGCTGGTGCATCCCTCCATCCAGTTAACTGGCGCATCCCTCAGTTAGCTGGCACATCCCTCCATCCGTCTTAACGGGCTCATTGCTGGGATTTCTGTCAGTCTCTGTAGCACCGTGAATGCTCCAATGAGTATCGCTTTACAAATGATTCTCGTCCATTCATGCATGCATTCATTCATTCAATAGTGTTAATATTACGACTTTGAATTAACATTGCACTTATTAACTTTGTCCCGGATGTCTAAGATCATAATTTTGGATATTATTGCCTTTTTCTGTTTGTTTGCAACCTCTTACTTTCTCAATACAAAAATAGCTCATTTGAAGATCTCATATTTCCTCAACAGTGGCATTAGTAATCTCCGTGGCGCGCTTCCTGCTTCCACACTCCACCAATTTCAAGTGCATTCATTTACCATCCGTGAAGTAGGTTTACTCAAGCTTATTAACATGAGCGTTTTTTAGTTACTTCCGAACTCTGGAGCCTGAATGACCACAATTGTGGCAACAACACCGGAGAAGTGAGGAATGGGGGATTCAGTTTGCTACAACCGCAGGTGCTATCAGAGTAAAGTCGGGGTGCACAGGCCAGGCTGTGCGTGGAAGCTTGCGCTCTAACCGCACTGTACTGCGAGGGGACACTTGTAAGAGTGGATTTGCTCACACTTCCCATCACCTATGAATGGACACAGACGCCCTCTACATCCTCCCTCCTAGGTTCATCTTTCCCCAGGACACAAGCAGTGTGCGCCATCAATGCTCTCCCCACACAAACAGCATCCTTGTTATCCACCAGAAACCAGACCGGGGAACTCACAAGTGAGAATGAAGACCAACAGCACAGAGATTTCATTCTTACCCTAAAGTAAGTACCTACCTGGCGGCATCCACCGACTGCTGCGTTGAAGTCCTGGCATGTTGTGTTAGGATGTGCCTACAGTGAAAAGATAAGACATTGCTATTGTGAGCTTTTTTCAATTCTTTTCTGTTTTTTGTTTGTATACGTTTTAAATAGCATTTTAGTTTTTTTCCTGACTGTAATGTTTTTGTACTTTCTATTGAATATACCACATTTTGTTATATTTTAATATATTGTTGTAACGTTCTACTACGTATGGGTGAAGGACGTGCTTTCGAAATATTTTAAAGGTATACAACTATAAAATATGTTATGATTTGAATACTAGACCCCACAATAATAAACTAAGGAATTGGCTTTGTCATCTCTGCTATGGCATGGATTTTATTACTGTGCAAGAGGGAGGTCTGGGGGAGTAAACTGATGAAAATTCATCATATCAGTGAAGTAAATACATCAGACACACAGACTCCAAATTAGAAGGCACGTGTCATGTTGCTTCTGCAACCATGTGACCACCGTAACCAAAAGAAAATTGCACATTGTAAGCACCCACAAAACCTTGATGCACAGGGTATGTAAGCAATGGCAATCCATGAAAACCCATGAAAGCCAATAGCTGAAGTGGGCGGACCCAAAGTCTACTCTCTCTGTACTACATCCTCCATGTACATTTTAAAGGCATTTGTAAGATGAGGTGTAGGAAAGTACCCTCTTTTTGGCATGGTTACCCCCACTTTCTGCCTGCTGTCAATATGCTTGGACTGTTTTCACTGGGATCCTGCTAACCAGGACCCCAGTGATTGTGCTCTTTCCCTCTAAAATTGGTTGCTTATGACTTTGCACACCCCACAATTGGCATACTGGTGCCCAATATTAGTCCCTAGTGTATGGTACTTAGGTAACCAGGGCAATGAGGCACTAGGGGTTCCCCATGGGTTGCAGCATGTATTGTGCCACCCATCGGAGCCCATGTCAAATGTGTCTGCAGGCCTGCCATTGCAGCCTGTGTGAAAAGGTGCATGCAGCCTTTTACCATAGGTCACTGCACCAGGTCACTGTAAGTCACCCCTATGTTAGGCCCGCCTAGCCCAGAGAGCAGGGTGCAGGTTCCTGTGTATGAGGGCACCCCTGCATGAGCAGAGGTGCCCCTATAAACTCCAATTCCATTGCAATGGACTTCGTAAGTGCAGGGAAGCTGTTTTACTGTGTAACTGGACACAGGTTGTTTGATTCCATGCACTCTGAGGGCTCCTTAGAGGACCCCCAGTACTGCTCCTACCAGTCTTCTGGGGTTTTCCAGGCAGCCCGCGCTGCTGCCACCCCTCAGACAGGTTTCTGCCCTCCTGCTGCTTGACCAGCTAAGGTAGAGGACGGCAGAACAAAGGATTTCCTCTGGGAGAGGGAGGAAACTCCCTCCCCTTTGGAAATAGGTGTGAGTAGGCTTGGAAGGGTTAGCCTCCCCAAGCCACCAGTATGCTTTGAAGGGCACATCCGGTGTCCTCCTTGCATAAACTGGTTTGCACCAGTCCAGGGATCCCAGTCCCTGTTCTGGCAGGAAAATGCCCAGGGGTGGTGACCAGAGCTCGTCCAGGTGGCCACTTGGTTCTGCCATCTTGAATCCAAGATGGACAGAGGCCCCTGGGAGCATCTGAGTGGCCAGGCCAGGCAGGTGACGTCACAGCACCCCTCTGATAGTTGGCCACCTTACAGATGACCAACCCCCATTTCAGGGCTATTTAGGGTCTCCCTCTTGGGTGGGTCCTCAGATTCGAGGTGCAGGATTCCAGCAGGACTCCTCTGCAATGTTTACTTAATCTTCCAGCCACTGGAACCGCAACTGGACTCTTCAGGAACCGACAATCTGCAACTCCAGCGACGACTACGCTTTGCAACATTGTTTCTCTGGCTGCTTCCAGCAACTGCAACATTTCCCTGGCTGTGCATTCTCTGAGGTTGACAAAACTCCAGCCTGCACCAAGAAGTAAGAAGGAATCTCCCTCGGAGTGAAGGAGTCACTCCCCTGCAGCTGCAGGCACCAACTGCAATGATGACCAGCTGCGTGGATCTTCTCTCCTCCAGAACACTGTGGATCCTGCATCACAAATGGTGGTCTGGAGTGGTCCCATTTGTCCCCTCTGCCAGCTGTCCAACTTGGGAGACGGTAGGTCCTTGCCTCTCCTTGCAGGACAGTACCCCTGTACACTACAACTCTTGCAGCTACCAAAGATTGTTTGCTCCTGCTCCAAGGGATCTTCAGAATTCATGTAGCCCCACCCCTAGCACTTCTTCCTACCAAGCACAGTCCCCTCTCTGCTGCTCCAACAACATGGGATTCCTCTTCAGGTGTGCTGTGGAGGCCTCACTGTGACTTGCTGTGCCTGCTGCATCCTCTCCTGATGACTCCCCCAACTCAGGGTCACTCCGGACTCCCCTCCTTGGGTTGAGTTCCCTGGGCCTTCCTGGTTTTGTTCAGCCTTGCAACTCATCTTCCTCTTCTTTTGCATTTGCAAAGGCTTGTTGGTGGTCTTCCTGCACCACTGACCCACAGCAGCCTGACATCCAACGTTGGACACCACCTGCATCACTTCAGGGACCCCTCTGCAGCTCCTCTGCTGCTCAGCTGGTTTTCTCCGTGCCCTGTCCACCTTGTCCCGCGTCCACAGAAGGGTGGGTAGTGGCTCCTGCTCAACCAGACACTCCATGATGAACTGGACTTGGTCAGCTTCCTTTGTAGGTCTTCTTTTGCCAGAATCCACCTTTGGGTTCTTCCAATCCGGTCTGAGTCTTTTACAATCCTTTTCATAAGTCCTCCTGTTGTTTTTGGGGAAAACCAGGTACTTACCTCTGCTCTCCTGGTCACTGGGAGTCACTCTGGTACTCAGCTCTTGGAGTTCCAAGTTCCTCCAGCTCCCCTCTAACGATTCCACACCTTTGGATGGGGGACTGTATCTCGCATTCCACTTAGGGCCCACACTATGTTCTAATACTTTTGCCAATGCTTGTTGTTTTTAATGCCCCTTATTGATTGCTATTGTGTACAAATTAGTTTGTTTACTTACCTCCAGTTGGGGGGACTGCCTATTAGTATTCTAGTATTTGTGTTACCACAATAAAGTACCTTTATTTGTGTAACACTGTGTGGTTCTTTCATGTGTGTAAGTGCTGTGTGACTATAGTGGTTTTGCATAAGCTTTGCATGTCTCTTAGATAAGTCTTGGCTGCTCATCCACAGCTACCGCTAGGGAGCCCTGGCTTCCTAGGCACTGTCTACACCACATTAATAGGGGATACTTGGACCTGGTATAAGGCGATCAAACCATGGATGCTCACCACACACCAGGCCAGCTTCCTACATGAGGTTCCAGCACAAATAAAGCTGTCTGTAACAAGAGTTAAAAACACATATTTGAGTCCAAATCCTGACATCCCCTGAGACCATGATTACCTTTATGAACACATCAGCTTCAATATGAATCTTAAAAAAATCTTGCATGTCCGCTTGGACACTGTACCTGACTGCTAAAAAGCTGCTGAAGGTTTGCTTTTAACAATACAATTGGACTCTGCCAATGGTTTGAATACTGACATACTGGAATGTTACCTTGAGTACTTTCAAAAGGGTAAAGGGCGTCTGATGGCTTCAAGATGGCCCTCAGTAGGAGAGCTGCAGCCTGTGATACCACTACTGGCTACCAGTGGGCGCCATAGAGCACCGATTAACATCTTTATCTGTGACTCCTAAGAGTGTCTTCTAGGTGCTTTGGTTGGATTTTGAAGTTATTCAATAATATCAAGCTTTTTCTCTTTTTTTCTTTTATTATTCCTGGCAAGTTAAGTTGGCATGCTCAGATACTGTATTGTTCGTATAATATTATCAAGGTCAAGGGGCATCATCATAGGGCCAAAGGAAATGTTTTGTGATCCTCCAGGAATGTTGATGTTGCTGCTGGTTTAGGGTAGTCACACAGTTTTGCCTTTACATATTATTTTTATTTGGGTTGTATGAGTGGTCATTCGATTCTAGCCTTTGCTTTCTCTTGGTTCTGGCTCAGGATGATCGGCTGACCCCACCGCAGCCAGGGTGTCTGTGTTGGCTTTGGGCCTTCGGTGTCTGTCTGGTGGGGAGTCCTTCTGTCATTAATAGGTGACCACAGCAATAAGCTATGCCTGTTGGAGTGGTGGAACTTTGTCCTGTAGTTGTGTTTGGAGCCCCTGCTGGGCCATCCTGGAGTATAAGAGGTGTGGACAGATGATGTGGATCAGAAGATGGGTAGCGTCAGACTGACATAATTATAATATAATCCCACAGAAACCAGGCGCCTTTCTCCTACATGGTATGCTCAGACCTCTGCCCTCTTTTCAGTCCATATGCATGGGTTTTAGCTCACCTGTCCTTTGCAGACAGTCTCAGCTTAACAATCTCCTTCTATCTGTGTAGCTGACTCACTCCTCCATTTTTTCTGCTGTTGCACAGTCGAAACAATGTGTGAAATGCAAGTTATTGTTTCCCATCAAATGTTTGGGAATTAGTTGTTGAATGAAACCCACAAAAGAAACTTACATGAGAAAGTTAGATGTCAAATGATGATGATGAGAAACGTGCATCTTTTGTGGCCAATACTTTTAATTGGAACACAGACCTAAATAAATGATCATATGCATATCAAGAATAAGCAACAATTTAATGATAAATTGTAACAAAGTTCTACCATGTTACACTATTTGTGATGTTGTAACCAAGACAAAGGGGACAGGACATAGGTCAGGACACCTGCAATGTAAGTCATATGGATGCATACATTCCACAGTACAACACTTTCTACAACTGTGATAGTGAAGCACTGATGCCACTCGCTGATCCAAGTACCTGCATTACCACTGTCATTGACTGCCTTCTTCCGATCTCACGAAACAAACCTATACACTGAAGATCTGTCAACTTTACTGAGCCCAAGCATTCTAACCCATGCTGGAACCAATCCAGATACTAAACTCCCAAACTAGAGCTCCCCTACAGAAAACTGTGGGGAGGGACTCTTCCTGTAAATGTAAGTTATAATGGTTTTGTTGGAGCTGGCCCGCCTCAGTCAACACACTATCCAAGTGCAGCAAGTCAAAAGTGAGATGTTGTGGTTATTGTCATTTCTAAACATCTCTCTCAATCTTTTGAGGTGAAGACTCCAACTGAGCAGACGTCAGACCAGAATCCAACACAGGTCAGAGCACAAGTGACGGAGTACCTTCTCTGCCAAACTGAAGGTGTCCCTACCTCATTTAGAGTCGGCGGACTTTCAGTATGTCGGCGGAGACTTTTCTGTTTCCGCCACACATACACCTCCGATGGCCCAACATAATGATGGCTGCTGGAGACTTTGCCATTTGTCCGCCCACTGTAAGAGGCAGTGAAAGCAGGTCGGACTTGCACATTCATACACACAGAACCAAAGGCATTTTACACAACTGGCCCTAGCGTTCCTCTGCGTTTGACAAGGCACTGGAAGCACACCCGTGTCTTGACAGCTTGTGAAAACATGGTGGGGGGAACAAGACATCATTATTTTTCTGCTAGGTTTTCATTGTTTAATATTTTACCCTTGGAACAATGAAATAACTGTTTTACAGCAATCACACAATGAGGAATTGAGCTGTTTACAGTTTCCACAGCTGAGACAGTGAGATTTAGAGGAGAAGTCAGCAACTTTAAAATGGCCATAAAGAGGACACTGACCGTGTACAATAAGGAAACAAAAACAAAATGTACAAGGGTACAAGGGACCCATTAGAAACAGAGGAAAAAGGGCATTTTTTATTTTGTTTTCTTTTTCAATCATGATGCAGCCTAACTCTTACAACCGTTGAGACATGTACAACTGCAAACACATATAACTGATTGTTTATTAACTGTTGATATGGGGGAGAGGAACAAATATTTTGTTTTGGAATCTTTGACAAGGGCAAATCCCAATTCGTGATGGACACTTTGCTCTCTCTTTGTGCCAAGTCTGATAGTACTTGGGTTCCCCACCTGCCCATTTCACCAGTTCTTTCCTCCACCCACTTCTTGTTGGCACATCCGTGCTCTTCCCCTGCAGTGCAATCTTGTTATTTGGCTAGTACCAGGTCCAGGCTTACAAACCTAGTTGTGTCTCTGATTTTCTTAGGATGCTGCAATACAGGGTATTTCGGATACCCAGATCAGTGATGCAACCCTTTTGTTGCAGAACACTGAACAAGTAAGGCGCCAAATTCAGACATGGCCAAAACATATCCTGAAGGAAAGTGTTAATAGCGTTACACCTAGAGCAATTATCTGATGTGGTACAGAATATTCTACAGATCCTGCTCAGTATTAAATAGGAACAGTGTAGCACGGTATTGGATTAAATTGAAAAAGTGAGTTTGTGGAGCCCGCCTTGGGGTAGCCCAATGCTCCCATCATTGAATCGCAGGGTTTGGCCCGCCATCTGTCTCCCAAACAGCTTTGAGCGCAGTTAAAGGTGTCTTCGTTAGCACCATGAAGTGATTATATAAATGGGTTACTAAAGGGGTGTAAACACCAGTTGTTAGGACAGCTTGAAGGAAGCAAGAAATTCAATACCTAATATTATAGTAGGCATAGTGTTTGTAAAAATTGAGTAGGTTCAATACTCCCGGCTGTAGCATGCACAAATGTGCAGTAGATTCACTGTCTTCGCGCTCTCAACTTTTAAATAAATGAGCAGCAATGGAGGCCTCGAAAACTACAACCAAACTTCAAAAACACTTTTATTTACCCAGAGCCCCAGACTAGGGAATGCTCTACCAGCTATTCAAAGACGTTAAGGTATGTGATAAGGACAGGGGTCAGAAAGAGCACGGTTGTCCTCTGTATTACCTAAAGAGAGACAAGTCCTGAAGTCTTCAGAGATTTGGGAAGAGACTTCCCTCAAAGATGTCAAGGATTTGGGAAGAGGCAACTCAAGAAGACTTTGGAGATTTAGGAAGAGACAACTTCTGATGTCTCTGGTGATTTTGAAAGAGACAACTCCTAAAGATGTCAGGATTTGGGAAGAGACTAATCCTAAATATGTCAAGGATTTAGGAAGAGACTACTCCTAAAGACATCAAGGATTTGGGAAAAGGCAACTCCTGAAGCCTTGCAAATGTCCACCAAACAATGGGTGTCATTACATTTATAGACGGCACTGCTTCAGTAACTTGGAGAGCATGGGGGGCTGTAAGGTAAATGTTGATAAAGCAAGGGAAAATATGTAACTTCTGTAAGATTCCCATTGAAAGATCTTTCAGTCTGTTGTGAATGAGGAAGATCCAAGACTGATGTGGTTGGCCCCTTTCTTTAATGGCACAGACAAGCCCAAAAAAAACAATCAAATGGAATGCACCCGGAGTAATTACCACTGTTTCAGATAAATTCAAACATTTCCATCTATGACTGTATTGCTGTCTTTCTGAGGAAGATGCCATCTTCACGCATTGAAAACTGCCTATTTGGTAGTCCCGGGCTGTATCGCAAGCAATGTGCACATGTGCAAAAAATGGTTTAGTCATCCCTGTTTGAGGAGTAACAGCTGCATTTCTGTGATTTATGTGCAAATTCTGTCGTTTACACAAATACCCTCTATTGTGATTAGCGCAGATGCTCATATTTTTCCTCAGTGCACATCTTATAAAGTTGACCGTAAATTAGAATGATGAAAAGATTCTTGGCATTTTTCACATATTCTCAGCTAGAGACAGTCTCATACATTTTATGCTAATTGATATAGCCCTTTCCACACGCATCGAAAACAGTGCCATCAACACCAAGGAACTTTTCAACATTGTTAAGGAACTCTCCAGCCTGGCTGCCAGTGAAAACAACATCACACCCTCACAGGAGCTTCTGTGACAGCCTTGCCCACTTCTTCCATGACAAGATCAGAAACTTCAAATCCCAACCCACACATACGGACTTCCTCGACAGATACACCACCATTGTAATTGACACAAACCATATAATGAGCACCTGGAACATCCCCTCTACCCAGGACATCACCTCCACTATGAAATCCATCCACTCATGAGCTCCCACAGACCCATGCCCGCTCTACATCATCAACCTTGGAAACCAAAGGTTCGGCCAGGAACTCACCACCCTGTTCAACACCTCTATCAACACTGCAACATTTCCTGATGCCTGGAAACATGCTGAAGTCAGACCTTTACTCAGAAAACCCTCCGCCGACCTCAGCAAACCCCAAAACTACCCGCCAATCTCCCTTGTACTGGAAAAGATCATCGACAAGCAACTCATGACATACCTGGAGTAGAACCAACTACTCAATGCCTCCCAATCCGGCTTCCACAGCAATCACAGCACCGAAACTGCCCTGATTGCAGCCACCAACAATATCTGAACCCTCCTCAACTGAGGATGAACAGCAGCTTTGATCCTCTCTGACCTCTCGGCAGCCTTTGGCACCATATCCCACCACATGCTGACCGAAAGACTCCACCACATCAGCATCCAAAGGGAATGCGCTAAGATGGATCACCACCTTCCTCACTGGAAGAACCCAGAAGATCTACCTCCCACCTTTCATCTCTGAGCCCAAGGAGATCACCTGTGGTGTCCTGCATGGCTCATCCCTCAGCCCCACGTTCTTCAACACATATATGACACCGCTGGCCAACATCGTCAGATCCCAGGTCTCAACATAATTTCATAGGCAGATGACAGTCAACTCATTCTCTCACTCACTGACGACCCCTCCACCATGAGAACCAGCTTACACAGATGCATGACAAGAGTGATTGGAGCTGATTGGATGAAGAACAACTGCCTGCAGCTGAACACAGACAAGACAGTAGTTCTGATCTTTGGCAACAGCAGCAACACATGGAACGGCTCCTGATGGCCATCAAACCTAGGATGCACACCCACTCCCTCTGACCATGCCAGAAACCTCGGAATCATCCTTGACAACAAGTTCACCATGAAATCACAGATCAACGCTGTCTCCTCCGCTTGCTTCCTCACTTTACGCATGCAATGTAAGATCTTCAAATGCCTAACTCTACACAGGAGACGCACCGTGACACAGGCCCTCATCATCAGCCGAGTGGATTATGGCAACGCCCTCAAACGTAGGAATCTCCCCATCTCTCCTACAGAAACTTCAGACCATACAGAACGCCACAGCCAGACTCATCCTTGGCCTTCCCGGATGAACCAACATTACACCCCACTTTAGCCAACTCCACTGGCACCACATACAGAAGAGATGCCAATTCAAGCTGTTGACCCACACACACAAGGCTCTACACAACCAAGGACCAGCATACATTAACCACCACCTGAACTTCCACCAACTGTTCCTTCCTCCATTTCTCTTGCCCATACTCCCCACATCTACCGAAGCAGAAGTGGAGGATGCTCCTTCTCTCCCATCACAGCAAAAACCTGAAACAGCCTCCCCACGCACCTCACTTCCGGAATTCCAAATGCCCCTCAAGACATGGCTGTTCGAATAGGCCTCAGGGAACTGCAAGCGCCCCCAGGTACCCTATTGGGTGATTAGTGGCGCTTTATAAATCCTGATTGATTGATTCAAAATTTAAAATCTGTGCATCTGCACTGGTCAAAAGTGAGGGCTGTAAATTAGGCGAATAAATCAGAGAGAAGCAGCTTCATCTGTGGTAATGGAGGCAACAACCTGATTTTTACACAGGCTCCAGCACCTCCTAAATCCCACCCCACCTGGACTGACCTGTCTGGAAGAACAGGATGCACCAATGTGGCCTCTGCATTCGTCAGTGCAGTTGCAGTACCAGGGCTGGGCTACATTGGAACTGCATGAAGACGTGTGACCTTCTAAGAATTTGTGAAATTAACCTGGAATTGACAACTATTTATTCTAACATCAAGGCTTCCAGAAATGTGTGCGGGTTCCAAGTAAAAAGCTACATGTGGGACCCCACTGCTACCATTTATGCAGGCAGCATGAGCGCCTGATTGAAAGTATAAAAATGTCCTCTAGGAAAAGAGAACAGGTAGTTCTACTCTATATTTTTTATAGAGAATTCATTGCCACCTAGGGAAAATTCCCCTGATATTTGACTTGTCATAGTTCAAAAATATTAATAAACAAATGTTAAGCTTGCTTTTAAAATCTGTAAATAGATGGTGGAGAAGGAGCAGGAGCACAGGGTCCTGCAAACGTGCATGTCCTGGAGCATAATGCACCTGTGACCCTCTGCCGTCTCTTGGGGGTTCAACAGCTTAGACACCCCGTCTCTTGGAGGGGGGGGAAACTAACAACTTATACATCATTACCAAATCAATCATGATTGAATTATGAGAGGAGGGTCTCTCTTTTAGATGGAGAATGACCTCTTCACTCGTCCAAGGATATATTTGCAATTCCTTGTTCCCAGTGGTTTGATGAGTTAGAGGGCGTGAATATTTACATACCACAATCTCCCGTCTCTTGGTTCTGTCTACTCCATGTGTCTGTAGATGATTTATCTAAAAAATAGGTTTTTCAGATTCTTTCTAAGACATTGAGAAGATCCCCTGACAGGCCGGTAGGCTGCTCCCGGGTTTGCCTCCCCAGATGTACAATAACCTTCCAGTTGATGTTTGATGCTTTACCCTTGAAATTGTCATGAGGTGGTTATTGAGAAATGAAGATTCATTGGGTAATCTTATCATCAAGATAAATAGATGGGTAGCAACACATATCACTGTCCTACTTGTTTCAGGTTGAGTTAAATTCTCAGCCAACTGGAGTTTGTTGAAGAGGCCCTGGGATGACCAGCATCCATACCATCACGGCTGAAATTGGCAAGTGACTTCCCCACCATTTGTTAATTATCTTCAAGGATGAACTGGACGATAGGCCAGAGCACAAACAGATGGGAAAATACTGCGTAGGAAACTGTTAGCTTAAAAAAGGAGCCAGAGGAGACAAGCTTACTGTGAGTGTGGAGAGGCCAAGATGCCATGTCATGGAAGAGGGAGGGGTGGGAGTCACCATTTACCAGTGGGGAGAACCCTGTCCTTTTCTACCTCATGCAATGGATAAAGGTCAGACCTTGAAAGATTGAGATGGTAGCCTTTGCTTATTGGATTGATGAGGTTTATGATTAGGATAAACTAACTCTTGGTGGAATTTTTAACTTACTCATTCGAGTTCAAAGTTCATCTTAGCTCCCGAGACAGACTATAGGTGCTTAGGGTCTGCTGTATCAACAGTCATAATCATTAACATTTTGGAAGTGGGGCTAGGAGGGTCTTACCTGATAAAGTGTGCCATTGGGATCCACTTTTTGCAAACTCCGGCAAGGATTTGATGCCCCCCAATTCTCTGAGGTCATTGTTACCCGTGCCATGTCTTTCTGCGGTCCCTTGGACTCATGGAATACACCCATGATGGGCATTTTCACACTATGGTTGACACTGTGGCAGGCCGTACAGCCCTTGACCTGGCAATCCTCCAGGATTTGGGCTTTTCTCGGGTTATGGCCAGTTCTGTTATAGCGGCCTCGTGAGGCCATGACCTGGAGTATGCTGGAAGGTGTAGGATATTCCTGCTCCTGGTTGTAGCCACAATCACATTGGCAACTACTCTTGTAGATTCTGCTCTCTATACCATTGTCTTCTTTTGGAGTTTTTATGTTGTCAGGATATTGGTGACCTTTCTCTTGGTTTTGTCCATCCACTGGGTTCCATTTGTTTGTCAAATACTTCCCTTGGTCTTGCTTCCCCGCTTCCATGCAAGTTTTAGGCTGTCTCTCATGTTCTTTCTGTCTCCCTCTCTCTGTCTCCCTCTGAGCCTTGGTATTCGAGATGTTTCTCTCAAACTGGGATGCCATGAGCTGTATGCAGCCGTCCTGGCCCATACCCTGGCACGCTTTGGTTAATGGTTTGGCCTCCCTTCCAGAATAGTGTGATATTGACTGTTGTCCTTTTGGCACTTGATGAACAGCAGGCTTGGGTTCCTTGCCTTCATAGAGGGCTTCAGCATTTTCATAAAGGTAGTTTTCCATAGCAACCTGTGGTGGCTGTGATTGCAAGGATGTTTCACTCACGCTTTTCAGTTTTCCATCGAAACATGTGTTCAGCTTTACAGCAGCATTGGCATTGACGTTGAAAATAGAGGTCCTCTCTATGGCATTTTCAGGGTATTTTGCATAGGTGCTTTTGTTGCATTTAGAATACTCTTGGTTTCCACTGAGTGTGTTCACCTTGCTCTCACAGTGGCTGTTATGTGATTCTTTTTGAACTTGCACTTCTGGCCTCTTATCCATGGGTCTGTACCTTAAACATCCTTGGATGGACCGAGACAGATCTAGAGAGATGACATTTTTACAAGGAGACAAGGAATACAATGGAGTCAGAATTTGATAGCCTTTTGTAAGTTATGCAGTTACACAGTTAACAATTTGCATGCAAATAGCTGTCCAAATCTTCACCTAACTAATGGTTAATTGGTACGTAAACAGAGCTACTTCCACAAAAGGCCAATTGGAGAGGTGGATCTGGTGAAAGATACATACCACAAGTTGAAGGCTCCCCCTCCATACTACACCACAAGGGTGGAAGATGATAGACCAACAGACTCAGCACACACTTCTGGCACACTGGAATCAGGTAAAGGACCAAGAAGGTGTCTGATTAGCAAGCCTTTCTCATCTTCTAAATTGCCTTTTTTTCTTGAGTTCTTTTTTGTTATTTTTTTTACCTGTACCATCTGCAACCAATAAAACTTTGTGACTATTTATAAGACATTATAAATCATCCACACACCATGAGGTTGTGGAAGCTTCAACTCGCTTCCTGCATCTCCTTGAGTATTTCTTGAATTCAGGGATCGTGGTGGCTCCTCCTCACCTGTCATCCCTGTCAATCATGTCCCACTGAGGAGACCTGATGAGATAGGATCTAACGCACTCACATCTCACTATCTTTCCAATGTGGAGCTCTAAGGAAAGACATGCTACTGGCCTCAACCTGCAATAGAAAGTAGCCCAATTTGCCTGATCCATTTTGTGGTCACCTCTTGCACCACTACTGTTAAGTACCATTTTGTTTATGTGTCACATTTTGATGAGTTTACCTGTACAACTGTGTTAGTTCCAGGTCCACAACACTGATAACCTGACAGGTTTTCCAACAAGGTAACTATGAACTAACTAAACACTTACACAGTCAATCCCTCTCTCCCTCCCCCATAGTTCCTCTCTGACCCAGAGGCCCCTAAAATCTTGCTGATATCTCTTCATAATAGTTTCTGGGCTTTGGCCCATCGTTCACATCAGTGTGAGATCTCCCTCGATTTACTTCAGTCCTTAGTATGTCATAATTTTTCCATCCCCTTATGATCTACTGTCCCTCCCCACCCCGATTTCCAGCTGCATTCTTTTGATAGCTTAATGCCTGTTTTTAAGTACACTCCAGGGGTGGGGGTTGTAGAATGCACAGCCCAGCAGGCTGAGGATGGCAAAGTTACCTACTGGGTAGTTTCTGCTATGGCCACCACCTGCACCTACATCATGGAGTACCAGTCAGATAGATACTATATTGGTGTTGACATTAACTGTTACTCCCTATGAATGAAGGTTTAAGATGGGTGCTTACCTACTTTACTGACTGTCTTCTCCCTCGTGTCTGAGAGCCATGCTTGGCCTTCAGCTAGCTTGATCAGGCCCACAGCCCATCGTCTTCAGTCGATTTATTTTTATTTCTAATGCTGGTAGTGTGGAAGCTCTTACTGGCTTGAGGACTTTCCAGTAGGCCTGCCAGCTCTTGAGGAAAATTCTCCTCTTTGGAGGTCTTGGAATCCCATCTCTTTCTGCTCTCTAGGATCGCTGCACCTGGGTAGTAGGCAGACAAAGGATAGCTCCCTGCTTCATTACTCATTGGCACAATAATGTCAGTCTCGAGGACACTGATTCAGCTTTGGAAGCATCTGATGGTCGAAGCCTTGATGTGCAGCATCTGCACAAGTTGCTGGCCCATTTCTTCTTCAGTTGCTGCAGGGGCGGGATCTAAGCTCAGGGCCATCTCAGAGGAGAGGGGACACCATAACTTGACAGTCAACAACTTTAATTCTGAACCCTCAAACTCCTGTGAGGTGAGGAGGGATCCAGTAGTGAGTCTTGGTGGAAGGGAGAGCACCCTAGTACATGGTAGGGCAGAAGACCATAGAGGACTCACAAGATTTGTCCCATTGTCTTTCTAGGTGGTGATGTTCCTAATTCATTAAACAATGTCACAAAGACCATTAACATTTGGATGTGATTGCACTGATAAACTCCCTGTTGGGACGAAAAAGTCCTTAATGGACGTACACCCCTGCCCTGAGTGCCCAACTGTACTAAAATCTGGATCCCTAATGCTGATTTTTAGTGTCAGAGGCAAACACAGATCATGTGTGTGCGCCATAATATAGGCCTGTCTCATGGATTGCAGTCTTTTTGTACCGGTAGGGGTACCCAAAGCCCTACCCTCATAGTAGTATTTATTAACTATTAAAAATAGCTCCAAAAACTTAGATAACACACTCATATAAGGTATCAATGTTGTAGAGGTGCCTCAGTTTGAAATCAGTAATGATACATTGAGTCCTTGCATTCAATTTCAGTGCATTTATTGACAGTAGTTTAACTTAAGAATCTGTGAAAATCATATTCTGTGTAGAGAGCTTGAAGATATGGAAGAAAACATCTGACACGTGTTGCGCCCCCTTGTGGTAGATTCACCTGGGGCTTTTTCAAGGCTGCAAATAGTAAGTAGTGATTGAATCAAACAGTGAAGCAGTACAATAATAAAAAAGAGTGCAAAGTAAGAATACCATTGTAGGAAGGTGGCCCTGTATGTACTATTTCAAAGTGAGAAATAGTGTGCACAGAGTCCAAGGGTTCCCCTTAGAGGTAAGATAGTGGCAAAAATAGATAATTCTAATGCTCTATTTTGTGGTAGTGTGGTCGAGCAGTAGGCTTATCAGAGGGTAGTGTTA
Organism: Pleurodeles waltl; assembly: GCF_031143425.1. Lineage (NCBI taxonomy): Eukaryota > Metazoa > Chordata > Amphibia > Caudata > Salamandridae > Pleurodeles > Pleurodeles waltl. Next base: position 1,126,969,314 of record NC_090439.1, read on the forward strand.
AGCATTTGTTGTACACACACAGGCAATAAATGAGGAACACACACTCAAAGACTTACTCCAGGCCAATAGGTTTTTATATAGAATAATATATTTTCTTAGTTTATTTTAAGACCCACAGGTTCAAGATTTACAAATAATACTTCAAATGAAAGGTATTTCACTCAGGTATTCTAGGAACTTTGAATAATCACAATAGCATGTACAGTTGTGACAAAAATGGCAATAAGCTATTTTGAAAGTGGACACAGTGCAAAAATCAACAGTTCCTGGGGGAAGTAAGTATTTGTTAAGTTCACAGGTAAGTAAAACACTTACTGGGTTAAAAGTTGGGTCCAAGGTAGCCCACCGTTGGGGGTTCAAGGCAACCCCACAGTTACCACACCAGCAGCTCAGGGCCGGTCAGGTGCAGAGGTCAAAGTGGTGCCCAAAACACATAGACTTCAATGGAAACATGGGTGCCCCAGTTCCAGTCTGCCAGCAGGTAAGTACCCGCGTCCTCGAAGGGCAGACCAGGGGGTTTTTGTAGGGCACCGGGGGGGACACAAGCAGGCACAGAAAGTACACCCTCAGCGGCACAGGGGCGGACGGGTGCAGAGTGCAAACAGGCGTCGGGTTTCAGATATGAATCAATGGGGAGACCCGGGGATCTCTTCAACGATGCAGGCAGGCACAAGGGGGGGCTCCTCGGGGTAGCCACCACCTGGGCTAGGCAGAGGGTCGCCTGGGGGTCGCTCCTGCACTGGAGTTCGGTTCCTTCAGGTCCTGGGGGCTGCGGGTGCAGTGCTGGTTCCAGGCGTCTGGTTCCTTGTTACAGGCAGTCGCGGTCAGGGGGAACCTCTGGATTTCCTCTGCAGGGGTCGCTGTGGGGGTTCAGGGGGGGTCAACTCTGGCTACTCACGGGCTCGCAGTCACCGGGGAGCCCTCCCTGAAGTGTTAGTTTTCCGCAAGTCGAGCCGGGGGCGTCGGGTGCAGAGTGGAAAGTCTCACGCTTCCGGGGGGAAACGTGAGGTCTTTAAAGTTGCTTCTTTGTTGCAGAAAGTTGCAGTTTCTTGCACAGGGCCGCTGTTCTCAGGAGCTTCTTGGTCCTTTAGATGCAGGGCAGTCCTCTGAGGCTTCAGAGGTCGCTGGTCCCTGTTGGATGCGTCGCTGGTACAGTTTTCGTCGAAGTAGGGAGACAGGCCGGTGGGGCTGGGGCCAAATCAGTTGTCATCTCCGTCTTCACTGCAGGGCTTCAGGTCAGCAGTCCTTCTTCTTCTTTAGGTTGCAGGAATCTATCTTCTTCAGTTCTGGGAGCCCCTAAATACTGAATTTAGGGGTGTGTTTAGGTCTCGGAGGGCAGTAGCCAATGGCTACTGTCCTTGAGGGTGGCTACATCCTCTTTGTGCCTCCTCCCTGTGGGGAAGGGGGCACATCCCTAATCCTATTGGGGGAATCCTCCTTCTACAAGATGGAGGGTTTCTAAAAGTAAGAGTCACCTCAGCTCAGGACACCTTATGGGCTGTCCTGACTGGGGGGTGACTCCTCCTTGTTTTCCTCATTATCTCCTCCAGCCTTGCTGCCAAAAGTGGGGGCAGTGGCCGGAGGGGCGGGCATCTCCACTAGCTGGGATGCACTGTGGCGCTGTAACAAAGGGGGTGAGCCTTTGAGGCTCACCACTAGGTGTTACAGTTCCTGCAGGTGGAGGTGAGAAGCACCTCCACCCAGTACAGGCTTTGTTCCTGGCCACAGAGTGACAAAGGCACTCTCCCCATGTGGTCAGCAACATGTCATGTGTGTGCAGGCTGGCAAAAACTAGTCAGCCCACACTGGAAGTCGGGTATGTTTTCAGGGGGCATCTCTAAGATGCCCTCTGGGTGTATTTTACAAAGAAGTGCACACTGGCATCAGTGTGCATTTATTGTGCTGAGAAGTTTGATACCAAACTTCCCAGTTTTCAGGGTAGCCATTATGGTGCTGTGGAGTTCGTGTTTGACAGACTCCCAGACCATATACTCTTATGGCTACCCTGCACTTACAATGTCTAAGGTTTTGCTTAGGCACTGTAGGGGCATATTGCTCATGCACATATGCCCTCACCTGTGGTATAGTGTGTAGGAGGCTGGCCTAGCTTATAGTGGTTATCTTGTGGTACTTACACCCTGTGCCAGGTCCAGTTATCCCTTATTAGAAGAATAGAGGTGTTTCTAGCAGCTTAGGCTGATAGAAGGTAGCTATGGTAGAGCAGCTTAGGCTGAACTAGGAGACATGCAAAGCTCCTACTATACCACTTATATCATATAGCACAATATCATAAGAAAACACAATACACAGAGTTACTAAAAATAAAGGTACTTTATTTTTATGACAATATGCCACAAGTATCTCAGTGAGTACCCTCAGTAAGAAGGTAAGTAATATACACAAGTTATATGTACACAGACCCAAAACAGGTAAGTAAAGTAAGAAAAGTAATGCAAACAGTGTAGAATTACAATAGGATGCAATAGGTGAACATAAGTCTAGGGGCAACACAAACCATATTCTCCAAAATTGGAATACAAATCACGAATGGACCACAGACCTATGGGAGCTTCACTGGGACTGTAAGAAAACAAGAAAAAAGTGTCCAAGATACCCCACCCCAAGACCCTGAAAAGTAGGAGTAAAGTACACCTACTACCCCAAAAGGACACAATAGTCGTGATAGGGGGATTCTGCAAGAACCACAAACACCAGCAAAGCACTGAAGATGGATTCCTGGACCTCAGGACCTGCAAGGCAAGGGTACCAAGTCCAAGAGTCGCGACAGTGTCCAGGGGGGGCAGGAGCCCAGGAAACCCCGGATGAAGGTGCAAGGAAGCTGCCTCTGGATGGAGGAAGCTTATGATTCTGCAACAACGAAGAGAGCTAGGAACTTCTCCTTCGGATGGAAGATGTCCCACGGTGTGCTGAAGGTTGCAGATGTGTTCCCATGCAGAAATACTGCAAACAAGCCTTTCTAGTTGCAAGGGTCTCGGCAAAGGTTTTTGGGTGCTGCTGGGGACCAGGAAGGACCAGGATGTCGCCCCGTGGAGGAAGAGACAGAGGGGGCGCTCAGCAACTCACAGGGCCTCACAGAAGCAGGCAGCAGCCGCAGAAGTACCCGAACAGGCACTTAGAAGATTTGTGAACCAGAGCTGGCTCAGAGTCACAAAGAAGGGTCCCACGACGTCGGAGGCCAACTCAGAGGGTTGAGCACTGCAGGAGGGAGTGCTGGGGACTTAGGCTAGGCTGTGCATGAAGGAAATCCTGGAGGAGTGCACAGGAGCTGGAGCTGGAGCAGCTGCAAATCACGCAGTACACAGGTTTGCAGTCTAGCGTGGGGAGGCAAGGACTTACCTTCACCAAACTTGGACTGAAGGATCACTGGACTGTGGGAGTCACTTGGATAGAGTTCCTGTGTTCCAGGGACCACGCTCGTCAGGTTGAGAGGGGACCCAGAGGACCGGTGATGCAGGCTCGACCCACAGGAGATTTCTTCTTGGCTTCCAGTGCAGGGTGAAGGCAGGTGACCCCCAGAGCATGCACCACCAGGAAACAGTTGAGAAAGCCGGCAGGATGAGGTGCTACAATGTTGCTGATAGTCGTCTTGCTACTTTGTTGGGGTTTTGCAGGCGTCCTGGAGCAGTCAGCGGTCGATCCTTGGCAGAAGTCAAAGAGGGAAGTGCAGAGGAACTCTGGTGAGCTCTTGCATTCGTTAGCTGAAGAATTCCCCAGAGGAGAGACCCTTAATAGCCAGAAAAGGAGGTTTGGCTACCAAGAAAGGAGGATTGGCTACCTAGAGAGGTAAGATCCTATCAGAGGGGGTCTCTGACGTCACCTACTGGCACTGGCCACTCAGAGCAGTCCAGTGTGCCCCTAACACTTCTGTTTGCAAGATGGCAGAGGTCTGGGACACACTCGAGGAGCTCTGGGCACCTCCCCTGGGAGGTACTGGTCAGGGGAGTGGTCACTCCCCTTTCCTTTGTCCAGTTTCGCGCCAGAGCAGGGCTGGGGGATCCCTGAACCGGTGTAGACTGGTTTATGCAGAGATGGGCACCATCTGTGCCCATCAAAGCATTTCCAGAGGCTGGGGGAGGCTACTCCTCCCCAGCCCTTCACACCTATTTCCAAAGGGAGAGGGTGTAACACCCTCTCTCAGAGGAAATCCTTTGTTCTGCCTTCCTGGGCCAGGGCTGCCTGGACCCCAGGAGGGAAGAATCCTGTCTGAGGGGTTGGCAGTAGCTGCAGTGGAAACCCCGGAAAGGCAGTTTGGCAGTACCCGGGTTCTGTGCTAGAGACCCGGGGGATCATGGAATTGTCCCCCCAATACCAGGACGGTATTGGGGTGACAATTCCATGATCTTAGACATGTTACATGGCCATGTTCGGAGTTACCATTGTGACGCTATACATAGGTAGTGACCTATGCATAGTGCACACGTGTAATGGTGTCCCCGTACTCACAAAGTCCGGGGAATTTGCCCTGAACGATGTGGGAAAGAACACTGGTGCTGGGGCCTGGTTAGCAGGCCTCAGCACACTTTCAAATCATAACTTAGCATCAGCAAAGGCAAAAAGTCAGGGGGTCTCCATGCCACGGAGGCATTTCCTTACAACCATCATAGAATAAACCATTACTTCAGTGATAGAAGAGAAGAAGATGGCAAGAAGGAAAAACTATAGTCCCGTATTCCTCACCCTATGCAGCGAAATAACCTGTAACAGGGTGTCCATAAAGGAAAGAAGGATACATGCTTGTAGGATTGTGAGGATTTTAAAAGACTGTTGCTAGCAAAGAGAAAGGAGTGATTTCTATCCCATTAGTATTTGTGTATTAATGAAAATTGCTCAAAGGAATGTATATAGTGATCAATAAAATAGAGATAAATAAGTATCATACCTAAGATTTTTTCATAATAAAACGTCCATTCATAGATAATTGTGATAAATCTGAATGAAAACATTAAATCATAAAGACCTATTCCCCTCATTAATTATAAACAAATATGATACAATCTTGTAATAGAAAAAATATTTTGGGCAAAACAGTCAAATATTGCAGGAATTATATAATTTTCCCTATTGAAACACTTATGAAGCCTTATGAGGTGTTAAGAACCAAACCATCTCGGTGTATTCCTTAATCCTTTTAACCCCTAGGGTGCCTTGGACGAGGTGATCTCGTCCAAGGCACCAGTTCCCGGGTGCCTTGGACGAGATCACCTCGTCCTGCACCTGGGAACTAGAGGGAGCGCTAGCGCTCCCCCCTTGGGCTTCCCACCCCCCCCCTCGGTCGTGGATGGAAGGGGAAGCCCTTCCCCTTCCACCCCCGGCCCCTCCCTCGGCAATCCGATGATGTCAGCGCGCACAGCGCGCAACGTCATCAAATATTGCTGAGGGACGCGCTGGAAGCCATTTGCTTCCAGAGCGTCCAGGAGAAAGGTGAGTCCTTTCTTCTTTGAGGGTGGGGGGAACAGACACGGGCGGGAAAGGAAAGGGTTTTTCCTTTCCCCCGGTGCCTGTTTTCTGTGGATTCCTGCTCCAGGATCGCGGGCCCCGCAGGAATCCCCACTAGGCACCAGGGATTACACTTTGTAGTTAATTTTGGGGGGGCGACCCCTTGGGCAAGGGTCACTCCCATTGGGGGGCATTTTTTTCCTTTTCGGCCCCCCCTGGGGGCAGATCGGCTGATTTTTCGGCCGATCTGCCCCGAGGGGGGGGGGGGGGGGGGCGAAAAACCCCTAGACACCAGGGATGTTACTTATTGTGCACATTATTTGGATCGATCCCTTGGGCAAGGGTCGCTCCCATTGGGGGGCATTTTTTTCCTTTTTCAGCCCCCCCAGGGGCAGATCGTCGAATTTTCAGCCGATCTGGCCCCGGGGTGGGGGGGAGCGAAAAACCCCTAGACACCAGGGATGTTACTTATTGTGCACATTATTGGGAGCGACCCCTTGGGCAAGGGTTGCTCCCATTGGGGTGCATTTTTTTCCTTTTGGGCCGAAAAACCCCTAGACACCAGGGATGTTAGTTATTGTGCACATTTTTGAGAGCGACCCCTTGGGCAATGGTCGCTCCCATTGGGGGGTAATTTTTTTTCTTATTTCGCCGCCCTGGGGGCAGATCGGCCAATTTTTTGGCCGATCTGTCCTGGGGGGTGGGGAGCGGCGAGGGCAAAAACCACTAGACACCAGGGAAATTATTTTCTTTGTTGTAGGGCAGTGACTCCTTAGGAAAGGGTCGGTGCCCCAGGGGCAATCATTTTTTTATATGTTTCGGCTCCCCCTATCTAGATAGGCCATGTTTTGGGCCGATCTGGCCCCTGGGGGTGGGGAGTCGAAACCCACTAGGCGCCAGGGATTGTGAGGTGTGTGTGTGTTTTGTGTGTTTGGGGGCACCCCTTGGGCAAGGGTCGCCCCCCAAAGGGGGGAAATTTCGTATTGGCTATCTCTGCCCCCCTTGGGGGCAGAGGGGCCTATTTTTAAATAGGCCCATCTGCCTCCAAGGGGGGCAGAAACCACCAATACAGCAGGGATTTTTTTTTTGGTTCCCCTTTTTTTGTTTAGTGCTGGGGGTGCCCCCCGTTTGCCCCCTTTGGCAAGGGTCGCCCCCTAAAGTGGGCACAGAGCTGTTGGCCATTTCTGCCCTCCTTGGGGGCAGATCGGCCAATTTTTTTACGCCCATCTGCAGAATCCACTTAGGCACCAGGGATCTTGTGTGTGTGTTTTGTGTGTGGGGGGGCGGCGGCACCTTTGGCAAGGGTCGCCCCCCTTGGAGGCAGATCAGCCTATTTTTTTTTTAGGCCCATCTGCCTGCTAGTTGGGCAGAAGCCACTTAGGCATCAGGGACAATTTCTAAGTTCTTGGTGGAGGGGTGTTTGTCAACTGGCGAAGTATTTGTGTTTGTGATTATAACAGTTTATTTCTTCTTTTTGTTCTAGTTCAAAGCTTTTGCTTCCTTTGCTGTGGATCCTTGCGGTTTTGGCAGTAGTTGTCCTGCGGTTTGCATAGTTGCATGTTTTAGGTAAGTGAAAGCAATTTACTCCAAAGAAGTATTGTTGACATGCATGAATGACATGTTTGTAGGTTGTGTACTAAATGCAGTGTTGTGTGTTTGAAATTGTCCTTAGATTTGAGCACAATGATATTTGTGTTGTCATATGTCTAATTTTCTTTTTTCTTTTTTCTTTTTTCTTTTTAGTGGGATATCATTGGTGATTGCTGTGTCTGTGCAGAGTAGTTGCTTGGTGAGTAGCTTTTTCAGGCAAGTGAGTGGTATAGTTTTTTTAGTACATAACTCTTTGTGATAAAGCTACACTTTGTTTATTACTTATTTTAGTGCTAGTTGTTGTTGGCAATCCATTTGTTGTTAGTGAGGATCATGGCTAGCCGCAGAGTGACCGCTCAGCAGGTGGTTGGTATGCTCTTTGAGTCGTCTTCAGACCATGATTACAAGACTGACTCTGCATCTGAGGCAGAAGAGGAAGCAGGAGATTCTGGAAGTGAGTTTTCTGTCCGAGAGTATTCTTCTGATGAGGAAGCTACTCTCAGTGCAGATGAAGGGCCTGTGTTAGAGGAGGACATTGATGTGCCAAGAGTGCAGCAGCCTGGGGCTGAAGGGTTTCCCATTAGAAGACCTGACACCTGGATTGCCTCAAACATGGAGCAGCCACAGTTACCTGCATTTACTGGTCTCCCAGGGTGTAGAGTCAATACGGAAAACTTTTTGCCTGTCCATTTCTTTCACTTGTTTATGGACGATGTATTTTTGGAAGAGATTGTGGAGCAGACTAATTTGTATGCAGAGCAATATTTGCGGGACAACGTTGCCAGACTTAAGCCTCAGTCTAGAGCTACTCAGTGGGTTCCCACATATCTGGAAGAGATGAAAAAGTTTTTAGGTTTGACTTTTTTGATGGGGTTGATAAGGAAGCCGTCACTGGCTTCTTATTGGTCTACTAGTCCCTTGATGCCAACGGCTATATTTCCTGCAACTGTGACACGTAATCGCTATTTGCTTCTTCTTCGTATGCTGCATTTTGTAGACAAAGCTTTAGCCTTGCCACAAGATCACCCTGATTGTGAACGTCTTTTTAAGATTAGGACTGTCCTTGATCATTTTGTAGATTGGTTTTCAGAGGTCTATGTTCCAGGCAAAGAGATAAGTATGGACGAGTCTTTGGTCCTTTTCAAGGGGCGTTTAGTTTTTAAGCAGTACATTCCTAGTAAGAGGGCACGGTATGGGATTAAATTGTATATGCTGTCAGAAAGCAGTACAGGATATGTGTATAATTTACGGGTCTACACTGGTAGGGATTCCAGTATTGACCCTCCTGGTTGTCCGGCCACTTTTGGAGTTAGCGAAAAAATTGTGTGGGAACTTGGTACACGACTGTTTAACAAAGGTCACCATTTGTACGTAGAGAATTTCTACACTGGAGTGCAGTTGTTCAAGGAGTTGTTTAGAGTGGACACTGTTGCTTGTGGCACAATCCGTTCTAACCGGAAAGGCTATCCAAGGGAGCTTGTCTGTAAAAAACTTGAGAAGGGACAGTGGAGTGCCTTGCGGAATAATGAGCTGCTAGCTCTGAAATTTTCAGACAGGAGGGATGTGTACATGCTATCTACCATCAATGAGGAGAGTACTTCCCCTGTGACTGTTTGGGGTCAGGTTGCGGAAGTGTGCAAACCTGCGTGCATTTTGGACTACAATAGGCACAGGGGTGGTGTTGATAGAGTAGATCAGAGGTTGGAACCTTACACTGCTCTTCGTAAGTCTTACTTGTGGTATAAAAAGTTGGCCGTACATTTATTTCATTTGGCAACTTTTAATGCTTTTATTGTGTTCAAGGATTGTTCACCTGAGTCAAGGATGACAATTGTTAAATTTCAGGAGTCAGTGATAGAGGGCCTTATTGTGATGGAACGGGCAACAGTTCCTAGAGTAGAAGTGGTGGAGGATGTGGCTAGATTGAAAGATCGCCACTTTCCAGATCACATTCCTCCCACTCCCAAAAAAGACTTGCCCACAAAGAAATGTAGAGTATGTGCCCGGAGATTAATCCAGAGGGAGAGCCGGATGTACTGCCCCGAATGCCCTTCAAAGCCTGGGCTGTGTGTGCCCGGCTGTTTTAGAAGTTACCACACAAGGAAAAACGTTTGGGAAATACCGTGAGCGTAAACTGCCTATTTTATATTTTCATATGTTCGGTTTCACGGTTGGCATTACTGTCATGTATTTAGTTAGAGCTTTTGTGTTTGTAGTTTTGTACTTATTTTGTAAGTAGTTAGTGGTTTCTTTGTTGTTTATAAACAAAAAAAAAGTGATGGTGGTGTGCTTGGGGTGGCGCTTGGCTGGCGGTGTGCTTGGGGTGGCGCTTGGCTGGCGGTATGAGTGGGGTGGCGCTTGGCTAGCGGTGCCAGCCAAACGCCAGTCCTCTCACTCATCAGCTGGTGTGATTGCTGTATCAGGCATGTGGGCATATGAAAGTGATGGGCCCTTGACTGGCGCTGTCTGTCGATACGAGTGTTGTAATGTGCTGGGCCCGTGGCTGGCGCCGTGAATGGTGTGCATGTCATGTATGAAAGGTGTGTGAATGGACTGTAAAGCGGTTGGTGCCTTGCTGTGGCTTTACAGCTCACGAGTTGTGAGTCATTGGTTCAGTTTTTTGGCCCTTCAGTTATTACCAGTGCATTTCACTTTTGTGAAATCTCTTGTTAATAAAATTTTATCTACTGAACCATCACTCACCCTGCCAAATCCAACCAGTATGTGTGGTACAAATGACAAACCCTGCTCCGCTGTAATCAGGCGTCGCAGCACACTTGAGACACCGAAATGGGAGGAAAATTTGTTTTTTTTGCCAAATTTTGAGGTTTGCAAAGGATTCTGGGTAACAGAACCGGGTCAGAGCCCCACAAGTCACCGCACCTTGGATTCCCCTAGGTCTCTAGTTTTCAAAAATGCACAGGTTTGGTAGGTTTCCCTAGGTGACGGCTGAGCTAGAGGCCAAAATCTACAGGTAGGCACTTTGCAAAAAACACCTCTGTTTTCTGTCAAAAAATGGGATGTGTCCAAGTTGTGTTTTGGGGCATTTCCTGTTGCGGGCGCTAGGCCTACCCACACAAGTGAGGTATCATTTTTATCGGGGACTTGGGGGAGCATAGAATAGCAAAACAAGTGTTATTGCCCCTTGTCTTTCTCTACATGTTTTCCTTCCAAATATAAGAGAGTGTGTAAAAAAGACATCTATTTGAGAAATGCCCTGCAATTCACATGCCAGTATGGGCAACCCGGAATTCAGATATGTGCAAATAACCACTGCTTTTCAACACCTTATCTTGTGCCCATTTTGGAAATACAAAGGTTTTCGTGATACCTATTTTTCACTCTTTATATTTCAGCAAATGAATTGCTGTATACCCGGTATAGAATGAAAACCCACTGCAGGGTGCAGCTCATTTATTGGCTCTGGGTACCTAGGGTTCTTGACAAACCTACAAGCCCTATATATCCCCACAACCAGAGGATTCCGGCAGACGTAACAGTATATTGCTTTAAAAAATCTGACATTGCAGGAAAAAGTTACAGAGTAAAACGTAGAGAAAAATTGCTGTATTTTTTCACCTCAATTTCAATATTTCTTTTTTTCAGTTGTTATTTTCTGTAGGAAACCCTTGTAGGATCTACACAAATTACCCCTTGCTGAATTCATAATTTTGTCTACTTTTCAGAAATGTTTAGGTTTCTGGGATCCAGCATTGGTTTCATGCCCATTTCTGTCAATGACTGGAAGAAGGGTGAAAGCACAAAAAATCGTACAAATGGGGTATGTCACAGTAAAATGCCAAATTTGTGTTGAAAAATTGGGTTTTCTAATTCAAGTCTGCCTGTTCCTGAAAGCTGGGAAGCTGGTGATATTAGCACCGCAAACCCTTTGTTGATGCCATTTTCATAGAAAAAACCACAAGCCTTCTTCTGCAGCCACTTTTTCCCATTTTTTTGAAAAAAAACTAAATTTTCACTGTATTTTGACTAATTTCTTGGCCTCCTTCGGGGGAACCCACAAAGTCTTGGTACCTCTAGAATCCCTAGGATGTTGGGGAAAAAGGACGCAAATTTGGCGTGGGTAGCTTATGTGGACAAAAAGTTATGAGGGTCGAAGCGCGAACTGCCCCAAATAGCCAAAAAAGGCCTGGCACAGGAGGGGGAAAAGGCCTGACAGCGAAGGGGTTAAGAAGACAGAGCGTAAACACCTTTTAACAATGTTTCTGTTATATAAATAGACCACTTTGTATTTCTAAGAAATATTAAGGATTAAGGAACACGCTTTTTTGAACTGCCAAATGCTTTGGTTAATCAATTACTTGATTTGACGAAGGAGCGATTGAGTTTCCCGTGATTACAAGGCGTGCTTAATTAGTAACGCACGTGACGTGGATCAGTAGTTTATTTAACCTTTGCGGCTGCAACACAAACATTGTTTTCTGTTTTGAGTACAGACTCGGAAAGATGGTAAAAGTGAGTTTGATTATAACCAATACTTTGTAAACAATGTCTGAGGATTATAGATGTGTTCTAATTGTAGAAGGGTTTCGATTAATCCTTTTCAGCGGTGTTCGGAGGTTGCCGGACGGCTGCTTTTCTAGTTAGTGAACATTCTCTTTGATGCATTCGGAGGTTGCCGGATAGCGTCTTCATGATATCGGTCTTTTGACGAACATGCAAGCATTCTTTGCGCAGTGTTTAATGTTTAATGATAATGATCTTTGAGCACGCACATTTTATTAAACTAATGGAATTGTTGAGTCCTTACATTTTTTTAAAAATATTATGGCGGTTCTCCCTGTTTTTAGTAGATGGAATGAATGATGCTAGAATTTTAATTTAGTTAAACCTAGCGTCTATATAATCATAAAGAAAAAAGTGGAATTATTTGACTTTATCTTTCAGGGCAAAAATAAAGGAATGTCTTTGATGTTACATAATTGTTAAAAGAGGTTTGACCAAGTAAAGAAGTTATATGTTGCCAGAATCAGAAAATTACGCGAGTAGAGACTTTTTTATAAATACCCAAGTGTAGGGGTTAAAATCATCATGATAATAGATAAAGATATTTATTGGTAAAAATAATAGCGAACAAAGTAATGTTTCTGAATAATAATAGAGGGTAATTCCTATAGATTGGAATATATAAATAAGTGATATTGAATAGCCGTGGAATTTTAAAAAATAATTGATTTAATTTCATTGTAGAAAAGTGTGGAGACGTATTCTATGTACTACTACGAATCACGCATATAAAAAGACCCATGTCAAAAAATCTTAGAATAATAGGTGAGTGTGACTTGACCACTTTGGACTCAATTATATATGAGTTTATCAATAAGAGTGCAGAAAAAGAGTGTCTATTTTATTTTGTTTAGGTGTTTCCGGCTAGAAGAATTGTTCAGTCCTGAGGATGACCCACTAATGATTTATGTCTTGATACAGGGTCGACACCTTGACTACATTATATGTGGATTACATATGAGTGACTTCAGACACCTGGAATAAAGGGGTCCCATTGAAGTTCGCTTTTCTCTTATATGCTTTTTAACCACATTTGTGTATATTGTATATAACACTTTGGCACTAAGATTAATTTATCACTTTCACTGCGTCGTTATTTTGGGAGCACCTATTTCTTAATGAAGTTTTTAGAAGTAAAGACATTTTTTCATCAGATTAAATAATAAAAGGTGATATGAATCAATTTGAGGTTATCATATATTTTTAAGATAACAGGTTTTTATTATTTGCTAATGTCGTGGGAGTTTAGGCATATACTTCCTCCGAGTTGACCTAACTTGTGTTTACTATTTAAATAACCCAGGTCTAAGAGTTATGTGGGTTTGCCTCATTTGGTATAATAGATGCAAGACTAAACAGCATGCTTTTTTACTGGAAAGTTGCCAAATTTGTGATGGCCTTGATGGGGGAATCTAAAACTACTTGGTGATACACATTCAAGAAGTCTAAAACACTAGAGATTGAGGCGCCTTTAATCAGGGCTAGTACTTCATAAAGTCAATCCTTATATCTGAATTTAGGTCATGCAGATCAACACAAAGCTTGATATGTCCTTTAGTGGATTTGAGGGCTATCACAATGGGGGTACGCTATTCCAGATTTTCAGTTGGTTGGATGACATAAAGACTCAGCAGTTTATCTATTTCCTATTTGAGCGGTGTATGGAACAATAAGAATATAGGTCTGATTTTATGTACTCCAGGTTTGGCTTTGACTTTGAGATGAATGTGGTGTTGTTAGTTCTTTAATAATCCTAATTTGTTGGCAAACACATCAGTGAATTATTTGCATACATCTTCTCCACACATGGAGGGGTTCACTTACAAAACTGGATCCAAACTGTCCAGCTTCTCTCCCAGTTCTTTTTGATGCTTCCATTCAAGCAGATTTTATCCTTTTTTGCCATGTATACCTTTCCAACAGTACTACTGTCTTTGAAACAAATGCACTTTCTCATCAGTCCCTCAAGAGGGACTAAATTCCCACTGTAACCCCCAGGTTCGATGTCTGTGTTTGTGTAACAATATATAGCTACTAGGGAACATTTTCTCAAAAACCTTACTATTTAATAGAGTATATAGAGAACAAGGGCATGCACAGATATTACTGGTTCACTGTCCAAAGTGATCTCACAAGATGAACATTTCACCTCCTCATCATTCTCTTTTATTTGAAAAACTTATTTTCCCTCTTCTTGTACCTCCGGTTCTATAACATGAACTTGTGTGGTTTGTAGGTCTCTACATACTATGGCAAAATATCCTCTTTTTCCACGTTATCGGAATGTGGAATAGTCGGCTTGGCAGTGTAAACTGCTTGCCTGATGTCTCACATTACCACAACAATAGCATTCCATTTTCTCATTGACTGTATGTGGTTTCATAGGTTCTCCCACTTCATTCTGCCCAGCATATTCTTGTTTTCAATTACATTTACTTTTATAGTAGATTGCTGTATTTTTGCATTGGTCTTCATTTCTTTAATGTGCTCTGCAGAATGTCTGATCCCCACAGCTATGCTGATGGATTACACTGTCAAGGTTTGTTGCCAGTACTTTTCCCTGCACTGTTTCTGCACCTTACTGTGTGATCTCGAGACTGTTAATATGCCAAACTCACAAATGTTTGATAACCCTCCTAGAGCAACAATATATGATGTGATCTTTTCTGCTTTGCCTTGTACGCTAGTGGAGAATTTATGTCTCTCCAACACCACATTAATATTTTTCCCAAAGTGTTCTTGAAGCTTGTTAAAGGTAGTTTGATACACATCCAAATGTGTATCTGAGTCATCATCTTCTTCTTCTGGTTGAGGTTCAATTTCATATATTTTGTGCCCTTCAATTCCTAGGTCTGGGCAGTAATGCATGTTGTTTGAAAAGGGTGTGATTTTTTCTCCCCTTATAGCAATTAAGTAGGACTCAAAAAGCTTTGTCCATTGTTTCAAAGGAAGGGTGGATTTGCTTTCTTCATTTAGAAATGGTAGTGGTTGGGACATACTGGCTGCTGCCATGCTGTAGAGATGTAGTAACACAGTGGGGCGAGAAGGTGGTAGCCACAACACTAATTATGTAGAAGAAAGAGTAATTATAGGTTTAAATTGCTTTACTGAACTGAGTAGTGCTGTGTTTAAAATGTGTTTACTTCACTACCTTTTACAGAAAGTCCTAGGTTCAATCCAAGAAATGAAATATTCCACTCTCAAGCAATTGTGATTCTTTTGTTGATCTAAATAGTCTTACTCCTAGGTAGAAATGGATCTGCTAATATAGCCGTGTAGTTGGGCATACCCGGCTTCAGAGGAAGAGGAGGAGACAGGCATCAGAAGGTCCAGAGTTCCGCTCTTCCTCTGGCTAGAGATCCCCAGAGAAGACGCAAAATGTTTCCCTACCCTGAATGCTGCCGAATGTCGCCAATGAAAGTTCCCACCTGCCTGTGGTAAGGTACGGACAGCATGAGCGGCGAGTTTTGATGGTGCATACAGCTCCCGCCTGTTTGTGGCAAGGGTCAGTCAGCATACGCAGCGAGTTTTAATGGCGCATATAGTAGTGCAGCCACTTGCTGTTCTAGGAGCCCTGCCGATATGGGACTCAATTTGCTGTTGTGCTTCACCTAATGATGGCCATTTGCTAATGTGGTTGGTGCCAGTGTAAGACATAGGCCGCCCCTGGTACCTGAACTGGCCTTAGAGTTTGTTGGCCTGAGCGTGGTGCTGAAAGACTGAAGGGTCGCTGGTATTGTAGACTCCTTAAGGTCCTGCTGGTGCCATGAAGTGCAGTGAGCCAAAGTTGAAAAGAAGGTTGCTACAACTGAGTGTTAAGGGGAATGCTTTGCAATATTTCAGGCATATGAATCCCTGAGGATGTACTCCTTCCAGCGCAGGCACTACAATTTAGGTTGTTAAACCCAATAGGTTCTCAGTTCCCGTACACTGACCTTATAATGTCTTAAATTTCATGTAGTAACCTTGAGAAGCTTCCATAATTCTTGGCATTCCTGGACTTCTTCTCTGGCTTTGGCCTGTACTGATTTGGGGGTGTTGTTGTCACTGTCTCTACACAGCATGGATAATCGTCGCCATATTGCAAGGACTGAATCACACGAGGGGCTGCAGTCTCATCATTCATTGTCACCATCACAAGTTCCAGTCAGAGAAGAATGACAGTTGGAACCTTCAAGGGACACTTGTCAGTTACATAACCTCCTACTAGGAAGGAACCATTGGTGGAAGAGGAACAGGGGGGTTAAGGCGAAGGTTCCCTTTGGCTTGCCCGTTATTGTTCATATTACTGAGAAGGTTATAACCCTACTGTAATACGTTTCTAATAGGGTAGCACTGTTGCCTGTTCAACCTTCAGTGTGTCCTTATTTCCTCACCTTTTTCTATACTGCAATAGCAGACAGGTTGCACCTCTATTCACCACAATGGTACTGATGCTGCATGTACCTTGTTCCTTTATTACTTATTTCACATGATCTAGTGGAAAGGTGTATCTAAACAAAAAATTACAACAACAAAAAATTCATATGTTCAGTCACCTGGTCTTCCAGTTGGGGACACAATCAGATCTGGTGGAAGCCAGACTTGAATACTTCATGCCAAGTTCACTCTGGAACCAACCACTTGGCCTAATATCCCAATTTCTCTGTTTGAGTGTGGATCCGCCAACATAATATGACAAAGTATTCTACTTTAATTTTTAGCAAACTGGGGAACACAGGAAAGTCGTGTAACCTTCAAAATAAACCTATAGGAATGGCAACACTAAACATTCACAAACATATGATTTCATTGGAAACACAATGAGGCACCGAAGGAAACTTCACAAAGTATCTGTAAGCAGCAAAAGATCCACACATACCAGCAGTTTTGGCTATTCTACTTGATCACATTAAATTAAGTAGACCATGGCCCAGAACTCAATGGGAAAGGAAATTAAGAAAAAAGCCAACATTGTTCGCTGACAATCTGGTGCAGGATTGCATGGCTTGTGCCACCCTTTCTTACCGGTTGTGATGGAAGAGGTGGAGTTTACTGGACAATCTTGCCTCCCTGACCCACCGCGGGAGTCCCTCTCCGAGCCATAGCTCACAAAATTAGAGTCTGTTTCCCAGTCATCATCATCGCAAGCCAAGGCGGGCTCCCTCTTGCCTGCTGCTTGGTAGGCTGGAATAGCGTTGTAGATGCCATAGGATGAACTCCATGGGTTTGTCCACTGGGTCATCCTGGAAACCTTGGGCACGGCAGCTGCTCAAGTTACGTGCACCACGAGGACCACCTTCTGCAATCAGGGAGCCAAAACAGCCTTTCCGCATTCATGTCTCAGAAACTTGGACTATAAGACACTGCACCTACATGGGCCTACTCTGTGGGAAAGCCTTTGACCTTAGCCCCATTGTGATGTCACCAGCATGTGATGATGCACAGTTTTCATCCAGAGTTAAGGCCATACTACAACTTAATGGGTGTAGACAGTCCTGGCTGTTCTGCCAAGTCCTGTTTTTTTTAAATTACATTACCTTGCAGACAGAAAATCATCCCATCAGAAAATAAATGTTTTGAAGCAGTTCAGAATGTGTGTGGACAGCAGTACAGAGTGTTCAGTGGCACCAATAGCTCATTGCATCCAAGTCTACGATGCCAATGAATGATTCGCCTCTGGTAGGCTGGGTGATGAGGCCAGGACATTCTAAGGTGTGTGAGTGTGCGGTATCCCTAAAATCTTATACCTTAAAAGAACCCCCACTGGTTGGATGGATCTGGGATGGCTTTAACTTAAATTTCATGAGGCAATGTGTCCCTAAGAAAAGGTACAACACAGCATACCAAAATACAGAAAAAAAGTACTGACTCAATAAGTGAGTTTTGGGGTGGAATTGGAAAATGTGTGAAGATTTATTGCAAAAATTCAAATGGTACAATACAGAGATAATAAAGTGCAGATACAGCAAATCTCAGTTACACGCATAATATCACTGCCATGAAGGCTCTCAGAGATAGGACAGTAGGTAAATACAGAAAAAGTCTCAATTGCGAAGCAATACTGTTCAGAAATCGAAGAGCATCCCTAGAAGCAGAGGAAAGGCCTAAAACAGTTCAGGTTCACCCCCAAAATCGAGGCTTCATATACAATGTTCCTGCATGGAAAAACACAAATCCTGGAATAGTAGCATGGTAGGCTTACTGCTCATTTGTACATTATAAAGAGTCACAGAGGCCTTTCACCTGAGCACTAACCCACGACATGAATATACATTCAGCCCCTTCTGCCCTAATGTCACCCAGAGGTGTCAGAACAAACTAGTTACAAAAACACTGGACCATTGTGAATGGATGCAATACTACAAACAAGAGGAAGGTCCATTGAGAAATGTTACATTAGTGTGCCCATGCTACAGAGTCTTCTTCAAGAGCAGTGTTATTCAGAAATAAACAAAAATGACTTGCATGACTATGTGCATGAGAAATAATAAACATTGATTGTGACGTTCATTTTGGACAAGAAGGCCTGGAAGAGGTCTACTTAGCATAGGCCAACACAGGCCTGTTTGTTATATGTGCATTTCAGTAGGTATGGCTCATCTGTTATATTCATTTCATTTTTTGCATATGTAGGTTTTATTTAATATAGAATGCAATAGTGTCATAGTAGATTCCGTGTAATTTAGAACATAGCGGACGAAGGAAAAGAGCCATGCTGGTGATCCTGCGGTTAAAGACAAGTCATGGGTCCTTTTCATGAAATAAATCTGGATACTTTGAAAACTACTCATGGTTCCAGATGATTTGTTCCTGCATCATTCGTAACACTATTTAACGGGTCATAGCAAAATTGTTTCAAATGTAATCGCTTCTACATACAAATGTGAGTCTAGATTGCTTACTTTGCACATTATTAATAATGCACAATCTTGATTAATCCTGAATCAGTCCATGCTCCCGACACACCAGGAAGCGCCCTACTAACTACAAGGCAGCAGAAGTTACCAGAGTAAAACAACCATCTTGACACCACACAAAGTCAAGCTGCCTTCATCGATGGGTGTTTCTAGCTCCAATCTCCTTAATCTTTAAGTCTTAGGGCTGCATCAAGAGTTTGGAAGACAGGGTACTGTCACAAGAAACCCTGCCACGCTTCTGGTTCGCCCGCTCTATTTACAGTCTGGCGAAGTGTTGTGTTTCTGCCACCAGAGCCTCTGCTGGTCAGGCAGGTGGACTAACAGCCCGACTGATATTGGACCAAGTGCCAGAAGTACGAATCATTCTTCCGGTCGGAGATGGCCTATCGGGCCATTTGCGACCGGAAGAATGCTTTTCTCTACGTATCAAAGCAAAATGCGACTCGGTAACTTGTGTTCTGAATCACAGTTTGCTTTTGCGATTCAGTATTAGGAAGGGGCATGTTTAGGGCGTCCCTTTCTAATACCGAATGGCACTGGCATGTAGGAATGTTTTGGGACTGTGAATGTGGTCACAAAACATTCACAATTACCACCAACTTCAAGTTGGTGTTAACCCATTCGGAAACTGGAAAGGGTCCCCAGAGACCCCTTCGCCTTTGTCAATGGAAGCGTAAATATGTTTTCAGAGCAGGTAGTGGTCCCATGGACCACTGCCTACTCTGGAAAAAAATTAAAAGAAAACTTTTCATTGTTTTGTTTGAAAATAATCCCGTTTTCCTCTAAGGAAAACGGTCTGCGTTAGAAAAAAATTGCTTTATTTAAAAAGCAGTCACAGACATGGTGGTTTGCTGTTCCCAGCAGGCCACCATCCCTGTGAGTGTGCCATTCCCAATAGGGTCACAAATTGTGACCTACCTCATGAATATTGATGAGGTAGGTCATTTGCAACCCCATTGGGAATTGCAAACAGTGTGCTTTACACTGTTGTACATTTTGTTTTGTGATTCACAATTTGCGATTCCCAAAATAATTGCACATTGTGAGTCACAAAACAAAATGTCACACATGTGGCCCCAGATTACCACAGACCATCTGCTCTATTTACGGCGTATGTTTTTGTTGTACCTTATTCAGGAATCCCAGGGAAACCCTAGAAGTCTTGAACAGGAAAACACAGAAAAGATCCTGACATGCTGGGATTAAACTCCACCTGTGCCAGGGGCATTTGTTTTCTGTTTTTATAAAAAACAGACTCTCATTTTGGGAGTTTATGTTTGTAAATCAAAAAACGTTGCAGCGCAGGTGCCTTGAGCGTGGCACCAGGACCGCACAGCTGCGGTGCCTTCAACAGCAGGGGCGTCTCTTTCGCATGTGGCGAAGGAGCGTGGCCCCCCTGGCTAAGAGCCAGCAGCTGAAAAATAAAACAATAGATGACTGTTGTTTTATTTTTCAGCTGCTGGCTTAGCCAGCATGTGCAGGGAAGGGTGGGGCTGGACCATGAGAGGGGGGATGAGGGGAGAGTGGAGTCACTGAGTGCACTTGAGTGCGCATATCAGTTTGGCCAGCCATCTTGGGCCAGCCAAATTGACATGCGCACTTAGGTTTCTCCAACCCGGCTAAGTTGCACAGCTGGGTTGGAGAAACTGCACAGACTCCCACGCAGTGTCTGAGCGGCAGACCTAACCAATCAGGCCAATCCTGGTGCGGCTCGCATGCTACGTTTAGCATGAGAGCGGCACCAGACTCTGTGGGGAGCCTGTGGTGGTGTCCTATGACTGCTGGGACACCATCAGAAGAGGAGCGCGAGGCAGTCAGAGGCATGGGGACAGGTACGTTTCCTTCTAGGGAATGGACTTTATGGTGGAATAACGCCCTGGGTCAGACCACACTAATGCTGATGGTCGCTGCACGTTAATCCACATCAGTGATGAGAACTCTCAGGATGTTGGTAGTTCTCCCTACTTTCAGCTGGGGGGGGCAACATGTGTTCCACGTGTCAGCCTTTGGGTGGTCTTCCCCGAAACATTTTGCCTCACTCTTCCTAATTTTTAAACTCCTTTAAACTTGGTAACATTGGCTTATGACCAATTGGCATGTTTAATTTAAGTTGTTAGTAAAGTGGTACTACATGTCCCTAGGGCCTGTAAATTTAAATGCTACTGGCAAACCTACAGCACTCATTATGCCACCAACTCAAGAAGCCCTTTCAAACATGTCCCAGGCCTATCATTGCAGCCTGTGTCTGCAGTTTTAAATTGCCATTTTGACCTGGCAAAACAAACCTTTTCCAAGCCTAAACCATCCTTTTTAGTACGTATGTCACCTCTTGGGTAGGCTCTAAATAGCCAGGGTGAGGTGTATATAAAAAGTTGGACATGCGCTTTTAAGGTTTCCGTGCGTGGTTGTGAAAAAAATCTCTACTGCAAGGCCTACCTCTCTCATAGGATAACATTGGGTTACCTTGTTAGACCTGACAGCCTTAGGGTGGTCTTTCCACCAACTTTTTGCCTACCCCCTCTGCTTTTCCGACCTTGTTTCTCCTGGCTTTAAGACGCTGTGCACTTTATCACTGCTAATGTGCTTGTGCTCTCTCCCCTAACATGGTAATATTGGCTTATCACCAATTAGCATATTTAATTTACCAATACGTCCATAGTAAAGTTCACTACATGTGCATAGGACCCATAAGTTAAATGCTAGTTGTAGGGCTGCAGCATTGATTGTGCCACTCACTTAAGTAGCCCCTTAACCTTGTCTCAGATCTGCCATTGCAGACCCTGTTTGCAGTTTTAAACTGCAATTTTGACCTGGCAAAATAAACCTTTTGCCAGGCCCAAACCTTCCTTTTTAATACATAGGTCACCCCAGGGTAGGCCCTGGACAGCCCAGTGCCAGAGTGCAATGTATTTAAAAGGTAGGGCATGCACATTTTCATTTTACATGTCCTAGTAGTAAACAAACACTTACATTTGTTTTTCACTCCTGCAAGGCCTATGTCTCCAATAAGGTAACAGTGGAGTTGCCTTATTATATTTTATGAGTGTAATTTCCAAATGGGAAGTGATAATTCCTTTGAGGTTGGTGTCTCTGGGGTCACAATTTAAAATCCTAACTTATGGTGAAGTCGGGTTTTAAATTACACTTCTGAACACGTAGCTTTTAGAAAGTTGGCACTTTCTTGCCTTAGCCATTCGGTGCCCGCAGCCTGTCTCAGGTCACATTACTAGATGTAGTTAGCAGTTGGGCTTTTTGTATTACTCCTAGGCAGCCACACACAATGGGAGCTTAGGTGTGACTTGATGGGCTATCATGGGAGGATGGGAGGAAGGAGCTGGCCACAGCCTCACTTACACCTGAATAGGCTGTGTCCTGTCCCCACACAAAGGGCTGCATAACCCCTTATATTGAGTCTGGAGCCAGGGCAGGAAGGGCAGGACCTCTGTGCTCTTCAAATGCCTTTCCTTAAATTCTCCCGCACTTCATAGACCAAACTGGTTATAAGTACTGGACCTCTGACACCACTAACTCAGTACACTGCAAAAAGGAATTGCTGTGCTGCTACAAGGACTGCCACTCTGCTTGGCTCCTTCTTTGCTGTGCTGACTTGCTGCCCTTTTGCCTAGGAGTAAGAAGAACTGCACCTGCATCTCTAAAACCCAGAACCCGGAGTGACTCTAAGGGCCAGCAGACTGGTCTGTTTGAAGTCTCAGGGACATAAAATACTTCCAACCCACCTACATCTACACCTGGACTCTGCCATCTGTGATTCTACCATGCCAAGTGGTGTCACCCCTGTCCTGGACCCGTGGAAGTGGGCTTAAGGTGTTTTCTGCAGCTGCAACAATGCATCACCGCCGCTGCATGGATCAGAACTGGTCCATCGCCCCTGTTGCAAAGATCAGGACTGGCGCATGAGCCCCCTTTGCATGAATCAGAGTAGGTGCATCACCTTTCCAGCGTGGATCGGCCTTGGTGCATGTCTTTGAAACCTTTGCATCTTGCACCCGACTCATCCCTGCTGTTGCATGGAGAACATCAACGTATCTTTGCTGCTGCGTGGTAAGGATGGATGCATCCCAGCCACTGTGGGAATCAACACCGATGCATCACTTCAACCTGCTCCCCACATCTTTGACATTGACGCAACCAGGATTAAGGAACTGGGCGCCTGTAGCCAACCCATGGTCTATTGCGGTCTATTTCGTTTGGCCTGAACGTTTGATTTTATCACATTCCATACGACTAGATATCCCCAGCTGGCGTTTCTTGTTTCTAAGCATTATTTTACAGTTTATTCTTTAAAAATTCATATCCCATAAGCTACTTATTGGATTTTTGTCATTTTTGTTCTTGTTTTATTTATGAAATTAAGTTTGATTTTTCTAACCAGGTGTGATATCTGTTTTTACTGTTTACCTGTTTGAAGTGTTACACAAATACTTTACACATTGCCCCTTAAGTTAAGCCTTACTACTCTATGCCAAGCTACCTGAGGGTGAGCACAGATTAAGCTATGTTGTGTTTGTGACGTACCCAGACTAGGATTGTGGTTCCTGCTTGGACAGAACATGCACCTCTGTCAACCAGAACCCAATTTCTAACATACCTCACTTAATTTAATAAGTGATCATTTTCAATTGGGAGCAGGTAGGGAGGTGAAGTTTGAGGTCTAAAGAATTGTAGTTTAAAAACCTCTTTAATGATAATTTTGGATTTTAATTCACAATTCTGAAAATGCCACTTTTTAAAAGGTGACAATTTATTTTCCCAAACATTTGGTGCCTGCAGCTTTTATCCCAGGTCACATGACTAGGTGTAGCTGGCAGTGGGTTTTTGTGTATTGCTCCCAGACAGTGAGACCAAAGGGGGATTAGTGTTGGTAGGATGGGCTATCTCTGACTTGATAGCTGGTGGAGCTGTCACCTACCACACTTGCACATCACAAAGACTCTACCCCAACACACTCACAAACATTTTCAAACTAGTCTTTTGTGCCCCCAGACAAGCTGGGGCCAGGACAAGGAAGGAGGCAGGGAATTCCAAACACCTTTGGTTTTGGAAGCCTTTCGAAACCTCTCCTACTTCAAAGCTGGCAGATTATAAATATTGAACCCTTAAACCCAACTCTTCAGTACACATCTTGACCCGTGGGAGGCTCAGAAGGAGGACTGCTCTGCTGCAAGAAGAACTTCTATTCTGCCGCCCTGCTACTCTGCTGCCTATGTGAGAAATGCTAGACCTGCATCTCGAACTCAGAGCCACCAGAGAGACTCCGAAGGCTAGCTGGCTGGCCTCCCGATCAGAGCCTCAGGGACAGAAAAGGCTCCAATCACATTGATGCCTGCACCTGGGCTTTTCCTGCAGTGAGTCCTGCCCCAACAAGTTGTGCCACCTGAGATCTGGACCCTTTGAAGTGGGCCTGAAGGTGCTCTGCCAGCTCAGATGTGGTCCCCATGGGAACTGACGTGAAGCAACGCAAAGCCCAGTAAAGCCTCACAAAGCGTCTCTGCCCGGCTGCCAGCCTCCTCATAATAGAACCCGAGCAATCCAAAGCTTAGGCACACAGCTGCCAGCTTCATCAGAACCAACGCAGAACAATACAAAGCCCCACCGAGCCTCACTGCCGAGCTCACCGGCATAGATGCAGACCAACTCAAAGCCCCAGAAAGCCTCCCTCACAGCTTCACCAGAACCACTTTGCGTGGTTTTGATTGACCTTATACATAAGGAGTAAGGCAAGGTGGCACGTGTCACTGCGTTGCCTTACTCTGCACTAGTGAGGTGTTCCATGGGTGTTGCAGTGGGTGTTCCCAGGCAACGTCCATGGATTTTGACCAATTGACAGATTTACAAGAACTTGTAAACCTGGGGATGAGCCAAAACATTACGCCTCCCCAGGGGAGGCGCAACGAGGAGAAACATCTCTATCTTCCTTCTCACAGCATTCTGCAGCACACATAAAAAGAAAAAAATGCCTCCCCGGATAGTTTTTGTGCAGGAAGGTGCCCCTCCCTGCACAAAAACAATTCTGCATGTGGCGCAGACAACCTTGCACCATAGTGCAAGTGTGCCTGCATTGGCGCTGCGCAGCCCTTTGTGCACCAGCGCAGGGGGAAAGAAGAGGTATGCTATAGATACGGTGCATTCCTGCCTTCTCACTTGGATGCACGGAAGAGAGCAACGTGCCTTGCTGTGCTGCCATGCACCAAATCCCCATAAATATGCCCCTTTGTCTCGGTCCGGCCTGGCCAGATAATCACAGTTGGAGCTAGGTGCTTTTTAACAATTTTTTTTACCTGAATCTTTAAAATGTGCATTTTTTGTTGTTTTGGTCTTCAGTCTCAAATAACTTATTACATTTTACTTTATTTTTCTAATGTGGTGTGGGATTTTTCTTGTGTTGTGGTTTCATTTTATTACTGTTTAAAGTGCTGCATAAATACTTTACGCATTGCCTCTGAGTTACGCCTGACTGCTTTTGTGCTAAGCTACCAGAGGGGTGAGCACAGGTTCATTTTGGGTTTGCTTGTGTTTCTCCCCAACAAAAACTGTAGTTGCTGCTCCAGTAGGGCTTCACCCCCTCAACTAGTAACCCAATTTCCTACAGTCATGCGCACCTTATTTAATTTGTGTCAGCTTGTAAGAATGCCTCCGTGGAGTGCTTGTTGTGGTTTCCAGTTGAGAAGGTTGAAGGGCCATAGGTTGATGAAGAATATATTTTGTTTGTCTGTGTTGTCAAGAAGAATGGCTCGAAAGGAGACGTGGAGATGAGAATGTTTGAATGATTACCTACTTCATTAGTTTGTAAAATGTAAGATTTGGGTTGGGTTGATGTAAAGGGGCCCTGCAGACATTTTAAGAACCTGCTTAGAAAAATGAAGTTGAAAGAGAAATTTTGGGTGCTCTGGAATAGGTGACATGGTTGAATGCTCTCTTGGTGTGTCAACTGACCTACTATTCATCCATTTCTCAACACTTGTTAAAGAGGTAAAGCTGCTGTGGAACTTCCATTTGGACCAACAGAGGCTTTCCCACCTCAATTTAAGTATGAGATGACTGTTAGAGTCAAATAATCCCAAATTCAGAATTCTATATGTAGCGTGTTTATTGTGTATTTATTTTAAAAGGCTTTTATACGTGGGAAATATCCTCAAATAATTATAAGTGACAACGGTGTGAAGTGTGGTCTCCAGGCTAACATGCAATTGCATGATGTATCGGATCGCCCCAAAAATTAGCAGCGCAATAGAAGATTTGTGCATTGTATTGTATTGTAGGGTAAATCTACATACTACGTACTACACCTGTGGAGGCATTAAGGCACATTGCGGATGGGTAGCACACTACTCCCTGATGCCCCGAGTTAGTTTGTAGTGTTAATTGTAAGTGTTGCAGTGAATTAAATATAATGAAAACACTATTAGAACTGTTATGTTGATTTTTTGCGTGCAGTTTCTATGCTAGCTATGTTAGTGGGTAATTGTTATTACTTTAGTTGAAAGAGTGAATCCAGTTACGAGTGGATTATCTGTGTATGTTGCCTTGTTTGACATGGTGTGGACATACCTAACTACACCTTTTACAGTTACAATGTACTCCCTATTTTTGATGTATTGGAAGAGACATCTTATCACTGTTCTGTGCTCCTGGTATCCACAGTGAAACAATTAGGGTTCAGAAAAAGCAAAGCAACAAAGACTTGGAGGGTCAGATTTACAAAGAAAATTGTTAATTTTCTCATTTAATTTTCTGCTACTTCAGGATTAAATTCATAATGTCATGTTATGTGTATTTGTAACCTGCAAGGGTATCCTGGCCAGGAATTGTTTTGGAATTCGCAAAATATTCCAGTCACTGCTTTCCATGAGTAACAAGATATTACATGTAAACTGCTATATGTGAGCCCCTAGCAGAAGTGCTTTTGAACTCGTGTTTTAGGTCATAGCCCAACAGGCAATGCAGCTGCCGGTTGCACGGACATAATGGGCAGATGCTGAAAGCTTCCCTAGGAATGCATTTTGCCCATTGCTTATCATTGGCTTTATGTTTTGTGACTCATATTTGCTTGCTTTCTATTTGCTGATTTTATTTGTTTTAGACTGTCCCCTAAGTCTTTCTCCCGCCTGTGGAGCATAGCCTTTGTGACTGGCTCCTTACATTCCTCTACGAGTACTCACTTTCTGGGAACTCTTTTTTTTTTCTTTTTTTGTGAGGCACCCCATGGAAGATGTTTCCCACCTTTCTGCTTGACTGTTTCTACTTATTTTTGCCTCTAATCTCGCAATTCCTGGGAGGAACAATGTTCTGTCTATGAGCTTGTTTATTTTGGTCAGTGATCTTTCCTAATAGCGTTACTTAAACAATCCTTTTTCTCAATTTCATGCTCATGCCATAGGCGCTGGAAGTAGGGGATTTGGGGGAGATAATGCACTCCCATAATAACCATGCTGGAGTTCAAAAGTGAACAAGCAATAAACAGCCTTTCAATGTTATGTTCATCTTGCCACATCTGCTGTGCAATCAAAGACAGGCGTCAAATGTCAGGCTCTGTCTTTCGAGGGAGCTTGGTGTTTACTTTTCTTTCTCTGACTGCATAGTGAGAAAATGTATGTGACAAACGGGATGAGAAAGGCCGTAGGATGTTATTATTTCTCACATACAACAACATTTAAATTCTAGTGAATGAACTGTACAAATATTTCAGAACATAGAATTAGTAAAGCACAAATGAGGCACATTTGATTGTAATTCTTAAGTGTGATGGAAACAAATGTTTTAATGCGATCAAAACAAATCAATACGCTAGGAGATGCTGATTTCCACACATTGTCATTTGTGCGCTATATAGTTTTATCAGTAAAGCTGTATGTCTGTGAGTATGTGAAGGTAAGTTAAATTGAAAATGAGTTGTCTACAGTAGCAGTGAGCTACCACATGATGCGTACTCCACTCTATGCCACTCCATTCTAAGACACTCGGCTCTACTCTTTGTAATTCTACCCCCCTCCACTCTAAGCAACCCCACTCTAAGCAACCCCACTCTGTGGGACTGTTCATTACTTCACCCTGTGCCATTCTACTCCACTCTATGCCACTCTACTGTACTCTATGCCACTGTACACCACTCCACTCTGTGCCACTTTACTCCACCCTAGACAACTTCACTCTACGCCCCTCCATGCCACTTTACTCGACTCCACTCTATCCCACACCACTGTACGTCACTCAAATCTGACATTCCACTCTACTCCACTCTAGCCCAATCCACTCTACGACACTCCACTCTAAGACTCTTCATGTTACTCTACTCTATAAAACTCCACTTTACGACACTCACTCCATATTACACCACTCCACTTTACTCCACTCACACCACTCCACTGTACAACACTACTTCACTCTATCACAATTCCCTCTAAGACACTCTAAGCAACTCCTCTCTTTCATGCTGTACTCCATTCCAGTCTAAGATACTCTACTTCGGTCTACATCACTCTATTCCACTCCACTCTACGCTACTCCACTCAATGACCCTCCACTGTATGACGCTCTACTCAACTGTGACACTCCATTCTGTCACTCTACTCCACTCAGTGCCACTCCACTCTACAGCACTCCACTCCACAACACTTTACTGCACTCAACAACACTCCACGACTTTCCCTCCATACCCCTGACAATTATCCATGTTGAACAGCAGCCACGCACAACATGGCTAAAACACATTGGCATAGCAAATAGCGCTCACATCGGCGAAGAACTATTAACTTTTCCAGTGCCTGTTTAGGTCTGGCTTTTATTTGTGGTAAAGATTATTTAAAAAAATATTTATCAAAGGCACATTCTGTCAGTCCACTTCACCAAATGATTGTCTCATTTGTGATTAGGGATGGATGGAACTCGTGGAGTTTTAGTCTACGGAGTAACATAAAAACTCTGAGATGCCACAGAGTTCCACAAGTAGTGGAATTTCAGCATATCGCGTTGCTTGCATTGATGTTTAGCTCTAGGAGCTTGTTCTGTGCTGTAAAATCAGTGTGAACTGCACCACACACAGCTCCAGAAGGTGCTGCTTCTTTCTGCCACGAATGGTAGCAGCGTGCTGCAACTGTTCTCATTGAGAAATCATACCATGACTCATCCCAGTTCTCAATTTTTCTTGCTTGCACATGCCAACTCAACGTTCTGGAGCCGCGCATGAGAAAAACTCCACCATGCGGCATCTTGTCGAGTTGTTTTCAGAATTCTGCACTCCAGGTGGAGAGCAGAGTAGGCAAAACTCAGCGAACTCTGCCGGCAGAGCAGAAGTTACTGCCCACCCCTTGTTGTGCTTCACAGGGCTTTCAGCTAGCCTCTTCCATCCAGCAGTCTGTTCAGTTGTCATTCACATTCTATTTCCAACCATCACAGCTTGTAATATGGGCAGCTGGTCAGCCCACTTCGGCCACTGATTCCTTTGTCAGCAAGAGATGTTATTTTTCCCAATGTTGTCACCCACGCAGAAAGTAGTCCTTTTTGGTGGCAGGGATTTCTAGGCCATAGTGGGCTTCTTTGACAATATATCTATATTTTGTATTTATTTTAAAGCATTTTGATGGCCTGTCAGCCCCCCAGACACTTATATCGATCACTTACCACTACTTGTAACGCGTCTCTTCCTACACATTCTGCTTGTGGTAGCAATGATTTAAAACAAACTTTTGAGCACACAAGCTTGTGCAACAGTAAATGATTTGCAGGAAAACTGAGAAATGTTTTCCCGCACCTACCAATGTAGGTTTCTGCTAGTCCTATCTGAAGTGCATGGGTCAGGAGAGTCAGTCCTCCTTACCATCCCTATGATCCAACAAGGCCCTTTTTTTAGCTACAAGACAGACAACCATCACTAAATCTATAAAGTTTTAGTCAACTTTTATTATAAAAACAATAAAGACAACCTCCTCTACGTCTGCAGTTGTACTCACATGGGGAACTCAATGTTTAATGTTTTTGGTCAAAAGTTTTCCAAAAACATTAAAAAACATTGTTCTTCAACAAAGCCAATAGGCTGGTAGCCAACACCATACAGATTACAATTGCCTGTGCTTGTTTTATTTTGCTCCAGAAGGTGGATACAATAAAATAATCCCTTTCCACTCCTTGCCTAATTGTTGTGAATTTCTCAATCTTTGTTAAATTTCAGCAGGTCAAAACTGCCTTTATTATGTAGATTCTGGTGTGTTTAACAGCAAAATCTGCAAGTTATTACCCACCAACTTGTAAAAGGTTTTGTTTATCACACCGGATAAATGACGTACCCCGTGGTACCGTTATTTATCTGGTATAATAAATAGCACCTTAACTCACAATCAGGGCCTATTCAGCCCTGCCAAGTTTCACGCATCTCGCGTTAGAATAACGCATTCCCGGTCATTTTCACGCATTTCCACAATGCCTGAGATTGTCACGGAAGTCTTGAAGTGCGGTAAAACCTTCTTGTTCCAGTTTCTCACTTTGCTAGGTTTGCTCCAAGTAATGTTTATCAAAGGCCACAAGGTGGCGCTGGTGAACAACGGGAGGTATAGGATTCTCTATGTATTACGATATTTATATGGTTCCCTTGTCCCCATCGCTTGATGTTGCTTGCAAGAAAGTGTCACTCATAGTCGTTGAAATGTCACTCATAATTACACTGAAATTATGAATATGTCACACAAAGCAATAGGAAACCTTGGCAGCTATGCTGATGTTGTAAAATAACCAACAGTTTTGTGAACTTCAAAATGGGGATGGGGTTGTGGGGGGGGGATAGGCTGAGAGACCGAGAGAGAATGAGAATGTTTTTGTCTGTTTATGTAAAAATTCCTGGTGAAATCTAATACTCACCTCACTGTACCCGACTGAAAACATCTGTACCCAGCTATTTACTACCTAATACATTAATGAGGGGGGTGTAACACCACAAAGACCCCTTCTGAAGCTATGCCCCTGCTGAATATGCTACTGTCTTCTCTCCTAAATACATGTTTAATGTGTACAGTATTGTATTGATAGTTTTCCTATATGGGGTTCTCCTTATTAACAGTACATAACTAGAAACTGCTTGGCTGAGCTATTTTGGATCCAATACAAAGCCTGCAGCAGCCCCTGCTGGTTGAATGGGAACACTTCCTTTACAGCTAAGCTTTCTATTAAAAGGCAGGTTTTGTTTTAATTAGGCCTGGGCGGAGTTCGTGAAGTTGCCCTACGCGGAGCTCTGCGAAGTGCCCAAAAAACTCCACTGTGGTACGCGGAGTTCCGTAAGCGGTGGAGTGCGTTAGGTCACGCCATTCACGCTGATTTTTAGTGTCTCACGCTGAAAAAGCAGCGCAAACGACTCCATGAGCAGCGCAAGAGTGCATTGCTTCCTTTCTGCCACTCGAGTTGATTTTCTACTCAAGCGGCAGCTACCTCCCCACGAATGGAAGATTTCTCAATGCACGGTTGCAACCATCTGCGACCACTCACGTTGAGAAATTTCCCCGGGAGGTGGTCTTGAGTAAGATTTTTCTTGCTCGCGCTTGCCAACTCACCGTTGACGAGCGCAAGTGAGGAAAAAACTCCGTTCCGCTCCACTACACAGAGTTTTTCGGAACTCCGTGCTCTAAGCAGAGCGCGGAGTAGGCAAAACTCTGCTAGTGGAGTTCACTGCCCACCCCTAGTTTTAATTCCAATATGCATTTTTTAGGCCACGTAGACTTCATGTTTTTAAATTTAAAAAAAACAATGCTTTGTTTTTCGGAGGGCCTTCACACATCCCAATATTTTGAACCTGGTGAGAAGGAAATTTTGGGGACAAAATCAAGAGAACTGATTTTCACCATTGACTTACATCGAAGAGGAGGAGTTTTTAGGCTGGGGCACCCATAACAAAGCCATTTTGGTCTTTAAAAATCTGGAGTCTTCCGCCTAAATTGGGCCTGCTGGCATGTATCCACTCCTTAAATGAGAAAAAGAAAACAGGTTGAGCTATTGTTTGACTTTCACTTGACTACTTTGACTCATTAAGGCTTAATGGGCCTTTCTTGTGTGGAGTTTATATTTATTACCACACTGCCTGTGATCTCTCTACCGACACAAATGGGTTTTTGCAAGTTTTCTCCAACTCATCTTAGAGCTGTGTTTATTCGTGAAAAGTTAACTGGTAATGCACTCAGTATTACCGATAATGTGGTTGTCAGTAGCACCAGTTTTGCCAAACTCAGGGGTTTATTTACAAGCCCTATATAAAAAGTGATGCACCAGCGGGGTGTAATTAATCCCCTCAGTATTGAGCCTTAGGGCCTCATTTACAGTGCGGGTGTCTCCAACCAGTCTATTGTAAGCTACCAGTAGCTCCCAGATCCCTTCAGAGTAGCTCACAGCCTGGAGTTCATGCCCACCTCACTCCAAGTGGGCTTGCCTTTCAAAAATCCCCTGATGTTATTGGTAATTGCTTTACGTTTTTTCTGCCTTGAGGTGATTTGGTTACTGTTGCAGACTGACCCTGTTACATGGATAATTGCACGATTGCCAATATACTGCAGCGTGGGTGAACAATTGTTTTGTTTTGTCTCTTCCCTTCGTGCTCCATGGCAGCCATGGCCCTCACTGTGCGAACAGCACCATCAGCGCAAACTCCATCGGCGGTATTGGAGTCTGGTCACATTGGTCACATTGTTCACATTGTTAAATAATCAGAGTCATTTCTTTTGGCTCTCCGCTTCACGCTCCATAGCTTTCCCAAAAACACTTATAATTGCTAAATGCTTTACTAAAAAATTTAAAAATCCGCAACGCAGCTCTCCCAGCACAGCGGAAGAGCTGATACTGCACTATTCACTGCACTCTTGAAAAGTCATCCCATAATGCTTTGAAAGTATACGTTTTCAAAACATTTGCACCCATAACTCAGCCTGTGGTGGTCCTAGGACAATGGGATCACAACCAAAACGTTCCGCATGACACACTCCTTCTGTTTAGGTCATCGCTGGGTCACCACACTAGGTTAGTGGGGACCCCAAAATAATAATAACCCCACCCAGCATTCAGTCCCTTTTTTAGCTCTCTTATGGTTGGAACTTTTGTTTTACAGCCTGGAGTAGTTTGTGTCCTAAAAACATTAGTATTCCAGTGGGCCTGCTAGGCTTGAAAATGTGTAAGGCACTATGCTCTCTAGGGGATAAATATATGGTTGCACTGCATTATTTTGTGTCATTCTATTTCCACGTGGTTATGCCCTCTGGGGGCTAAATATATGGTTACATCACCATGTTTCTAACAAATGAAATTATTATTGTGGTGTCCTCTAGGGGATGTTCTGATCATTACAGTCAACATAATACAATATTTGCTGCAGTCAGTCATCCCATAATGCTTTGCAGGACATTATTTTACAAAACATTTTTGCTCATAACTCAGCCTGTGGTGGTCCTAGAACAATGGGCCACCTTCAAAACGTTCACCACAACTTGCTCTTTCTGTCTAGATCATCTTTAGGTCCCCACACTAGGTTAGTGGGGAACCAATAAAAAAAAACCTCCCTCCATTCAGTGTCTCTTTAATATCTCTCATGGCTGGAACCTTTGTTTTATAGCTGAGAGTAGTTTGTGTTTTTAAGGATCTTGTTTGTAATATCATTACAGTAGGCCTGATAGTCCTGAAAATGTGTAATGTACTATGCCCTTTTGAGGCTAAATGTATAGTTACGCTGCATTACTTTCAATCATTTTCTTTTCATCTGGTTATGCCCTCTGTGGGCTAACTTTATGGTAACATGACCATGTTTCTTACAAATGCTCTTTTTGTTGTGTTGTCCCCTAGGGGCTGTTCTGAGCATTACAGCCTGATGGCAAAC
Source organism: Pleurodeles waltl (assembly GCF_031143425.1). Taxonomy (NCBI): domain Eukaryota; kingdom Metazoa; phylum Chordata; class Amphibia; order Caudata; family Salamandridae; genus Pleurodeles; species Pleurodeles waltl. The sequence continues at coordinate 1,127,002,641 of NC_090439.1, forward strand.
GTTTATTTCTGATAAAGGTTTTTATTGGGTTTATATGATAATTGTATATGTTTTATTAATCTCTCCTTATTGTAATTATGACCATGATTTAGGCCAACTTAACATCCTTATTACATTTTGACTGTTTGAACACTTAGGGCCTGATTACAACTTTGGAGGACGTTGTTAATCCGTCCCAAATGTGGCGGAAATACCACCTACTGTATTACGAGTTCCATAGGATATAATGGACTCGTAATACGGCAGGTGGTATATCCGTCACATTTGGGACGGATTAACACCGTCCTCCAAAGTTGTAATCAGGCCCTCTATGTTTGGGTGACCCTTCTAGTTTATTTCTGTCATTACTCCTCCGTGGCTGCCTTGTGTCTTGTTTTGGGAATTGCGTTAGTCAGCCAGCAGCTCTGATGGTGGGTGGTGGAAGTGGTATTGTATTGGAATTAGCGTGGCTGATTTAAATTAGGATGCTAAATGGCAATATTTTCATTTTTGGCTGCAGATAGAGGAAGAAGGTAAATGGAAGTGGTTTAGTCATATGCAGGGCCACTGGAATTATGTGGCAGGAAAAGACCAGATTATCAGGCAGGGTTGACCAATTTATGTGACAAGAAAAGTCCAGTTATGAATCCACAATACCAATAGCTCTCAATTGGGGACCCATTGTGTTACAAATGCTTGTCCCTTTTAAAGTTAAGAGAAAGCTGTGTTTATTTTACATATTATCATCCAGCTGGGGTAGCCGGGCCTGATGAGAGCAGTGCTGGGGTCAGATTTATGACCACGGGCACAGAGGTGAATAATTCAAGCACTAAGGGATTTAACTCTTAAAACAAAAGTCCTTGTCAACTCAGTATTGGAAGTGAAAGATGAAATGATGTTTCTCCATGCTTTTAAGTCAAAGAAAATGAAAAGTTACCTTATAATTAGGCTAAATTTCATTTTAATTTACTCGAATTATTTTTCACAGTGTTGCATTTACAAACAGCAGGTCTCTTACTTCCCATCGGCTAGTAGAACACTGTGGAATATCTATACCTGAAAAATACAATCATTTTTTTGGGAGCAATCCCTCTCAAAATAAAAAAGTGTCAGTACTCAGTGCCGGACAGTACTGGCCCATTTAAAGCACTTAGGGGCAGATTTAAGACCCCCTAGCGCCTCCGTGCGCCACATTAGAGTAATTTTTTTACGCCAATGTGGCACAATGAGGCCAAAATCGCTGTGCCAAATTTAGAGTGCCACTTTGTAACCCATTGCACTACATTATGCCTGCACCAGGCATAAGGTATGCAAAGGAAGTGTTCCCCCGTTAGGGCGGCTGAAAAAATGGCGCAAAGAAATCTAAAATATTTATTTGCGCCATTTTTTTCGGCACTTTTAACGCCTGCTCAGAGCATGGTGCACCGTATGTTACATACAGCGCACAGATGGTGGCATTAGGGGGAGCTAAGGGGGGGCTAGAAAAGTGGCACTGCACTAGGTACAGCACCACTTTTCTTATATCAGGCCCAGAGTACTTTATATTTTTACAATTTTATAATGCTGTTGTTAGTACATATTAATTTGTACTATTTAATAGAGTACTATTTTATAGTACTATTTCATTTATACTTTACTTATATATTTCTATTTGCTCAATATATTAACATTACTTAAGCATTTTAATATATTTTGCTTCCTTTTTATACACTTTTTCAATTTTTTTGTAATATTACTGTCGAATTTTATAGAAAGATAGTCTTTTTCTTATTTTCATTGAGCTACCATTTTTCTCTCATTGCTACCTGTATTTTGTACTCTATTAGTGCCATTTTGAGGTTGATTTCATTTGTGGTGGTTGCAATTCTCTGTTGCTGTTTGACGGATAAAGTCAGACCTTTTTTAAGTTTTTATTTAGTGTCTTAGAGTTAAGGGAGATGTGGGTAGGTCTGGTTAGTGTGAGTTACTATATTGGATTTATTTGGTAAGTCTTTTAGTGATAGTTTGTGTTGCATTGTTATGCAGTTTAATGGGGTAGGGCTAACCTTAGTTAGATAGTCGTAGTAGTACATTATTGAGTTATGTGTTGTACTGTGCTTGTAGAGTTGCAATCTTATGTTTGTATTGCATTTGGGATTTCTGTATTGTGAGGGTGAGTCTGTTATGGTTTTTACAGTTTAGGAAGTTGCAATGCAATGTTTGCAGCTATGTTAATGATTTAAAAAAATAATAATAATAATTTGATTTCATTTAAAACATTACTTTTTAATTTCCGTTGATTTTTCTGGAGTGGTTTTTGCTTTATATTTTTCTGTTTTTTTTATGGATTCCATTGACTGGATTACTTCGGTGGATTTAATTTGGACTTTCATTTTTGCATTTTGAGGGGGGGGGTTTCTTACTTTCTATTTCAGACCTTTTTGTGGACTGGGTTTTTGGGAGCTGGAGGTGGATCAAGAACTTCAGCTGCACAGCTTTAAGTACTATATTTTTGTTTTTATTTCATTGATGTGGATACCTTGCTGAAGTGGCAAAGATTAGCAAACTAAATACAGAGTGTGGGAGTGATGATATCTGTTTTCAAAAAAGAGTGGCAGACCTTAGAACTCACAGGGTAATGAAGGTTTACCTTTCAGAGAAAATTACCCACAAAATTCCAATTTTGCTTTGAAGAAAAGGTGGTCACTTGTACTGATTTAAAAATCATAAAAAATGTTTAAAGAACAGAAAGATGGGATTGGGGAAGTGAGCCATCGCCAAGCCATCTGTTTGATATTTGGTGCAGAATGCTTGATTTGACAGCATATTTTGCCAACATTACTGGTGTGATCCTGATAGAGGTGAACAACCTTGACCTTTTTTCATGTAATAAATATTCACACAGGGTAGCTCCAGACATAAGTGTGCTTTAGAATGTCTTTTGGCGGAGGGAAAGGGCATTCCCTTCAGGTCCACAGTCTATCAGGCCTCCTGACATCCTCTGTCTTCTTTCTCCCTTTTCCAGCTGTCACTCATCTTTCTCTTAATTATTTTAGTCATTCCACATTCTCTTCTCTCTGTCCTTCTGATTTTGCTGCTGCTCGAGTAGATTTTCTACTCGAGCAGCAGCTTTCTGACCATGAACATTCGCGATCACCAACCGCATTGAAGAAATCGTTCCCCCCTTAGTGACTGAATATTACTCAAGGGAACACCAAATCTTGCTCACCAACTTACTGTTGGCGAGCTGCAAGTGGGAAATGCTCCACCACTCAGCGGTTAGCGGACTTTGTCCAAAACTCTGCGTTACAAGTGTAACGTGGAATGGCCAAAATTCCACCAACCCCGCCGGCGGAGCAGAATTTATCACCCATCTCTAGTTTTAATGTCTTATTTATTTGTATTTAGTTTATTCATTTATTGTTTTTTTCACACATAGTTAATTTTTTTAAAGGAGCTTATAATGCAAAATATAATTTCGTTTATTTTTAGCAATATTATTGTAGTCAGTATTGTGTGTTGTCATGGGGTAATGATGCCTCAACTTCATGTACTATAACAGACTGCATATTTCCTCTATGGTACTGCATAGCAACTGCGAGCTCCTGCTCCCATGAAATATTCTTGTTTTGGATTTACTTGGTCCATAGATTGGCTGTATAAATGCACAAGTTGCACATGAACCAAGGAAACATTGTGGGTGCATAATGCAGCACTAAACTGATACTCAAACTCACAACATACTTGTGAGAACAGGTAACAGCACAATATTATATAGTAATAGTCTTAATGAATATAACTGGCAGCACTGCATGAAGAATAACTCAGTTACAAGCTCCCAACTGTTGTGGAGTTGTTACAAATATTTTTATACGCAGCACGAGGAGTGAATTACAGTGGAGTTCATATGTGAGGTGATGGGATCATGAAATAGGACTTTTTGGGAGAATGGTCAGTCTTGCAGGAGCACTGGTGGTGCTAAATTTGAAACTAAACCAAAAATTATTTTTGAACAAACAGGAGCTATCAGTGTGAGGACAAGAGTGAGTTCCAGCGATACTTGTGTCCACTGTGTTCCAGCAAGATAGTGGAATCCGGATCCTGGTCTCATTTGAGTTTGGAGGTGGTATACTGTCTTTTCTGAGTGGGATGGAGATACTCCAAGACAGTAAATATAAACACTTGATATTCATTTTTGGCACTGTCCTCAAGTTTGTTTAATCCTTTCCTTCCGACAAAAGTAAACTATGGTCAAAGAGACCTGAATTCACCAATCCTGGTGGGGTCTTTTCTCCCAGACCCACGATCCCTCTTCCGCAGCTAAATGTATCTGTTAGGAAAAGATTCATGAGAGGTTAGACTGTAGACCTTGTATAGAGACTAGGGGCCCCATTACAACTTTTGTGTTGCGGGGAGGACGCCACCACCATGCCGTAGCGTCCCCCCCACCTTATTACAATGTTTCTACTGGCTGACCAGCTGTAACATTGTAATAAAGCTTTCCCGCCAGTCAGTGCAACCCTTAAGGATCCTATATCGAAGCACGGGGCGGACCAGCACCCTCGGATTGAGCTCTGTCTGCTGGGCAGTCGGGCCCCTGCACTGCATGAAGCGGTGCAGAGGCCCTCCTGTGGCCCCCAGTATACCCTTACCGCCAGCCTTTCCATGCCAGCCAGACTGCCATGGAAAGGCTGGCAGTAAGGGGAGTTGTAATCAGCCAGGCAGTGCTGAGTTCAGTGCTGCCCCGGCTGAGTACAACTCCGACCCCCGTCATGCCATGGGGAACCATGTCCGCCCGCCAGGGTTGTAGTTGGAAGATTGGACCACCTGGAGTGCGGTGGTCCAACCGTCAACACAAGCGTGGTGGTCCTCGGACCACCACCCTCGTAATGAGGCCCTAGGTACCTTAGTAGTTTTCCGGGGCTCACTCTAGCCTGTCCTAATGTATCTTGAGCAGTGCATCAGGACACCTCTCTGTCAACCCCGGATTCCTCTCACTGTCATCAAAGGCTTGTCTAGCACCTTCTCTCTGTTTTCTCATCCTGCCCCTCATACACTCTGTCATTTCTTCTTTTCGTTTCCTTCCTTCTGGTTAGGCACTGGAAGCATGATTGCTCTGGTGGGGAGACAGTGCCCTGGGGAAGCCCTCTCCAGCCACAAGGTTTTTTCTTCATTCTCCCAATGCTGCCTTGCCCTTTCCTCTCTCCTGGTTTCCCTTGTCTGTCTCTCCTGGGAAAGGGCTATCTGGTGGAGAACAAAGCAGAACGTGTGAAAGGAGAAGTTGGAGAGGGAAAGGGATGAAGAGAGATTGACGAGGAACAGAAAGGACTGAAACTAGAGGGTTATGAGGCATTTTCTCTCCATTTCCTGCAGCCACCCAGCCCTTACCTTGATTCATCTTCCTTCAACGTGACTTCCATCTGTATGGATGTGTGTGCCGAAGGACCTTGTCATGTGTCTCATTCTGCTGGCATACACCGCTGTTCATGCCTAGGCTTAAAGAGACTGCTAAGATAGGATTCATCATTATCCATTATAATGCATTGATGCATTGTTGTGTGGGTGTTGGTCAGCTGTATTTAAGTTTCCTTGTTCAGAATGATCCTGATGAATGTTGGAAAGGGAATATGATGTTTCAGTGTGTGTCGTGCGGATGTGCATGTGGGTGTGTGTGTGTGGATGTGTATCTAACGTGCCCTTTTGTTGTGGGGCAAGATGTAAAGTTACATTGAAGTGGATGCCTTGCTAAGGTAGCAATGCTTATCCAACTGCGTGCAAGTGTGGGAGTGATGATATGTGTTTTCAAAAGAGTGTGTGACCTCGTAACTTACAGGATGGTTAAGGGCTACCTTTCTAGTAAATTACCCCAAAAGTATCAATTTTGCTTTAAAGAGAACGTGGCCAGTGATACCCATCTAAAAGTCACAACATAGGATTTTAAAGAACACATAGATGGGATTGGTGAAGTAGGTCACCCCCAAGCAATCTGTTTGATATTCGGTGCAGCATGCCTGACTTTACATTATATTGTGCCAACACTACTGGTGAGAGCCTGAAAGAGTAGAACAACCATTACCACTTTTCATGTAATAAATATTCACACAAGGTAGATCTAGACATAACTGTGCATTAGAATGTCTCCCGGAGGAAGGGAGGGGGCATTCTCTTCAGGTCCATATACTATGCCTCTCGACATCCTCTGTGTCTCCTCTCTGTCTTCCTTTTCTGGCTATCACTGATCTTTCTATTAATTATTTTACTCTTTCTACATTCTCCTCTCTCTGTTCTTTTACCCTCTGAATCTGTTCATCTTCTTCTTTATGCCTCTTTTTCTCACTATCACCTAATTTACCTTCTGTATCCTGTCTGTCTTTTGCCACCTTTTTTTACCACTGCTTTTGTGCATGTTCTCACTCCCCTTTCTTTGTCTCCTGTTTTTACTCTTGTTTCTTCCTCTCTCCGTCTTTCCTATTGTTTTCAGGCTATTTCCTTCCTTTTCCTGTTTCTCGTTTCCCACTCTCATCAGGCCCATCTTTCTCTTACCATCTTTCCTGCTCAATAAATACATATTCCCTAAAGAGGGTGGTGTACATCACAGCACGATGAATATACAGTCAGAGCAATGAATATACATTCACAGGCCCAAATGTACATTTGTATAAAACCATATAACATTTACAAGAGTCAACTGAATATGTGAAAAATGAACAAGCCATGAAAGAAGACATGCCCTATAAAAAACAATATTTTTTTACATGCCTTCTATTACACAGACAAGAAAAGTATACTGTAGTAATCACTCAGGTGATTATTGGTAAGATTTTATTTGTTTCCAATAAGTGTCATGAACAGCTTACATAACTCCCAGCTTCCTCCCAGACCAAACCACCAGTGTCACCACTCCATTCCAAACCCCCACCTAGAATCTTATCCATCCCACATTCCATTCCATTTCATTCCTATGAACTTAACCCTACACATCTTCCCCCTTAAATAATCTAAATAATTTCCTTTAAATAATCTAAATCATTTTGTTACTAATTACATAACCTACCTTGAACTATATACATACTGTACCCCCAAACCCAGTTATACACAGATACTTATGTGCACACAACATCCTTCACCATTCTGTCTACTTACATAGATTTCCAACGCGCCATTCTCTGCCATCCTCCAACTTAACTACAGAATTCTTCACTGATACTACTTTCTGTGGTTCATAAAATTTACTTTCACCTTTCTTTATAATTCCAACTTTCCTCAACGCAACCAGATCTCCAGACTCCACATTGGCATTCTTCACACTTTTCCTTTTATCATAATTCATTTTATTCTTCCTTTGGAAATACACAGCTCTCGCCTTCAGGTCTTCCTGATCAACCCTCACCTGTTTTTTCACATTCCTCCACCAAGGAGATTCTTTAGTTCCTGGTTCCCTCCCCTGAAGGGCAATGAAAGGTGACACCCCTGTCACCGAGTGAGGCGTTACTCTGTGCGCCCACAACAACTTGCTCAATTCCTCCCTCCAATTCAACCCATTCGCCAACGACAACTGTATGTTCTCCATTACAATCCTGTTCACCCTTTCCACTAATCCATTAGCCTGTGGTCGGAACAATGCCACCCTTTCATGTTTCACCCTCAACCCATTAAGAAACTCTGTCATAGCTGCTGAAAACAATTGCACTCCATTATCTGTCACCAAGACCTTAGGAATACCTTCCTCCAAAAACGTTTCCCTAAGGAATTCTATAACATTGTTGGTAGTAACTTGTTCAATAGTTTTGACAACTAACCACTTAATATAATAGTCTACCAAGACCATTATAAAACGATTCCTTCTTCCCAATTTGTCCACAGGCCCCAACAGGTCAAAGGCTAATTTCTCCCATGGTGTCTCGGGAAACTTCATACAACTCAAAGGCGGTTCCCTGACCACTTTCGATTTGTCACTATTCCTACAAGCTTGACATTCCTCCACCATCTTCTTCACATCCCTATCCATTCCAGGCCACCAGTAAAACTGTCGCAACCTCCTCTTAGTCAAGCTCCTCACCCTTCATGAACAATATTTACCAATCTTACTCTCAACTTTATGGGAGGCACAATTCTGTCCCGCCCCAATACACGTTCACCTTGCACACTCAGTTCATCACTCACCATCAAGTACTGCTTCAAATCACTCCGCACGTCATCAGAACCTTCACCCATTACAAATCTCCTCAATTCATCATACTCTACATCGTTTCTTACAGCCTCCTCCCATTCATCTTCACCTAGTGCCAATTCTACATCAATAGAAAATGCCTCCAACTGCATATCACATGATCCATCACCACTTCCATCAATAGGCAACCGAGATAAACAATCCGCCACCATATTTCTCCTTCCCTTCACGAATTCCACTACAAAATTGAAATCAATTATGCTTATTAGCCATCTAGAGATGCGAGGTGTTAAACTCCCTTCCAGTCCACGTCCACTTTTGAAAATTTGCAATAGAGGCTTCGGGTCAGTGCGGAGAATAGAAGGTGGACCCCATAGGTAATACCTAAAGTGGTTTATGCCCCAGCAACAGGCTAACGCCTCCTTCTCTATAGCAGAATAAGACCTTTCAGCCCCTTGTAAACGGCGTGAAGCAAATCCAATGAACCTTTCCTCTCCGTCCACTATTTGGATTAATACTGCACCCAAACCCACACTGCTGGCATCAGTCATTACAATCGTCTTTTTGGTAACATCAAAATGTCCCAACGTAGGGGCACCAGCAATCAATTGCTTAGTCTCTTCAAATGCCCTCTCACTTTCAGTTCTCCACTCAAACACCGTTCCTTTTTTTAATAACACTCTCATAGGCTCCACCAAATCAGCAAAATTGTGTACAAATTTCGAACAATACTCAACTAAACCAAGGAAAGACCTTAACTGATCTTTGTTGGTCTAGGAGCTTCACTAATAGCTTTTACAATACTTATTTTTGGTTTGATTCCATCTGCAGATATTTCATGCCCCAGATAGTTCACACAACCTTTCCTTAACTGGCACTTTTCCATCTTTACAGTTAGTCAGTGGTATTTAATTTTTCATAGCACGTTCTTTAATAACTCATCATGCTCAACAAAAGATGTGCCTACAACTATTGTCATCCTGGAAACACAGTACATTGTTTAGATCTTTAAAACATTTCTGCATTATCCTCTGGAATACAGCCGCCGCTGATGCTAGACCGAAAGGCATCCTACAATACTGATATGCCCCCAACAGCGTCACGAAGGAGGTTAGAGGTCGAGATTCGGGATGCAAGTTGAACTGATGATACGCTGCAGACGTGTCCAAAACGCTAAATACCTTACCTCCTCCCATCACACTTAACATCTCTGTAATGTTCGGTAAGGGTTGCCTATCTTCCCAAATACTCTTATTCAGATCTCTCAAGTCAATGCATAACCAAATCTTATTTCCTTCCTTAGTTGCCACGACTATTGGTGCCAACCATACAGATGACTCTATGGGTTAGATTATCTTTTGTTCAAGCAACTTGTCCAACTCTTGTCGCAGTGGTTCCCTCATCAAAAACGGTACAGGCCTCAATTTGTGTACAACCGGAACTGCATTACTTTTCAAAATTATACGGTGTGTGAATCCCTTCAATTTGCCCAATTTCACAGTAAAGACTCTTGTAAACTTGGCCATTATTTCTTCACACCATTGCTCATTAGATTTTAAATATTCCACATTAGCCATCCGCTCTACCGCCATAACTGGTTCCGGTGCATTCGGATTAAGTATAATGTTCAAGTCCTTCTGATGCCGCCATCCTACGAGGTTCGATCCCTCACCAGTGACGTACACCTTCCCATAAACTCCATTATCTTTGAATGAAATGTCCGTCCATTGCATCCCCAATATTTCTATTTCCTTCCCACCATATCCAACTGCCTTTATATCGGTCTTCAACAGGTCTGCAAATTTCTTTCCCAAGGTCTTCTCATATATTTCTCTCGATATGAGTGTGAACAGACATCCAGAATCCACCAACATCTTTACAATTGCAGAATCCATTGTTACATTGCAATGTGGTTTCTGCAATTTACACAAGCTTTCTGTCTTCCACTTTCCGCTACTCATAGATTCTGCAACTAGATCACCAGAATCCTCGACTCCATCAACAAACAGCACAATTTCATGATGTTCGTCTTCCTCGTCATCCACAGATTTAACACTACCCGTTAACACGTTTCCTTTAGATCTACATACCTTGGCTATATGACCTCTTCTCCCGCACTATCTACATGTTAAAGTTCGTGCTGTGCAACTTGGGCTGGAAGCTGTGTGCCCTGGACATCCACATCTGAAACAGAAAATATTCATCTTTTTCTTCTCTCCAGTCATCATTCCAGCATTCTCTGGCATCCACACTTGTTTCCTGGATTTAACTTCCTTTACCTCCACAGTGGTCTTGTTCCCTAATTCTTTCATATAAGTTCTAGTTGCTTCAATTTCTTTCATCCAAGCAGCAGTATGTTCCATACTTCTTGCTATTTGAATGCATTCTTCTAACATCTGATCCATGGACAATAATTTCTCCCTCACTTTACTATTGCTTGTACAACGCACTATTTGGTCGCGTATCAGAGAGTCACATAAGTCACGGAAATCACACGTGACAGCCAAACCTCTCAAAGCAGCCACATACAACATTACATCATCATCATGCACCTGACCTCGGGAAAATAATTTGTGACGTTCAAACACTATACTTAATTTAGGAGTAAAAAGTTTTTCTAACATCTGCAGGGACATCTCATAAACATTCATCCGTTGTCCTCTCCGATACCCAAGAGTATTTCAGGTATGTCATCAGATATCCTTCTTCCTTCTGCTCCCAGAAGATGTAATAGAATCGCTTGCTTCCTCATAGGACTGTATTTGTCTCCTGCTATAGCCAATAAATAAGTTGTAAATATATTTTTCCATCTTCTCCACGTTATTGCTGGTTCACCTGGCACAGGCAGAAAGCACGGTGGTGCCAAAATATTCTGCTCAGCCATCCTGCGAAGAAAAATGCAAAACAACAAACTACCAAAATTTACTAAAATAACAATCCAAATTAATAAACTAACATAACAATCTAAAACAAGAATTTAAAATAATAATTTTAAATAACAAACCGAATAATTTATCCAAGGAGTTCTCCTCTAGAGACTCCACTTCATCTATAGATGCAGCAGTCCTCTTTCTATTCCTATTATACTTTGTAGCTTTGCATAGTCCCTTTTCCCTTTCCACAGCTTAAATTTTGCCTGCCGTAATAACTCAATTCCAGTGCTGATGAAGACTACAAGCTCCCCAAATAGGGGGCATATTTATACTCCGTTTGCGCCGAATTTGCGTCGTTTTTTTCGACGCAAATTCGACGCAAAACTAACTCCATATTTATACTTTGGCGTTAGACGCGTCTAGCGCCAAAGTTCCTGGAATTAGCGTCATTTTTTTGCGTGAACACCTTCCTTGCGTTAATGATATGCAAGGTAGCCGTTCCCGTCTTAAAAAATGACTGCGATGCTATTGCGTCGTATTTATACTCCCGGGCAAAAATGACGCCCGGGAGTGGACGGGTCTAAAAAACCCGCATTTGCGCCGGATTTTAGCGCCTGGGTCAGGGCAGGCGTTAAGGGACCTGTGGGCTCAGAATGAGCCCAGAGGTGCCCTCCCCTGCCCCCAGGGACACCCCCTGCCACCCTTGCCCACCCCAGGAGGACACCCAAGGATGGAGGGACCCACCCCAGGGACATTAAGGTAAGTTCAGGTAAGTATTTTTTTATTTTATTTTTGTGGCATAGGGGGGCCTGATTTGTGCCCCCCTACATGCCACTATGCCCAATGACCATGCCCAGGGGACAGAAGTCCCCTGGGCATGGCCATTGGGCAAGGGGGCATGACTCCTGTCTTTGCTAAGACAGGAGTCATTTCAATGGGGGATGGGCGTCGTTAAAAAATGGCGCAAATCGGGTTAAGACGGTTTTTTTGCCTCAGCCTGACTTGCCCCATTTTTAGACGCCCATACGCCATTTTTCCCTACGCCGGCGCTGCCTGGTGTACGTAGTTTTTTTTCACGCACACCAGGCAGCGCCGGTCGGCTAACGCCGGCTAACGCCATTCAATAAATACGGCGCCCGCATGATGCTTCAGAATGGCGTTAGCCGGCGCTCATTTTTTGGGCGCAAAACTGTGTAAGCGCAGTTTTGCATCAAAAAGTATAAATATGGCCCTAGATTTATTAATCCGATCAACAGTCGTATCGACCCCGATCTCGGATCGACTTCAGAGAACTTGTGAGTACCCAGTCTTGGGTTTACAACGTCGAATATCCGCTTCGTCACGCACCTATATTGGAGAACGGCGCCGCATGCCAAGGAGCGTGTGTGGCGCGTGTGATATTCTCAAAGAGCGTCTTCGCGCGCAGCGTGCGTTGTGCTTAAATATACTCAGTTTCAATAGATGCGCCGTTTATTTTCTCAATAATATACCTCGTAGCGATACTTGTGCCTCACCCTGTTGCCACACGCAAACTTGTTGAAACAATACATTACATAAGAGTTCCAAGCATCTTCTTCCAAGAATCAGGGCTCACTCCAGCAAATATTCGTAGAAATTTCCTAAAATAGAAAACCCTTTAAAGTTCCATGTAGGTTCTGTAACTTACATCAAACTTGGTCTTGATCTCCTAGAACTGCCATCCAGTTTTTCAACCAGGGGTTGGGAGTTACACATGTCTCTGCCCCCTGCGCACATTCCCTCGTCGCCAATTCATGTAGTAATCACGCAGGTGATTATTGGTAAGATTTTATTTCCAATAAGTATCATGAACAGCTTACATAACTCCCAGACCAAACCTCCAGTGTCACCACTCCATTCCAAACCACCACCTAGAATCTTATCCATCCCACATTCCATTCCATTGCATTACTATGAACTTAACCCTACAAATACCTATTCAGTTTCCACAGCTCCATACTGCGTGCTACGTAACCTACATTAGTCACTGTTTTTCACTTGATACAATGCTCTCAATGGTCACGTAGGGTATAACGCCTGCGCAGAGAAATGGTGTAAGGATTATTCATGCCATTGGCAAAAATTCACTTTTGCCTGTAGTACTTTCTCCTTCTTCCCCATCATAAAGTCAGCTGCAAAAACAATTGTACATGCATCTCCCAGCTGCAATATTGCACCCTTTGCTGCCCACTGTTCGTGCCAGTGCTTCTGTCGTGCCTCGCCTATTGAATGTGCCGGTCCTGGGAAGGGGCGGAACTCGGAGTTTCACTCCGTGAAATTCTAGTGAGTTACATAAAAACTCCACGAGAATCTGCAGAGTTCCGCAAGCGGGTAGAATGCGGCCACATCGTGGGGCTTGCTCCGATTTTTGGCTCTAGGAGCTTGTTCCTCGCTATGAAATCAGTGCAGATGGCACCATGCAGTGCATCAGAGGGTGTTGCTTCTTTCTGTCACTCAAGTAAATTTTCTACTCGAGTGGCAGCTTTCTCAACTCAAACGGTTGTGACCTGCTGAGATAGCCCTTGTTGAGAAATCTTGCTGGGAGGTGTTCTAGTGCCCAAAAATCACACCAAGGGGGTGCAATTTCTCACTCACGCTTGCCAACTTAACACTGGTGTAGTAAACACAAGAAAAAACTCCACCACGTGGCGACTGGCAGAATTTTGCTGCAACTCCAAGCAGAGCAATGGGCAAAACTCTGCAAACTCTGCCGGCAGAGCAGAATGTTTTTCCCACCCCTAGTCCAGGGTGCATTCTGGAATGTTTACAAACATATATATTGCCAGAGAAAATCCTGCAAGCATTTGGTCACTTCCACCTATTGGGGCAGGTGCGAGTAACGTTAGTGGGGAAACTATATTTATTGAAACAAGCATTTGAAATTTCACATTTGTGAGAGTTAGAGCTATTGGCGTTGTAAATGACAACGTCTTTTACCTATGTGTTTTGGTTTGGAGTGTAGTGCATGTATGAACAGAGACACAGCTGCAGCACTGTCTAGAGGACTAAGAATGGGGAATTACCACTGGGAACAGAGACACAGCTGCAGCACTGCTTAGAGGACTTAGAATGAGGAATTACCACTGGGACCGGAGAAGCAGCTGCAGCACTGTCAAGAATACTTAGAATGAGGAATTACCACTGGGACCAGCGAAGCAGCTACCAGCACTGCCAAGAGGAATTTCCGAAGGGACCAGAGAAGCAGCTTGCCGCATTTTCTAGAGGTCTTAGAATGAGGAATTACCGACGGCACCAGAGAAGCACCTAGCAGCACTTACTAGAGGACTACAAATGAGGAATTACCACTGGGACCAGATAAGCAGCTGAAGCACTGTCTAGAGGACTTAGAAAGAGGAATTACCACTGGGACAGAGAAGCAGCTAGCAGCATTGCCTAGAGGGCTTAGAATGACAAATTTGGTGTAATTCCGTCCAATAGTTCCAGTAGTTTCAATTTCAAAAAGTGTTTTGGGACTCCCCCTTTTTCTCAGCTCCCTCCCCCCCCACCTCCCCACCAGATGGATCACCCCAAAACTTTCCAGACAGTAGCTCAAGTGAGCATTCTATTTTCTTGGAACATTTTGTGAAGAATCAGTGCCAAAGTTATTAGCAAAACAAAAAACGCTCTTTCCATAGAATAGAAACTTGGTCCTATCTATAACTATATATAATGGTGACCGCTGCTAGGTAATGTGTATGTAAATACATGTATTTATATATACCAATAATTTGCCTCTAGGCACTTTTGTGATACTGGGTTAACTCAAGTGGTAGGAACCCATTAGGGAGACTTCTAGAGCAACCCTGTTCGATGGATCCACAGGACACCTTTGTAGCACTCGCTCCTGTGCATTCTTTCAGGATTTCATAGCTGATTTACAAGCGTTTGCTCAACTCAGTGTCACACATTTTATAAATCTATGTAAAACTTTGGTACCCGCTTTTTTTGTCCCATGGGCCATGACTCTGAGTAGAAAATTATTTGCAAGAACAGCAAGGCTGCAGTTGTGAGACATTTTCTCCTTGCCCCAGCCTTATACTATGTTACATGAGACATTTGTATGTAAGGTGTGCTCTCACAATTTCATTTTCATGCAAGATACGGGCTGAGTACTGGCCAAATGCACAGAATGTTGTGATATTGTTTGTGAAAATTGTGCTTATTTGGAAAAGATATGAGTGCAGTAAGTAAAATGACTGAATGAAACCTATGCTAGAATGCACATACTAAGTTAAAATAGTGTCACATGTTACAAATGTACATTGCAGACACCTACCAAGATGTATTTTCAATGTCGCAAGCGGTTTTAGGACATGCATGGTTAGAGTGGGTGATGAGCTTGTGCAGTGTCTAGGCACAGTGGATTTTTTCTGTGTATTGTGTCAGGGTATGCAGTGCTAGTGGACAGCTTCAAGGAACTTTGCAGAGATGTGCATCACCAGGCTGTGCAGTATCAGGGTGAGCAGTGTCAGAACCTGCACTGCTAGCTGGCAGTGGGGTTCTGCAGTGTCAGAGTGTCCATTGCCAGCAGGGAGTTTTGCGTCATGGAGGCTTGAGTTGGTAGTGTAGAGGTGCATAGTGTTATGCTGCACAATGTTAAGGTACGCATCATCAGGTTGTGCAATATCAGGATGTACAGTGTCTGTGGGCAGTGTCAGTGTGTGCAGCGTCATCATGCGACAATGCTCTTGGGCAGTGTCTTGGGAGGCGCACAGTATCAGCGTGGAGGTTCAGGGTAAGTGGTAATAGATTCTGAAAGTGTGGCCGTAGTCCAGCCTGCTGGTGATGAGTGCTAGCGTGACAGTCCATCTGTTGTCCTGCGGCAACCATTTGAAGGTCTTCTGCAGCATGCATAAGTTGTGGAAGCAGGAGGTGCACTCTGCGTTGATTTGAGCCATCATGTTGAGCTCCTCATCTAGGATGATCGCTAGATTTCTTGATGTCTGTGGATCTTGGTCCTAGCTCCGACAGCCATGAGGTGGAGTCCCATGAGGAGGTTTTGTTGCAGAAGACCAGTGCTTCCATCTTGTTGGATTTGAGCTTCAGGCTGTTGATTCGTATCCAGTCTCCTACCATGGCCATGCAGTGGGTGAATTTGGTTCTGGTAGTGGTAGTCTTGTCCCTCAGGGAGCAGATGAGTTGGGTGTCATCGGAGCAGGATATGGCAATGATGTCTTCTGATTGCATGATATTGGTGAGCTGTGTTATCTATATGCTGAAAAGGGTGGAGTTGAGAGAAGAATGTGGGACTCATATCAGTTTCTTGGTTTCTGATGTGAAAGGTGGCTGCTTGACCATTTAGGTTCTTCCCATGTGGAAGGAACAGATCCATTTGAGGGTGGATCTGTGTAGGCCAATCTCGTGGAGTCTTCTGATGAGGGTGATGTGGGAGACATTGTTGAAGGCTACAGAAAGGTTGAGCATGAGTACTGCTGTTTCTCCTCAGTCAAGGATGATTCCAGTATCGTTGGTGGCCATGATCAGTGCTGTTTTGGTGTTATTCTTTCTGAATCCTGATTGAATGTTAGTTACAAGATGGTGAAGTTTGAGGTGGGTTGTCAGTTGTTTGTTGATGGCCTTCTCAATCACTTTCGCTGAACAAGAAAGCAGGAAGATGGGTAGGAAGTTGTTCAGTTGTTTCGGGTCAGCCATGGCTTGAGGAGGGCATTGATTCCTCCAGGTTTGCATTATTTCAGGAAAGTGGTGAACGTGATGGAGGTTTTGATGCTGTGGGTCAGGATGGGTCAGGATGGTGCTGATTGGTGATGCTCCCAGTTTGTAGATCAGGTGGGGGCATGGATCCATAGAGGCCTCTGAGTGGATGGTTTGTATGACTGCTGCTTTGTTGTTTATGGTGAGGTTGTCCATTCGGTCAGTTGTCTGTCTTGGTTGGTGGTAGGTAGGTTAACTTTTATTTCTCTGGGGTTAGGTTGGTGAGCAAAGTTGCTATGGATATTTGTGATTTTTGTGTGGAAGAAGTTGGATCGGTTGTCGCTGAGGTGTTGGTAGGCAGCCATGTTGTTGACAATGGCTGAGGATGAGGTGAAATCCTTGACAATCAAGAAGATCTCCTTGCAGCTGGTGGAGCTTTCTACTGGTGTCTCCTGTTTGCTGGTGATTGCTTCTGAGTGCAGCCTTGTAGGTAGTTCTGTCAGTGGTGTTGTGGTTGGCTTTCCATTTTCTTTCTAGAGGTTTATAGTGTCTTTCGGTATCTCAAATGTTTTCTGTGCGCCAGCTGTCCTACTTTTTTTGATCTTCTATGCTTGTTGGGTTTGATGGGTGTGAGGGAGTCCGCGCAGTCCTTGATCCAGTTGTTTATGCCCTTGTCACGGTTGTTTGTGGGCTAGGTTGATCTGTTCTGAGAGTGCTGAGTTAGTCTGCATCCGTAATTTTGCCCCAGCTGCTGCTTGGACTGCTGAACCTGGTAGGGTGTTTACTTGAGGTGTTGATTTGAAAGTGGATGATGGAGTGGCCGGTTCATGCGAGTGGTATTGTGGAGTCTTATTTGATGCTGTCACTTGTGGTGAAGATAGGGTCTAGTGTGTGTTCTGTGGTGTTTGTTGTTTCTGAGACAGGCTGGGTTAGTGCAATGTTGCTCAAGCTTTCGAGTAGTGTTGTGGAGTAGAGGTCGTTTTGACCTTCCAGGTGAAAGTTGAGGTCACCAAGGAGAATGTAGCCTCTGCAGTTGATGGTGATTGAAACAATGAAGTCTGTGATGATGTTGGTAAAGGTGGCCCACGTTTTGGGTGGTTGGTATGCGAGGGTTCTTTCCAGGATGAAGTTTTCAAAGATTTGCAGCTTGAAGTGCAGGAGTTCCATGAATGGAGTTGCATTCTCTGTGGAAATATGCATTTGATGGATTCCCTGTACAGGATAGTAAGTCCTATTCCTGGCATGTGAAGGTGGTACAGTTGAGTGATCTTGTAGCCCACTGGAATTGCGGGGCGATGTTGGGAGCCGATGAGGGGTTGAGCAAGGTCTCTGTGATAAAGAGGATGCCGGGTGTGTCCCTGCTCACTTGGTCCCATATTTCTGTTGCATGTTTTCTGAGTGATCTGTGTTGAGAAGCATGCACGTAAGTGGGTGCTGACGTGCAGGCTTAAAGTGGCATGTGGTGTAGGATGGGTTTGTTGTTGCGTCTGTGGGGTGTTGGGGGAGGGTGTTGAGGATGTTGTTAGTATTTACGTGGGGGGTTAGTGGCTGCTTGAGAACCAACAGGTGTGGAGCACAGCCACAGTTGGGGGGCAGCATCCGAGGTCCAACCCTAAGAAGTGCTGCCGAGCATCGCTGGACAGTGATCAGACCAGGATTCCTGGCGCTGGGTGCAGTCCAGGCGCGGACGGGCGCAGACAGGCATGTCTTGACACGGTCTAAGTAAAGGACCTGGCAATTACGTCATTTTCAAAGCCTACATTGGGTCAGTGGTGTCAGTTGGGAATTGTCAGATTCCACAGCATCAGTTTGTGCAGGGTCAGTGTGTGCAATATGAGGTAGGGAACTAACAGAATATGTAGTGTCAGGATGATTAATGTCAATGACGTCAGTCTTAACGTAGACAGTATCTTTCGGTGCTTTTGTTCACCATAGGCGGTGTGGTCCAGTGAGCATCTGAGTGTATAAATTAGGGCCAATGCAATTATGAGAATCTGTGACTGCTCTGTTTTTTTGTATAAGAATGATTTTAGCATCCTTGGCTCACAATCAGCATCTTCTCTGTAAATTGCAAATTTCAACAAAAAAATGTTTCCAACTCAAACTGATAAAAAGTTACAAAAACAGAGGTACACACAGCGGTGCACTGTAGCAGACCAGTTGCAAAGGTTAAGTGATCACCCTGTAGCTGCTAATTACTGCAATCAGAAATTAAGCTCTTCATAATGGTGAAACCTGAAACGTTTATGTACACAGTACCTGTGTATTTTTAAATAAATGAAAAAATGCAAAGAAATGCTACCACAGAATGTGATGCATTCTGCTGCATAATATGATTTTTCTCACTGCACAATTTAGTCAGCCTTGCTGTCCTCCGTCGCCACATAATTCCATTGGCTAACCCATAAATGCATGGTGTGTGTAAGTGTGCATGTGTGTGTTCATCATCATTGCAACACACATACTATGAAGAAGCCAAGCTTTATTCATGTTTATGAATTTTTAAGCCACATAATTTTAAGGAGGTTATGAAGTGCCTAAGGTAGGCTTAGAATGAAAACTGAACTCCCTTAAATACAAATGTAGGCAATGGATAATAATTCATTTATTTATTTAATTTGGGAGTTTTATAGAGCTCGTGCATGACCTGGGGATATCAAAGCAGTGTTGTCCAGCCATAGACATGTGGTTATGTAGAGTATGAGGTTATGGACAGTGCTATGTACATGTTAAAAATGTCCACATATGCATGATACCACCACCAGTAAATTGGTGACTACATATTGCCTGTTACAGGATGTTTACTACTGTGGAATCTACGGGGCCGGCTTTAGCGATGGTGGCGCCCAGTGCGGCGGTCTTTGTGACACCCCCAACAAAGACCTCCTCTCCATGGGTTCCCTCACTACCGCCCTCCACTGGTGGCCCTCATCTCTCCACAGCCTCCCAATGAAGGGTTTCAGAGTACTGTACATCAATTGCACACACATGATAACTAAACAACGTATTATATGAACCTTTATCTTAGGATAGCAAAACATTAAGAAAAAAAAGCAACACGCTTGTAAACCTATGCCTTCTGTTTGTATGAAGCTCCTTGAGGCTGGCTCACTGCGCTATATTTGAAGGACTGTGATTTATAAACAGCAAGTAACCAAAGGATCTCGGAGACAATCGCAGGGCATACAAAGATATCTGCAGCAGGTGCCCTAAACACCGTCAAATACTTGAAAAAGCAGCCCAGCTACTGGGCTTGGTGCCCGGTACAGTGCCACCAGTTGCACCACCCTTGAGCCCGCACTGAGGGTACAGGTTGCAGAGTTCCTCATTTGGAGGAGGTCTGGTGGTGGTGTTGGGCGGTGTGTGTTGTCTCTGGTTTTCCGTGGGGTTTTGCTGGGTTAGGGGGGAGTCTGAAAGGGCTTTTGCTGGAGTTAATGAGGGACAAGAGACTTGTGTAGATAAAGAGACGTATCTCCCTTTGGGCCAAGGGGTCTGTCCAGCAGTAATGCTTTGATGCTCCTCTTAAAGTTTGTTAGGGATGGGTTTGTGCCTATCCATAGTGGAACAGGGTTCCTGATTCTGAGTGCATTTCTGGTGAAGAAAGGTGCATATAATCTTTCTTTCCTGAATTTAGGAGGAGTCAGGAGGACTTGGTAAATGACATCATTTGGTGTAATGACTTGGGCCTGATTTAGGTCTTGGCAGAGGGGAATACTCGTGACGGATACCCGTCCGCCGTATTACGATCCCATTATATCCTATGGGGATTGAAATACGGCGGACAGGATATCGGTCATTGCTGTAACGCGCTGTAACGCAGTATCCCATCCACCAAGATCTAAATAAGGCCCCAACTGATCTTGTCAGTTTTCTTGATAGGTATTTTGGGGTCTCCAGGTGAGGAGATTGTGTGTAATGAAGCCCTTTTCAAAGCTGCATCCTGTAGGATTAGGAGCCATTCAAGCCTCGAGAGTCGGAGTATCATTCTCCTGAGATGAGTCTGCCTGCTGCATTAAGCATTGCCTTCATGGTAGCTAGGTGGGGTTTCGGTTCTGCCAGTTAGGGTCGCATATCCATAGTTAACTCTGGATATCACCAGGGATTGTAGTGTATTTTTGAGATCCTCCTCTGGGATTAAGGGATTGACCTTTTTGAGGACTTTGCGAATGTACAGGGCACTCCTCGTTGTGACATTTATATGGGCAGTCATGTGCAGACTCCTGTCTAGCCTGAGTCTCAGAAATTTGGTGTACTTACTAATCAGAGGGCTGCAATTAGGAGCGTCTTGAATTGGGGTAGGGGAGAGTTGCCTTGTGGGGAAATTAGGGGTGGCTCCTCTATTAGGGTGGAGTAGCACCACCCCCACCAAGAAAACGAGAAACTGTGTTTATTATTATTTTCTTGAGCAGGTGCGTGGCAGTGGGGGTGACGAGCACTTGAGGGGAGTGCACAGAGCACCCCCCTCAGAACGGATGTGTGTTTGGCCGGCCGTCTTGGGCCGTCCAAACTCACATGCGCAGTAGGCTCTCTCCAGCCCACACACACAACTGGAGCTACGAGGGACCGAGCAGTGGCATGGCAGAGGAGGTAAGTGCTTTTAATTTTTTAAAAAATGTAATTGATATTTATCCCCGCCGCCCGGCCCCTTCTGGTTGCCGCGAGCTCTGACTGGGGGAGATCAGAAGAGATCTGTCTTCTGGTGGTTGAGTTTTATTTCTAGATGACTGAAAGATAGCCAGTGCTGTACTTCCTTTAGGTTTTATTCAGGCGGAAGATATTGCTGAGTGATGTGATTTTTTAGGTAGACTTGAGTGTCACCTGCATATAGGTCATATCCAAGGTTGACTTCTTTCAAGGTCATAGTCAGGAGTTCCAGGAAAGGTTGAGGAGTGTAAGAGATAGGATTGAACCTTGCAGGACTCCTTGGTTACTAGGCAGTAGACTGGAGAGTTTGTCTTTGAGTGTGAGATGCTGGAATCGTTTATTGAGGTGTTTATAGGGGTACTGTGGTTGGCCATGCCGAAAGCCGAGGAAAGGTCTAGGAATATTACCGAGCATGAGTTGCCTCCCTCCAACATTCTGTAGATGTGATCTATGACATTCAGGATGCTGTGTCCATGCTGCAGCCCGCCATGAAGCCCGATTGGAAGATGTCAAGAAGGTTATGGTCTGTATGTGTTGAATGTGTTTTCAAGGGCTTTTGCCAGGAAGAGCAGGTTGATTATCAGATAGAAGTTGTTCAGGTCGTCAGGCTCCCCAGGGGAGCAGCAACTAGGAGAAATATCTTCATTTCTCCTTGTTTTTACCCGTTTTTACATGCGCTGCATTCTGCAGTACACACAGAAAGAGGGGAAAGCCTCCCAGGATTGTTTTTGTGCAGGAAGGTGAGCCTTCCTGCATAAAAACAATCCTGCTGATAAAGCAGGCACCCAGAGTGGCAAAGGACAGGAATTCGCTATGTTGCATAAATACGGCGCATTCCTGCCCTCTCCCCTTGGCACAGGAGGGCAGCACAGCAAGGTGATTTGCTGTACTGTTCTGTGTCAAAAGCCCATAAATAGGGGCCCTGGTTTCTTGAGGAGTGGAGAGACCTATTCTAGCTTTTGGCAGTCTGAAATAATACCTTAGGTTAGCAAGTTTGAGTAATATATTGGTCCATATAGGGGCGGTGAGGTGTCTGAGTTCTTTGACTAGAGGTGATAGGAAGGAGTCAGCTGCATGTGGTTTTAGATTTAGGTCTAATATGGCTTTGATGAGTTTGTTCTCTTTCATTGTTTTGAATTCCTGCAATGCAGTGGTGTTCTTCATGAGCAGTAAAGGGGTGTGTGTGGTGGTTTCATCTTTTTTGGTCCCTTGGTGGGTGTAGGTGTATACCTACTGTGGGTTTGTTGTTTTTGGGGCAGTTGGTCAGGGAGAGCTCAATCTTTGCAATTTTGTCTGTGAAGAATTATGAGAAATCCTTGGATGGCTCCATTGTGGTGCTTGTGTTTGGTGTAATGAAGGGGATATTTGCTGTGTAATGTTTTTGAAGTGTTTGGGGCAGCTTCTTGTCATGCTGCTGTGATCAGAAGTTGGCTTTTACTTAGAGATGTCTCTCTTGCATGTGTTTTGTTCATGTCATAGCAGAGTAAGGTCTGAGGATGATGGGTCTCATCACCATTTCATCTCCGGCACTATAAGCTGTCTCCTTTATTCATTGAGCTCCTTCTTAAACGAGAAGCATGATGAGTTGTTCCTGAGTTTCTTGAGTTTTACTGGGGATACTTGTTTTGATATGTCTGGTATTGTTCTGTTGTAATGTGTTCTCAGGTCTTCTACTGAGTGCAGGTCCTTTCAGGGTAGAAGGCGAGCACTGATAATGCCTGCTGGTTCACCAGTGTTGATTTGTTTGGTTCAGGTCTGCATATCTGGACTTTGACTTTTTCGTTTTCTGAGGTTAGGTGGCAGAGTATAAAGTAGTGGGACGACCATTCGACAGGTTGGATGGCATATAGGCTTTGGTCAGCATTGGCAATGAGTAGGTCAAGTGTCGTCGTCCCTTCATGTGCGCCACGTTGTTGCAGTATTGTTTCAGGTAATTGTTTTTGAGAAAATGTTTCACGTTTGCTATCAGTTTGTTGTTGGTGTTGTTCTAGTGTATGTTGAAGTCACCTAGGATTACGTTGCTGGGTTTGAGGGTGAACTGTTGTACTATGGGGTCTATTAGTTGCTTCAAGAAGAGTTGTAGTTCTCCTAGGGGTTGTAGATTGCTGTGGTATTTGGTTGGTTAGGATCCATTGAAATGAAGTCTACTCCTAGGCATTCAGATGTGGAATGGGTTTCCATCTCGAAAGTGTTGATTTCTAGAGAGTCCCTGTGGATTACTCCTTCTCCTCCTGCGTGTCGTCCTTCTCTGTTGAGGCATTTTATGGTGAAGCGAGGGAGACTAATAGATCGATAAGGGGTGCAGTGAAGGAATTGAGCCAGGCATCCATGAGAAATGTAACATCAATTCTATGTGCCATGATCTCTTCTGCTATTTCTGTGTTGTGTTTGACTGCAGACCTGCAATTGAGAAGCATGCATGTTAGACTAGATTTGGTGACCGAGTTAACTTAGTCATGAAATACCAAAACACTGATAACATGTTTTGAAGGGCTATACAGTTTTGTGACCCTCTATGACTGTTTGAACCCATGATAACTGGTATATTGAATCTACAGTGGGGTGAGGCCTTCATAGTGGTTTCATTGTAGGATTCCAGAAGGTATCAGTCTCTTCTTTTGAGAGCCTGCTGTTGGTTTGTGCTGGTATGAGTCTGTTATTATGAAGTGGGATGGTGAGCCAAGGGTGATTGTGTTGGGTTCAGTTGTGATTTAGGTCACATAGTTTGGTCTTCCAGGTTGCATTCAGATAGTTGCATGCTGTTTTGTTGTTGGTAAAGTCATTTAAGATGGCTTTAAGTTTCTTGGTTAGGTTATCAAACTTGTTTTCTATTTTATGGAGGATAGTAAGCTGCACTTAGGGAGGGAAGGGGTCTCTTGCTCACTGTGCCACTGGATTCAAGCTAGCGTGGCTGATGGGGGGTGATACCTCGAAAACCAATCTCATGATTCTTGTTTCCGGTCCAGGGAGGACTGTTCCTGTGGGGAGCAGGGTCAAGACTGATTTGCATATGGCTGGGTCCAAACTGAGGTGGCTTGGTGAGCAAAAGAACAATGGATACAACCCAGATCTGTGACTGAGGGTGAGTGTTTGAAAAGTTTAATCACTCCATCCATCATCTTGTTATGTTGTAGAGGATCGATCTACCACCCTTCACCTCCGCACCCAAAGACATCATCTGTGGCGTCCCCCAGGGCTCCTCCCTCAGCCCCACCCTTTACAATACCTACATGACACCACTGGCAACCATCAAACGCACCCACAGACTTAACATCATCTTCTATGCTGACGAGACATAGCTCGTCCTTTCCCTCATAGACGATGCCGAGACCACAAGAGCCAACTTCCAAAACACCAAGACTGACATTGCCACCTAGATGAAGACCAATTGACTTAAACTCAACTCGGACAAAACAGAGGTCCTCATCTTCAGGAACAAGCCCTCCCCTTGGGACAACACTTAGTGCCCCCACTCACTCCCACCAGCCACGCACGCAACCTTGAAATTATCCTGGACACCCAACTGACCATGAAGCAACAGATCAAGGTTGTCTCCTCTACCTGCTTCCACACCCTCCACATGCTCTGCAAGATCTTCCTATGGATCCCAATCTCAATCAGGAAGACTGTCACCCAGGCCCTCATCTCCAGCTGACTTGACCACTGCAATGCACTCTACGTCAGAACCATCAAACAGCTCCTGAACTGCCTCCTGACCATCCAGAACTCAGTAGCAAGACTCATCCTCGACCTCCCCAGAAGAACCAGCATTGCCCCTCACCTCACGGCTCTCCACTGGCTCTCTGTCCAGCAAAGATGCTTCTTTAAGCTCCTTACACAGGCCTACAAAGCCCTCCACAATTCCGGAGCGCCTTCATCAACAACCGCTTGAAGTTCCACCAAATGACCAGAGAACTCTGCTCCTCCACCCTCACCTGGCCCACGTCCCCTGCATCTGTTGGGACTGCTGCGGAGGCCGATCCTTCTCCCACCTCGCTGCCAAGTACTGGAACGACCTCCCCTCACCTGTGTACCTTCCCATCTCTGAAGAGCTTCAGATAGCAGCTCCAGACTTGGCTCTTCGACTGCCATCACCATCTGACCGAGGATCGCAGAACCCACCAGCGCCTGGAGACCCCCAAGGTGATGACGTGCTTTACAAGACCCACTTGATTGATTGCTCAATAGGATTAACCCAGTCTTTTGGGGTTGTGTAGGATGGTGGGTTAGGCACAGTAGGGGTTTGCTGGAGGAGATAAGGTTGTTATATTGAGGGGCTGGGGTCTCACTCATGGATGCTTTGTGGAAGGAATGGGGTCTCAGTAACTCTGGTGGGCAAAAGGACATGTTGTTCTAGGGATTAAAAGTTATCCTTAATGTTGGTGATGAATTGGTGTGGCAGTCTATCCTGTAGGCTGCATGTTGCCATGGAGGGGGTTCTGTTCAGGTCAGGGAGGAATTGTGTGCTGTTGCTTGTGCTGGGTGATGGGGGAGGTAGAGTTGATAGGGTGAGAGGTGGAAGTAAGGTACTGGATCTGTGAGTTTCTGCTAGGTGGATCGGGTAAGTGCTCAGTAAGGTGCAGGTTGTAAGCTTGATTGGTGGTTAAAAAGTTGTGAAGTGTAGGTAAATTGAGATAAAATGTCTCGAGGTTTTGTTCGGCTGCTTGTATTGGGATGTTGCATTTTTGTCAATAGAATTGAAGACGCCTCCTCTGTAATCGTGGGGGGCGATGTAGCCAATTTAAGGCCACATGGAATTCTCGCTAAGGTGGTAAGTATTTGCTTGTAAGGAGTTCTTTCCATTTCACGGGCCGATGTGTTTAAAAGACGTGGTCCATTTTGTCTGCCTTTTTGTGTACATTAAAGGCAACGCTGAATAGGCATTGGCAATGCTAGTATATCTGGTTTAAAACTGAAAGTGCCTCTTTAGTCACTGGAGATTTTAGGCACTAAGTAACTCCTCATACATGAACACTATCATTGACCCTTACACTCATTCATCTATTCATCCACGCAATGACCAATTCTATTATCCATCCAGTCACCCATCCACAATAAATACACACACAAACTCAATAAGCACATGCTAAATCAATTAGAAAAGAAAACCCTAAGTGTATTGGTCAAAGGCTTGCAAGATAAAATAAGAAAAAATGAAGGGTAGCGGTAGTTGCCCACCCTGGAATGGTTTTGTTCATGGTGTGTACACATTATTATAATAATCCAGTGTTAAAAACCTATTAACTTTAATACGTTTTCACAATAAACAAGTCAGGCCTATTGTTTGTTTCAGATGTTCATAATACACAAACCATTATATGCCTTTGTTTATGGCTTCTTGTCATACCGAAATCAAGCCTCCTGCATTGAGCACAGCCCTTCCCTTAGGGCAACCATCAGGGATATGGTAAAAGACCTACACATCTGTACATCCGAGTGGGGGTGTGGGGGGTCTTGGTCAGAAAGATCGAGGGGTGTGACCTTCAGACTTTTAGACTTTCCAACAATTGCACTGGCATATGTAATTAAAATACAATAATTCGACAAGCGGGGCGTGGGTGGGGCTCAAGGGGCAGTGAGACGGAGAGGCATGTTAGTTGTTAGGGTTAGTGAGTGCAGGAAACAATAGTTTGTAAACCATCCCACAGATAGTGTGTGTTTTGACTGTGTCCATTTAAAAATGATTGTCAAATCCCACAGACGACTCCACAATAATGCGTTTATTGGGGGGAGGGGGGTAACACCCCCAAATACACCCCTTGAAGCTGTGCCTCTATTGTATGAAAATTAATGCGTAATCCCTTCTAAGGAGGCCTACTAGGGGTTATCACAGTGCTTAATTTGTGCTTGTTGTTTCCAGTGCTGAGCACCGGCACTTATTTTTGAGGGCCGGGGCTTATTCGTCTGCCTCAGGCATTTGCTGCGAACAAAAGACAGATATGGGAAAGGAGGAGGAACGAAAAAGCGTCACAAAGGGAGATAGTAGAAAGCTGCTAGAATGAGTTGAAGGGGCAGGGAGTGGCTTTAAATGGCTTGAAGAGGCCCGCGATGGCTTCAGGATTACGCCGCCTCAGTATTCCGTGTACCCACATTTAATTGTTGCAGCCGCGTATTTAAGAGGAAGACTTTGGGCACCGGGACCTTTTTATTTACTGGGTTATCACTATGCCACTCTCCAGCCTGAAGGGTTTGTCAGAGGGAACCATGGTGGGTGTCAACTCAAAACCCACCCTAGCATGGTACACGGTAATATTCTTGTAAAAAATAGCAGCCTGTGTGCATTAATATGAAGTAATAATAAACTTTTACAGGCCTATTGGCTTTAACAAATGCTGCTCATAGTATATGGTAGCCTTAGAGCTAGCTCGTTCATTAAAAAGCCACCGTAACCAATCCGGCCTGCTGCGCAGGACCTAAGCTTTTACATAAGCGAACAGTGCAACACAAGCACACTTTAGGTAAATGCACACACTTTCTGACCAATCAGAAGTTTGCAGAGAGGAATATCTGCGGTGGCGGAGCTTACGCCCCTCTCAGGGCTTCTTGGAGCTGGTTTTCGAGTGACCCCATAAGAGCTAGTGACTATCAAGCCAGAACTAAAATTGCACCTGGGTGCGTTCATGAAAGAAAGATGACCTCTGACCTGGAGCCCGAAGGGCTGAGGCTGCACACCTAAGAGAAATATATAGCTGTGAATGGCCTCTTGTGTGTACCGTGCTCCCTTCCTTTGTAGCTAGATGTGTGCTACATACACCGCTCACATAAAGTTAGCTGACTGCTATGGCAGGTCTGTCTGTGTGAAGTTAATATTTACTGTGTCAATAGACTGAAGATGCTGCAAATTCAGGCTGGATTAATGATTTGTAAGTGAGCCTTCTAGGATAGGTCACAAACGTCAAAGTCCATTTCTAAAGTTTGCATCCATCTGCAAGGGATCAGTGCCCGTTGTGACATTTCACAAAGAGCCCTTGAAGATGCCGGCAGGACAAGGCAAGGTGCTGACGCTAGAGAGGTTGCACCCCAGGATTACAGACCTCAGAGTGCCGGCCATGGAGAATGTCCTTAAACGGGCTGCAGACATCAAACAGGAACTAGCCCTGGTGAGTGCGCTCTCTGTTTCAATGACCAGATGGGAGCCTGCAGTACCCCTGGGGTTCCGGAGTCCGTACCCCGGGGGACCAGATTCACTGGGTGCTTGCAGCACCGTGAGAGCCCCGAATCAATGGAAGCCTGCAGGATCCCTGTAGGCCCAGAGTCATTGGGACCCTGTGTTAGCCCGCGGGCCCAAATGCAGTGGGAGGGTGCAACACTAAGGGGGGACAGCGTCAGTAGCAGCCTGAGATGCCCTCAGGGGGCCAGGTTCAGTGGGAGCCTGTAACACAGTTGGGGCACTGAGTAAGTAGGTGTCAATGGTACCTGTGGAAGGCTTGGGTACCCCAAGGGTCCAGTCCAGATTCGGTGGTTGTCAGTGTCCAGTGTCTGTTCGCACATGCGGTACCCCAGAAGGCCTGGTGTAGGGGGAGCCTGCTTCTCCCCAAAGGCCGACAATCAGTGAGAGAATGTAGTGCCCCAGGAGGACCAGATTCTGCTAGAGCATGCAGCCCTCGAAGGAGGGGCTAGGGACGCAGATTCAGTGAGAGTCCGCTGTACCCCAAGGTCTCGGAGTTATGGGGTACTTACAGTACCCTTGCAGGACTAAAGTCAGTAGGAGCCTGCAGTACCCCTGGGAGCCTGATGTCAGTACGGACCCGTGGTACCCCTGGGGACACTGAATCAGAAGAACAGTGGTGGGCAGTCTTGTAACCATCACATGGTATTGTAGGTTCTTGAGTATGGCTAGTGCCGCCCACCCCCATCTGCCCCCACCAGACTGGCAGCCGGGAGTGTCATTCAAACTGGGCCTCAAAATCAGAAGTGACATGAGCTTGAGGCAGTTTTATTAAAGTATTGTCGTTTCAAGAAGCTGGAGTTACGAATATAGGTTTCAAAAGATGGAACTGGTGTTGTCCACTGTCCACCTCTGAACGGAGACGAGGATGTCGGCATGGAACGGTCTCTTGGCCTTTGTGTAGTGAGCGGTCCATGACTACACCAGCCTGACTCCTCTTGCCTATTGGATGGCAATATAGCAAAATACTTCTGTTCACTGAGCATAGCTTTGATTGAAAAAGTAGGCACGCCCTAGGTAGTGTCAGTCAGTCGCTACATCCTCGGTTACTTGCATTACAGTTCAGGGAGGACCTGGCCCGCCAGTTCGGGCTGGACTGTTCCCATTGGAACAGGTCAAGACTGTTTTGCATATGGGTAGGTCCAAACTCCAGTGGCATGGTCGGATGAAAAACGATGGATGGGGATGTGGCAAGGGTCAATTGCCAGTGGGTGAGATTAATTTAGCCATTCCAGTCATCGCCTTGTTGTGGTTGCAGTTGACATCCCATCTTTCTAAAAGTGGCATTTTCAGAAATGTGACCTAAACTCCAACTTTACCATTAAATAGTGTTTTAATTTAAATTTCTATAGACACCAAACAGGATTTTCCTATCTGCTCCCAACTGAATGTTGTCACTTAATAACTGTAATAAGTTAACCCATTGTTATCCTATGGAAGAGGTAGGCTTGTGAAAAACAAATGTAAGAGTTTTTTACCATAAGGACTTGTAAAAGTTAAACGTGTATGTCCAACCTCTTTAATACTCTGCATCCTGCCCTATGGGCTATTTGGTGCCTGCCCTATGAGTGATTTGTATGTATTAACCCCTTCGCTGGTAGGCCTTTTCCCCCACCTGTGCTAAACCTTTTTTTGGCTATTTGGGGTAGTATACGCCTAGGCCCCCCATAACCTTTTTTGCGAATGTAGGCCCCCATAACCTTTGTGTCCTTTTTTCCAAAATCCTGAAGATTCTAAAGGTACCCAGAGTTTGTGGATTCACTTGGAGGGGACCGAGAAATTCTGTCAAATACAGCTCAATTTTGTCTTTTTTGGGGAAAATGGGAAAAAGTGCTGTAGGTGAATGCCTATTGTTTTTTCCTGCAGATGGCATCAACAAAGGGTTTGCGGTGATAAAATCACCACCTTCCCAGCTTTCAGGAACAGACAAGAATCAGTATACCACCTTTCTTAACACAGTTTTGGCATTTTACTGGGACATACCCCATTTTTGCTGTCGACCTCCTTCAAGTTAGAGGTATAAATGGGTGTGAAACCAATGGTGGATCCCAGAACGCTATACATTTCTGACAAGTAGACAAAATTGCAAATTCAAGATTTTCCTTTACAAAGTAACAGTTGAAATAAAAAAATATTGAAATTGAGTTAAAAAAACAGCCATTTATGTCTACGTTTTCATCTGTAACTTTTACTGACTATGGAAGATTAAAGAATATATATATACCGTTACGTCCACTGGTCCCTTCTGGTTGTGGGGATATATAGGGCTAGTAGGTTCAGCAAGAACCCGAGGTACCCAGAGCCAATAACTGAGCTGCACCTTGCAATGGTTTTTTATTGTGTACCTAGTATACAGTAATTCATTTGGTGAAATATAATGAGTGAAAAATAGGTATTAAGGAAACCTATGTATTTCTAAAATGAGCTCATGATATGGTGCTTAGAAGCAGGGGTTATCTGCATATCTGAATTTGTGGGTACCCATACTAGCATGAGAATTAGAGGGCATTTCTCAAAATGGCTTCTTTCTCACACACTGTGTTGCATTTGGAAGATGCAAAATGCAGAGAAAGACAATTGGTAAGAACACTTGTTCTACTATTCTTTGTTCCCCCAAGTCTCCTGATACGAATTATACCTCACTTGAGTGGGTAGGCCTAGTGCCCACGACAGGAAAAGTCCCAAAACGCAACATGTACACATCACATTTTTCCACTGATAACGTACCCTTTTTTTACAATGTGCCTAGGTGTGGATTTTGGGCCCTAGCTCAGCCGGCACCTAGGGTAACCTAGCAAACCTGTAAATTTTTTAAAACTAGACATGTACGAGAATACAGGATGGGGTGACTTGTGTAGCTCTCACCAGGTTCTATAACCCAGAATCCCTTGCAAACCCCAGAATCGATACAACGATATGCCACTAAAACAAAAAAACTAAATAAAATTACACATAAGAAACACAATACACATTGTGCACAAATCCAAGGAGAATTTCAGGCACAATAAAACATAAGCCAAATATGCTGCTATTATTACACCATTTACAAAAAACTCATTCATGCATGGCAGTGATATTCATTTGGAGTAAACGGTACAAAAAGTTTTTCTCACCAAACACATGCAACTACACAACCTGCAGATCCATCAGAGCAGGAACCACAAGCAAAGTCACCGCATAGGACAAAAAGATTTGTACTAGGATAAAAAGGAGAAATAAAATAGTATGATCACACAGGCATATTATGTGCCAGTCAACACACACCCCAGCACCAAACATTCAGAAACTTTCCCTGGTGTCTAGTGGTTTTCTGCACCTATTGGGGGCAGATGGGCCAAATAAAGTGGCTGATATGTCCCCAACAGAGGCAGAAACTGCCAAAGTAATTTCTCCCTAAAGGGAAGTGACCATTGCCCAAGGGGCTGCTCCCTAACATGGCCAACCTGGCCATCCCTAGTGGCTTAGTGAATTGTGCCCCCTTTGAGTAGATGGGCTTAATAAAATGGCTGATATGCCCCCAAAAGGGGAAGAAGTGACAAAAATATTCTCCCCCTAAAGGGGAGCGACTCTTGCCCAAGGCGCCGCTCTCCAAACACAAAAATCATGCTTATCTGGAAACCCCTGGTGTCAGGGGGGCAGATAGACCTAAAAAAAAGTGTCCGCTACCCAAAGATGCCAAAACACACTAAAAAACAAAATCCCTAGTGTCTAGTGGGCATTCCTGCTGCACCATCGCGGCCCCATGTGCTATTTTTCAGCAGGAATTCTCCAAAGAGACATCGGAGGAAAGTAAAACCCTTTGCTTTCCCCCGAAGCCTCTGTGTTCACAAACCTTCACCCCCCCTCCCCCAAGGAGAAACTTACCATTCTCCTCAGATGCCTACCCGGCAACTTCTAATGATGTTGGCGCGCAGTGCGTGCTGATGTAGTCAGATGCTGAGAGGGGTCAGCGGTGGCAACAGAAGTGCGTCCGCTGCCATCCCTGGTGGAGGGGTGCAAAAGGGTGTCTCGCAGCCGGGAGCCATCTGACACACATACACAGTGTCATTAGAAGGCTCCCGGACGTTCAACGCACCAATGTAGTTAAAAAGGAAGGTTTAGGCTTAGGAAAAAATGCCTATTTTACCAGTTTAAAACTGGACACTGAGGCTGCATTGGCAGGCACAAGACATGTTTAAAAGGCTACTTAACGGAGTGGCACAATCAGTGTTGCAGGCCGATTAGTAGCATTTAATTAACCGACCCTGGGTACACATAATATCACTTTACTAGGGTCTTACAAGCAAATTAAATGTGCCATTTCACACGCACAAGCATTTTAGCACTGATTAGCAGTGCTAAAGGTTGCAGATTCCTGAAAACCAACAAAAAAGGTTCAGGAAAACAAGAGGGAGAAGTTAAAAGGGGATGACTCTGCAGGGAGCGTCAAGTCCAAGAGGGCCTAATTTAGAGTTTGGTGGACATGATACTCCGTCATATACATGGTGGATGGCCCACCGACCATATTGGCAGTGTATTATTACTTGTAGCACTTGTGATTTGGTGATCAGAATATCTGCCAGGTTTTGACAGAGGATACCATCCGCTAAACTCAAAGTTAGGCCAAAGGTCACATTGAGATGCTGAAAAATGGCAAAAACAAAGTGGGGAACAAGACTTTTTAAAACAATTTTTCTCTTTTCCTTTAGGGTGTACAGAAACCATTCCAGGAGCTTATACCCTGCTACTCTGAAGCCGTTCATTCAGTTGGGCAGAAACCAATAACCTTCATACGGCAGGTAATACCAAGAGACGACCCATTCACCCACCAGCTAACATTCTTTTCTCCTTTCTAGTCCTCCTTTACCCTATGAACCTCATCGTCCCCACCCCCTCTCTTTACCCATATCTTCTACTTCATCCAAAACCTTTGTCTTTGCTCCTCCCTCCACTTCCCTCTTTGCTGAGATGTTGGGCCCAGTCACTGAGCAAGAACACTGGTAGCCATAATTAACGACTGTAAGGTGTAGACAGGTAGAAACATTCATGCACACACTGCAGTTGTCCTGAGTGAATCCAAGCCGAAGAGACTCATTTTAGGTTGAATTCAAGTTTGGTGATTTCACAAACCTTTTTGTGCTACAATTTCTAGGTCATTTGAGCCCTAAATCATCTTTCCCAAGATGTCATGTTAAAAAGAAACTCTTATTTTTTTGCATGCACTATTGGGAGTGAAGGGTTACAGGTTGAACTATTTTGAGTCACCTCAAATTGATTCTGAAAAACTCTCACCTTTTTTAGAATCTTGATGCAAAAATCACCAAAAGAACAAAACACATTTGTCTTCAGCTGAAAGAGTACCCCCACATACCCTCCTAGACTCCTGGGATGCCTTCATCTAAGATCCTTTGAGGGGTATAATGTTGACACTGTGCGCTCAGAATGTGGTCTAATATGATACAGATATTTATGCACCATGAAAAGGGATTTATACTTCAGTTTACTAATAGAACTAGTGAAGAGCTGAGCAGATATGCATCTATTTGAGCTTGTTGTCAGACATACAACAGAGTACTGTTCTAACACTGTAGTCGATATGTTGGATATAAAGTTAGTTTGTGTATTGTTGAGACATAGTGGCCATGTTGGTCATTTGCTTCATTTTGAAATGTGATGTACTGTTGAACTAGCTCCAAGAATCAGTAAAGCAAAGAATATGATTCTTAACACAAGCTTTGTGAACACAAGGTGCTGTTCATATGTGATGTTTGGGGTCCTATTGAGACTGGACCATGGAAATCAGACTGTCATGAGGATAGGTAATTGGGAAAGCAAGCACAGTGTCCAAGTATTTCTTTTTTACATATTTTATTGCAAATATTTACAATTTGAAGTAAAGAGGTGTACAGTGATAGAATCACCCAACAATTGTCCAGCCAATAGAACTGGTGTGTATGGAGGCAGCATTAATGTGAGGAGCAAGTGTCAGCTCAGACGTTATCTCAAGCTCCTTACCCAATGACATGACCTGGTGTATACAGCATCTCTGTCCCTCTACTGTTATTGCCTCCAGCTCTGCTGCATTTCACTTCAAAAGCTGACTTCTCTGATGTAAAATTAAGCAAAAATGTTTTTGGGGATGGGTTAGGTGTAGCTTTTAAACATAGCTTGATTTTATTCTCATTAACATAGGTGTAAAACATAATTTTCTGATTTGTGTTGGCCAATTTTAACTACAAAGTTAATATCCAAAATGCTACAGCTCCACCATTTTTTCTATCCACTCCAGGGGATCCACCCATAAAGTGGGAAAAATGGAAAAACGTTTTTGAAAGATACTCCAAAGTATGTGGTACCACAATGAATGCCAAAAGAAGAACTGTGTTGTTGTTGCATTGTCTTGGAACAGAGGGTCAAGAGGTATTTGATCATCTACCTGATATTCCTGACAGTGAATCTATTGATCTAAATGAATACAAAGGCTGTATTAGATGGCTTGATTTACATTATTTACCAAAAGTTAATACCATTCTGGAGAGACACTATTTTGGCAAAAGAGTACAGTTCGAGGGTTAATCTATGGAAAATTACATAACTGATCCTAGACGTTTGGCTTCTTCATGCAAATTTGGTATGTTGCTTGATGAGAGAATTAGTGATCAGTTTATGCTCGGTTGCAATATTGACAAGGTACAAGATGAACTGTGGTTACTTGATGATCCTTACATAGATAAGGTTATAACTCTTGCAAAGAAAATTGAGCACTCCATAAAGTGTATTGAAGTGATGAAAAAAAGAGGATAACAAAGATGTCAATTTTGTAAGGGAGGATAAAATTAAATATAATATGGACATACATAAAGAGGCTATACAAGTAAATCAAGGAAAAAATGTTACAGGTGTGGCAATGGAGGTCACTTTGCATATGACAAGATATGTCCAGCTCTCAATAGTTCTTGTATATTTTGTAAAAAGAAGGAGCACTTTTCATCAGTGTGTAGATCGAGGAAAACTAAGCAAGCTGTGAATGAAGTTGATTGAGCTCATGAAGATGATAGTTTTACAAGTTACGGATAATAACTTTAGTGGTCCTTTAGATTACATTTACATTGAAGAAAACAAACTAGGTACTATTTGACTCTGTAGCTAAAATTACCATACTTGCTAATAAATTGTATGAGAACTTAAGGGGAAAATCAAATTGTTGAAACCTGATATTAAACCTTATGCTTATAGGGGAGGAGCTATTGATCTGCATGGTTATTTTATTGGTCTGATTGAATACGACCAACATTACACATCAGGGAAAATGTATGTGTCCAAGAAAGGTGACAGCGTCATAAGTTGGTGGCATCAAAAGGATCTAGGAGTAATGCTGGATCCTAAAAGTTCTCCACCCATTATAGTGAAGAAACAACAATGTGTGAACAAGGTTGAAAATGTTGAGACGTCTTCTGAACTACTGACTGAATTATATTAGGAGTTCTCTACCATTTTCAGGGATAAGATAGGGTGTATGAAAGGATATGCTCACAAAATTCGGTTGGTTCCGGGAGCCGTACCTTTCTGTAGCAAAGTCCGCAGTATTCCGTTTGCAGTGAGGAGCGAGTTACAGTCTGAGTTAGAAAAATTAAAGGAACAAGGGGTGATTGAAGAGGTGGAAATGACAGAATGGCTGTCTCCAATTGTGATAGTGAGGAAACCCACTGGAAGTATAAGACTATATGTGGACCTCCGCAAGGTTAACAGGAGCGTGTTGGTTGATAAATATCCTCTTCAAAATATATCTGAATTACTAATGATGTTGTTTGGAGCCAAAATATTTTCTACAATTGACCTTATTTTGGCCTATCATCAGATAGAGTTGGATGAGTCATGTAGAACTCTAACAGCATTTATAACAAAGTTTGGTACATATAGGTTTGTCAGACTACCTTTTGGTTTGATTTCTACAGCATCAGTTTCTATTGTGTAATGGAGAAAAATTAGTGTGGAATTGATGGAGTGTGTATATTTTATTAGGATTATATTTTAGTTTATGAAAAAGATACTGTTGAACAAAATGGAAGAATTAGGAACGTACTGAAGAAAATTTCTGAACACAACTTGACTAATGAAGCAGAGAAGTGCAAATTTGCTGTTAATACTATTGATTACTTAGGTCACACAATAATGGGTGATGGCATGATACCCAAAAGAGACTTGATTAACACTATTCAAGACATGGTTTTTCCCACAACAAAAGAGGAACTGATGTGGTTCCTTGGGGTGGCTGAATATTCCAATACATTTATAAAGGACTTTGCCAGTTCCTGTTTTAACATGAGATGGTGGTTAAAGAAGGCGGTTGAATTCGCATGGTGTGATGAGTGTGAGAAAGTTTATAGAGTTGAAGAAGAATCTAGCAAAGGCACCGAAATTAAAGAATTTTGACCCCCAATGTACAATCTACATTGACTACTGATGCTAGTGTTGCAACAGGGTGGGGTTAGACCTAAAAACACAATTATTTTAATTTCCAGAAGTTTGAAAGGTGCAGAAACAAAATATTCAGTTATAGAGAGGGAAGCACTTGCAGTCCATTGGGCCATCAAAAAATTGAAGAAGTTCTTATGGGGAGGTTCATTTGTAGGGAGAACGGATCACAAACCATTGTGTGAGGTATTCAGTTCTAAGGGAATTGAAGCAGTGTCAGGGAGGATCACTAAGTGGGTAGCGAGCTTACAAGAATATGACTTTGTGGTGAAATATATTCCGGGAGCAGACAATATTTCAGCAGATGTCCTGTCCAGACTGGTGCCGGATTTGAGCAAATAGGGTGATGATGGTATCAGAATGACTCAGAATGATTTGAGAGCGTGTGTGAACTTGATTATGAAATCATATCTGAAGAGAAGTGGCGTGAGGAAATTAAATTGGACAGTGTTTTAGTAGAAATCATAAAATTGTTACAGGTGGGTTGGAAGTATAAGGAACAAGGTAGTGTTGAGTGTAGAGATTTTTAGGGTGTTAAAGATTAACTGGCATTGGATGGGGGCTTTTTAGTCAGAGGCACAAGACTAATTCCACCTACTAATTTGAGAGGACTTTTGATAGACCACACACATAAAAGCCACATGGGCATTTCCAAAACTAAAGAAAGATTGCGATCTTATTGGTGGCCTAGTATGGATATTCAAACTGAGAGGGCAGTGAGAGATTGTATGCAGTGTGCTGTCAGTGAGAAAGCTATGAAACCCAAGATGCAACACATGGTCATTAGAAATAGACCTTTGGGGCCATGGCAGGACATTGTGCTGGACATTTTGAAGCCCATTCATAGTGAAAATTCAGAGAATTACGTCATTGTGTTTGTAGATATGTTTTCAAGGTGGCCTGGAGTGTGTTTTACTAGAAATATTGAAACTAAAAATGTGATTGCGTTTTTAAAAGAATTAATAGCTAGGGAAGGGATTCCTTCAGCTCTTCTCACTGACAATGGTGTACAACTGGTTTCTAAACAGATGGAAGACTTTTTGAAAGGGTGTGGTATAAAATATAAAAAGGTTTTTTTGTATCATCCTGAATGCAGTGGGATGGTTGAGAGATTTAACAGAGTTATTAAGGAGACTATCACATGCCACAGAACAGTCAATTAAACAGGAAACAAGAGGTGGTCAAGAAAGTAGGGGTATATAGACACACTCAACACACAACCGCAGGACAAACAATGTTTGCGTTCCCAATATGATTCTTGAACCAGGCTGGGTAAATAAACTTTTGAGTGTCAAAATTTAGTAGCTGAAAATTGAAGACATGAAGAACAGGCAAAGGGAAGAGCAAGTAAACTGAGTTTTGATAGAAGGAACTTGGTGAAAGAAACTGTAGTTGATGTTGGGGATTGGGTGATGATAAAGACACACATTTTGAGGGATGGTGGAGGAAAGCTATCCAAACCTATGAGAGTGTTAAAACTATTCACAAATACAGTTAAGACTGAAGATAACCGAATATGGAATTTAAATAGAGTGGTCAAATTCAGTGGAAATGAGAAGGCATGTGATAAGACTGACACACATATTGAAGGAAGATTTGAAACTGCAGAGGATACAGCTCTGAGGAGATCGAACAGGAACATCAGGATTCTGTTAATTCTTAAGGACTACAAGCTAAAATGATGGTTACAGAAAGTTTTATGTACAATATTGTTCTTGGTAATTTTTAGGTAAAAGTATTGTTTATGCAAGTTTAGTTTAGCAATTCAATATGATTTTTTTTAGTTGTAGAATGAATAGTAATAATTGCATTTAAGTGTGTTATGTGAGGGAGATGTGTTATTTATATTAATATTGGAGTTTAGCACTCCACAATGGAACTCTCGCCTTTTTAGGTACTGAAAGGAATGTTAGGATTTGAAAGTGGAGACAGGTGGAAGGAGGACGTGAAGAGGAGGTGCGGTGGGTGAGACGTCTATAAGTTTGTACTTCAAAGCCACAATAAAAAGTAATTGGCTTCAACAAACCAACCTGCAACACCCTTTTGATTTACTTATAAGTCCCTAGTAAAGTGCAACACATGTGCCCAGGGCCCTTGGCATTTAAAAGTACTTGCCAAGCCTTAAACTCCCCTTTTTCTACATATAAGCCATCCCTAAGGTAGGTTCTAGGTAACCCATAGGACAGGGTGCCATATAAGTAAAACGCAGGACATTTACATATGTGTTTTCTATGTCCTGGTACTGGGCATTCGTTTTCCACTACTGTGAGGCCTGCTCCTTTCATAGACTAGCCTTGGGAATGCCCTCAGATACTTTTTGAGTGGTAGATTCTGATCTAAAAGGGATAACCAGGTCATATTTAGTATGGCCAGAATGGTAATAGAAAAACCTGCTTATTGGTGAGGTTGGAATTAATATTACTATTTTAGAAATGGCACTTTTAAAAAAGTGAGCATTTCTTTGCACTTAAAACCATCTGTGCCTTACAGCTAGTCTCCAATCAATGACTGGTCTGTGCTGGTTGACAGCCCCCTTGTGCATTTCACCCAGGCAACCACAAACACAGTACACTCAGTCACATCTGCATTCATCTGCATACTGAATGTGTCTTTCTGGGCTGGAAGGGGGGAATGCCTGACACATTTCAAAGGCCAGTGGCCTGCCCTCACACAATAGACTGATCACCCCCCACTGGGACCCTGGCAGACAGGGCTGGGCTGAAAGGGGAGCTTGTGCACTTCAAAACCACTCTTTGAAGTTTCCCCCTCTTTGGGTATATAAGCTGGGTCTCTGACCCCACCAACTCAGACACTTCTGGACCTACACTTGCACCCTGCCAGAGGAGCTGCCTGGCTGCCCAAAGGACTCATCTGGAATGCTTTGCTCTGAAGGACTGCTGCCCTGCTGCCCTCCTTGCTTCTGACTTTGCTGGAAGGACTCTGCCTTCCCCAAAAGTGCTCTCCAACGACTTGGATTAAGCTTGCCTCCCGTTTCTGAAGTCTCAGGACCAACAAAGACTTCACCTCTTCAAGAAATTCCTTGTGCGTCAAAAATCAGCAAAAAATTGATGCAAAGCTTGCATTGCATCCAAGAAATCACCTCACCGCTGACTGGAATGATGCAGCCCGACTTATTGACTGGAAATTCAATGCAGCGTCTACCTTGCAATGGAAAATTTGACGCATCGCCTATCAGATCAATGCAGCGCCTGTTACTTCTTCCAGCGTGTCAAGATTTTTTAGTGCATCATCTCCGGGAGTCAAAATATCCCCAGATCGCAGTGAGCAACCAAGACTGCGTGCTGAAAAATGACGCAAACCCCCTGCAGCTGGAATGAAATGGCGCATCGTCTGTGCTGCGTTCAAAAATCCGACGCAACACCTTATTTTTCCACGCATCTCCTCCTCTGCAGTCTCCGTGCATTGTTATTTGTGATGCATACCAGGTACTGTGTGTAACAAAGAGACAACTGTTTATTTCTAAGGATTGAGACTCTTTTTTTTAAACCTATTAAAATTGATATTTCAGCTTGCGCTTATTGAATCATTGTCATTTTGACCTTATATTATTCAGATAAATATCTATATTTCTAAACCTGTGTGGTGTATTTTTGTGGGGTTTTCACTCTGTTACTGAATGATTTATTGCACACATACTTTACATATTGCCTTCTAAGTTAGGCCTGGCTGCTCAATGCCAAGCTACCAGAGGGTAGCCACAGGATAATTCGGATTCCGTTGTGACTTACCCTAACTACGATTATGTTCCCTACTTGGACAAGGGCGGATACCTCTGCCAACTAGAGACACCATTTCTAACAGTGCATTTTATTTTTAAATAGCCAAAATGAATTATTTTATGTTGACTTAATTTCCTATTGGGTTACATTTTAAGTCACTGCCTCCATTTTGTTCTATGGGGGTGTGTTGCAGTACTTCTGATTGTCCATGTGTGGTGCTGGATTTACTCCACGGCTGGGCTGGACTACAGTCACAACTTTACTGTGGTGGCATTTTGGGCTCTAATAACTTTAAAAGTGTGGTTTGTCAATAGCAATGATTGTACTCTTTTGTGGGTAGATGTATGTATTAACATATCCCTCCCTCAACTCTACCTTACTCCTCCCTAAGCTCCTCTCATTTTGTAGTAGGTACTCCCCATTTCACCCCGTTCACCTGGTGCCCGCCACATTTACTACTAATAGATCTCCCTGTAGACAAAATATAAGAAGTGGAGATTTCCATCCGTAGATTTGAGAACTGCAGTTTGTAGCAGGTAAGTGGTGCTATATTAGTTCTACTTTATATACTACAAAATGCAGTCTGTGAATCAGGCCAATTGTGAGCTTAATCACTAAAAATGGTGATTGAGAGGATCCTGAAGGACCTTGACATTTCCAGGGAACAAAGTCAAAGTAAGTGGTAAGAATTGCAATGCCTCGGTGAGATGGCAAAAAAGCCTTCCAGGACTGTTGAGGTCTCAGTTTCAATGAGGGACTGCTGGAGAGACTGTGTAAAATGGTATTTTGAAATATTTCCCATGTTCAGCATTTTAGTATCTGTAACATAGTGGACTGTTTTCATGCAAAAATCTGAGGAAAATAAGAAGGATATATTTCCATTTCCATTGAAAGTCTAGGGTGAATATTACCATTTCATGAGAATATTCACAGCCTGTGAAATTATTGGAAACTCCGTACATTTCCACTAAAGAAAACAATAGGGGCCTCATTTACGAGGCCTGTGGCGTAGGGCGGCACAGCAGGTGCCTTGCTAGGCCACCCTGTGCCACCAGGAAAGGGCAGAAATGCGCCACATCTACAAGATACGGAGCATTTCTGTCCTCTCCCCCTGCCTGGCGCACAAATTGCTGCCATGCACCAATGCAGGCACCCTTGCACCACGGTGCAAGGTTGCCTGCGTTGTGGGGATGATTGTTTTTGTGCAGGAAGGACACCTTTCTGCACAAAAACTATCACAAGAGGTGTTTTCCTCTTTCTATGTGTGCTGCAAAATGCAGCACACATAGAAAGAGGAAAAAAGGGGGTGAAATAAAGATATTTCTCCCCGTTGCTTCACTCTTACATCACCCCTGCAGTGGCGTAGGACTCTGACGCATTCCCAGACTTGTAAATCTGGGACTGCATCAGATTCCTTTGGGTTCCATGGGTGTTGCTTGGGAAGACCCCAAGCAACACCCATGGAACACCCCTTTTACGCAGTGTTTAGTGTGAAAGTGGTCCATTTTTACAAGGCCATGAAAAGCCACGCAAGGTGAATTTGTGTGGCCTTGTAAATATGGGCTGGCACATTGCACCACCGGAGTATAAAAAAATGATGGTCCGTGGCGCAGTGTGCCGCTTAGGCCTCGTAAATGAGGCCCTGGATTTCCATAAAAATCCCAGTGCACTTTAAGGATAAAAGGATTTTGCATTTGATGGGAAAAGCTACAAGACAATAGTATTTTGGGGAATTCTGCAGGTTCACTTGGGTTCAATAAGACATCCAGTAAAACAAGGACTCTTCGGAAAAACAATTAAAAAAGTAATATTACAAAATTTGATGA
This sequence comes from Pleurodeles waltl, assembly GCF_031143425.1. Lineage (NCBI taxonomy): Eukaryota > Metazoa > Chordata > Amphibia > Caudata > Salamandridae > Pleurodeles > Pleurodeles waltl. Next base: position 1,127,045,144 of record NC_090439.1, read on the forward strand.
TTTGCGATCCATTCAACTATAACTTACAAAACATAGATGTGTTGTGTAGCCATTGCTGTTTTGTATGTTAGAATGTATCTGGGGCAGACCTGAACCTGAAAATAAACTAGTACAAACTATAAAATATACTTTGACAAAGAACTCATAGGTGACACATAATTAATTCTTCCTAAGTTCAGAGAGTGGGGCAAGGGACACTATGGGGCAACCAGCCAGGCCACTCACCACCTGCCACCATGGATACACATTGACTTGTGTTTTGTGCTCTCTGCAGGTAGCTGCTGTCTGTGCTTTCCCAGAACTCCTCAATAGCGACAGTCTGCCAGAGGACGTCAAGCATCGGGCCCGGAGTTTGCTCGAAGAGTTAATTGGGGGCACCATTGGTATGTTCAGATAGTCCTTTATGTTTCTTGTGGAGCATGCTCCTTGTTTTCCTACAGGTACAGGCAAGCGTGATAAGAAAAGTAAGAATCCTAGACAATTATGGTACCTGTTTGTGGTCATGGATAGCAGGGCTAGCTATCCTTGATCTGGCTATTAGTTCATCAGTTTATCAGTGATGTAGCAGCACTTGTCAAGGTCAGTTGGTAAGTTTGTGCTCAAGGCCATTTGTATTATATCCCGTGAGCTGATTGGTATATTGATCTCCACTGTGGAGATCTCTGAGGGACCAGGCTCCAATTGTTCTCCAGGAGCCATGTACAAAAACTAATTGCCAGTTCTTGGATGTGGCAAAATTCCAAGACCCCTAGACCGAGAAGATCAGTCTGAGCCAGCTGTAGATGCAACCAATAGGAAATGGGAACAGATCTCTTCAATACATGTTAAGAATAGTGAAACATGCCTGGGAACCAAGACAAGGAAGAAGAAAGAATGGACGGGAGAAGACACATGGCAGGGCATGGCAAGACAGACGGGTAGTAATTCATGGAGGCCAAATCCAAGAGGCCGAAAAGTATAACCAACAGTGCATAGAAACAAACAGCATTCAAAACAGACCCCCCCAGGATATTGCGGCATGAAACGGGAAAGTTTGTGGCACAGATATGGAAATTTTGCAGCAAACTATCAGGATTTTTGTGCCACAATATATTACTGACCATCATTAGTTTTTTGTATAGTTTTTCCCGTAATTGAGTCAGATGTAGGAAAGCATTTCAAAACCCCTCATAATTCATTTCTTTCTGTGTTGCAAAACAAAGGAGGAGTTCACAGATGCCCAGTTTCCTGAAAGCAACTTTACCACAGATTAAATGTTTGAGGTGGAAGCATGAACACTCAAAAAGGAAAAAAATATAATGTAATTTTTAACATCCCTTTTCGTGGATGCTCAGTAGCCCCAGACAAATAACAAGTTAAGGGCAAAAAACTAGGAATATATAACAGAATTCAGCGTGGCAGGCCACCTGAGAGGGGCATGAGTGCTGAGTGAGCAGATGATTCCATATCAATAGGGCTGCAATTGAGGTAGTCTTGTGTATCTGGGAGTTGTTATTCGCATCCAATTAATCGATCAGACAAAACAACAAAATTACAAAGGCATTTATAAAGGGGAGTCCAGAACTGATATCATTGTATCTGCAAACCTTATCATAAAAGACCACAGGAATAAGTTAGGCCAAGCATGTCAATAATGTCTTAATTGAAGAACAAGCTATAATATTCAGTAGAAAAGATGCACTTCTCCAAACAGGTTACAGACCATACAGCAACCCATGAAGCGTCCCACACATGCAGATTAGGAATGGTGTCTAACAGGTAAACTTTCTTGGGTGAAAATCACACAGCAGTTAAAACCAGTGAATTTTAAAGACGTAGCAGCCACCAGGAAAGCAAAGTCCGTATCCCCAATATTCAACCAAAACTAGGCTTCTAAGCAAAAGTGACCTTGGTTAAAGTTTGATGGAAATAATTCTAGAAGGCAGGTGCCTCTCAAAATGTTGGTTGGGGTTAGGGTAGAACCAGGTGTATTTTTTGAAAGATTACCCTTCTCACCTAAAGTACCGTTGTTTTTATCACTCCTGGCCCATCAGAAACTCTCCACATTTTAGAGAAAGGCAAGTCACTAAAAGCTACAGCCAGGTGCCTGGCTCAGCTCGAGGTCCCCTTTGAACCTCTAACCCAAAACGAGGCACATTTTCACAGGAGCTGGCTAGCCCAGTGGCTACAGCTTCCGACCACATGCATGAGGGAACCAGGATTCCAGGCAAATCTTCCCTGTGCTGAAAACAAAAAACGTGAAGCATCAGTAAGTCCTTGGGCAAATTTTGTGCAATGTAAAACTGCCAAAAATAAAATGTGGATTCTGCCTGTCGCCCGTGCTCTGTGCTCGGCCTCCAAAAAATAGTCAAAGCATTTATCTTTGATGTCAGAAAGCAGCACCCATGCTCTAGTGCCTGAATTGCAGTGTGAAACTGGAAAATCTGGAATCAATACCGGCGACCGAATTGTGTGATCCTAGGCAAATACTTTTTCACCCCACCTCCTCCTTTGTTCATTTTCATATATGAGAACACCTTCAAGTAAATATGTAAGATGTGTGCTGTACAAAAAACTCTCCTCTGCTTGATTTAATAGCCTGTGATGTTTCTCCATCCTTTATAGGGAATCCAGGCCACATATATGGTGCAAATGACAATTGACTTGCCTCTTACTTCAGTAACAGCACTGGCATCAGCAAGGGGGCAGGCATGTGTTTCAGTTCATGTTTAGGACTCTCACCTTTAACATCCACCTCTCAACACAGAGATACTAATCTGAAACCCTTTGACTTCTTAAAAGAAAAACATTTTAAAAGTTTTTGAAGACAGCTTATCATGTTAAAGCATGCTGTCTGCTGCATAATTTACATGCCAAATATTTTAAGGGCTTGGCTTGTTAAGAGCCAGCTGAAGACCTGGCTCTTAAAGTAACCACCCCCTGGGTGGGCACAGCTTACTTATCTGCAAGCACCCAGATACCCTCTAGGGTGATTAGTGTACTATACAGATAGGAATAACATAGCATACTTTAGTGTACTATACAGATAGGAATAACATAGCATACTAAGTAAGTAGGTTCTTGGAAAAAGCTGTCTTTGCAGTTTTAGAACCTCTGTTACATACTGGCCGCATGCCAGATTCATGGTGCAGGAACCTGGTGGTCTCAGCCCTCGTGCCATGTAAAGGGCACCAGAATGTCTGGCTTAGCGGTTCTCTTAGATGTAGAAAGGAACATATTTTAATGTGATTGGGTGATCCTAAAAAAAATGTCTCCACTATTTGCGAACCGGGACCAGAACAGATAATTTGGGCTTATTGTAGTATAATGGTGCTGATCACGCTCACTTCTAGATCACTTCAGAAAATCACAAGCATATATTGCTGCTTGGATGCCTGTAGATTTGTGCTTGAGAAGATTGTTAGAACAACGCTATGGACAGTAGCGGCTGGTGATAGGGAAAAGTAGTGGGGCAGTGAGGGGGGCACAGGCTGAGGCTCCCAGACTCCCCTTTGGCAAGTCCAGACGCTGCAGGTGATACCCGTGAGAGCAGCGATTGGGCGGAGCGGGTTGATTTTGCACTCCATCAGGGACTGGGAGCCTGTGCCTGCTGTGTTCTCCACCCACCAATGCTGCTGGAGTAGAGAAATGTCAATGCGCATGTCAGTTTGGCTGTCCTAAGACAGGCATCCAAACCGACATGCGCATTGACAGTGGTGCCCACCTCTCCTCCACCTTCTTCCTATGCCTCCGCCCCTAAGACTCAGCTCCTAATGAAAAATAAAATCATAATAAACGTGTTATTATCATTTTATTTTTTGTTTGCCTCGGCTGGCAGGCATGGGATGCTCCTCTGCCACTGGCTATGGAACACATTGGTTTTACATGATCATAAATTTTTCTGGCAAATAATATGGCTCTGCAATAAAACCTGAGTTAGAAACCAGTGGGGCAGGGTGAGTCAGTATTCCCAGATGATTTTCACCTTAAACAGTTGTAAGCAAGGCTGCATTCTGTCCCCCCTGCCTTTTTAACCACACGTCGCAAATCTTCTTGAATGTTTGAAAGTCATAAAATGCTTTCTTCTGAAGATAGCAAGGGGAGATGTTTCAGTGCCTGTTTATGCAGATAACTTGGTTTTGGTGGATAACACTCCTATTGGTTTGTAGCAGATTCTTGCATTGGTGTTTTACAATAGGAATACCCATTTAAAGATGAACCTGAAAAAGACCCAAATCATGGTCTTTGATAAAGGTGATAATACATTTTCTTGGCCAGTAAATGGAGCAGCATTGAACCTGCTGCGTAATATGACTATTCGGATTGAAATTAAACGACCAGCCACCATTTATAACTTGTAACCCTTTTATGGTGCCACATACCCTAGCTCCATCATAAGTTTTTCCAGTTTATCCTTTCTTCTCTATTTTTTGCTGTGCTGCTATTATCATTCAAGCACATCAGCACTTAATTATGGATAATTAATACCACTGCATTGCAGCACTGTTTAGCTAGAGGTTCTTTTAGGGCCCTCATGCACGGTAATATGGGGGTTTGTTCTCCATGACACAGTGGCCCATATTTCTACTTTTTTAGCACCGCATTTGCGTCATTTTTTTACGCAAAAGCGGCGCAAACTTATTTTGTACGTTTGCGCCGCTTTTGCGTCAAAAAGCGGTGCAAATGCGGCGCTAAAAAAGTATAAATATGGGCCAGTGTTTTCTGGCACTGCAAATGTGTCCACTTTCCCCACAAAATTGGTTCTACATATGAAAGTTGATCGATGCTACCAAAGCCGTGCCAAAAGCATTACCGTGCTGCGCACCAGTATCAGGTGAAACCTATTGTAGATCTTGGCCTAATCATTTTCACAGATTTTTTAGGCACAGGAAGCACCTTAGTGGTTGTCATTCATTTAGAGTTAGGCTGTTCTGCAACTAGCAAAGTTGTTGGCGAAACAGCTTTAAACTTGTGTCATAGAAGTTAAATTGAAAGGAGTAACTATTATAAAATCAATAGTTTGGGGTGAAATCATTTTGCATAAATTCAATAGCTGACAGCTCTATCTTTAAACTATATTGAAAGTATATGAAATTGAAAGTTCTGGGATAAATTTAACCTTTCAAAAATGCTTTAAATAAAACATGTTCATGAATGAATTAAGATAGCAAATTTTAATGCACCAACCTCTGTTTTAATTACAGTAGGCTAGCTTCATAATGCTATTCTTAAGATGTCTTGCTACCAGTGGTAGATCATAAATATCTTTGTTCCAGGATATAGTACACTGACTTTAGTGGAAAGTGGTGCATAAGTGTTGCAATAACTACTTGTACACAATGTAAGCATTTGCTGCACATCTTTACAACTGTCCAGTATTAACAGCCATGAAAACTGTATGCTAGAATGTCGTATACAGAAATTATGCCTGACATAAATATTGTGTCCCATTATCATTTACCAACATGTTATCCCATAGGGTGTAGATTTTGTTTTTAGTTACAATATAATATTTATGTCAGACTATATCCTGATGTTGCTATTCCGACACCACACTAAAATGCTTATCTGAAATCGTTTTTTTTTAACCATACAATATACAAACTGTCAATGATGCTATGAACATTTGTGTAGAAAGTACAATAAATGAAATATGTCAGTTAATTGTAAAGTTTTTGGAAGGGTCATATATCTCTTTTTTAAATTATTAATGTTAATTTGTGTTAAAATATCTCATAAATCATTGACTAACTTTTGATTTTAGGCCCATATTTATACTTTTTGCGCGCCGCATTTGCGTAATTTTTTGACACAAAAGCAGCACACACTTACAAAATGCAATTGTATTTTGTAAGTTTGTGCCGATTTTGCGTCAAACAATGATGTAAATGCGGTGTTAAAACAGTATAAATATGGGCCTTAGTTTCTTATTTTGCAGCCGGGAATTTTTTTACTGTAAGAGTCTACCTTAAGGGTCTTTGTATTTCGAATAGTTTAGAATAGTTAAAATAGTGGGCTTTTGAACCAATTTCAATAATGTGTTGCCAGCTAGCACATTTCAGTTCATGGAGCTAGCTAGAATGTGTGTCAAAACAGAAGCCATACCAACTCGCAATTGATATGCCATAAAGATTATTTAAAAAAAAGTCAAAAAATGTTGGTTTTCCTGATAGAAGGCAAAGGTGTTCCTGACTGGTTGGTCGAAAGAGGGAACTCTGATCCCCGACGATCAAGCAAGTGCACAGATTGACAGCACCCAGGGGCAGTCGCAATAAAAGATGAATGAGAGATTGTAGGAGGCTGGCCTGGCTTGTAGTGGGTACCAGAGGTACGTACACCTTGTGCCAGGTCCAGTTATCCCTTATTAGTAGAGAAGAGGTGTTTCTAGCAGCTTAGGCTGATAGAAGGTAGCTATGGCAAAGCAGCTTAGGCTGAACTAGGAGAAATGCAAAGCTCCTACTATACCACTTATATCATATGCACAATATCATAAGAAAACACAATACACAGAGTTGCTAAAAATAAAGGTACTTTATTTTTATGACAATATGCCAAAAGTATCTCAGTGAGTACCCTCAGTAAGAAGGTAAGTAATATACACAAGTTATATGTACACATACCAAAATTAGGTAAGTAAGAGCAAGAAAAGTAATGTAAACAGTGTAGAATTACAATAGGTTGCTATAGGCAAGCATAGGTGTAGGGGCAACACAAACCATATACTCCAAAAGTGGAATGCGAATCACGATTGGACGCCAGACCTATGGGAGCTTGTAGAGGGTCGCTGGGACTGTAAGAAAACAGTCGGGGTGTCCAAGATACCCCACCCAAAACCCTGAAAAGTAGGAGTAAAGTACACCTACTACCCCAATAGGACACAATAGTCGTGATAGGGGGATTCTGCAAGAAGAACAAACACCAGCAGTGCACTGACAACAGATTTCCGGACCTGCAAGGCAAGGGGACCAAGTCCAATAGTCGCGACAGTGTCCAGGGTGGGCAGGAGCCCAGGAAACCCCGGATGAAGGTGCAAGGAAGCTGCCTCCAGTTGGAAGAAGCTTGGAGTTCTGCAAGAAAGAAGAGGACTAGGAACTTCTCCTTTGGAAGAAAGATATCCAACGTCGCGATGAAGCTTGCAGAGGTGTTCCCATGCAGAAATACCGCAAACAAGCCTTGCTAGCTGCAAGGGTTGTGGTAGAGATTTTTGGGTGCTTCTGAGGACCAGGAAGGACCAGGATGTCGCCTTTTGGAGGAAGAGACAGAGGGAGCGCTCAGCAACTCAGAGCCCTCACCGAAGCAGGCAGCACCCACAGAAGTACCCGAACAGGCACTTAGAAGAAGAGTGAACCGGAGTCCATGCAAAGTTACAAAAGGGGGTCCCACTATGTTGGAGGACAACTCAGAAGGTTGTGCACTGCAGGACGGAGTGCTGGGGACCCAGGCTTGGCTGTGCATGAAGGAAATCCTGGAAGAGTGCACAGGAGCCGGAGCAGCTGCAAATCACATGGTACACAGCTTTGCAGTCTAGCGTGGGGAGGCAAGGACTTACCTCCACCAAACTTGGACTGAAGAGTCACTGGACTGTGGGAGTCACTTGGACAGAGTTGCTGTGTTCCAGGGACCACGCTCATTAGGATGAGAGGGGACCCAGAGGACCAGTGATGCAGTCTTTTGGTGCCTGCATTAGCAGGAGAAAGATTCCGTCGACCCACAGGAGATTTCTTTGGAGCTTCTGGTGCAGGGTGCAGGCAGGCTACCCCCCAGAGCATGAACCACCTGGAAACAGTTGAGAAAGCTGGCAGGATTAGGCGCTACAATGTTGCTGGTAGTCGTCTTGCTACTTTGTTGAGGTTTTGCAGGCGTCCTGGAGCAGTCAGCGGTCGATCCTTGGTAGAAGGTGAAGAGGGAGATGCAGAGGAACTCTGGTGAGCTCTTGCATTTGTTATCTGAAGAATTCCCCAAAGCAGAGACCCTAAATTGCCGGAAAATTAGGTTTGGCTACCAGGTTAGGAGGATTGGCTACCAAGAGAGGTAAGAGCCTATCAGAAGAAACCTCTGACATCACCTTCTGGCACTGGCCACTCATTGCAGTCCAGTGTGCCCCCAACACCTCTGTTTCCAAGATGGCAGAGGTCTGGGACATACTGGAGGATCCCTGGGCACCTCCCCTGGGAGGTACTGGTCAGGGGAGTGGTCACTCCCCTTTCCTTTGTCCAGTTTCGCGCCGGAGCAGGGCTGGGGGATCCCTGAACTGGTGTAGACTGGCTTATGCAGAGATGGGCACCATCTGTGCCCATCAAAGCATTTCCAGAGGCTGGGGGAGGTTACTCCTCCCCAGCCCTTCACACCTATTTCCAAAGGGAGAGGGTGTAACACCCTCTCTCCGAGGAAATCCTTTGTTCTGCCTTCCTGGGCCAGGGCTGCCTGGACCCAAGGAGGGGAGCAACTTGTCTGAGGGGTTGGCAGCTGCAGTGGAGACCCCGGAAAGGTAGTTTGGCAGTACCTGGGTTCTGTGCTAGAGACCCGGGGATCATGGAATTGTCCCCCCAATGCCAGAATGGTATTGGGGTGACAATTCCATGATCTTAGACATGTTACATCGCCATGTTCGAAGTTACCATTGTGACGCTATACATAGGTAGTGACCGATGTATAGTGCACGCGTGTAATGGTGTCCCCGCACTCACAAAGTCCGGGGAATTTGCCTTGAACGATGTGGGGGCACCTTGGCTAGTGCAAGGGTGCCCACACACTAAGTAACTTTGCACCCAACCTTCACCAGGTGAAGGTTAAACATATAGGTGACTTATAAGTTACTTATGTGTAGTGGTAAATGGCTGTGAAATAACGTGGACGTTATTTCACGCAGGCTGCAGTGGCAGGCCTGTGTAAGAATTGTCAGAGCTCCCTATGGGTGGCAAAAGAAATGCTGTAGCCCATAGGGATCTCCTGGAACCCCAATACCCTGGGTACCTCAGTACCATATACAAGGGAATTACATGGTTGTACCAGTATGCCAATGTGAATTGGTAAATTTAGTCACTAGCCTGTAGTGACAAATTTGGAAAGCAGAGAGAGCCTAACCACTGAGGTTCTGGTTAGCAGAGCCTCAGTGAGACAGTTAGGCACCACACCGGGAACACATACAGGGCACATACTTATGAGCACTGGGACCCTGCCTGGCAGGGTCCCAGTGACACATAAACACACTGACAACATAGGGTTCTCACTATGAGCACTGGGCCCTGGCTAGCAGGATCCCAGTGAGACAGTGAAAACACCCTGACATATACTCACAAACAGGCCAAAAGTGGGGGTAACAAGGCTAGAAAGAGGCTACCTTCCTACAGAGATGTGCTCATTGAGTGATCAGGAAGGAAGGCAAATTGTCAATAAACAAGCTCCACATACACCTTATCCCAGAACATAGTCAACACACACATTGGAAAGGAAGTATTTTGTGAAACTCTGGAGGAATTTACAGAATTTGAGTCTATGAGTATAGTCTCCAGCTACATTGAGGGGCTTTATTGCAGTTTTTTATTTAATTGTTCAGATGATCCTTGGAGTAAGGTAAGGCTAGGTGTTAAAGTAATTCAAAGTATTCATTTTTGGTTATAATAAAATGTTTCATCAAATGACACCAAATGGCTCCTTCTGATGCCAGTGATGCCCAAAATATGAGTACCTTGTTAAAAAAATGCATGTCAGCCTAGGGGAGTACTGTAATCACAAGTTAAGTACTTAATAAGAATACAAAAAGGAAGGAAAATAGCAAAGAAAAGTAATGTATCAAACTACTACCAATGTGATAGTTTACCCTTTTTTAGCTAAATAAAAAATAGGCTGGCAATTCAACAATTATGTCACAAGTGTGTTATACATCCATGCTCTTTTCAGCAAATTTTAGAATAAAAAAGAAGGTCAAAGTAACTGCAATTGGAGAAAGTGATGAGAAACATAAAAACGTTTTTGTGATTAGGATCGACAGAAAACATAAAATGTAATTTTTAACTCAATTAGTTGCAGGTTTGTTATGCAATATTTCAGAGAAACTATGGATTAGCAGTCAGCAAGGACATCTGTAGAGATCCTGTATTCCTGACCTTAACACTGATGGCTACAATTGTGAGAGTATAGGGGTATTTGGGCTTCCAAAGGAACAATTTGAGTGTAATGGCAGATAGGATGATTTAAGTCTTTTTGTAGTACATAGGCCCAATATAATAAGACTGATGTCCCAAGGATAACTGAGCATTGTTTCAAGTCTTAGTCATTAGGTTCAGGGGCTCAGGTTAAGTAATTTAAGGGTATAAACAAGCAAGTGCATGATTTTCTACCAGTGTTTTACATCTCTAAAGGAAACATAAAGGCTACTATTTCAGGGAAGGGGCAACACTAAGGCCCTCATTACGAGTTTCCCGCCAGACACTTTCTGCATTCAGACCGCCTGTGCGGCCTGAACCCCGCTGGCCCTATTAGGAGTTCACCACAGTGCCAGCAGGCAGAAACAGCTTTTCCGCCCGCCGGCCCTGCAGTGAACAGGGCCTTAACATTGACGCCGGCTCCTAATGGAGCCAGCGCGAATGTGGCGATGCGGCGGGTGCAGCGGGACCCGATGCGCCTTCCACTGCCCGTAATTCGGGTCGTGGAATGCGCGACAGGGCTGTGCATGGGGGCCCCTGCACTGCCCATGCCAAGTGCACGGGCAGTGCAGGGCCCCGCCACGCCAACATTATGCCAGGCTTTCTATGGTGGTGTGAACCACTATGGAAAGACTGGTGGTATGGGACATGTAAACCCCAGGGTGGCGCTGCAAGCAGCGCTGCCCTGGCAGATGACAACCACGGGCACCACCAGGCTGCTGGCTGGCGGCAGCCTGGGGGTGTTGGTGGTCTGACCGTGGCGGCTTCTCCACGGTCATAATGTTGCAGTCCCACTGCCAGGCTGTTGGCGGTGGGACCGCCATCGCGAGTCTGGCGGTCATGCGACCGCCAGACTCGTTATGAGGGCCTAAATGTGCACAAGACCAGGAAGGTACCTGTGTCCACTAAGAAGAAAGTGTGAAAAGAGCTACAAAATTAGAAAAGAGAAACGGCATGTTACTCATTGAGGTCTTGTTATGGTTCTCACATCTAGTAGTGACCATAAAGCCTATTAGCAGGGCTGGATTATGATAGACCTTACTTAAAGCATTTAGAATATATTAATCCTCTTTCCTTCAGGAGATGGTAGAATCAAAGGGTTCAAGGAAATTGCACATAATTGACTTTCAGAAGCATAACTAAAGATTTCTCTCCTCCCCAAACCCAGACCATCAACAACATTCACATCTTCTGAATGAGCATATCAGTTCAAAAGAATAGTGAGCAGTCTGGGTTTGGTGGTTACTATGTGACAATGGTACCTCTGGGGAATGAAAATTATAAGATGATGCGTGAGTATACAGGATATCTTTTTCAATGGCATTACTACAAGAGAAAGGTGGAGAGTGGGGAGTAGGGCTCAGCTAGCTGTAAGAAAACAGCATCACAGTTGATCACGACAAGTGTATATTCAGAATGCCACTGAGGAACTGTGTGGGCATATGATAACTAAAAACTGTATTAAATGAAAGGATGTCTGGATTAAGACTGGTGTTGCTTAATTAAGAGTGAACAATGAATTCCACCAGTAGGGTGCTGTTGTTCAGTGGGGCTGATCCCACTCCAAATTAAAATACAATGATAGGTACCTGGGGGGAAATGATTTCGAATTATTGCAGATACAAGGAAATCATAGTTGTAAGAATTCAAACCATTTTTATTTTCGTTTATTTTAAAAACATTGTCAATTTGTAAATACTTTTCATATATAATAATACATCAATGAAATTGTTCTTTCCAGCTTACCATGTGGAAACATTCTTAAATCTCAAAACTTTAAAATAATACAAAATGGTTACTTTGGTCATCCTGATGTTAGTTTAGGGTTTTCCTCAGTCAAGAATGACTGCTATCTTCCAAGATTAAGAATATGCAGATTCTTGCTCAGAGCTCCCTAGAGCCTTTATTTACAGAACACATGGGGCAAGTGTTTCAACATTAGTTTCACAGCAATATACCTATGTGAATAGTTGTTTTCATTTTTGCATTGTCCTCAATTTCTACAAGTAGAATTTGCTATATTTTCATAACAGCAATCTGTAATGCTATCTGTTTTCAACCACCGACTCCATCTTGACCACTGACTCCATTTTGTGCTTAGCTTCAGGTGCCGTCACATCAGTGGCGCAGGGTTTTTCCACACCAAGCTAGTTTTTTCCACATAAAACGTGTTTGCGCTTTTTCTCACTAGCACCGGGTTACACTGTGCAGGAACATAACATGGGGGATGTGGATGGTAGACGTGGTAATCCACAGCCTGGGAATGTTTTCAGTGTTTTCATTAAGAAAAAGTACTGCTCCTCTGTCTCTGGAATGTGCATTGGGGCAGGGCCCGTTGCTTTGCGTGTTTTTGACGCAGACCGAGTACAGCCAGCATTTGAAGTCAATAACTGAAGAGAAGGGTCGATTGCTAGAATCTTCCTCTTGAGTTTGTTTAAGGTATATAAGGTGGGGGGAACCTTGGCACTGAGGCAGAAGGAACTGATTTTGGGGGCAGACGTACTGTCCAATAAGATCCCATCGGGGAAGTTTCTCCTGTCTTAGCCGTCCAGGGTTTCTCTGCTTGATATTGGCAACGATGATGATGGTTTCGATCCCCATGGTGATGCATTTTTATTCTTAGTTATCTGGCTTGGATGTACGCACACATATATATTCATTGCTGATGTATTGCTCTTTTTATGCCTGTCATTGTTAAATTTCTGTGAGTATTTTGCCATTTAAACGTGTTTCACTGCATTCAAGTTAAATGCTCATGTTCATATTTCCTTGTGCTTTTATTTGATATCTGGGAAGTGCCTTAATAAATTCATTACTCAAACTAGGAGTTCTGCGTTCCTTGGCATCGTTTTTATATTAGTTTGAAGCAAAGCAGAACACACTCCACACTAAAAAATTGAAAATATGCCTTAAATCCAATGCTCTGGTACTTGGGTGTCATATTGCAGCATGCACTTATGTGATGTTTTTGTTGCTACTACATCCCTGTCAGTATCAACAGTCTGTTTCCACATTCTTCCACTACATGTTCTATTTCTGATATTTTGGAATATACTGCTGCAGGTGCATTCACCTTTAGATATAATAGATATAAATATTTAGCAAATGAAGGAGCACTTTACCCAGACTTCCATCTCTACAGATGGCAACGCCAAACCCCAGCATACATTTTTAGCTTCAATCACTTCAATATTCATTGAGACTTTTTAACTCATATCGGGGCTCAATAATACATAATTGAGATGAATGTAGACTAATGGAACTTACATATGGAAGTAACACCATTTCTTAATAGATGGTGTTAAATCTAAGACGTCCATATACAGTTCTATGCACCTTTGCATCCTGGACATCTACACATCTTTTCATGTACCACTGGAGCTAAACATGACACCTGCTTAACATATGGTGTAACATGCAGCAACTTCATTGTATGAAGAATCCACCGTCAGTTTTATCATCAAGTCCTTATTACACATAGTTATTGTCTTGTCAGTATCAAATGTAGATTTGATTTTAAGTATATGTACAGTAAGTTTGTCAAGCTAAAGATGTGGTTCTATGGGTGTAAGGTTACAGATCGCAGAGTCACCTGAGTAACCTACAGCTTCTGCTGCTCACATATTCTGCGTGGAAATGTTGCATCTCAAGTAACTTAGAAGAGACGTCATCCAGAAAATCGTGAAAATAATGGAGAGTACATAAACTTGTTCTAGACTGGTGGTAAACAGGAAGGTTTATGTCTCATGTTTCTAATTTCCTTGCATCGAGGAACCAGTATTTAATACAAATACTGCAAGTACCTCAGAACACAAACGTCACCCAAAATGCATGCTTATCCACTTTATCACCTTATTCATCTAAACCGTGAACCACAGCTCCTTCACCAACTCACAAGCAAGATGACCTAAGATGGCTCCCTGATCACCTTCGGAAAAGTGCTTGTGGAAGTTTGTCAACCCTGTAAGTATCACGATTTTCCCAACTGTCCAATTATTCATCTCTTTAAATATATGGATTATCACTCACATTGAAAAGGCAAAACCATTCTGTATGCAGAGCAATCTTATTTATCTTTAAGTGAAAGTTGTAGCAATATTGCTTCATCTGCAAGATTCAATATCATCAGAGATGATATGTAAGCGATATTAATCAGACAATAAAAACTTGCTAACAACTTAGACACAAGTTTGAAAAAATTAGCAATGCGTACTGATCCAGGAGGCTTAAGTGTTTTTTTAGGGAGAGTATTATTCTGTTAATTTGTTTAATAGTAACATGCTGGACTCTTGCACATCATGCAGTGTTTGGGTATTATCATTATATGCAGAAAGGTTTCTAATAAGCCTTTGTTAATCCCTTTGAGGGCTAAGGCTAAGTGTTTACTTTTGAGTATTCAACATCATTTTCTGTCCAAAGCCAGTGCTATTTGAGCTGATTTTTGTAATTCTATAGTTTCTTTTCAACAGTTTCCTATAAACTTTAATGAAATGTTTCTATTCCTCGTTATGCCACAATTGTTTGGGAGTCTTTCCTGATCTTTTTTCTTGATTTACCTAGGTGGCAAAAATTCAGCATCTAACCTATGAGAGACCAAAATCAGCATTGTAATTTTCACACATTTGTCCAATTTGATGCAAACTTTTCTTCACATTCAGTATTCAAAAATACATTATCTATTAGAATTCTCACTACTTTCAATATATTTTAGTTGCACCATCCCCACCCATTTAGTCTAGGGTAGATATTCACTGTTGAAGTTCTCTGTGGGCATGATCTACATGCAGGTCTTATTTCCTCTTACCGCAAAAGTCTTCTCAACATTAGTGAGTGTGACAAAAATAGGTCAAGCTAACTTTCAGTGTGGTCCATCACCATGAAGGATTTGAAGTTTTTGGGACCTTTACATTCATTACAGGGTGAATAATAAAAATAATAAAATAATAACTATTATTATTACTATAGATATTATAACAACAAAAAAATACTTTTCTATAAAATAGCATATAACGCTGGAGGGGGTCGTCATTTTTAAATACCAGCTGTTACAAGCACTCATATAAAGATGGTTAACATTTTGACAGCTGAAGGATGAATGCCCAATCTGGCCTTAAAATTCATGATCGACAGACTACATCTGACGTCAACAGTGTTGACTTAGCTTACAATCTCTAATCTATAAACTAACAAGTATCATTCCCTTTCTGTTTAAAATTTAGTGCAAGATCACCTAGGAGACCTCAATTTAAAAATTAGATAAAGTTCTAGTGCAGAAGTCAGAATTTGCTTTCTCTCTTGATCTGGTCTGACTGGCTCCACTTAGGACACCCCTGACCTGGATCCATAAGTCAGTGCCTGCTCTCCATAACTTGAAACTACGACTCACAGGACACAACCAATGCAAGCTTGATATGTGCACCATCTGCGTTCAGTGTTGCTCCCAGGAACACATGATCTGTTCCAGATATTCAGGACAACCACAACTATGTAAATGAGTTCCATTTACATTAATTGCACTACATTTTCTCCTTTTTGTAAGGAGAACCTAGAGCTATTGCATGGATTCAGGGGCTGATCAGGAGTTTGGCGGACGGAAACACCCGTCTGTCAAACTCCCAACAAGCAGGTCGCTGCCGTGCTGGTAGCCTCCCCGCTGGCCCCATTACGATTTTCCCACTGGGCTTACCCGCAGAAACCAAGGTTTCCACCAGTCAGCCCAGTGGGAAAGGTGCGGCAGCATTGTTGCCCACTCATAATAGGGCCAGCGGCAATGCTGCCACATGCAGGGGGCACCAGCACCCTCGAAATGAGCGCTGTCAGTGCTCATTTCAAGGGTGCTGGGCAGGGGGACACCTGCTCTGCCCATGTCACAGGCACGGGCAGTGCACAGGCTCCCTTGTGCCCCCCTGCACTTGTTCTACACCAGCTCTTTTATGGCGGTGGAACTGCCATGAAAAGGCTAGAGGAGAACAAGGTTGTAATCAGAAGGGTGGCACTGAGTTCAGCGCCGTCCTGGCTGATTACAACCAGGAGTGCCGTCAGCCCATCAGGATCACGAACCCTGGCGGGGATGGCGGTAGGTTAGCGGGTCTGCCCTCCAACCTCGTAATGTGGTGGTCAGACCACCACAGCAGCGGCGGTCCGACCGCCACCGCTAGGCTGGCAGTCTTCAGACCGCCAGACTCGCAATAAAGCCCTAAATCTAAATTTATTGAAAACCAGGTTAAGGCCACTGAAAACAACTCTAAGCATACTGTCCAACATCACAAAATCACAGGCATCTAACACCAGAACACCACCTCCGTGGCATCAGATTGATGCACTGAAATTACAGGTTGTTTTCATGAGGGATCCAAACCATAAGAAATTAAACCTCTGACACTTCCCTTTTAATACAATATGACCTCAGTAACATCAACACAAATGTACCATCCAACCTCTGGTTGACTTAGTCTACTCTTGACATTTACTCAGCTTAATAAAATGTTTGCCTCCATAAAGTCATTTAGACACCAACCGCATCCCCTACAGCCAGTCCTAGCAAAAGTGCCCTCCTCATCTCAGACGTTCATTGGCTGAACTCAATCAAGTCTTCTTTGAATCAAGGAGCAGTACCTAAACAAGCCCCTCAAAAGGTGGTAGAGGAGGGCTGGGGTAGGTAGAGGTGTTATTACTTCCTGAGACCTATGCTTTTCGAGAACCTTGCACTCATGCAGACATCATTGTTTTTAAGATTTTAAAGCAAAACTGGCTTCTTTATGAATGGAAAGAGAGGCAACAGAGCTACTTTTTCTAAATTATTCCAGATACTTGGATCTTCCAAGTTTCCAATTTCCCTACAGGACGATTCTTTGTCCTTACTTCTAACCCCAAGAGTCCTCTATCTCACACACCCTCATTCTAGAAAAGCACATCACCTGGAATATGCTGTCTTTCTCTGCTGCATGTATGTCCTGTAAGGGCTCAACATGAATCCCTCAGAGATCCTTACTAAGTCGTCGCTTCCAAAGCTGACTACATATTTTACACCAGGAGGGCACAATGGTCTTATTTTCTTATGCATTTTGTGTGTTACAATCAGGAACATCATGAACAAAAATATTTGGAAGGCTGAAAAACTGTTTTTGGATTGTTTCTCATAGCCAATGCTACATTAAGGCACCACAGATATCTCCCTTAGACTGCTACCACAAATGGTGACCTGAGGCCACCAGTTCAGGAAAAATGACCTAAAAATTACTCTATTGTTAGGGGATTAAAGTACTAAGGCCCATATTTATTCTTTTTTTAGCGCAGCATTTGCGTCATTTTTTTACGCAAAAGCAGCGTAAATATGCAAAATACAATTGTATTTTGTACGTTTGCGCCTTTTTTGCGTCAAAAAGCGGCGCAAATGCGGCGCTAAAAAAGTATAAATATGGGCCTAAAAGAGGAAAGATTTAATGTTGTCTCAGCTACTAAAACCCTTGTCGTCTACATTAGGTTCTACTTATTTGTAACACAAATTTAGACTTGAATGGAACTGGTACTCAGAACTGTTATCTCTGTTTACTGTGTTTTCAGGTGGATACAATGTGGAGTACTCGATTAGGAACTTGCCTACAAAGGTGGCGCAGTACATTGAAAGGCGAGATGGTGGAGTCCCTGCTAGTCCCAACAATGTTATCATCTCAGTGGGAGCTACCAGTGCTATTTTGGTGAGTAGACCCCAACTCCACCCAATGCACCGTCTGGAAAGATGGGTTGGTGAATAAGGAAAGCTAGACTTATGGGGGCAGCATAGCAAATTTTCCTTGTTGCTAATTTCACATCCCCTAGTATTGGCAAAAGAGTAACGAGCAGTGAAGCAAAGAGACACCAGCTCAGAGGGCGAGAGAGATGACTGGAGGTTTGTGTTCTTGAAAGATCTAACTTGAATCATTGCTGCTGAATGCAAGATCTAAACAGAAGTATTAGATTAGTGGATGAAGCTGTAGAAAAAAGAAAAAACCCAAAGTCAATCAAACATTGAGATCCAGGGACACTCTTCTCACAAAGTGTACAAAGTCTTAGGTGAAACCAACAGGAGCAAAGAAATGGCATTTGGCTGTCACTATGATTGTCAAGAGGCTCCCTTATTCTGGGCTTGAGATTAAAGAATAAGGTTTGAGTTTGGACATAAGTGCCAAAGGATACAAGTGTGAGTGTAAGTTACAAATGTAAGTGCTGATGAGAAATAATGAATCACAGGCACAAGAAACCCTCAATGAAAGTTTGCGTAAATAATCTGTGCAGTTGGAATGGCTGCCCGGGGCAGCTATGAATAAATGGGGCACAGTACTCCCTATCAGTTGTGACAAGGATATCCCAAATCTCTGAGCAGTTCCTTTATAAAGTCACAGAACTCTAAAGTAGCTTGTGATATCCTTTTTATCTATGGTTGGTAGTAGTTTATTTCTTATAATACATGGTAAAACAAACGTCCTTCACCACTCCCATTTTACATCTTTAGTCTCTTACTCCTTCTAATCAAATAACTAGTCTGTTTGCAGACATCATATAATAAATCTTGAATTTTTTCTGTGAATATATACACAACAAGAAACAACCAGTAGTTTCTTGCAAACACATACTTCTGAGCTGTTTGATGTAAGTCCGTTTTCAAGGCAGGTTTGTGATTTAGAATGTGTGGGTAGCGTATGTAAGTGTGCATGTATGTATGTAAGGATGTATATATGTATATAGTATTTCTATGGAGCAACCCTAGCCAAAAGGAAGTGTAGTGCTGTAGAGGGTCATAGATGAGCAAAAATTCAATGAGTAATAGGAGAAGGAAGCTGGGTCATGGAAGGTTAATGTATTGTGGTGTAGTATTCTTTAAGGCAGTGCGTCTTCAACTCTTTCCTAAATTTGAGCAGCATTGGGGTGGGCATGAAACCGGTCCCAGGATGCTTGTTTCGGGCTGGACTGTTCCCATGAGGAACAGGGTCAAGACTGATTTGCATATGGCTGGGTCCAAACTGGGGTGGCAGGGTGAGCAAAAGAACGATGGATTAAACCCAGATCTGTGACTGGGGGTGAGTGTTTGCATTGTTCAGCACTCCCTCCATCATCCTTTTGTGTTGGTAAAGTTGCCCCAAGTGGGAAGTGTATGCCCAGACATGGGTCCCATGTTCACTGTGCCACTGGATTCAAGCTAGCCTGGCTGATGAAGGGTGATACCCTGAAACCGGTCGCAGGATGCTTGTTTCTGGTCCAGGGACAACCTGGCCTGGCAGTTCGGGCTGGACTGTTCCCATGAGGAACAGGGTCAAGGCTGATTTGCATATGGCTGGGTCCAAACTGGGGTGGCATGGTGAGCAAAAGAACAATTGATTAAACCCAGATCTGTGACTGGGGGTGAGAGTTTGCATTGTTCAGCTCTCCGTCCATCATCCTTTTGTGTTGCTAAGGTGGGCATGATTGATACAGAGATGGTGTCCTGGCTGCGGATGTGCAGAGAACCACTAAAAATCGTGAGCTTGTCTGCAAGATAGCTTTATAATGATGTAGCTGATTTTGAAGATTGGTGTCCAAGGTGAATCCAAGTGACCTGGTATTCTGTGAAAGGTGGGGGCTCAAAGCTGTCCTGGGTCATGCCATTCAGCCCAGTTTGTACTGCATCATGTTTGTTTTTCTTGGCAAATAAAAGGAATTCTGTTTTCATTCAGTTGAGCTTCAGGTAGGCGTTAGACATCCAGGTCAATATGATGTGCAAGTAGTGTTTGAGTCATTGGATGTGTGATGTAGAAGAGACATTCAAGTAGAGTTTTGTGTCATAGGCAAATGGGTGAATCTTGATTAAGCCTGGGCAACATTTATATAAGTCCAATGTGATTTGTGTCATTTCAGGAATTTGGTGTAATACTTGTTATGCAAAATTCCTCAAATTATGCCATTACTCCATTTTTTCATAATTAGTGTCATTCCCAGTAAAAATGTACTTTGAATGGTGCCATTTGCAGTAAATATTTACCGCAAATGCACGGGAGCAGTAGAACACTAGAAGTTGTTGTTTGCTGTGCTTTGTTTCAGTGTGTTCTTGCACTCAAATATAGCCTGAAATGACAGAGTTGTATTTCGAGTAATTATGTATTTTGCTTAATTACGTGAAAGCAAATTTCCTAATCTTGATGCTATTATCTGTGAATATAGTTTGAGGATCACAGGAGACAGTATGGAATCCTCGGGAACTCCACAGGTAGCAGGGATCCTGTGTGACTTCAGGGCTCCTATGTCAACATTCTGCTTCTGCTGTTGGTTGGAAAGGAAGGAGGAGAACTAGTGAAGGACATTGCCAGTGAATCCCATGTGGGATTCCAGGCTGTGCATGAGGGTGGGATGGTTGAGTGTGTCGTAAGCAGCAAAGAGCTCCAGCAGTATCAGGATGCAGGGGTCATCTTCATCTGTGGTCAAGAGGGCATCATCTACAATGTATAAGGTGGTGCTCTCTGTGCTGCAGCATGATCTGAAACCAGTATAGGAACACTGAGGTGATCTTGGAGTTTAACGTAGTCTCTTTTTTCAATGATCTTTCCAAAGAATTGTAGGTGAGTGATGGACTGACTGTGTTTGGGCAAAATATTGAGAAACAAAATACTGGCAAACAAGAATATCATGAAGTCCATATTATCATGGACATAAATATCAAAGGTAAGAATATATTTTTGTTTTTTTTAACCAGTTTTTATTAGCATTTCTTATCATCACATATACATCTGTCTCACCTATTTCAATTTACATATTCAGAATCAATAATCCCACCATACATTTGTTCGAGATGGACATCTCAACTGTAACATGATGGAGTCCCTGGTTTAGTACTTACAAACAAGAACAAACAGCAGCAGCAAATAACCTCTCATGTGATGGCAGCAATCCATTTGTTATGCCATTAGTATTACAATACTTCCCTTCCAGCTTTGGCATGCACTTTTCTCATCCGGATCCACTATTGGCATTAAACGTCACTAGAGTCTATTATTTAAGTGGCATGTAGACGGCCCGGTGTGCAAGCGGTAGATCCCGTGCCTGGACATAGTGGTGGAAATCTTGGCTGGGAGGGAGGAGGACCGGGCAAGGGAGAAAGGGAAGTGATGGATGGTTGGGGATGGAAGAGGTGAGGGAGGAGGGTGGTAAGATTAAGCGGGCCATGATGGGGGAGGGTGGGGATAGTGGGAGGTGTTAAAATATTAGGAAGTCACATGAGGGGGTATGTCCCTACTGCTGTGAGTGTAATGTTAACTGCCCACCTCTTCTTTATATGTTTGTATGTCAAATAACAACACCTCCCAGGCAGCGGCTACGGGATATGTAGCCCGTGGGCCTCCACCCATCGTTGTGCTACTACTTCTGCCCACCTCCCTCCCCCCCATTGAGTTTCACCACGCACCAGTGAGTTATACCTGGCAATACCTGAGCTTTCCAACACATAGCTATTAGTCTGCAAGCTATCAATGCCAAGTCAATGAAACGATTTCCAGCTTTAGCTGTTTTCGAGTGCTTGAACAGTTCCAACAATGCACCCTCCTTCGTGCACACATTTGTGCGGCCAGTCACCTTCTCTAGTGAAGTGGATACCACAGCTCATACCGTTGTTGCTTCTAGGCAGTCCCAGAATATATGCATTATCCCAGTTTCCAGTTGTCGGCATCGAGCGCAGTTCAAAGATGACCCAAACATGCAAGAAAGTGTATCGGGGGTGAGATAAGCCCTGTGTATTATATTGTCTTGGATGCACTGCAACTGAGCGTTCTGCGACAATGTCCTAGGGTATGCAATTGCTTTTCCCCACTCTGTGTTTGACAGCTCTCGACCCAAGTGTCTCTCCTTCTCCCCGCGGACCACAGTTAACAGGTCATGGATAGTGTGTGTGAGTGCACAAACAAACCAGGTGATAAGCCTAGGACCGCCACCCATAAGGTACAGTGTGTGTATCAGAGGGCGCTGATTTGGTTTAGTGCCTGTCATGTAAAAATATCATTGTGTATATAATTTTATTTTTATATTAAATTTTTATTTTTTATTTATGTATTGTAAAAAGTTATTTTTGTAGTCTTATTTAGCGCCTCTTTGAGTACGGTGCTCCTGGGACCGCGGTGCCTGTGGTGGCAGTGTGACCGCCGCCTCCTCGGAGGTCCAACCGCCAGATTACGAAGATGGTGGTTTAGACCGCCACACAACTGCCACAACTGCCAGGGTCTTGAAGCCTGCGGGAGTGGGGAAAGCTGTGATCAATTGCAGCGGGGCAGATGCTGGCACCGCTGTGCTGATCACAACCTGCCTTTCCGCCGAGACTTCCATGGCAAGGACCCTGCCATGAAAAGCTCAGTGAAAAGGGCGGGAAGAGGCTCCAAACAGGGCCCCAGTGCGATTTTGCCTATTGGGCAGTGTGGCTGGGGGAATGTTGTACCCCCTATGCCTGCATTGTCGGTGCACCGTCTTTGCCATTAACAATAATGTGCATGGCAGCAGTGCACCCGAGGTGCATCTGGCGCTGCACGGTGGCAGCATGTGCCTTAGGCTCATTTTATGAGCCGAAGCAAGCTCCCTCAGTGCCACCGCCATAGACACATCGCCAGCCCGGCGGTGGTTGGGATGGCGCCAGCTTGGCACGTTTCTCCCAACTGCCGCAACGGCGGTCCGGCCATCGGACCACCAAAGTCAAAATCAGCTCCTTACTGTTATATAGAATATTTAGGCCCGTATTTATACTTTTTTAGCGCCGCATTTGCGTCATTTTCTGACGCAAAAGCAGCGCAAACCTTCAAAATACAATTGTATTTTGTAAGTCAGCCCCGATTTTGCATAAAAAAACGACGCAAACGAGGTGCTAAAAAAGTATAAATATGGGCCTTAATATTTTAAAATGCATTAGAATTTTATTTGCAGAATTATGTTTCATATATTGTTTTTATTATCAACTTTGTTTATGTATTATTTAAATATTTATGTTTTGTTATGTTATATATTTTATATATTTATCAATTTTCTATATTGTTTATTAAGTTAAAAATATTTTTAGATTAAATATTGATTTATGATGTACTTTTTTGAAAAGTTGTTTTTTGTGAGAAATAATTATGTTCAATTGTTCATCATTGTGATTATATAGCATGCAGGTTTTTATGTAAATTATTTAATTATTTGAAAAAACAATTGTTTTTAGAATAGTGTAATATTTGTTTGGGACTCTAGAATTAGAAATAATTTGATTATTATTTTGAAATACTTTAATTTTTAAAGTTCATGTTAGAAACCTAACTACATTAAAAAACATTGTTTTTTGTTAATAAAATGTATTTTATGTTTGGAATAAATGTTTACATTGTCTAAAATTAATGATAAATTATGTAGATTAATTTACTACATTTGTTTTTAAGTGTGTCGTTTAATATTAGAAATGAATGCAAAATGATTTTATGTATTGTTCTGGTACTATTTTATTTTATTCTGTCGCTTGATTTGTTTTATAATAACGTGTTTACATATTTTATATTTTTATTGTGATGATATACAAATAGTATGTTGGACTGTTTAATATGATTTTATTTAGTACGCATTATTGTATTACATATTTGTAAGTTATGTTAAATATATTAGTATCTTTTGCAAAATTATTTAATTTGAATATAAAATTATGTTTATTAAGTTTTGATAATATATTAAATATTTGTGGTAATGGAGTGATAAATAGAAAATCTCCTTTCTTTGTTGTCAAACATTGTCCCAAAATTAGTTTTGAATGGTGTCAGAATAGTAATTGTGACCTCTTTAGGGCCAGATTTACAAGGCCCTGGTGCCACTGGAGAGTCAATTTATGTGACGCTCCGGTGGCGCTGTGCACAGCGCCACATTTGCAAGGCTGCTCTAAGCCACTTGTTGTGGCTTAACGCCTCCTTGTAAATATGGGCCCCTCCAACACAGTTTTCTGCGTCAGTGGGGCGTGCAATGGGTGTTGCTGTGGGCGCCCCACCTCAACACCCATTGCTTTTGATGCTGCTCCAGATCTACAAGAAGGTATAAATCTGTGGCAGCGCCAAAAACTAACGCCACCCCAGGGGTGCCATTAGGATGGCACAACAAGGAGGAATTATTTTATTCCTCCTCGTTTATGCATTCTGCAGCACATATAGAAAGAGCAAAAGCTCATGAGTGAACGTTTATGTGCAGGAAGGTGTCCCTTCCTGCACATAAACAATCATTCAAAAATGACGATTTGCTACTTCTATGTGGGCTGCATTCTTCAGCACACATAGAAGTGCCAAATCGCCATTGTAGATGTTTGTGTGCAGGAAACGGCACCTTCCTGCACATAAACAATCAATCCCCTGAATGCAGACACCCTTGTACTATGGTGCAAAGGTGTCTGCATTGGCGCTGGCAGCTAAATTTAGCGCCGGCGCAGGGGAAACACAGGGGTGCACCGTATTTTAGTAAACACTGCGCATCCCTACGTTTCTAAAGTGACGCAGCGTGTCGCTGCAAATTTTGGCGCATTAGAGTGCTGAGTCAGTTTTTAGTAAATCTGGCCCTTAGTATTCAAAACCTTCCCCAAAATGGTTTGGATTGGAAATGCAGTAGTAAACTTCACACATTTAGGGGCTCATTATGAGTTTGGCAGTCCGGCCGTCGCACACCAGCACCCCTGGAATGGTGCTGGCAGAGGAGCCCCCTGCACTGCCCATGCCATGCACTGGCTTCCCAACAGCCTTTCCATGGCCGTGAAACCACCATGAAAGGTTGGCGGAAAGTGGACATGTGATCAGCACGCTGGGGCTGCCATGGGCATTGCCACGGCTGACCACGACTCTGACCACCGCCACTCCGTCGGGATCTGTGATCCAGGCGGTGGCGGCGGTCCGACTGCCAGGGTTGTAATCTGGTGTTCAGACTGCCAGGAGTGCGGCGTTCTGACCATCACCACAAGATTGGCAGTCTTAAAACCGCCAAACTCGTAATGAGGCCCTCAGTGTCCATCACCTCCCCCAAAATGGTTTCGCTTGGAGTGGTAATAGTAAAAACAACCTCGTTAGTGTCCAGCACCTTCATCCTGATGTTACTCTACAGTGTGAGTGTTAAATGTAAAGCTTTTAGTATTCAGCATTTCACAATTCACATTAAGTTTCCCTTTTTGTTTTTGCTACAGTCAGGACACGTTATGGTTTTTATATTGCTCTTTATGTAGTTTTTCATCATTTATTTAATGTTTATGTTTATATTTAATTAAACACGTACACTTTTTTTAAATGAAATTTAAAAAATGTAATTATTGTGGTACAAAATGTATTACACTTTTTTGAAAAAGATGTTATGTATTTATTTAACAGTTTTAACATATACTTGTAACCATTTTAATAAAAATATTATGTAATTATTTTTCACATATACATCTGTTACACATAATTGTTACATATATCTGTTTTTATTGTAACAGGTTTTATATACTTTTTAAGTCTACAATTAGTACAATATTCATAATAGATATTGTTTTAATAGTACTACTCACATTATACTTTACATAGTCATTTATATTTTCTAAATACATTTTTAAATATTGTTTGGATTATAGCTCACAGCAGAGAGCAGAAGGCATCAGCCCCTACCCTTATGGGCTGAGCAATGGCTGATCTTTGTACCAATATAGTGGCCAAGGTTTTTCCGCAACTACGTCACATAGATACAAATCCAGTCCAAGGGCCTGATTACGAGTCTGGCAGCCCGAGGACCGCCAAACTCGCAGTGGCGGTCGGACTGCTGCACTCCTGGCAGTCCGACCACCAGATTATGCTCCTAGCGATCGGACTGTCAGGATACCGCTTCCTCCACCTGGGATTAGGGATCCCTCGGTTGGTGGTGGTTGGAGATGTGGTCAACCACGACTCCACTTTCTGCCAGCCTTTCCATGGAAGGCTGGTCGAAAGCCAGTGCTGGGAGCCACTGAGGGGCTCCTTCGCTGCCCACGACCATGTTTTGGGCAGTGCTGCCCTCCCCCCATCCCCCCCCACCCCCCCCTGCCAGCACCCTGGGAATGCGCACTGTCTGCTATGGAGACAGTGCGCATTACAAAGGTGCTGGTGTGTGATGACATTGACCTCAGCTCCCTTAATGCCGTCATACTGATTCCATCAGGATGACAAGCAGAAACGTCATAATAAGACGTTTCTGACGATTAACCTGTTGGAAACATCGTAATATGATGGGGGTGAGGCCACCGGCTTGATGGCGGCCTCGTACCCGCTGTTTTGGCAGTCAGACCACCAAAGTTTTATTCAGGCCCTAAGTCTAAAAGTACTGAGCGTGTGCTGTGGAACTCCATTCGAAGCGTTCGATTGACTCTTCGTTCCACAGGTCAGTTGCTTGTGGACGGAGAGCTGATCGGAAGCTTGAGTCGTGAGTTTGTTTCGCTAACGAAATAGAATAAACTTGATTTGTATATATTATTATGATCTGGAGTTTGGTTCCTTCTTGCGCCCCATATTACAAGTGCCTGGGCAGGCTAAGGGGGCCTGTCAGATGTGATATATACTAATGTACTAGACCATGCTAGAACCACCATGCTAATGCACATGTTCTCCTGTCTTCTGAAATCAGCGTCCACATGTGTCTCTGTTACTATGGTAATGGCCAGAATACAGGCCAAATGTCCATATGTAAACGTTTTTTGGGAACTGTTGTGACAGAGCCTGCTGGTGCCCCCCCCCCCCCCCAATCCAGTGCAAGAAATTGCAGCAATGTCCTGAAAGCGAAGCTTGGTACAGCATTATACGTAGAACATCCCACGTGACCTAGGGCAGACTGGTCCAGGTTTATTTCAGAGGGTTCATCTTCAGTTAGACAGGCGGGGCCCCATTGCAGCTGATCTGAATTCAGGTCATTTATTTGTTCCAGACAATGTATTTTCAATTCCTAAACCAGGAGCTAGAGTATTTGAGGGAGAAGTAGTATTGTTTCCTTTATCACTGCCTGCCATGCTCGGGTATATACGTTTAGCTGAATAGGGATTGGCTGTTTTGCTAACTTTGGATGTGTTCTATTGATACTTTGGAGTACTAAGCATGCCCATGGGGTTCTACTAGCTGGGCCCAGGTGTAAGTGCTAATAGGTGGGCTCTTCAAAGACCTAGACTAATTTCAGTATTGACTTTTTAGATCTGTCATTAGCCAAGAATATTTGAAATAAAAAAAAAATACATGCTTAACATTCGTACATTTAAGAGCTTTTAGACAATTTTATCCATTTGTCAATTATTATGTCATTCATGCTTTCTCCCACCCCCTATAGCATGGAGCAGTGGGTCAGCCCATATCAGCCATTGGCTGACTTGTATGTGACTGACAGCATTCTGCCCTATCACAAGCAGCACATCCATTCACTACACATCCACACACTATGTGCTTCACTTCAGTGCCAGAGACTACTATTCCAATGTGCTTTTTGAGATCAAAAAATATATTTTTGCTTTTAGCTATTTTTTTTTAGATTGAGGGCCTATGTAGCTTCCCCAATATAAACGTTTGCAAGAAGACAAACCAAAACAGTCACTGACAGAGCCACAAGGCGGCGGCCAAAACAGATGGAGTGCCAATGCTCGTTCCAATAGAAAGGTGGACATTTTTGGGCATGCAGGAGTACACTACACAAAAGAGGACTCTTGTACTACCACTTCCAGTACTCATAAATACTTTTCTGAATTGCCCTCTACCCTCATTCTCCACCTGCTATATTATTAAAAATCAGAAAGCTCCTGGAAATAATTTGTTTGGCGTCCAACAGGCACTTCCGGCTCCCCTTTACTCATGGCGTCTTCTCAAAACAGCGCTATGCAGGCAAAACCAAAGCTCGAGCCAAGGAGCTGGGCTAGCAGGCTACATAAAGCTGCAGACTAGTTGGAGAAGCAAAGTTTCCGTATTGGAAATATTGGCCACATTCTTATATTGTGTTGGTAGATCCAGGGCCGGACAGGCCTTTTATTCTGAAGGGCATTTCCCGCTGGGCTGGAGCCCAAGGAGGCTGTTTGGGAAAGCCCAGCATAACTCCCCCAGTTCTCCAAGGGTACTTGCAGTAGGCACAGGAGGCCTCAAGAGAGAGAGAAAGAGATGGAGTGTAGGGGAAGGTAGAGAGAAAGCAATCAGAGGGAGAAGAGAAGAGAAGAGAAGAGAAGAGAAGAGAAGAGAAGAGAAGAGAAGAGAAGAGAAGAGAAGAGAAGAGAAGAGAATAGAGGAGAAGAGAATAGAGGAGAAGAGAAGGAAGGAAGGATCGTGGGCACTCCCTGGTACTTTGTCAAATAATATGCTGACATCTAAAAAATTCGAAAGGTGAGAAAAAAAGCACCAATAAAGACCAGAAACACCAGGTAAGGAAAAGTTGAAGCTGTGAGAGAGTCAAAGATGAGTTTGACTAATTCAAAGTCTTTCACGTTATATTCTCCGCTGGTGATGAGACGTTTGTGAGAAGTTTGAGGTTGTGAGAAGTTACTTACTGATCCTGACTTGTGATCACGCGGTGCCCCAGCTTTAGTTCTTGTGCATCTCTTTATCTAGAGTACCATGTCTTTCATCGTCACAGAAGAGGACCCCAGAAGAACTGGGGTGATGGTCTGCGGGCCCCTACGCCCAGTCTATAGAGATGCCATTGTGCACTGCGGCGCTCTCAAGGTGGAGTGCCTCCTGAACGAAGAGGAGGGATGGGCTCTGGATGTAGGCGAGATACGGAGGTCCCTCTACAAAGCCCGAACTCACTGCACCCCCAAGGTGCTCTGCATCGCGAACCCCGGGAATCCAACAGGTACGGAACAACCAGCAACATTGTGATCAACATCCTTAACTCTACTCAGGGCTATTCTCCTTACCCAGCTCTGGGCCTGTAACAATCACCAGCCATGAGCATTCTAGAATGTTCCTTTGTTTGATATCAGATGGGGTTTTGAGACCTATTGTGGCATCATTCACCTGATGGAGCCTTATTAATATTGAAGCCCAGAAATACTGAAAAGCATGCAGTGCTCTGCAGTGGTGAATTATCCAAGGCGTTTCCTGCCAGCCTGCAAGTCACACCCCCTTTGCGTTAGTAGGGGCTCAGTGGTATGTGATCAGGACCGGAATGGGGAACCAAAATCAGCCCTGAGAAAACTACTCAAACCAGCCACACTCCCTTTGTCTCCTTGGACAACCTCCCTTTCCATCCATCCGTTCTCTCTCTCTCTCTCTCTCTCTCTCTCTCTCTCTTTCTCTCTCTCTCTCCTTTCTCTCTCTCTCTCTCTCTCTTTCTCTCTCTTCTCTCTCTCTTCGCTCTCTCTCTCTCGTTGCCCTCTCACATAGCTTTCTCTCGCACCCCCCTCCTAATTCTTCCCCCACCTGCAGCAATGAACCTCAGGGAGCTGGGGAAAGTAACAGATGCACTTGGAGTGTCCCTGGGCTTCCAAAACCGGCCTCCAAAAGCTCCACCCCACCGGGGGAAAGCCTTGTGGAATAAATAAAAGGCCTGTCTGGCACTGTATGTGATGCAAGGCCATTTTCCTGTCCTGTTGGGTCCACTTTTGTACATAAAAGTTGATTAACGCTACCATTTGGCCACTTTGAATCAGACAGTACAACTTTGCAGTGTTCAATATCTCACATTGCTTCATTAAGATTGTTGAAGGATGTAACTAAAGAGCATGTCTTGTTGCAAGTGAAACAGGAGCCACTCTAGTTGGAGGTAGTAACTTTTTTATTTCGATGTTTCACCCTTAGGCATATAGACTCCACATGTCAGTCAGGGCATCATTCTCCCACCAACCTTAACTCCCTGACAGACTTCCCCTGCACACTCAGCTCAACATCCGCACACAGCACCAGATTAGCTATGTCCTTGCGTTGCCATTGCATCATGCAAGGTGTTGGAGGGTAGATCGGGAACCTTTTGTAATCTGACTTAAGATGAGTTTGTACATTGTTTCCCAGTGAACTTTGGTAAAATACGCTATGTGTAAGAAGCCTTTTGTGAATATACACTGGATAGGTTACCCTCTGCTACAAGTTATGTGTATGTTGCAAGCTGCCAAGGAGCTCTGTGACCATACAAAGGAGTAAAGGTGAAGTCTGAGGTCCTTTATATGGTAATGAAAGTCCGAGGTGACTTACAATACCCTTCTAAGAAGGACGGGGGTATTTTATTCCTTATAATGCATGCTCATACTATTACCCTTCCACAAAATAGACTACCTGTTTTGGCCCAGATTTACAAACACTTTGCAACAAGATTGTGTTACTTTTTAATGCAAACCCGGCACAAATTCATTTGGTAGGATTTACAAATCAACTCAGTTTTGCACTACTTCTTTAAGAGCGAGATACGTCCTCATATGAAAAATGGATACAAAGACACATTTCACCCTTAAATATACACGGATTTTGCATTTTTCTTAATTACCCATAGTTTTCCTTAATTTTCTTCAAATTTTGTGCAATTATGTGCCAGAAAATTACATGAATTTTGCACACCCCTAGTAAATATCAGTTGTAATCCTCTGCCCTTCACTCTATCTGTTGACACCAGACATTATGATGTAGTTCCATTGTAATACCTTATTACGTTGAGGAACCACATAATTTTCATATTACTGGTGACTAGTGATGTCACAACAACAATGTAATTAGAAAATTAGAGACCAGGTTTTTTTTACAGAATTACAAGCTCCTATAAAATATTTATTGCTTTTCACAATTAACCTAAAGAGACAGGCAATCATGTGGAAAGTTGATCTTAAATAACACCTGTCAGTTCTTTCATTATGTTATACAGGAGAAACAGCCTTTACCACACAACACCTTTACCATGCAGCCTTTACCACACAACACCTTTACCATGCAGCCTTTACCACACAACACCTTTACCATGCAGCGTTTATCATGTACACCTTTGCCACGCTTGTTGTGCTTTTACCATGCAAGATAAGTATAGGTAAGGTGAATATATATATATATATATATATATATATATATATATATATATATATATATATATGTATATATATATATACATAGTTATATAATGAAAAAAGCAAAGGTTAAAGTAACGTTATAGTTAGGTGAATATGTCAGTAATAACATTAAGGTTTCAAAAATACAGAAATTTACCAGTTATAGTTTGCCTAGTTAACTATAACTTGTGCCCCATAATTCACTGTTTATGACCTCACACATTACATCACTCACTACATGTTCTATGAGATCTTTTATGACATTACTGATGACATCTCATTTTGGGGTGGGGGAATAACAAATAGTGGGCACTCTGGATGATTTCAATTCATGACTTTAGTACATGATGATATCCTTATAATATGGAAGGGCCTTAACTCCGCAGCATTGTAATATGAGCATGGAATGTTTGTGTGGAAAAGACATTTCAAATTGGCCGCCAGAGCGAATTGCTTTTGTTCTTTTTGTTATAGCCCTTTGTTGATTTTCACTACTATGGAGTCACGCCAATTTTTTTTTGCGTTGGTGGGGGATGTACATGATATGGAGCAACTTCAGAGTACACATCTTACATTACTTGGTAGTGAAGTCCTGGTGTTTATGTTCGGGATCCCAGACCCAGACGCACACCACTGTTGTCAGGGCTCGTGAGAATGTGGAGGACTGGAATACATATATTCACTAAAAAACTAAAGGTTACAGGGACGTTATAGTTAGGCTCAGAATTTACACAAACAAAACCAAAGAAATTCAGCAGTTATAGTTACAGTTATCTCAAGTAACTATAACTTGTTCTCTAAGGTAACTATAACTCGCGCCCCTGCCATTGGACCATTAAAATTCATGTGCTATAGTTACCTGAGCTCACTATAAGTTACATTTAATTTAGAAAGGAACAAAATGAAGGTCTTCACTTTCTCAAAGAAATTATGATTAATGCTGTAGAAAAAAATGAGGGCACAATTTAAGTGAGTTTTAAAATATCTTCCTGTTGTACTTCCAACAGGAGCAGCCTGTCAGATGATTCCTTTGATTTCTACTGCAGCCTCCGAGAGTGTTCTAAAGAACAACTAGAGCGCTAACAATCTAACTTATGACGAAAGTGTGGCACACCTGAAGCCATCGTGATTGAAGGTGTTAATTTAGAAAGGAACAAAATGAGGGGTTTAATTTTGTCATAGAAATGATGGTTAGTGCTGTTGAAAGAAAAATTAGCACATGTTTTAAGTGAGTGCTCAATTATCTTTCTCTTCTATTTCATTAAAACATTCTGACATGCGGACTGAGATATGCACTTTCAACACCAGCAGCGGGCTACCAGCTAATTCCCTGTGATCAGTAGCTTACACAGTTCTAATGAGCACTTATGCCTAAAGGGTGCCACATCTGAAGGTCGTCTTGATGGAATTGCAGTGGAAAACTGAAATGTTTTTTTTATTACTGAGGATACTTCAGTAAATAAGGAAATTGGGAAGCCAGGCCCTGTGTCCAGCCCCCCCACCATGCATTGCGAAGGGCATTTTACCTACTCAAAAAAACAAAGGTTACAGGTACATTATAGTTGGGTCCAGATTTTACACACACAAAACCATGGAAATTCATCTGTTATAGTTAGAGTTATTTCAAGTACCTGTAACTCACACAGTCACCATACACTACTAAATACCTGAGATATTGCATTACTCATGACATCGTCTTTGACATAATTGATAATATCACTGTAACCTTTGTAGTGAAATTATTGATGAGAAAACTGTGCATGGTGAGGCACAAGTTATAGTTGCCTTAGGGTTATAGTTACTAGATACTAGTTACTAGATAGAAGGAGCTAGCCCTGGGGGGGGGGGGGTGGCGGTGCCTAGGGCCATTAATGCCTCCAGGAAGGGAGCAGCGCGGCCTCCCCTCCTTTCATTTGCACGGGCTGGCCCCGGGGAGGTAGTGGTCCTGGGACCATATATGGCCTGGAGGGGGGCTGTGCGGTCTTCCCTCCCAGTTTTAATTATATTACAGGCCCCAGGGTAAGTGGTGGTACTGGGGGGTTTCAAGGAGCCCCAAGAATGGGTGGTGATCCACGTGTCCCCTCTGCATATTAGCAATCAAGCAATCAATCAATCAAGCAATCAAGGCTCTGGGGCTCATAAGAACCCAATGGGTCCACGTAGCCCCCCTCCAATATTTTAAACAAGCCCCGGGGAGGTGGTGGTCTCCGGGGCTCATAGGAATATTAGGAGGGGGCCCTGTGCCCCCCTCCTTTTTTCCTTTTTTTTAAATGCTGCATGCCCCCGGGACCTGGCCCATCAGGGGGCTAAAGTGGAAAAAAGTGCAGCAGACTGTTTTTTTTTTTTTTTTTTTTGCCAGAATTGTGGATCCTCTGCGAATTTCGGTGACATTTAAAAAAAAAAATGCTTTTTTTGCCCTTACGAGGACCCTTAGGATTCAGGATATTCCTACCCTGCCCCCCTTGTTTTTTTAACATTTTTTGGGGGACTTGATGAGGCCGAGTCCCAAAATGGCTGCCAACACTTCCTGGTTGAAGTGTTGGCAGCCAATCAGATCTCAGCATGAGATCTCTGGGATCCGCAGAGCCTCTGCATCCCTAGAATACAAATTTGATTTTCCTTTATTTACTCTAAAATTAATGAACGGATTTACACCAAGTAACAAAAATTGTGCTTTTTGGACCAAGAGCTACCTTTCGGCCAAAACTGGTGTAGTTCCGTCCAGTCGCTCAGGCTGTAGTTGTGTCTAAAATCCCTATGAGAAACTGCATGGGGAAAAAGCATTTTGGGATCACTCCTTTTTCTCAGTCCCCGCTTGACTAATTACCCCGAAACGTTCAAGACAGCAGCTGAGCTGAGTGTCTTACTAATTTTGAACATTTCATGAAGATTCATCAAATGAAGCTAAAGTTCTTGGCAAAACAAAAAAACGCTTTTCCTATGGAAACTAGGGGCCTGATTTATGAAGTTAGCGCCTCCCTTACGTCATTTTTTTACGCAAAAGCGGCGCAAAAATATATATTTTGTACATTTGCTCCAATTTTGCATCAAAAAATGACGTAAAGACGGTGCTAACTTTTCATAAATCAGGCCCTTGGTCCTAACTGCATCTGCAACGGTTGCCAGTAGGTAATGTTTGTACATGTCTATATATATGGATGTATATAGATGTGTGTATATATATGTGTATAGATATATGTATATACACACACACACATATATATATATAAATGTGTATATATATATATATATATATATGTTTTACTGTTTTACTTACCTTATTATACTTACCATTTATTAAATCTCCTGTTCCCCTGCTAGCTAGCTACGAAGGTAAAGTATCTGTCTCATAAAAACGAGAATATGGGTTTGACCGAGAGATCAGAAAAATCCCATCAAAATAAAACGTACTGGTCAGTTCATACCAAAACTGTTTTAAAAATAGATATAAAGTGTCCTGAAGTACATTTTCTTGAAAAATGTACCTGAAAATCAGGTGCAATGTCCTGTTCCGCACTGAAGCTGCCCTTTAACTGGGTGACCAGGCACAGACTGGGACTGTACACCCTGTAAATTTGACTGTTCTGTGAACAGTGAGGCCTTAAGCTCCCGCCTGCTCTGAAGAAACTCTTTGGTGAAAGATGACCGGCTGTTTGAAGCCACCAGTCCATCTTATAATTTGCAGGTGGAAACCCAGCCTGAGTGACAGCGCTCACCTGCCAGAGGGGACCCTTTTTCCTCCTTCTGGGGACACCCTCGTACCTCAATATGGCTCACAGGCCGTGCACCCTCCTGACAGCTCCAGTGTGCACATGTCCGTAATATGGCACTTTACGGCACCAGCAGAGGCAAGGTGTTTCCTCATGTGTGGAGAGGATGTGGCATTATGGCCAGAGCTGGCGACTTTGGACCTAGTTTGAGTCTTGATGTCACTCAACATCCTGTGATTCTGGGAAAATCACTTAATCTCCCTGTGCCTAAAAAAAAGGAATGTGACCTTGTGTAATGTAACTGGTGCTCATGTAGAGCCCTCCAGTACCTTTGATCTGAGCTCACCCTAAATAAAATTGCAAAACAAATTCATGGGACCCCACCCAATACAACTGAAGGAGCACCCCATTGAGATCACTCCCGAACACATATAGCACTGGTGCTTTTTAATGTTAATGGTGAGACCGAGTTCCAAAATGGCTACCAACACTTCCTGGTTGAAGTGTTGGCAGCCAGTCAGATCTGAGCATGCGATCTCCATGATCTGCGGAGCCTCAGCGTCCGTATTATAAAACAGGAATGCACAAGTGTCTGCAGCCCCTTCTGAAATCCCACAGTGCCCCATCCTTTCAGAAAGTGGGCAGATGCTCCCATGCAGCACATAGTGCAATTCGGCCCCTGATGCCTTGGATTGTGAGGTGGTAGAATTTCTTCATCTCGATCCTATTATAGGTTGATGAAAATCCTGAAAAGACTGAGGCCAGCTGCTCAGTGTTACAGTTTAATTACTGGAGGGCCCGGGAGGGCCCAGCACCCCCTTCCCTGTAGTCCTACAAAATCTCTCCACCAAAATCATTGAATCTTCCTTACATCCCAGATTCATTGGTTTATGCAAGACTGAATTTTCTTTAAATCCATATTTGTATATTTATTTTATTCTGGATTTTCTGTAAAGCTTAGGTACCTATCCTGGGATGGCTTCATAGCGCTTTGGTGGTGTGTCTACAGGTAAGGAGTGACGAGCAGCCTTAAAGTACAATCATTGGAACTGATGGTGGGGATGTTGCACATCACTCATCAGTGATGGACAACGCCTGGAGGTGGCTCGCCATTGAATATCACCACCAACAAAGAACAAACCTTGAGATAGCCGGAGTCCTAAGGGTCTCGGCATGAGGCAAAGCTCCCATTAGGCAGCTTCATTGTAATGACTTGAAATGAAGAAAGTTTTCTAGAGGTACTATAGCTTTAATGGTATGGGTGCAGCCCGGGATACAAAACCCCTTGATTCCATCGGTTGAGGTGGTAATTACCTTAGCCCAAAAATATGTACAGTGGATTGGCACATCAGAGCCACACCTGCAGGGCTTTTTGGCACAGATATTTAATAGAAGAATGAGAAGTGGTTGTATCTGACTTAAGCCCATTGCGACATATATAGATTTACTTCATAACTGCAAAATTTGTTTGGTAGTATATGCACTCCGGTCCATTCCTCTCTACAAAATTGTGTGAGAATATAATCCTCTATTATATGTTAGAGTATAATTCTGTTGTATGTGTACAGCATAAGGTCTTCTTTGGAATTATCCTAACAATCCCCCCATCCACATAGTGGCTTTACGGTGGTTTCAGAGTGGGGCGTTGGGGGTCTTTCTGTTTTTGATGCTGTTGTTACAGTCTCACCTACTGTTCCTAATGGGTTTCTCTCTATTAGAGAAATTGACTGGCTGATTCTAAGTGATATCATGACTTACACCTCTCAATATCCTCTTCCCATGTGCAGGCCATGTGCAGAGTCGCAGGTGCATTGAGGAGGTGATCCGGCTAGCCGCGGACGAAAACCTGCTACTCTTCGCCGATGAGGTACGTTAGGTGGTCTTTGGTCAATGATACTCCAGTCGCACCCTGTGGTTCACTGTGGGAGTAACAATACCATGGGATAGTGTTTTCCGGGTACGAATGGGTGCAGAGTGGGTGCCATATCCTATGGGAGTCAGTGTTGCTTTCTGTTGCCTTTAATGGGAACAGTCCTTAAGATCTAGCGCTTCACATTTCACATCTACCTGCAACTTTAATGTTAGAATTCTGGATTTTATGAGTTATGCTTTGGAATCCAGGAAATATCCTTTATTCTAATTATTATCTGGAACTCCAGAGATACTATGCTCATAATTTCACACAATTGTTTGGCACAGACTGTGGTTTGAGCAGAAGATGTCTTGCAGGAGAATGGTACGAGCAGAACAGTTCTCACCTTTAATTAGGATGTTGAGCATTCCATGTAGTTTTGCCAAATTCCACCTAATTTTCATGACATTTCATGGAAACCGTTCACTAAATCAGAATGGTGAGGATGATGACGATGAGGAGGATGATGATGATGATGATGGCATGATATGTCATGATATGTCATGATGATTGACCAGAAGCCATTGAGCAAACTGACAAAGTTCTCTAGAGCCTTCACAATTATGAAACCTCCTCAGAGGTGTTAGTTGACTTGAGGATTTTAATATGTTAATAAAGCAGATTAAACATTCCTCTCTTTCCCTTTGTAGATGTTAAGGAAATAAAATTGTTTTATATTAACGTCTCAGGGTTTTCTCTAGCGGAAGGCGCGTTCAGCCGGCTGAAGCAGTGCAAATGAGAGAGCAGAAGGTTTGTTTAGTTCCTTAATGCCCTGATTGACAGACATGACCTGTTGCTTTGCATATATGAGGAAGCTTGCAGAGGTGCAGACTTTGACACTTGGTAATCAAAAGGTGCAATAACCCCCACATCACTTACAAGTCCAATGTCAGCACAAACAGGGGTTTGTGCAGGGGTCAGAATTATCCATCCCTCTTGTAATCAAGGTGATAGACTTGAGAGGGTCACATGATCAAGACAAATGAATGAACCTTTTACCTATTGACAGGGGTGCCAGGGGTGAGTTCAGGAGCCATGGAGGTGAAGAGGGTAAAGCTAGAGTTGCTGGTAACCTTGGCCCACTGGTGACCAGCTTAGTAGTTCTAGCACACACAGTTGACGTATGCAACCTTATGTCATCCATGGTTGTATTTACAAGGCACAGTGGTAATTCAGCACCATGGGTGCATCTTGGTGACAGAGTCTTTCCTCCTCGGGGGTCTCCAATGTGGATCCCCACCTTGTTTTCAGTATAAGCACTAACACTGTAAACAAGTTCCATTTACTTCTTTTCAAATAAAAGTACCTGTGGAAGACAAAGGCACACTCAGGGGCGGCTCCTCTGCTATGGTGGAGGAGGGTCGCCCACCCCCAGCAGCAGCTGCAAAACTTTTACAAGAAAATGATAATAAACTTGGTTTATTATCATTTTCTTGTAAAAGTAGCGGGGCCATGGGTGATGACAGGGATGGAGGAGGAGTGCACAGCACACCTCCTCGGTGTGCATGTATGTTTGACCGACCGTCTCGGGCCGGCCAAACACACATGCGCACTAGGCTCTCTCCACGCCGGCACTGCGATGCTGGTTTGAGACAGCAGGCAGAGGCTCCCGCTCTGCCTCGGAGCACCCTGGCTGAGCGCTCTGTCCAATCCTAATGCTGCTTTCATGCTGCCAGCAGAATGAAATCAGTGTTAGGACTGGACGCAGGGCTGGCTGGGAGCCCGTGCCTGCAGTAGAGGACAGAGGATCAGAACGGCGCGGCCAGAAAGGTAAGGTTTTTTTTTTTTTTGTTTGTTTTTTTGTCGTTACGTCCCCCCACCACGCACTGCGCCACCTCGCCCCTTTTCCCTCCTGCGAGCGGCCACTGAGCACACTTTTCACAAAGCATCAGACAATACTAGAATGCAACTTTATTTAGGCACGCCGAGGTAGTATGTTAACTTGTGAGAACATGCAAATCCGCCACCAGACTCCTACTGAGACTGAAAACAGAGCCAGGCTTCCTACAATTAGAAACAATTCCAGCTTCCCAAAGCAAGATAATAAGGACCATGCTTATCTTTTAGCATTGTACAGTGGTGTTCAGCAAGCAATGTGGGGTGTAGCAGATGTCTACAACAGAAAGAGCTTTCAGACCCAGGGTCATCATAGGAGGACAGGTGACCTGCAGATATGCTTGGTATTGAGCAGAGGAGCACTGCTCAGGAGGTCACAATACACAAGGTTACATCTGCTCATGTGCATTTTTTCTCATCGTTGCCACTGTCGCATTTTTCGTTTATCTTTCACATACTTTTAGTATTTTAAAAATCTGAGGTGATTCTGACTTTCTTGAACTTGTATAGGACACCCCTTCCAGAACATGTCATGATATCATGGTCCAAACAGTTTTCACTGTGTAAAATTATGAAAAATCACATAGAGCAAAATGTCAAGAACTTTTGTGAATTTTGTATAATATGAAATTTGGGAATTTTGCGACTTTAATCAAAATTTTCCTCGGGCTTCAGCACTCCTTATCTTCTGTTCCGTGTCCTCAGGTGAACCAGGATGCGGTGTTTGCCCCGGGGTCCCAGTTCCACTCCTTTAAGAAGGTCCTGCTTGAGATGGGCCAGCCACACTCAGAGGATGTGCAGCTGATATCATTCCATTCCATCTCCAGTGCAGCTTTCGGAGAGTGAGTATCTCAGGAAAGGTACTGACTTTTCATGATCCGCCCTTGAACCATGGTTCACATACTTAAATAATATATATACATATATATATAGCATGTGCAGTTTGTGTAAAGGTGAGCATCACGCAAAAGGAAGAGGCAAATGACGATAACCCAGTGTTTCCGATTAACAATTCCATTTTGTGGCGTACGAAAATAATTCGATATAAAGGATTTACAAAGTAGTCAAAATGTACAGGAGCAGACAGATTTCAAGAACCCTGAAGGGCTTACCTTGGGTCTGGCTACAACTATCAAAGTTTACATTTGGTGCCGTGGAGCCAGTCATGTATGGTATAGTTTGATTATTTTATAGCGCTTAATACTCCTGATGAGGTGCGGAAGTGCTTTGCGGATCTATGTGAACCTTTTGCCACTTTCTGGCTGGAGTACTTTAAATT
Organism: Pleurodeles waltl; assembly: GCF_031143425.1. Classification (NCBI taxonomy): domain Eukaryota; kingdom Metazoa; phylum Chordata; class Amphibia; order Caudata; family Salamandridae; genus Pleurodeles; species Pleurodeles waltl. The sequence goes on from NC_090439.1 coordinate 1,127,084,985, forward strand.
ACCACCTTCGTTTTGCGTAGTTGTCTCACTACCGTAAGTATCACACCAGCATCAATCACAGAATGGTTCACTTGAATGAGTGAAAACGACCAGGTGTAACCAAGATTTTATGAGTGAGTGACTCCATGGATAACGCAGAGCCTGAGGGAGTGAACCACTCAATGGGTAACAAAAAGTGTAAATACATGCTAGGCCGTGGATAACAAAAGCATGAACCACTTTTTGGATAACAGGAAGAATGAATGAGAGAAGGGCTTCGTGGATAACACAACACGAATGAATTCATGGATAATGCAAAGCATGTCTGGCTTCATGGATAACTTAGTTAACAGAATGAATGAGTGAATCACTTGATGGGTAGCAAAAAGTGTAAATGAGTGAAAACGCTATGGATTACACAAAACATAAATGATTTAAAGGATAACACAAATAATAAATGAGAGAATGGCTTCATGGATAACCCAATATGTGAATGAATTTCTGGATAACACAAAGCATGAATGACTTGATGGATAACACAAAGAATGAGAGAATGGCTTCACGGATAGCCTCACAAGTGAATGAGTTCATGGATAACACAAAGCATGAATGATGTGATGGATAACACAAAGAATGAGAGAATGGCTTCACGAATAGCATCACAAGTGAATGAGTTGATGGATAACACAAAGCATGAATGACTTTATGGACAGGGCTGGACTGGGAACCCAAAGGATCCCTGGCAAATTTTGTCAGACCAGCCCCCATAGGTGCATAGCGAGCGCGCCTGACCACTATAATGGGGCTTTCCCCCCACCCCCAAGAAAATTTGGAAGCAAATGGCAAAACTGGTGCATTGTACAGCACGTTTTTCATTATATATTCCATTGTATTAGTTTTTAAAGCATAGTAAATGATGACCTCATAGTGCACCAGGATACGGCAACCTTTACTGCGGCTCTTCAGTGATTCCTTCACCATCACCCTCTAGCAGTGCCTCTCATCTCTCCATAGCCCCTCCCTCGCATGTATTTCATTTGTTTTATAGCGCCTCGCTTACCAGCGTAGGGTGTGGGAGCACTTTACATCACACACACATACAGAGACAATGAATCATAAATGTGTAAATCAGTCTATAGAAATTGTTATGTAAGACAAAGGAGACTACAAGGTGTGGGATTCACCTCATCCTTACTGGTGGCATTTCTAAGAGTGCTTGGTCTGGGGAAGCATACACTCAGGATTCAGAACGTAACACAGTGGTTAGGGGTGATTTTACTAATAATTTACTTTTACCCAAACAAACCCTTTTTAGCAAAATTAGGAAAATCAAAGACTGGGAGAAAACATAACTTTATAGCTTGTACCATGCAGTTTGCATGCTGCTCTTTGCTGGCAGTATCCCACTGAGCTGTGCACATAAAATACTGGTCTGTAATCTGCATAGTACACCCTCTTTGCAGCTGGCATATTATTAACCCTCTGCACTACCTTAGATGAGTCAAAGTTGCCACTAGACAAAACTCCATCACTCTCCAGCAGGTACATTAATCACCAGAGTTATCTTGGCACTTTTATTGTTGCCTGGAAACTGTTGACTATACAAGGAACCGTGCAGGGCTTTTAAAACCGCTGCACTTGTACAAAAGTGTCCCCCAGTAACAAAAGCAGACCCCTGCGCTTCCAGCCTCCTGTGGAAACGTTTGATGCCTGGTATGGCCAGTCCAGCCTTGTTCAGGGATCCTACAAAGATGGAATGATCATGGACAACAAGTAACATGGGTAATTGAGTGGCTCTGGGGTAGCACAGTGTTTGAATCAGTGAGTCCCAGAGGTGCTGACTGGTCTGTGTAATGTGTAATAGACTCTGTTCTATATCCCACTGAAATGAGGTTCACATCCCACAAAATTCACCACAGGAGTCCAAGTGTCCCTAATAAATGGCCGAGGACTTCATATGTCTTAGATCATGCAATTAGAGAAGTGGAAAAAACTCCAAACCCAAGCAGTGAGGCGGTGGCTCAGCATTTCCCCATTTTGGCAAATTCCTACCCATTGAATACCAGCCAGAGGAAACCAGACTGACGAAATTCCATTCTGAGGAATTTTCAAAAAGAGGATTATCCATTTCCAGGAAAATCAGCAATAAAAAGCATATACCGCACCAGGGTTTATCTTCTGAGACCAATCCAATAAATACAAAAACAAAAAAATTGTATTACAATTCCTAAAATAATAGGATATATATATATATATATATAGTGGCGGTCGCAACTAGGTAGTTATAGTTAGGATCTAATTTCCATAGGAAGAGCGCTTTTTGTTTTGCCAATAACTTTGGCGCCGCTTGACGAATCCTCACAAAATTTTCAAAACTTATACTTTGCTAAGTTTAGCTTCGGTCTTGAAAGTTTTGGGGTGATCTGCCAAGTGAGTGCTGAGAAAAAGGGGTGTCCCAAAATGCATTTTCCCACTTCATTTTTACATAGGACCTATAGACACACCTACAGCCTGAACCACGGAACGGAACTGCACCAAGTTTGGCACGAAGCTAGATTCTGTTCCGCAGATCACACTTTTTGTGGTTTGGTGCAAATCCGTTCAGTAGTTTCGAAGTTATTTAAGGAAAAAAAGTATAGATATGTTAGGGGCACGGATCCTCCACAGATCCAACTGTCCATGTGCTGATATCTGATTGGTTGCCAACACTTCAACAAGGAAGTGTTGGCTGCCATCTTGGGACTCGGCTTCAGCCGACTCCCAGAAAAAAAAGACAAAAAAAAAGAAAAGGGGCCAGGGTAGAGTCACCCTGACGCCTTAGCCCTGGTGCTGGGGACACTGAGGGCTAAAAAGCACTTTTGTAAACAACAAAAATTAGAAAAATCCACAGATGGATCTGCAGATTTTTACGAGATTTATTTCTTTATTTATTTTATTTAAAGAGTCTCCTGCGCTTTTACATTTTTTTTCCCCAGGTGGGCAGGGTCCCGGGGGCATTTGGAGTTAGTATGGGAGGGGGATTCATGGCACCCACCTCCTTGGACTTTCATAACCCCCTGGGACCACCACCTCCCTGGGGCGAAAGTGCAAATGTGAGCTTGGGGCTGTGGACCCCCGCACCCCAGGGACCACCCCCTTCTGGGGCAAAATGCTTTTTGAGGGGAAGGCCCGAAGGCCTACACTCCATAGCCCCGGGGACCACCATCTCCCTGGGGCTACACTGATTTACAAGTGGGGGCCACCACACCCCCCGGGGCAAATATTTAAAAAACAAAAGGGGGTCCCTTTGGGACCGCCAAGCCCCCCGGGACCGGCACCTCCCTGAAGCTAGAGTGATTTATGAGAGGGGGGCTGCACGCCTCACGTGCCTGCTGCCCCAGGGACCACCATCCCCGGGACAAATATATATATATTTTTTAAAAGGGGGTCCCTTTGGGACCCCTGGGGACCACCAACTCCCCAGGGCTATGCATATGTTGGAGGTGGCTACACGGCCCCCTCAAGGAGTCTCTGATGGCCCTGGGGACCGCCAGTCCTCAGGGCCAGCTCCTGCTGTGTCCCTGGGTGCCCACCCCCGGCAGCAGCCAAGCCACAGCAAACACTTCGGGTTTTGACAGCAGGACCTATAAAGCAGGTCCCGCTGTCCAAATCTGACACTTTCATCTCTGTTCCCTGCACCTGTGCAGGGGACAGAGATGAAATGCTTCAGCAAGCATGTTGCTGCTGCTTAAAGCAGCTCCCTGCTTGCTGAAGCATTGGCACCACGAGGGAAGCCTTAAGGCTTCCCCCGCAGCGCAAGGTAGCCCGTAAGGGCATTTTTGTGTACAATAAAAATAAATAAATAAATAGGGACCACGGGGGAGCTCTTGAGGCTCCCTCGCGGTCCCAGATAGCCCATAAAAGGCAAAAAAAATGTTGTTTTTTTTTAAAACAGCTCAGTGTGAAGGTTGCAGACCTTCACACTGAGCATTGGGGGTTCGAGTCAAGCTGGACTTTTTTTTTAAAAGCAAACTATTATTTTTTTAAATAACAAATACTTTTTTGATCTTTAAGTGTACGAAAATATCACATTCTAAGTAGATCAGACATCAAACCCTAAAAAAACTCTATCACTCTCCCTCACTTTTTCTCTTTTTCTGTTCCTCTTTCAATCAATTTCCTCCCACTCACAGATCCACTCAGATGCACTCACTCACAGACCCACTCAGTCATGCACCCACTCACAGACCCACTCAGGTCCTTAGGCACTCACATGCACCCACTCAGACTGTCACACACCACTCACAAACCCACTGACCCCCTCATGCACCAACTCACAGACCTGCACACACACTGACACCCACTAAAACACTGACGTACGAGCTCTCACACCCAGACAGACAATCTGACAGCCACTCACACCCCCAGTTTCAGCCTCTCACACCTATTCTCACACCCAGAGAGGCCTCGGGCAACTCCCGCCGTGCACTGTCAAAGGGGAATGCGCAGCATGGGGTTGGGTGGTTAAGAAGGTTGGCTGCAGGGTCTGGCTGCAGGCCAGCTCTTGCAGGCAACCTCCAGTGACATGGGTGAAGGCCGTGCAAGGTGTAAGGTGAGGTGCTTATAGGGGGTTGGCCACAGGGCCCGGCCGGAGGCCGTGTGCAGCTGTGGTTGGATTAACATAGTAATGAAAATTACTGTACGTTAAAAAAAACCATAGAAATTCACTGAACACCCACGCAGCACCCATGGAACGCCTCGCTTGCGCAGGGTAATGCAACCCAGCTATTTTCACTGCATTGCATTTCTCCAGATTTGGCTTTGCGTAGCTTCATAAATCAGACGTAGATGTTTGTGTCACGCATTTAACACATTGTGTGGTGCAAGAATGACGCAAAGCTTTGATAAATGTGCCCCATAGTGACTATGGGATAGAGTGCTTATGGTACGTAAAGCCTGCTAGCTAATGCACCCAGATTTCTAACAGACCTCTGATTGCTTCATTTCTTTAAGGGGTGCCCTGAGAGGTGCATATTTTGAATTTATCAACATAGATAAAGAAGTGATGGAATACCTGCACCTAAATGCCTTCTTTGGCCACCCTCCAGTCTTGGGCATGATCGCCTTGGATTTGATGCTGCATCCGCCGATGCCTGGAGACCCGTCTCACGACACCTTTGTGGCAGTAAGTGGCTAAATTCTCCAATGTGGCAGGAGGTGGCTGGATGCAGGGAGTGAGCAACAATTCTCATGGGTGAACACAGAGTTGACATTCTGTAGGTCCTCATGTGCAGGTTAATTGCTAAGTCTTGGGGGGGTAATCGGAGATTTTCAAGAGGAATGACAATAATGTCTATATCTAAAGACGTTTTACTATGTGTATGAATTATTCAGTGACGCTGACTCTAATCAACTAAGTAAAACGTACTTTTATACAGTTTTTTGTTCTGATAAACAGCACAATTTATGCAGAGAATGGGTGCTGCACAAACTGAAAGAGGGGTGGCCTGAGTAAAATATATGCACTATTGAGTTGTTTGACTTATGGATGAATGGCCAGAAAACTATCCATATCCAAGTATAAAATAACTAGAGGAACTCCTACTATGTTTATGATGTGTAAATACGTTTCAGACCAGTGTGAGGCTTGCGCTCAACCCTTCTTCATCACAAAATACAAACTGACAATTTATTTAACATAGTAATTTTAATCTAGCTTAATAAATATTCTATGCAGCAAACCGTCCCTTTGTTCTGACACAGAGAAAGGCATTTATGAAAAATCCACAATGTAAGCTACTCAAATCTTTCCTCAGGCGTGTATGTAATGTGTTTATTTATTTTATATTAATTAGGCGATTTAAGACTGTTGCCTTATTGCTGCTTTGCGGGGCTTGTAAATGTTTGTGTGTCAGATCATCCTGATTGATGACTTTGGAACTGATTGTACCCTGAAATAATTAGCCAGGTTGGCAGATGATCTTAATTTAGTGCACGGCACTACAGTGAAAAGCATCCACCATGCTGATCAAACGCATTACATGGTCAACCTCTCCCAGCTGCTACCCATGGCTTGACTTTGGAGAGGTGAATGACACTTACATAGTATGAAGGGTCACCTAGGATTGCCTGAGCCCTGACCACAATTTAACAGAGTAGTCAGGCAAACGCCAGACTCAGAAGGGCTGAGCCCATACCACATAAAGGATTGAAAGCATAATATATTATGTTCAATTACCCACTGTGTCAAGGTACCTTCTCCAAAACTGATTACACGCTGCTGCCGAGTAGAGAAACAAACCTTACAGGCAGCAGGTTGGGCTGGACTGTTCCTATTGGAGCAGGGCCAAGACTGATTTGCATATCGCAGATCTCTGTCTGCAGTGACCCAGCAGGAGAAAAACGATCAACTGGTTGTGGCCCTGGCGATTGCCGGGGTTAGGATTCGTTCAAGCATTCCTCTTATGATTTTGCTGTTTGTTGCAGGGGTTATAAACATGCACTGGATGTGGATATAAAGGGTGTCTCTGCACTGTTGACAGATACACACACACACTCAGGGCCTCATTCAGAGAATAGAGGGGCTGCCCCTGCATGACTGTGGTGGACGGCGCAATGCCTGTGGCAACGCACTTGCAGCCACCCAGCCCAGCTAAAGTTTGCAACCAGCAAGTGTTTTTTGTTCAATGTTACTCCCACCCTGAGAGCATCACAAGCTGAATTGTCACTGAAAGCTTCAAAGACAGCCCTCTGTCAGACACCAGGAAGAGGTGCACATGGTAAGCCGCAAGTACACATGTGTAAGGTGGCACTCTCCATGCACTGGGTAGTGGGGGAATGTATTTCAATCTCTTCACTTCAAGATCATGTGATAATGGGTGGATTGCTTATTGTGTTAACTGTCTGACAATTTGTAATTTCAGGAGAGGCAGCAGGTGCTGGACAAGCTGGCCAAGCAAGCGCGGCTAGCAGAGGAGATCCTAAACCAAGGTTCCGGGATCCACTGTAACCCCATCCAAGGGGCCATGTATGCTTTTCCCAGGATTGAGATCCCAGAGAAAGCTGTGAAGATGGCACAGGTAACCTAATGCATGCCGGATAGACTGATCAAATGCATTGAGGGCATATGTCAGAAGTGATATGTTGTGTATTACGATAAAAAGGCCATTGCAGGTATGTTCTGCATGCATGCATTGCTGACGTGTCTTAATAAACTAACCTCCTCAGAATCCTTAAATACATCCCAGAAATTTATATCCAGGAAATAGGACCTGTATTTGTGCATCTAAGTCGGAAAAAGCATTTGACACAGTGATACTAATGGTTAATGGTGAAGTTACTTTAAAATGCAATTGTTAATGATAGTGCAAATGGTTGAGCACTGAGTCAGCAGACCTGCACAAAGGGTAGCTATTGAGGGTAACATTAATGTTTAATTTAATATAAATTCCACATAATGCAGTTTAAGGTCCACTACTTTTGATAAATCATTTGCAGACACCCCTTTAAAGATATTCTTAGGTAGAATTGCAACACATACATTGTAGATGGAGCAATAGATGGGTTCATAAGTATAGGTAACACAAGAAATGTTTGTTTATTGTGAGCATTAGTCTGTACCCTATATATAAAGGACATCAAAATACTATAGTGTAGAGTTGTCTTTGGTTCCCATTTTTTAAATTTAGATTGAAACTTCTCTGCCAGCATTGCTGAAATAAGGGTCCAAAAGTCCCATAATTAGTCTGATAGTCATGGCTTAAAGCACTCAACATTTATGGACTGCTTGTGAAAATACTACTAACATTTGTAGACATGGATTTGTGCCACAAAAAGACACCTCCTTGAGGAAGGCATACAGAATATGTACCGTCACAAAGTTTGTCAAACACTTATGCTCACCATTAGGCACTGGAGTTTAACCAGATTTAGGACAGCGAATTAAACCTAGTGTACTCTCACTAGTATGTGTGTACAGATGGATATTGTAATCTTCAACATGTCAATATTTTTGCCTGTAGATATTTCTTATGGTCTTCATGTTTTTTAGTCTACACTTTTGAGTCTGTCTTTTGAAGTCTATAGTTGTTCAAACAAATATCTCCATTTGGAATTCATTTATGTGAGATATGCAACTCTTTCATTCTGGTGCAGGCATGTGGAAGCATGTATGTCCTTGCTCGGACCACTCATCCGCCTTAGTGGACAGCACAACCTTACTTGCTGACCTCAGCCCCACTTTATAAACAAAAAATTACACTCACTTACTGCGAATCTGGATCATACAAGGTTATTTTCCAGTTTAACTCTGCTCCTGCATCTTGTTTTTCATCTCTACGATTTAAGCTCACTGCATTCCTTCCTCAAATATGTCTCTTACTTGTGCAACATTTAGATCCTTCATCCTGTTGCAGCCACTCCTGCCATCTTCACTCAGCCAGCCAGTAACTTTCCAGAGCTCTCTCCATACACAACTCCCTGCATTTAATCTTCTTTTCCATCAGTGCATATGGCTCTCATACCTACCTGTTTTTGTAGCCTGAACCGTCTCTCCTTTTCCATTGTAAAACAGCAGACTTCATGTTTCATCTATTGTTCCCCAAACACTATTTTGTCTTCTCTTTGACCGGCTCTTCCAGTCCCTTCGGGAGCTGTGGGATTGGCTGGAGAGCTAGTGAGGTGCTAGGTGCAGAGACAGGCTGAGGCGCTTTAGACCCCTCAAGTTGGGAGCTTTGTAGAAATGATGACTATGACAGCTCAGCGGATATGAGCTGGGGTATATGGTTCAGGATTAGGCGTACAGGGATGGATTTACTGACATTTGCTGCACTGCGTAGTGTGAAAGGGAGAAAGAAGAACAGCACCATATCTACTAAGATGTGGAGCTGTTTTCCTGTTTGCCTGCACTGACACATTTGAGGCTGGCATGTGCCACACCATATTTCAATGATGTGTATGTTTTTTCACGCATATGGTTTGTATTGGAAGGGAACCTTTCAGCACAAAAACTATGCTTTGACATTTTTTCTCATTTTGTGACACTGGTGCTAATTGCGATTGTTTTGTGACCGCATTCGCGGTCACAAAACTATCATACGTGGGACTGTGAGTCGCAATTAAGGAGGGATCACCCCTTCCTAATTGCGAGTCGCAATCCCGTTTTGCGATTCAGTAAAAAGTTTACTGAATCGCAAAACTGGGTTTGTGCATCGGGAAGCGCTTTTTGCAATTCACAAACAGCCAAATTCGCTACTTGCGACGTGCAAAAAGCTTCGTACATGTGGCCCTGTGTTCCTTCTAGATTCAGGTAGGTTTTTAAAGTTTCTGAACCCCCATAACAACCCCAGTTACCATAGACGGCCTTGCGAGGGATGTATATGTTGGTGTGGTACAATGTCTAGGAGGTGATTTTGGTGTTGTGTGAGTGATGGGGGAAGGTGGCCACATCTTGCGGAAAGGCATGGTGTTAGACCTCGGTTATTTTAGAACAGTTACCCCAGTGTCTTCACCACTACTCACGAGGGCACCCTTTTATCGCATTCCTCCTCTCCCCTAGACCCAGGGCCTGGAGCCCGATGTGTTCTTCTGCAGGCAGCTGCTTGATAAGACTGGAATCATTGTAGCGCCTGGAAGTGACTTTGGACAGGCTGAGGGCACCCACCACATCAGGTAAGAAACAACTTCCTCTCTACTGTGTGATCTTCTCCAGACATCCTGCTCATACTACCCAGAATCCCTCTTCGTGATGAAATGGATACTCACTCCCAGGCGCCCCCCAGCCAATCATTCCCAGCAACACAAACAGGGTGTTTGGAATTTTTTGCATCATGCAAGACCAAATTATGTGGCAGAGTTCACTGAATTATGAGCAATAAAAGGCAAAGTGTGCAACAGATTATTATACAATTAAATTCAGATCGATTTGTGGGATATTCTATGACACTTGGACAGACATAGGTACTGGTCAACTTTAATGCCAATTCTTTAGAAAATGTAGCAATTTATAAAGAATGTAGGAACTCCTTAAGAAACACTATCATTCCCAGTCCTTAAGAAAAGGATAAAATTAACAGAAAAACAGAAGATACAAACGCAGAAAAGGACGAGCCCTCATGGATCCCAACCAGTTGTGAAGTGTGGAACCTCAGTCCCGCATTCCTCTGTTGCTGCCCTGTGGTCGCAAACGCTCAACAGAAAGCCGGTCCAACAGTTCTGAATTTAGGGATTTCCTAAACCAGAGGTAGTCTATGTTCTGTTCTCAGGCTGTGGACTCTCGGGTGAGGGTTCTGGTGAGGTACTCTTGAGTGATGGTTCTGGTGAGGGACTCTCGAGTGATGGTTCTCGTGAGGGACTCTCGAGTGATGGTTCTGGTGAGGGACCCTCGAGTGATGGTTCTGGTGAGGTATCTCGAGTGAGGGTTCTGGTGAGGGACTCTCAAGTGAGGGTTCTGGTGAGGTACTCTCAAGTGAGGGTTCTCGAGAAGGGACTCTTGAGTGAGGGTTCTGGTGAGGGACTTTTGAGTGAGAGTTCTGGTGAGGGACTCTCAAGTGATGGTTCTGGTGAGGTACTCTCGAGTGAGGGTTCTGGTGAGGGACTCTTGACTGAGGGTACAGGTAAGGGACTCTCAAATGAGGTTTCTGGGGAGATACTCTCGAGTGAGGGTTCACATGAGAGACTCTCAAGTAAGAGTTCAGGTGAGAGACTCACGGGTGAGGGGTCTGGTAAGGGACTCAAGTGAGGGTTCTGGTGAGGGCCTCTCGAGTGAGGGTTCTGGTGAGAGACTCTTCAGTGACAGTTCTAGTGAGGAACTCTCGATTGAGGGCTCTGGTAAGGGATTCTCAAGTGAGGGTTCTGGTGAGGGACTCTCAACTGGGGGGTCTGGTAAGAGACTCAACTGAGGATTCTGGTAAGAGACTCTTAAGGGAAAGTTCTGATGAGGAACTCAAGTAAGTGTTCTGGTAAGGGACTCTTGAGTGAGGTTCTGGTGAGGGACTCTCCATCAAAGGTTCTGGTGAGGGACTCTCGAGTGAGGGTTCTGGTGAGGGCATTGGAGTCATTAGCCAGGAGGATGAGAAATCTGCTTTCCATGTTTCTGATGTTTAAAGATCCATTAATAAGGTGCATGTTGGCCAATCAAAGGATGTGAACTGCTTTGTAATGAGAAGACAGATTATATAAGTATCTGGACCATTAGTTTCAGCCGAGAATAGGAATGGTGCAAAGTTTGAATTTGAACCTTGACCAGTGGAAACCAGTACAGAGGTTCCAATGCTTTCCTGGAAGATTAGACCTAGTTAGGCTGCATGATTTTGTCCTTTTTTAAATGTATTAGTAAGGTTTTAGGACTTCAGAATAGAATACTTCACAGTAGTCTTTGACTAGGGCCCTTGTTAACTTCACCTGGTGGATTGCTTGCATGAGCCAGAGAATTTTTGGAAACAGAGACCATCTTTGGCTAACATTTCTGTCTACTGCATTGATTTGTAAAGCGAACAAACTCCTTGTTTCATGTAGGTGGTAGTAGGGGAGCCAGGCTTTTGAGTCATTCAAGAGACGCACAGGTCCTGGTTCTCCCACCCCATGTTTGTGTTCCTTCAAGTGAGAATACTTTCTTTCATCCAGTGGAATTTATGGTCCAGGGGCCTGATGTACTGTTCCTTCACCCAGTGCAATGCAGCAATCACAGCTGCTGTGCTGTGTGAAGAGGTCGTAGTAGGACAACATTGCATCTCCTTAGATGTGGGGCATCTTCTGCCCTCCCCTGCACTGGTGCACTTTAGGCTGCCTTGCGTCATGCACACACCCTTGCACCATAGTCAGCTTCCTTTTCCTGTTGTGCCTGAAGCTTACATTATAGAAAAGAATCCTGTTTTGTAGCACCAGTGCCCTGCTTACTCTCTGCAGCAAGAATGGTGTTTGAATCATAACATGCTCTGTCCCTCTGTCTAGGATAACCCTCTTTGAGCCCCTGGAGAAGCTGAGGATGGTTCTGACTTCCATCAAGGACTTTCACCGGACCTTCCTGCTGGAGTATTCCTAAAGGCACGGTGAACATGATGGTACCCCAGTCGCACCGCACTGCGCGCCCAGATGTCCATCAATTCATTACTCGTAATCAAAATCAGAACTATGAGTATTTCAGACTCATGAACTGAACTTTAAATGTAGATTTTGGAGACATTGTGTTGGTCCAGGTTTAAAGTGTCATTGCTAGAAGAACAGAGGATTAGTTTGAAATCAAAAGCGGACGCAGAAGGATGGTGACAGACCATATCATGGTAGGCTTAATAAAGCGAGAATCCCTTTCTGTGTGAGGTTCTGTGTCTATCTGTGCTTCACTGTCTGCTACTTGCGTCTACCAAAGACTGACGAGTGAGGGTTCTGGTGAGGGACTCTCGAGTGAGGGTTCTGTAAGGGAAACTCAAGTAAGGGTGAGGGTAAGAGACTCTCTCGAGAGCGGGCTCTGGTAAGGTACTCTTGAGTTAGGGTTCTGGTGAAGGACTCTCAAGTGTGGGTTCTGGTGAAGGACTCTCAAGTGTGGGTTCTGGTGAGGGACTCTTGAGTGAAGGTTCTGGTGAGGGACTCGAGCGATGGTTCTGGTGAGGGACTCTTGAGTGATGGTTCTGGTAAAGGAATCTCGAGTGAGGGATCTGGTAAAGGAATCTCAAGTGAGGGCTCTGGTAAGAGAATCTCAAGTGAGGGCTCTGGTGAGGGACTCTCGATTGAGGGTTCTGTAAGGGAAACTCAGGTGAGGGTGAGAGACTCTCGAGAGCAGGCTCTGGTAAGGTACTCTTGAGTGATGGTTCTGGTAAGGGGCTCTCAAGCGAGGGTTCAGGTGAAGGACTCTCAAGTGTGGGTTCTGGTGAGGGACTCTTGAGTGAAGGTTCTGGTGAGGGACTCAAGCAATGGTTCTGGTGGGGGACTCTTGAGTGATGGTTCTGCTGAGGGACTCTTGAGTGAGGGCTTTGGTAAGGGAATCTCAAGTGAGGGCTCTGGTAAGAAAATCTCAAGTGAGGGCTCTGGTGAGGGACTCTCGAGTGAGGGTTCTGGTGAAGGACTCTTGGGTGAGGGTTCAGTGAGAAACTCTTGAGTGAGGGTTCCGGTAAGGGAAATTCAAATGAGGGTTCAGATGAGAGACTCTTGATTGAGGGTTTTGGTAAGGTACTCTCGAGTGAGGGTTCTGGTAAGGTGCTCTCGAGTGAGGGTTCTGGTAAGGTGCTCTCGAGTGAGCGTTCTGGTGAGAAAGTCTATTGAGGGTTCTGGTGTGGGACTCATGAGGGTGGATTCTAGTAAGGGACTCACAAGTAAAGGTTCGGGTGAGGGACTCAAGTGAGCATTCTGATGAGGGACTCTCGATTGAGGGTTCTGGAAAGGGACTCTCGAGTGATGGTTCTGGTGAGGTGCTCTCGAGTAAGGGTTCTAGTACGGGACTCTCAAGTTAGGGTTCTGGTTAGTGACTGAAGGGAGGGTTCTGTTAAGAGACTCTAGAATGAGTGTTCAGGTAAGGGACACTCAAATGAGGGTTCTGGGGAGATACTCTCGAGTGAGGGTTCACGTGAGCGACTCACAAGTGAGGGTTCTGGTAAGAGAATCTTGAGTGAGGGTTCTGGCGAGGGACTCTCAAGTGAGGGTTCTGATGAGGGACTCTCGAGTGAGGGTTCTGGTGAGGGACTCTCGAGTGAGGGTTCTACTAAGGGACTCTCAAGTGAAGGTTCTGGTGAGAGACTCGAGTGAAGGTTCTGGTGACGGACTTTCAAGGGAGGGTTCTGGTGAGGGACTCTCAATTGAGGGTTCTTGTGAGAGGCTGTAGTGAGGGTTCTGGTGAGAGACTCGAGTGAAGGTTCTCGTGAGGAACTCAAGGGAGGGTTCTCGTGAGGGACTCTCGAGGGTGGGTTCTGGTGAGGGACTCTCGACGGTGGGTTCTGGTGACAGACTCTCAAGCAAGGTTCTGGTGAGGGGCTATCGATGGTGGGTTCTGGTGAGGGGCTCTCGACGGTGGGTTCTGGTGAGGGACTCTCGAGGGAGGGTTCTTGTGAGGGACTCTTGATTGAGGGTTCTTGTGAGAGGCTATAGTGAGGGTTCTGTTGAGGGACTCCAGTGAGGGTTATGGTGAGGGACTCGAGTGAGGGTTCTGGCGAGGGACTCTCGAGGGTGGGTTCTGGCGAGGGACTCTCGGGGGTGGGTTCTGGCGAGGGACTCTCGAGGGTGGGTTCTGGCGAGGGTCTCTCGACGGTGGGTTCTGGTGAGGGTCTCTCGACAGTGGGTTCTGGTGAGGGTCTCTCGACGGTGGGTTCTGGTGAGGGTCTCTCGACGGTGGGTTCTGGTGAGGGTCTCTCGAGCAAGGGTTCTGGTGAGGGTCTCTCGAGCAAGGGTTCTGGTGAGGGACTCTCGACAGTGGGTTCTGGTGAGGGACTCTCGAGGGAGGGTTCTGGTGAGGGTCTCTCGAGCAAGGGTTCTGGTGAGGGTCTCTCGAGCAAGGGTTCTGGTGAAGGTCTCTCGAGCAAGGGTTCTGCTGAGGGACTCTCGACAGTGGGTTCTGGTGAGGGACTCTCGAGGGAGGGTTCTGGTGAGGGACTTTCGAGGGAGGGTTCTGGTGAGGGACTCTCGAGGGTGGGTTCTGGTGAGGGTCTCCCGAGGAAGGGTTCTGGTGAGGGACTCTCGACAGTGGGTTCTGGTGAGGGACTCTCGAGGGTGGGTTCTGGTGAGGGCCTCTCAAGGGTGGGTTCTGGTGAGGGACTCTCAAGGGTGGGTTCTGGTGAGGGTCTCTCGAGCAAGGGTTCTGGTGAGGGACTCTCGACAGTGGGTTCTGGTGAGGGACTCTCGAGAGAGGGTTCCGGTGAGGGACTCTCGAGGGAGGGTTCTGGTGAGGGACTCTCGACAGTGGGTTCTGGTGAGGGACTCTCGAGGGTGGGTTCTGGTGAGGGTCTCTCGAGGGTGGGTTCTGGTGAGGGTCTCTCGAGCAAGGGTTCTGATGAGGGACTCTCAAGGGTGCGTTCTGGCGAGGGACTCTCAGGGTGGGTTCTGGTGAGGGTCTCTCAAGCAAGGGTTCTGGTGAGGGACTCTCAAGGGTGGGTTCTGGTGAGGGACTCTCGAGGGAGGGTTCTGGTAAGGGTCTCTCGACGGTGGGTTCTGGTGAGGGACTCTCGAGGGTGGGTTCTGATGAGAGTCTCCTGACAGTGGGTTCTGGTGAGAGACTCTCGAGGGTGGTTTCTAGTGACGGACTCTCGAGGGTGGGTTCTGGCGAGGGACTCTCTAGGGTGGGTTCTGGCGAGGGGCTCTCTAGGGTGGGTTCTGGCGAGGGACTCTCGAGGGTGGGTTCTGGCGAGGGACTCTCTAGGGTGGTTCTGGTTAGGGTCTCTCGACGGTGGGTTCTGGTGAGGGGCTCCTGAGTGAGGGTTCTGGTGAGTGACTCTCGAGGGTGGGTTCTGGTGAGTGACTCTCGAGGGTGGGTTCTGGTGAGGGTCTCTCGACGGTGGGTTCTGGGGATGGACTCTCGAGGGTGGGTTCTGGTGAGGGTTTCTCGACGGTGGGTTCTGGTGAGGGACTCTCGAGCAAGGGTTCTGGTGAGGGACCCTCGAGGGTGCGTTCTGGTGAGGGACCCTTGAGGGTGCGTTCTGGTGAGGGACTCTCGAGGGTGGGTTCTGGTGAGGGACTCTCGAGGATGGGTTCTGGTGAGGGACTCTCGAGTGAGGGTTCTGGTGAGGGACTCTCGAGGGTGGGTTCTAGTGAGGGACTCTCGAGTGAGGGTTCTGGTGAGGGACTCTCGAGGGTGGTTCTAGTGAGGGACTCTCGAGGGTGGGTTCTTGTGAGGGTCTCTCGAGCAAGGGTTCTAGTAAGGGACTCAAGGGTGGGTTCTGGTGAGGGACTCTAGAGGGTGGGTTCTGGTGAGGGACTCTAGAGGGTGGGTTCTGGTGAGGGACTCTCGAGGGTGGGTTCTGGTGAGGGACTCTCGAGGGTGGGTTCTGGTGAGGGACTCTCTAGGGTGGGTTCTGGTGAGGGGCTCTTGAGTGAGGGACTCTTGAGGGAGGGTTCTGGTGAGGGACTCTTGAGGGAGGGTTCTGGTGAGGGACTCTTGAGGGAGGGTTCTGGTGAGGGACTCTTGAGGGAGGGTTCTGGTGAGGGACTCTCGAGCGAGGGTTCTAGTAAGGGACTCTCGAGCGAGGGTTCTAGTAAGGGACTCTCAAGGGTGGGTTCTGGTGAGGGACTCTAGAGGGTGGGTTCTGGTGAGGGAATCTCGAGGGTGGGTTCTAGTGAGGGACTCTCGAGGGTGGGTTCTAGTGAGGGACTCTCGAGGGTGGGTTCTGGTGAGGGACTCTCTAGGGTGGGTTCTGGTGAGGGGCTCTTGAGGGTGGGTTCTGGTGAGGGTCTCTCGACGGTGGGTTCTGGTGTGGGTCTCTCGACGGTGGGTTCTGGTGACGGACTCTCGAGGGTGGGTTCTGGTGACAGACTCTCGAGGGTGGGTTCTGGTGAGGGTCTCTCGACGGTGGGTTCTGGTGAGGGACTCCCGAGCAAGGGTTCTGGTGAGGGACCCTCGAGGGTGGGTTCTGGTGAGGGACCCTCGAGGGTGGGTTCTGGTGAGGGACTCTCGAGGGTGGGTTCTGGTGAGGGACTCTGGAGTGAGGGTTCTGGTGAGGGACTCTCGAGGGTGCGTTCTGGTGAGGGACTCTCGAGGTTGGGTTCTGGTGAGGGACTCTCGAGGGTGGGTTCTGGTGAGGGACTCTCGAGGGTGGGTTCTGGTGAGGGACTCTAGAGGGTGGGTTCTGGTGAGGGACTCTCGAGGGTGGGTTCTAGTGAGGGACTCTCGAGGGTGGGTTCTAGTGAGGGACTCTCGAGGGTGGGTTCTGGTGATGGACTCTCTAGGGTGGGTTCTGGTGAGGGGCTCTTGAGTGAGGGTTCTGGTGAGGGACTCTTGAGGGTGGGTTCTGGTGAGGGTCTCTCGACTGTGGGTTCTGGTGACGGACTCTCGAGGGTGGGTTCTGGTGAGGGTCTCTCGAGGGTGGGTTCTGGTGAGGGTCTCTCGACGGTGGGTTCTGGTGAGGGTCTCTCAACGGTGGGTTCTGGTGAGGGACTCCCGAGCAAGGGTTCTGGTGAGGGACCCTCGAGGGTGCGTTCTGGTGAGGGACTCTCGAGGGTGGGTTCTGGTGAGGGACTCTCGAGGGTGGGTTCTGGTGAGGGACTCTCGAGGGTGGGTTCTGGTGAGGGACTCTGGAGTGAGGGTTCTGGTGAGGGACTCTCGAGGGTGCGTTCTGGTGAGGGACTCTGGAGTGAGGGTTCTGGTGAGGGACTCTGGAGTGAGGGTTCTGGTGAGGGACTCTCGAGGGTGGGTTCTAGTGGGGGACTCTCGAGGGTGGGTTCTGGTGAGGGACTCTCGAGGGTGGGTTCTGGTGAGGGACTCTCGAGTGAGGGTTCTGGTGAGGGACTCTCGAGGGTGGGTTCTTGTGAGGGTCTCTCGAGCAAGGGTTCTAGTAAGGGACTCTCAAGGGTGGGTTCTGGTGAGGGTCTCTCGACGGTGGGTTCTGGTGACGGACTCTCGAGGGTGGGTTCTGGTGAGGGTCTCTCGACGGTGGGTTCTGGTGAGGGACTCTCCAGCAAGTGTTCTGGTGAGGGACTATCGAGAGTGGGTTCTGGTGAGGGTCTCTCGAGGGTGGGTTCTGGTGAGGGTCTCTCGAGGGTGGGTTCTGGTGAGGGACTCTCGAGGGTGGGTTCTGGTGAGGGACTCTGGAGTGATTGGCTGCTGGTGCTTGTTTATGGATTAGTTCAACTTCTTGAGGGTTTAATAAAGGAATTCCATGTACTGTTTGATTCTTTCACAAAAGTGATGTGCAGATAATGATGTGTATTTGTTGTAGTGGGGGGTGTTCACGTAGCGCCGAGATGCTGTCATATGATAGAGAGTATGCTTCAGCGGCTGCAGAACAGGCACAAATACCGGTTATTCAGGAAAACACAAGAAAGCTGATAACAGATAAATGCATAATTATTATCCGGGGTGTGAAGTTGACAACTTCACCAAAGCTCAGATTGTGCTGGGACTTTTTACTTTTCAATCTCGGTGAACGTCACGATTGCGCAAAAGATGTCAAAGTTTACAAAATGCGAGTGAAAATGTCAGCAAAAGTTTACAGTGAGCGCCCTTCCTGCGGAATCTGCTCCCAGTGTTAGAATGCTGCTGCTGCAATGTGTGGGTCCGCTCTGCAGTCAGGAGTTTGTTGGAATTGTCACCCACCGGGGAAGTTCTTCAAAGTTTACAAACAGTGCAACTTCACGAACCTGCAAAGTAGAAATGTTGTTAAAATCCACCACAAGAAACAAATTCTCAGTATCCTAGTTAACAAATCTTGTACCATGAGCTCCCTATTAGTCCTTGAACGTGGCTGGGAGGATGAGCACATGAAGGGGGGATGTCCTGGTTCTGTCTTTGAAAGGGGTTAACTCTTTAACAAGCATTTGCAATCCAACGGGTCTCGCGTTTGCTCGAGTTAGAGTTATTAGTTTTGTAAACTCCTAATCGGACTTTTCTTGCCACATAAACCGAAATGAAAAGTGATGCAATTTCACATAAGGGAGCTGATTTAAAGCCCCATGCCATGAGCGTGAAGGTGACTAGTCCCAACAAAAAGACTGGTTTGGTTTCGCCTGTGCATAGTAATAAAAAATAAAAAAAACGAGCCCGATTGCGCTGTGTAAAACCTTGAATTCAAGAAGGAGTGCAAATATAAACAATCAAATTAAGCTGGTAGTCATGAAAAGCACTCGATTACTGCCCAGCGAGATCACGCTGCCTACGAAATAAAGAGAAAAAGTAGTCCAGAAACCATACAGAAAACATGGAGCCTCTTATGTTTTCAGTAGTTGGCCGGTGCACTTGAGGAGGGCTAAACACCGGAAAAGGCATGACATATGCATACCTTTCACTAATGAAATCAAGCAAATTGTAAAAGGCAAACCCATGAACCAATGAAAGTGACTGACGTAACATGGGCGTTGTTAAAAGCCAACAGAGAGATTATGACAGGGACAGAGCGCTTGAGCGCTCAATCCTAAAAACTACTGACAAGCCGGCTATACACATTCTAACTTGCTAGCTTGGTTGATGGGTTGAGGGAGGGGCAGTGTTTCTATAGTTGATAGGTAATGGATCAAACGTTTCCTGCTCTGGCAGGATTGAAAGTCACAAACCTGAAAATATATAAAATAAACGCATAGGACCAGATGTAGAAAGACTGCATTCTGTAAAAGGGGTGGTCATTTGCGCATCGACTTTTAGTGAGTACATTCAAATTTTGGGAACCCACACATGTATTAATGAGTTGGTTCAGAAAATCCTGATTCGTACTGCGTCGCAATTTGACCTACCTTATAAATATTAATGAAGTATGTCTCAAATTGCAACCCACTATGACTCACTGCCTTGTCTGTGATTGCTTTTAAATGAAGTAATCATTTTTTTTTTTTTTTTAATGGTATGTGTTTTGCTAAAAGAAAAACATGATGCATTTAGAAGACAATTCAAAGTTTCACAACATTTTTCTTCGGACTAAGCAGAGGTCCATGGACCACAGCCTAGTCCTAAAAAGCGTTTTTTTTTCAACTTTTACAAGGGGGTTCTCTTGCAAATGGGTTACCACTGCCTTTGTGTCTTTGGTAAAATATTAATGTTTTACAATTGGATTTCGGTTGCATGAAATTAATTAATACTGTAAGACATTAGTATTTGGAAGGAATGCCCTAAACACTCCCCTTCCAAATACCGATTCAGTATAGCTTCCTAAACCCATTTAACGATTTATGAAACATTTTTCAAATCGTCAAATGGGATTAGAGATTTGAAAAAGGGTATTGTAATGTGGGGCCCTAGGCCCTCATGCTAGTTAATAAGGGGACGCAGACACAGTGGTAGGGTGGTACTGAACTGGCCTCAGGCACGTGCGCCTGGCCCCTTTTATTGGCAGGGTCACCTGACTGGTGACGCCTGTGTTGGGTGGGTGTGTGTTACATATGTAAGACCAGCCCTCAGCAGAGTGGCTGGCAGAAAGACTAGAATGAGTCCAGCTGGACTCTACATCCCTCCCAAACTTTATTGAGGAACCAAACATTAGTCCAACCTGTAAAAGAAACAATAACAAAGCACCACAACCAGTCTCTCGGCCTCGAAAAGGCAGACTGCAGAATTGCAGTGGACATGGTGCAGCTGGGAGCACCCGGACACCTCCACACGAGTCCAAAATTTAACCAGGTACAGCTGGGCACGAACACGGTGTGTATGAAGTCCAGATACTTCAGTTGCTTGTCCACGACCTCACAGTTTGCTGGATATTGTTGATCGGGTCCTGCCTGGGCTCATGTGGTCAAAGTCTATTTAGAGTTTCTGATGCGGGTGCATCTGGAGCAGTGGGGAGTCCACTGTACACAGTTCTGGACGGCATTCTGACTCTGGAGATTGTCTACCTCCTAAGACTGCAGATGACGTGACGGCCTGAGGCGCCTGAGAGTCCAGCGGCAGAGCAGCGGCAGTCTTCCCTCTCGTGCCAGACCTCCATCAAGCAGGAGTCTCCTCGAGGCCCTTCCGCGGGCTTCCACGGGACTGTGTGGGCTATGCTTGCCTATCTCAGGCCCAGCAAAGACGTCTCAGAGGAACAGCCTACAGGACAAACATCCTAGTCTCGCATGGAGCCACAAGGGTTGTTGATGCAGGGTCCGCTTGCTCGAGCCATCCAGATTCAGGTGCTCTGGCCATGGTGCAAAGTCTTCAGGTGACCAGTCTCTCGATATGAGACCTCCGCGCTTCCGGATGCCTGACGTGGAGCTGTCTCAGATGCATTCTCTCTCAGCGAGATTCCGCTCTTACAGGAATTCGTTGGAGGCCCTTGTCCCTGGATTGCGGCGGGACTGCGTGGGCTGTGCGGGCCAACGTCGGCCACGCCAAAGGAGTCTCTCTGAACTCCCAACAGGGCCACGTCCTAGTCTTGTGCAACCCCAAGGGTGGATGGTCCAAATGATCTGGTCTGCTCTCACCGGCAGGCGTCTGGTTCACGGAGCTCATGGCAAGTGTTCAGATGATAAGTTTCTACGTTGCCAGACATGCCTTGTCAGCATCGGTTCTTGTTGCTGACTGTCTCCACTCAGGTGGTGCTATGCTCCTCCTTCGATGATTGGGCGATGCACCTCATCATGATGATGATGTTTTTTTTTCATCCTTTTGCAGATCAAACAGGTGGCGGCGGCTTCGTCAGCGGAAGGACCACTTGATGGACATAGTGGCCACGGCGGGTCTTGTGTGGCCTGTGCAGTCGGCGTCAGGGATGCCATCACAGCCAAGCAGCTGGTGACAGGTCGGTCGTACTGGGAAGCGTGGGGGACCACCCGCATCGCTGTCTTCAGTGACGTCTGCTCACCCCGGTGACTGTCTTGTACTGATGGGTACCTCCTCATCTGCTCGCACGAGTCCTCAGTTGTGTCACTCTACTTCCTTCCACTTTCACACCTGCGATGGAGTTGATCTGTGGTGTGACCGGTCTGTCACACTCCTCTCCTCATTTCTTGTTGGCATCGTGCCACTCTCTCTTCTCCTTGGTGTGGCGTCGTGCCACAGGTCACATGTTGCGGCACATGGACCTTGCGCTGCACCTCTGCTGGTACACCTTCCTCTTTGTCCTCGACGTGGTGTTGTGCCACGGGTCGCATGCTGCTTCACACGGACCTCTCACTGCACCTTCGCTGGTGCATCTTCCTCTTCGTCCTCGATGTGGTGTTGTGCCACAGGTCGCATGCCACGTCACATGGACCTATCACTGCACCGCCTCTGGTGCATCTTGCTCGGTCGCAGCCTCTCACAGGCTGAGTCCTGTGGGTAGGACATGATCTGCTCTTCAGACAGACGTCTCCCGGTCTGGTCGTTCCCGGATCCTCTTGTTGGACCTTCTCAAGCCTTCGAATTTACCAAATCAGCGGGTTTGCAAAGTCCTTTGTCCAACTGGGGCTGCACCCCATATTTAATATGCAATTGCGTAGGCGATCGAATTATGCAAATCAACACCAGTGGCATCGCTGGTCAACTTTACAGTGCAAAATATGTTTACATTTAGAGCTGAGGGGCGCACTTTACCAAAACACCATTTCTTGACTTTGCATCAAACATCCGATAATCAGTACAAAGGGGGGGGGGGCAAGGTCTGCGAGCACCACAGAGACCCCTATGATTTCATGCAAAGTCAGAAGTACGGAAGTAGCAGACCCTCTCTTTGGGTGTAATCCTAGCGCCAAGTGAAGCCGGGCGAGAGCATCCGAATACCACACATATTCCTATTCAGAGTTCATTTGCCTGAAATTGCACATTTGAGGTGATCACCCCACCGTGGTGGCCAGGGCATAGAAAGTTTTACAGAAGAGTGAACCTGAGTCACAAATGTCAGGCAAGGCCTCGTTGTTTCACTTCTGCGGTGTGTGCTAGCGCGACTGTTGACCTGCCTGGAGCACAACTCTTGGGGAACACGACGCGGTACTATGTGTGGTGAATACTTCATGCAGCACTGCGGTGCCCGACTTCTAGTAACCTGGACCAGTAATGTACATGAAGAAGGCCGTGATCAGTGCTGCGGGGTTGGAGTAGCTTACACCAGCCGTTCTCCCCTCCTTAGAACGCCCCTCCTTAATACTACCTACTCCTCTCCTTAATATCCCATCCCCTCCTTAATACTGCCTCCTCCTCTCCTTAATACTGCCTCCACCCCTACTTAATACTCCCCTCCTTAATACTACCTACTCCACACCTTAATACTCCCCATTCCCTCCTTAATACTCCCTCCTCCCCTACTTGATACTCCCCTCCTCCCCTTCTTAATACTACTTCTTCCCCTCCTTAATACTGCCCCTCCATAATATTCCCTCCTCCCCTCCTTAATACTCTCCCTCCCCTCCTTAATACTGCCTCCTCTCCTACTTAATACTGCCTCCTCCTCTCCTTAATACTGCCTCCACCCCTACTTAATACTCCCCTCCTTAATACTACCTACTCCACACCTTAATACTCCCCATTCCCTCCTTAATACTCCCTCCTCCCCTACTTGATACTCCCCTCCTCCCCTTCTTAATACTACTTCTTCCCCTCCTTAATACTGCCCCTCCATAATATTCCCTCCTCCCCTCCTTAATACTCTCCCTCCCCTCCTTAATACTGCCTCCTCTCCTACTTAATACTCCCCTCCTTAGTACTCCCCTCCTTAATACTACCTACTCCTCTTCTTAATATCCCATCCCATCCCCTCCGTAATGCTGCCTCCTCCTCTCCTTAATACTGCCTCCACCCCTACTTAATACTCCCCTCCTTAATACTACCTACTCCACACCTTAATACTCCTCTCCTTAATACTACCTACTCCCCTCCTTAATACCCTCCTCCCCTCCTTAATACTCCCTCCTCCCCTCCTTAATACTGCCTCCTCCCCTACTTAATACTCCCCTCCCCCTTCTTAAAACTACTTCCTCCCCTCCTTAATACTCCCCTCCTTAATACTACCTACTCCCCTCCTTAATACTCCCACTTCCCTCCTTATTACTCCCTCCTCCTCTTCCTAATACCTTAATAAAACCTCCTCTCCTCCTTAATACTACCTCCTCCCCTCCTTAATGCTCAACCTCCCCGCTTTGATACTGCCTCCTCCCCTCCTTAATACTCCCCTCCTCCCCCTTAATACTCACTGCTCCGCTTCTTAATACTCCACCTCCCCTCTTTAATACTGCCTCCTCCCCTTTAATACAACCTCCTCCCCTACTTAATACTGCCCCCTTCCCCTGTTTAATACTACCTCCTCCCCTCCTTAATACTACCTACTCCCCTCCTTAATACTACCGACTCCGCTCCCTAATACCACCTACCACTTTGGTAGGTACAACCTACATCAAGAGGTTTGTTTTTTACCACGGATTGCGCTGGTGCTCACCTGGCACAAAGCGATGCAAAGCATCGTGTCGATTTACTTACATTATAAAAAGATGCTGATGCTGCAGAAATAGCGCATGTGTCTGGAGGGAAGAGCCCATATCTGCGTCCTGTGAGAGACCTCTACACCAGTACAGTGATGGAGATGGCTAACCTTCCCCAGTGTATCTCTGTGATATACATGTTATCCAGGCGGACCTAGAGTCAGGTTGAGCATCTGTATGCAGCAGCTACACGTCACACATATATGTGCTTGGCGGGGGCTGTGGTTTACCTGTTATCCGCTGCAGTCAGCGTTCTTCCCCAACTCCTGCTTATCATTAACTCAAAATTTTTGCTGATTTCCAACAAATATACTAACTTTTTTATCACTTTTCTGTCATTTGGACTATTCATGAATAAGAACAAATCTGTGGTTCGAAGTATGTTCAAAATTCAGAACTTCGATGTTTTAAAATAACTCAAATACATTTGTGAAAATACTGCACCTAATTTCATTATTCACGTTTGCTCATGTGTAGGTACACAACGGCATCAGTACTCTACTGTGACACTTCAGTCTAGCAGTGCCACATCTGAAAGTTACTAGTTATTTTAGACTACAAGAAGGTTTTAAACTGATCTGCATTAAAATACTTAAATAATTATTTGCAAGTAATTATATGCTTCAAATTGTGGTATTTGCTTCAGTGAAGCAGACCCCTCATATTGTAGTACTGGAGTATATGACAATACCTGTAACGGGACAGCAGAGGGAGACATACAGTGGGAAATGAAAAATAGTGGTTTTAGCTAACGTTACTCGGATTGAGAACTACTCTATGACGCATTTCAGTCATTCATAGTTTGCTCACTAAACAGCTAAAGAATTAGAACAAATTAATTGTGCCTGCAGAAAAGGAGGCAGTCCATCCTTGGAGGGAGGGGCAACCAGGAGGATATCTCCCCTCGGGTTTTTCTGGCCAGTGGCGCCCCCGACGGGTGAGAACGCAAGTTACAGGTTAGAGGTGAGAGGGGCGGGGCTTGGGGGTTCAGTCTTAGGTCAGGGTGAACACCAGCCTTTCCTGCTGAATCCTCCACTTGTGTAGGGTGTGTGGCAGGCCTAGAGGTTATTACCAGACCGGAGTGTTACTAGGGTGGAAAATTAGACGTCATTATGGGGCCAGTCATTGCATACTGTGACGGGGGCAGGCAGAGAGGATTTAAGAAAACCTGGTGCCATGGACTAGATGTGGGAAGGGCTCCCTAGACCGGGATGGAAGCAGCTAGTGGCGCGGCCGCTCAGGGTGGTGTGCTCGCTACCACGGAGCAGCCTTAAAATGCAAAAACAACAAGGTGATGGATGGAATCCTTGAATTAATCTCAGCCAATGGCAGTCGCTCAGGCCGGATCCCAATCCATCCCTTCTTTTCACACCATTCCACCCTAGTTTGGACCCAGCCATATGCAAATCAGTCTTGGCCCTGCTCCCCATGGGAACAGTCCAGCCCGAACTGCCAGGCCAGGTCCTCCCTGGACTGGAAATAAGCATCCTGGGACCTGTTTTTGGGTATAACCCCTCGTCAGTCAGGCTAGCTTGAATCCAGTGGGACAGTGAGCCCTGGACCCACGTCTGGGCATACCCGGCGCACTTAGGACAGCAAATGGAAAAACAAGGTGGTGTTGGGTGGAATGCTTGAATTAATGTCAGCCACTGGCAATCGCTCAGGCAGCCGTTGGGCCTTACAAGAGAGACAAGGAAAGCCAGAAGGCAGGTTGTGGGTACACAGGAGCAGAATGGTTATAGGAGTATATTGTGGGGAGCAAAGTGCCACAAAAGGCCTTGAAGGTTGATTAGGGCACTGAGAGTACATTTGGCACAAACAGAAGTTAGACGGGTAACTGAAGTTAGCGGGAAAGACAGCAGGGTAAGGAGTAGGCAAGGCAGAGAAGGGGAAAAGAACTTGAAGAAGGCATAAAAGGGGATGTCATTTATTGGAATAACTATGCACTGCGGGCGCACTTGGCTGGTAAAACAAAAAGGGAAGTTAGTTGATGTGGGTTTATTACTACTTAGAGAAATTCAGGCTCAAAAGAAGATGAATGAGAATTGGTGTGCGGGCCTAGGGCGCCATGAAATATTGAGGCTTAGATGTCAGCCTTTTTGATATTCACTAGTGTCTATTGTGAAAGGTACCCGGATAGATGGGCACCTTTTATTCAAATACATTTATTAGATGTGAAAAACCCATATGGATTTTGGGGGAGTGGCTTGGTTGCTCTACTCCTCCCTAGAGTCAGCCACCTTCCCAGAGGACTGGAAGCACGCTGAGATTCGCCTGCTCTTCAAGAAACCCACAGCCAACCCGACGGATCTCAAGAATTACCGCCCCAACTTGCTGCTGCCTTTCCCAGCCAAGGTCGCAGAAACAGCAATCAACACTCAGCTCCGCCAACACATCGAGGACAACAACATCCTGGACATCTCCCTATTAGGATTCAGAACTAATCACAGCACCTAGACTGCCCTGCTCACCGCCACAGATGACACCCGCTCTCTCCTCGACCGCGGCCAAACAGCAGCCCTCATCCTACTAGACCTATCGGCCGCCTTCGATACAGTGTCCCACCACACCCTGTGCACCAGACTCCACACCGCCATATGCTGGCATATGTGGCAAGGCCCTTCGGTGGATACACTCCTTCCTGACAGGCAGAGAGTGAGACTCCCGCCACACGTGTCAGAACCTAAAGAGATCAGCTGTGGAGTACCCCAAGGATCCTTGTTGAGTCCCACGCTGTTCAACATCTACACGGTCCCGCTCGCCCCAATCATCAGAAACTATGGACTGAGCATTGTATCCTATGCTGATGACTCCCAGCTGATCATCTCTCTAACTGGAAATCCTACAATGGCCAAGAAGAACTTCCAAGATGGGATGGAAGCAGTCGCTGCCAGGATGAAGGAGAGCTGCCTTAAGCTAAACTCCGACAAGACCGAGATCCTCATCCTGGGGTCCTCCTCCTCAGGCTGGGATGACTCCTGGTGGCCCTCAACACTTGGCAGCCCCCTACAAACCACACATGCAACCTTGACGTCGACCTCGACTCATCGCTCGCCATGAAAACACAGGTCAACTCTCTCACCTCCACCTGTTTCCACACCCCCAACTCCTATGGAAGATCTTCAGATGGATCCCAAGTGACTGCCGCAAAACCGTGACACATACCCTGATCACAAGCAGACTTGACTACGGCAATGACCTCTAAGACGGAAACACCAAGAAGAACCTGAGCAAGCCACAACAAATCCAGAACGCGTCTGCCAGACTCATCCTGAACATCCCCCACGGAGAACACATGACAGGATACCTGAGGGATCTCCACTGGCTCCCGTCGAGAAGAGGTTCAACTTCAGGCATACAGGGCCCTCCGCAACCTCAGACCCAGCTACCTCAACCACTGCATCACCTTGCAGTCCCCTGCCAGTCTTCTCCGCTCCTCCCAGCAGTTTCTCGACACCATACCCACATAAAGAAGTCCTGGGCTGGAGGGAGATTGTTCACCTGTCTCGTGGCAAAATGTTGGAAAATCTGACGTCTCCCCCTCAGACAGTTGCTATCGCTACCTCAATTCAAGAAGGACCTCAAGACCTGGCTCTTCGATGGAACCCTGAGGACATACCCCACAGCGCCTTGAGAACCTACGGGTGAGTAGCGCACCCTAAAAATATTGATTGATTGATAGAGTTTCGGGCTAAATTGAGCATTAACCCAGACAACCATGGTTGGAGATTGATAGCGAGTTATGAAGCCAGTGGCGTGCCCATTCAGTATTGGCCCTTTCTTGGGCATCCCACCCAGTGGTTGGGGTTGGGGCTGTACATCAGTAAGAATGGTGTGCAGTGGAGGGGAACAGTGCCATAAAATGAGCCAGCATCTGCTTTTGCTGGCAGAGTTGTTGGGATAATCTGGTGCTTCACTTAGAACACACTTTTGTTCAGCTGTCAACATTGGCATTATTGAAAGTTGTGAAGGCCAAACTGTAAGAGACAAATCAGTTAGATTGAGAAGTGTGGCACAATGGTTAGAGCGGCAGACCCTGATGCAGAGATCTGGCCAGGGACCAGGGTTCAATTCCCGCCTCGGTGGGTCTTGGGCTCAATTCCCATGGACCAGATAATTCTCGCCTCAGTGCTTCATCTAATTAATGGGTCCCACTCTGTAAATCTGGGCAATAGCTTGCTTAATCTCCACAACGGCGCTAGGATGCCTGGCTTCACCCTGGGGGTGCCCAGGAGTGGGTACCTCATAGGGAAAAGCCAGGAGGGATTCCACAGCAGTATGCGTACAGTGCCTTGAGACCCTAGTGGGTGAGTAGTGTGAAGTTTACAGTTATGGGATACTTTTATTGTCTGGACTAAACTCGTTTAAAGAGGAGTGTGGCATAATTTCTAAAGCCGGGTGCTACTGAGAAGGCATGCAGGAACTTAAATAAAGAGATTTGGGGGGGAGAGTGTTCTACAAAAGCCAAGGTGAGGAAGTTCCTCAGCACTGTGCCATCAATCAGGAAGTCTGTGAAAAATAGGATTCTTATTTGGGTGGGGTGGGGGAGACTACCCATCTTAAGGAATAATCACAATCCTTGGGATTGTGAACCATCACTGTCATTAAATTAATCTGAGCTCAAACCCCTGGTAGCTATGGCACAGAGCAGGCAGGTTTAACTTAGAGCAATTTGTAAAATATTTATGCAGTACCAAAACAGTAATATAGTCAAAATGGAAAAAAATAAAAATCCAAATCAGAAACGTAGAGTAAAATGTAATAAACAAAATGACACCAAAATGGCAAACGTTTAAATAGGGAGAACATAAGATATGTTTTTTTAAAGTTTTCAGTCGGAATAGCGACAAGAAGCAGAAAGAGCCAACAGTAGTCAATGGTTGTGGTAGACACTAACCAGGACTCAGTTTAAGGCTGACCATGATGGAGTGTGGGTTGCAAACACCAACCAGATTCATCCTGGTCGAAGATATTACTTTCTTCCTTTAATCCTGTAAGTCCCAATCTACCACAGGAGTACACTTCTACTTCCTCCCAGACCTCATGGGAGGCACTTAGAGACTCACAGGGTGTCAGGCAGAGGCCAGATAGCAAGATCCAGTTCCCACTGATCAGCTGGGCAGTTGCAGGAAATGCCCCTGATAGCTTTTTGTATCCCTGTAGCATGAGCAGGAGGTCAGCCTTGTGACAACTGGAATCTACATCTTTGTCCTGGGTACAAGAGGGAGCAGGGCCAGTCCTTTCTGGGCTCCTCTCACGTCACAGTCAGCAGGTCCTGTCTTCTTTGGTTCTTCCTCAGGTCCAGGAGTGTTCTGAAATAGGTGCCTAGAAGTGCCACATATATGCCTGGTATGAGCTTGTGGGTGGGAATAACTCCTGGGTATGCCCTAACCAATGGGGTAAAAGCTACTCAAGGCACCCTATCCACTTTGTGCATTTCTAAGATGTTGGAGACAATAAACTGGGACTCTGAGGGCTGGGACTGTGTCTGAGCAGTGGCCCTATGAAAATGAAGGAACACTTTGCCTCAGTGCTGTGCCGTAGATAGATGCGAGTGCAGAGGAACAGGAGCTGTAAGGGACTCGCTAAGACTCTACCACAAAGAAGTGGGGCACAGTGAGGGTCCTCTTGAGGGCAACCCTTGAAAAAGGAGAAAGCCAAATAACCCTTACCGGGCAGGTGCAGTTACTCACTGCACCCACCTGCAGGGGAATCTCTGTCCCCCACTGAAGGGCAGGCTGTTTTGATGCCTGAAAAGCGAAAGGTGGACTGGCTGCTTCAAACAGCCGGTCTTTCACCTTCACTAAAGCGCTGCCCGAAAGGCAGGCCGGAGTTCGCGGCTGCTCTGGGACCAGTGCGTTATCTGTAATATGGCACACTGGCCACGTCTGATTCCATGCCCTCAGTTAAAGATGTGTTGTTGTGCAGAATAGGGCAGGGCACCCCACACAGAATATGGCCCCTGGTTATAGTTTTCCTGGTTGGAAATAGAGGGAGCTCATGGTTTGATACTGGGTCATGACTATGCAGGTGAAATCAGCTCTCTGGGAAGTGTTGTTCAGGCAAAGGGATACTTTGGATGAAGAACATGTGGGCAGCATTATGGCGGCAGGGATGGGGGCACACAGACGGAGTTTGGGAAAGGATGGGTTGCTGATAGAAGACTGACAGTGGTAGTTTGTGGTTTAACGGTGGGAGGATGTAAGAAATGTTCTAGGTATCACTAAGGTGAGGGTTTTATAACATTTACGTAATGTTCATGTGATGACTTATAGACCTGGCCTTTTGCATTGGCATTCCACCCTTCCAATAAAACATAATTGATCTGTTTTGACTTCTTATTAATCAAAACAGGCATAAAAAAGCATTTTGATCTGCCCATATCCCTGCTAGGAACAAACATAAGCTTAAAAGACACCATTACTGTTTTAAGTTCCATACACCGAACTCCGTTCCTAAAACCTGCACACCTACATTTCAAAAAACAAAAAGAAAGAAATCCACCTAAGGTAGTTGGTCAACAATAATGCATCAATTATTATTGGACATTAGTCAATTATTTTCTATACAATGTTTAAAGTACTTTCACTTTGGTACCTCTTTTCCGGGTCCCTGGGACATCTAAACCCACCTATAAATCAGAACATGACATTTCTACTCATGCATATTCATAAACAGTTCATTATTCATATCAAATAATTCAAACAATACCTGCCAGCAGAATGTATGCACTATGCCCGAGATTCTGACACAGACAGATTGATGCCCAGAAGTAATGGCGTCTGTTTACCTTCCTTAGATAAAGGTTTTTTTAACACAATAAGGGGCATATTTATACTCCGTTTGCGCCGATTGTGCGTCAAAAAATTTGACGCACAATCAGCGCAAACGTTGCCCCATATTTAAACCCTGACGCCCGAGCCCGCGGACGACAAAAATCCGCCGTGTGCGTCATTTTCTGGATGCGGCAACCCGCCCTGCGTTAATGATATGCAGGGTAGGCGTTCCGGTCCAAAAAACGACGCACACGGCCGTGCATCGTATTTATGCTTCTGGGCAAAAATGACTCTCGGCCGGGAGGCGGAGCAAAAAAATGACGCAAAGCCCGATGTGCGTCAAAATTTAACGCCTGGGTCAGGGCAGGCGTTAAAATGAGGCAAACACACCTGTATTTAATCAGAACACACAGAACAAACAGCAGAGCAGCAGAGCAGCAGAGCAGCAACAGGGAGACATGGAGGTGCTTTTTCTTCAACGTGCACGTAGACGCAGAGCCCTGCAGCAACAACAGCAGCCACAACAACAACAGCAGGGACCCCAAAGACAGCGCAGAAGGCAGGAGAGGATATTCCGCCCAAGAACAACCCTGCATGGCCTCAGGGAACACAACATCATCCAGAGGTACCGGTTGAACTGGCAGGCCATTCAGCAGCTGCTGCGAAACATTGAACAGCAGTTGGCCCCCACTTTGGTGACACCCCGCACCATCCCAACAGAAACAAAGCTGCTTGCAGTACTTCACCTGCTGGCAAGTGGCTCGTTTCAGACAACTGGTGCCCTGGTTGGTGGAATATCACAACCATCATTCTCTGCATTCCTGCCAAAAGTAATGGATGCCATCATTCGCCTGACACCCCTCCACATCTGCTTCCCTAACACACTGCAAAAGCAGCAGGAAACTAAACAGGGGTTCTACGCAATCAGTGGCTTCCCACACGTCCTTGGTGCAATCGACTGCACACACGTACGCCTTGTGCCACCTGCTGCAACAGAACACTTCTACCGCAACAGGAAGCACACACATTCAATCAACGTGCAGGCCATAGTCGATCACCAAGGACTGATCAGCAACATCGTGGCTAAATATCCTGGGAGTGTGCATGACTCATTCATCTTCCGTCACAGCACCATCAACCAACACTTCCAGGATGGACGGTATGGCAATGGACTACTTGTTGGTAAGTACAAAAACCTACTTATATACACACTGCACAGCAACCCTCTAGGACACACAACACATACACCACAACAGCAACACCTAGACAGGAACACATTGAGGTCCTCACATCACTAGCCATGTTTCTTAACTCACCATTGAACCTGTCACACATTGGAATTTACTGTTCAGCTTAATGTGAAGACATAAATGAGTGTGGTTGCCTAAATGTCACCTTGCAAATTAAAGTGTCACAATAACCTTTACATTAATACATTGCATAAGTTTCAAGGGATGGGATGTCCAGGGTACTTTGATATGAACGTGTTAACAACACTTTCAATTTTAACTCTGCATGGAACTATCATCTCACCCCCAGTGAAGACACACGGACACCTGTATCACAAGCCACAATGCTAGGGAGGACACACTCTATTGCAATTCCCAAAACATACTGCTGACAAAGGTTTAGCAGACAAACACTTGCTCTGCCAAGGAAAAAACACAATGCAGAAGGTATAGCCTACAAGTATAGGTTGTCACATTAGTACACAAAAGAGTCTCAGACAACACAAGACAACTACTGCCATTAAAGGTCTTTTCAATAGTGCCAGCTACATCTACATGATCCCATTCTGTGTTTTTCTTTCAGCTGATCAGGGGTATGGCATCCAGCCATGGCTAATGACACCATTTGGGAACCCGACTACTGCTGCAGAGCGGGCATACAACGACGCCCATAAGAGGACACGCAGCATTGTTGAGCGCACCTTTGGGATCCTAAAGTCAAGGTTCCGCTGCCTTGACATCACTGGCGGTAGCCTACTATATTCCCCAGAGATGGTCTGTAGGATCATACTCACTTGTGCCATATTGCACAACATTTGTGTAAAAAGGAACATTCCCCTCCTCGAACCAGACCCATACATGCCTGAAGACGACAAAGAGGAGGATGCTGGCCTGCAACAGGAGGGGTAACAACCAAACACGGCTGCTGGAGTGCGTAGACGCCAACACATTGTAAATAATTTTTTTTCTTAATTTTTACTATCACCACTTAATGCACAATTGTAAATAAACACAGATAACAAACACCACATCATGGTTTGGCCTAATCATTTCTGCCCACCTTTAGTTTGAAATTGCTGAAGAAGAATGTTGTCTCATTGAGCAATAATGACATAACAATCATCACACAAAAAATATACACCACAAATGTAATGGCCACCATACAATGGTCAAATACACACACCATGTAAATGACAGACATCCTGTACAGTTCACCTTTGAAGGGCAATAGCTGAGGACCACACATATGACTCACATACATGTAGGAAACATGGATCATCGCAGCAGATGGCACACAACTAAAACACCATCACTCAACTAGGGGAAAACAGGCCTCATACATCAGCCAGTTCACATGCTAAGGCTTCAGGAACAGGAATGTAGTACTAGACTCTTGCCAACAGTAATTCCAACTACTTACTATCATTGCAATGACTATCTGTCACTAGAGTTACACATAAGCAGAACATACACAGCACAAGTGCTACACCTATGACAAGCATCCAGCACATCACATCCCATCTACATGTCAGCCCTTTTCTAAAAACAATACACACACTTGCAGCTGCTCACACCCCACCTGTCTGAAGAGGTCCCTGGAATGCCGATTTGTGTACACTCAGATTCCCTCATCTACACACACACACTCACAAGAGTCATCCAGTGTGCCACACCCTTTACTATGCCGACCATTGTCATACTACCATCTCACTGCATGGAACACAGCTCATATAATACACTGCCTTGGAGTTCATAAGGCCTGGGATCACCTGTAGATTGATTCTTCTGTGAAAGGTACTGTAGGCTAATTATCAGCAAATCCCATCTGACAGGACTAGTGAGACACAGATGGAGGCCACACCTGTGATCCCCTCCATGCACACCACCCAAATGTACATGCCCTGTCCCTGCAGATGCCTCCTACTGCATACATGTTTGAATGTGAGCCATTACATCATTAAGCTTTGACACAAATGTTGCTGTGTAACACTTTATCAGGGTTCATGTGTCACCTTCAAAGCAACACAGGACATACACAGTGTGACGTCTCAACTGTCTAATGCTCCCTCTGACCAGTCCTAGTCAGAACACATGATCATGTGATTACTGAAAGAGCTTGCACCTGATTGACCCAGCATCGTGTCAGCCTGACTGGCACCTGTCCGTGGGTCACTCTACAGATACCTGGGGTCCACCTATGGACCACACATGCTGTCCAATACCTTTTGTACCTCAGACAATAATTTGTCATTAGCCTCATCAATGTATACTCAAATACATAGTAGTGCATCATCTGACTGTCATTTGCATCAGATTTGTGACAGTGCCCATGAATAGCCAAATCTTGCCCCTTCCGTTGTCTGGCCCTCATTAATGCCTAAACTACAAAGTGTGACAGTGGACCAGGACCATAGTGTATGATGGTGTAAATGGCCTCCATCAAAACCAGCAACCTCAGATAATATCCATGAAAAGTCAACACATATGAGGACCCTGACTGTTCAAAACGCTGAGTAACATTGTTCAAATGATAAAGATGAGTCGTGTGTTGAATACCAGCCATTTACTTCTGCACAGAGGCTATGATGTTTCATGATACATTACCATCCACAGAGGCCAACTGGAGTACAAATGTGGCAATGACACATGCCAGATCCAGACACCTGAGACATTCTCTCACTCAGCAGAAAAAGGTTGCCCATTCAAAAGTCTCATTACACGTGTTCAGTGACAGAGTGGGACCATACATGTGTAGGTGACCATGTCCTCAATGGGTTCTCTCCATTTTTGCTACAAACAATGCCCAATTGGAACAAGATTAGCTGCCACTAACTCATGAGGAGACCTGGAAGTTACAGTGACAACAATCACCCTGACAGTTGATAGTGGATCTACATTGGACCACACATATAAACATGTGCCATCCAATCAACAAAATATTTGCAAGCAGCCGATCACAGTAGTGTCCCATTTGGAACCTAGCAGGAAGAATGAAACATGCCACTAAACCAGGTAATGCATAAAGTGCCACATACATCAACAACCTATTTGTCATCAGCACATGAGGAACGTTGAGATTTAGCAAAAAATATCAATGCAAAATGGTATGTCAGATTGCTCCAAAGAATCAATAGGGCAAACGTCAAATGAGCAAATGGGATTATTGAATGGCAAACAGTGAATCATACCCTATGGCAGTGGTTCCCAAACTGTGCGCCGCGGCTCCTAGGTGCGCCGTCAAAATTAGCCAGGGGCGCCGCACACAGTCTGGAAACCACTCGGAGGTGCTTTTAATCGGTAGCTTTTCACCGTGGTTTTGGAAACAAAACCCCCTGCATTAATTATTGTGATCAGCGGAGGGCGCCAGAGTACCATTAATAATATCCCTATGACAAAAGAAAAGAAACCATTTAAAATAAATGGTTTTCAGGAACCTGAACGAGAGAATTAAGAAGTCAAACTGTAAATAGTGTAGGTACAGGTACAGGCTGGGATTACGTTCCCCCACCCGCCAAAAAAAAGTAACATAATGGGGAGCCGTGGCCAACACGGCCAATAGGTCAAAGGAGCCGGGGATCGAAAAAGTTTGGGAACCACTGCCCTATGGGCTTCCATGAGCCTGCTGCTGCAGGTTTAGCATTACTGAATAAATGAAACCCTTGGATAAATTAGCAAATCTGGAAGGGCAAACCCTAGGGTGCTGGGGGCCTAAGTCCACCTCTACCGCCCCCCAAATATACATGAAATATGCACATGTGAAGTACACACATGCATAAGGCGCATGTGTGGCCTACATGTCAAAAGTAAAACACATATAAGATACACAAATTCATAATTAGGACATGGTTACCCCCATAAAAAGTGTAGGTGACAATTGCACTACCTATTTGGCCTATAGATAATTTTTATTACCATGATAAATGTGGACACATTTTTGCTAAGGAATACATCCTGGTATCCCATTCATCATTTGAAATTAGCCATCAGCAATTATCCCAAATATGTGTACAATTATGGGTAATAACCATTTGGAGCAATCCTTACTATTACACTGTGAATTCCTTCTATACATCCTATAAGGGACATGTGCCATAGCTAACCCCAAATGTGTATCACTTAGCACCGTTTGGTCATGACAAAATTCTTTTCACAATTTGACAAATTAAAGACATATTTGTCAAAATGCGTCATATTTCCACGCATACAGCTTGTGCGTCATAAATTTTGACGCATATGAGTGCACATAATGCTGAGTCAAAAAATATCATTTTAAAATAAATATATTAATAACCAGCATTACATGGCCACCATATTTTCTATAATGCGTCATATTTCCACGCATACAGCTTGGGCGTCATACATTTTTGACGTACAGGAGTGCACATAAAACTGAGTCAAAAAATATCATTTTAAAATAAATATATTAATAACCAGCATTACATGGCCACCATAATTTCAATGATGCGTCATATTTCCACGCATACAGCTTGGGCGTCATAAATTTTTGACGCACAGGAGTGCATATAATGCAGAGTCAAAATTAATTTTCATATTTGGTCATCATATTTGCCAGCGGCTTAAATTTCAACTCTTGAACTGTAAAATAAGCCTCACACAAATATAAGGGAACAATGAGGAAAGTTTTTTTGACTCTGCATTATGTGCACTCTTATGCGTCAAAAAATATGACGCACAATCTGTATGCGTGAAAAAATGACGCATAACGGAAAAATAAAAACGGCGGCCATTTTATGCAGGATGTGATGTAATAGGATATCCTGTTTACAGATTCTGTACTGTGGGTGTACTTTCACTTTCACTTTGCAGTCTCAGATTATTCTAGACAGTGTGGCTGTGTGGAAAGTGTTGTCCTGTGTTTTAGTGCTTTTGTGTCCAGTGTACTTCTCTATTGTGCTTTTGTCATCATTGTCTTGTTGGTGAATACTGTCTGAGTCTGTATTGTATAATTTTGTCAAGTCCAGTGTTTCTGTTATTGTCTGTGGGAGTCTGTTCTGGGTAGTGTAATTTTGGGGTTAGTTGGGCTCTTATTCTTAAGTTTTCTTTGTTTTTCACTACTCTACCTTTCCCCATTTCCCCCTTTTCCTTTTTGTCCAACTTTTTCCACTTTGTTAGTGCAGAGATGTCAGATAGGCCACGGCTTGCCAGGATGGGTGAGGAGGAATTGGGGGGATTTATATGGCTTGTTTGCCATTTCCTCCCACTCATGCTGGAGGCTGGGGGTCGTGTGATACAGGGGTATCACACGGAGGCACGTAAAGTCCGGTGGGGGAAGGTGCGCCATCACTTGGTCCGTGTCTATGGTAGCCTGAGGAATGACCATCAACTTAAGCACCGCTGGGCTGATCTGATATCCAGGGAGCAGGATCTGCTGGACCACCTGGGAATCCGGATTGGTGGCCATGTTGGTGAGTACACATCAATTACATGTGAACAATTTAAAGCTGTGTGGGGACATGTGATGATTGTTACCCAATCTGCCAGATAAGTAGCTGACTGTGTGTAATGCTAGGGAAACCTACTGGGTAATTGTTGCACAATGTGAAGGAAGACAAATGCTAGCAGTCAGGTAGCTCATGTTTTCTACACATACCGGTTGCCTGTAGCTGTATGTAATGTAGTGTTGCCTTTGTGTCAGACAAGCGACACGTTAATGCCTCGATTTGAACTCTACAGGTCACAATAGCCAGTGAAAAATGGATGTTGAAACATCATACCTACATATGTAGACGGCATAGCTAGACTGACATTTGTAAAACCAATATGATGCTAGAAATGAGTGCTGCCTTCACGTCAATTGAAGTTAGCTATGTTGTCCACACATATGTCACATGTGTGTCAGGTTGGTGTGTGTTGAAAATGACCACATAGGCTGTTTGAGTTTGAGGGGTCATGCAGTCCTCAAGTAACCAGCTTTTGGATGTCGCTCTGGGATGCACATGATGAGATGAATGCACCCCTATATTGTTGGGGCATACTAATGGAGGTGCATCTTTGACACCACATGACTGTCCTGGCCACTGCATGTGTGTAGTAGGGTGTGTAACTGTAGCAGGAGACTCATCCAATGTAAATGTTGCTCAAGAATTATTCCATGCAGTATGAGCATGTGTGAAAGGGTTTCAATATGCATGTCATTTTCTCACATTGCCTTTGTAATTGCAATTGTTTGTCAGTGCACGGAGTCTGAGTATATTCTTCCTTCCATGCTTTACAGGTGGACCTGCACCGTACACTGTGGGAGAGGTGGCTCATTATGAGGACCCCGACACCTACAGTGAGTGTTGCATGTGTGCTATTTTTATTGTTTGCTAGTGATGCATGATGGTCTACTGTGTGTTCAACAGAATTCAAGGTTTGATGCGCTGCCCATTCATTAGTATTGTTCCATTGGTGGGATTTCAAATATCACTTCAGTTTCAGTAGACCTATGCTTATCCATCTCTCAGATTTAGGGTCTGTAGGCCATTCCAGTCGGGCCCGCTATGGGGAATGGGATGAGTCATGTGGAATACACTGGTTAATGTAAGAGTTGCTCTGGGACTTGGCTTGTACTGAGTCTGCATTTCAGACTGACATTCTCCCAGATAGCTTCTGCAAAAGGCTTGTCTTAAATATGCAGCTTCCCTAGTTGAGGATGGACTGAGTACACTGTAGGTTGGATCTTCCGGGGGCATGTACTTCCACAAGTTGAACTAGAAGTGTGTGGGACTAGAGTGCAATGGCCTAGGTGTTCATTCTACTCATGATCATGGGTGTTCTTGCTCCTCTGTGTGTGTGGTAAAATATGCCTCACTGGTAGTATGTGATGTTGGCCTAAGTCATGACAGTCTGACATGTGTGGACCTTGGATAGGACAATGTTTGGCTGACTCCAACGTGTTGCTAGCCCTTCATTGGTGTTGTGTGTGGAGGCAAATACTTGTTGACCTTTCCTACACTCCTGGGTGTGCATTGAATATGGGATTGTTGGTTGTTCTTCCCACCCCACCCTCAAAGACTGCCATGTGTTTGGGAATAGGGTACCTAGGACTGTAGCAACCAGTATGTTACACATACTTGTGACATTTTGCAAATTTGTTTTGAACCTAGTGTACACATTCGGTTGTGGCACATGAGTTCTATATTAGCAAAAAACAATTACAAATAGCAGATATTGAGGCTTGTGATTGTTATCACATAGTGTGACCTGACATATGTAGTGAAGTCAGTAGGCGGAAGAGGTACAGCCATAATGTCAGCTGCATTACCCATTATTTGGGTGACAAGTTTAGGCTGATGTCACCCATCATGTAGAGACATGGATATGCTAGGGGTGAGATGCCCTTTTGTATGCAGGCTTCCCATGTACTTCCTCTGAGACTTTCAATGATCTATGTGGTGATATGAGCTGTTACAAATACAGTAAAAGTAATGTGCAATTGACCCATTGTGCTATTCCACCCAATGCATTTCCTATGGTAAATAGTTGCCCTTTCTCTTCACAGCTGCAAACATGAGTGCCGCACAGAGACATCAGTTTGAAAGGCGTGCAATGAGATACCGGCACATCCTGCAGGTGCAGTCGGGGTTCAGAAGGATGGCCCGAAAATAGCAAGCAGATCGGGCCTCTGGAGCATGGTGGGCCTCACCACAGGGTGGCCCAACATTGCCCACAACAGCCACCACCACCACATCCACCAGGTCTCCCCAAGTGGCCCCAGCAACGGCGGGGACAGTTGACCCTGCCTCTGCAGCACGACCTGGACCCAGCAATTTCCGAGCTGCAGGACAGTCCAGTGGCCAAACAACAACTCCCACACCGTGCACCTCTGCCAGCACACAGACAGCAGCAGCACCTCCTATTGACCCTGCGGCATTCCTGGCTTTAAACAGGAAAATGGACAAGTTTATTACCAAGGTGGACAAGCTAAGCCAGGATGTGGCCTACATTAAGAAAAGGGTTCGGTCCATCAGGCGGACCCTACGGAGGGCCAACCTCTAGGACTTTATTGCTTGTTTTAAATATATCCCTCCCCTCTCTCCTCTTTCCTTTTTGTAATGATAGTTGGGTTTTGGGGATTAGTGTTAGGTTAGTGTAGGTTGTTAGCTTAGTTAGTGTTAGGGAGGAGGGTGGGGGGTCCTTATTCTTTCTATTTTTCATTTTTCGGTGGGTGGGTGGGTGGTGGTCAATGTTGGGATTCCTGTCTGTTTAAAAAAAAAAAATAATAATAATAATAAATAAAAAAATAAAAAAAATACAAACAAATATATGATTATTTAGGATAGTATAGTATGTGTGTAGGTTAGTATGTGTTGTCCTGCATGTGTCCTGTCTCATAATGGTGGGTGGGGGGTTGATGTTTAGATCGATTTGTTATATGTGTAGAGTAAGTTCAGCTTAGGTTAGTTAGGGACAGTTGTGGGTTAGGAGTAGTCAGGTTAGATTAGTGTAGGTATGATTTTTCCCTTAGTTGCCTCTGGTGTGAATACATAGGAATAAACATATAGTTAACCCTTTACATTATGCGTTAACTGCTACTTGATCATGGGCTTGCCATCAGTGTAAGTGATTGTTTTTCTATGACATTTGTATCCTATGCTACACACCACAGAAAATGGAGGTTTAACATGGCAGCTACCCCTGTGCTAACTTGGTAAGTATCCACCATTTGGTAGACCCACCATTAGTAGTTTACATGGATCACCAAGGATTTGTGTTGATGAGTAGGTATTCTACATCACAAAGTGTGCTTCCAGACTTGGCATTGTGGGTAAGTTATTAGGTCGGACTGCAGTGTGATGTTCAGGGACATCTTTGTAGATGAGGTGTTGTTAACACTCTTCTCTTGTTGTCTTCATTGCTGACATAGATCATGTGTGTAAAAATTCAGCATGACTTCCCTTCATGGAAGTGTACTCAGAAAGGGTGACTGATGCAGTGTTTAGTTGTGTTTGCTTAGATTATGCTGCATAATTTCTTTTTTTAGTATTGCATGGTGCCTACATTTCTCAGCCACCATTAGTTGACTTTGATTGCTATAGATGGAGCATTATTCTGTCCAACACAGCATAATTGTTTGTGGTTTGTCCCTTCATCAGTTATTCTCCTCAGGATGGTCAGGCTATGATGCAATCCTGGCCACTGCACAGATGTATCAGACTACATGATGTCAGGACAGTTGTATTGACAAGCTACATGGTTCTCACACAGGCACTTTAGAGTTATCTACTGCACAGTTGATGTGTCAAATTACACAGAGACATATTAGGTGTGCAAGTGCTATTTATTGATAGGTGCTGTAGTGCAAAATGTACATTGTCCATGTTTGCTGAGTCTGTTCTAGTGCATTCTTACATGGTGATCCTACAGAAGGGGTGTGGATGATGCTCCTGACATGCTGGGGTGATGTTACCAACAGTGCAGAGGGACAGGATTTGCCGATTAGTAGGAGAGAGACATTCACTGGCAATGCTGACAAGTTATACAGTGGTTAGCAGAACAGTCATTGATTATAGTTGTAGTGAGACTGGCATTTGACAAAACGTAGGACCTTGGTCAAAGTAGGCCATGGTGCAGGGACTAGTGCTTCCGGGTACTCTTCCGTGAGAATGTGATCTGTTCCATGTCTTCTTCTTCTGATGTGTGTGTTGCCTGGTTTGTCCTTGTTGTTGTTGGTTGTGAAGGGGCAACACACACCTCAGTGTTAGAAGACGGGGAGTCAGACATCCTGGGGGCTGCTCCCTGTGAAGTTCTTAAGGGCAGTACTGCAGCAAGGAGGGCCTGCTGGTTTTTGAGAATAGCAGCCACATCACAATGGTAGGCAGCCAGGTCAGCCCTGAGGGAGTCATGATTGCATTCGTGCATGCAGTGGAAAGTTTGGGGTGCGAGGTGTTGTGGCAACTCCCTTACTGCAGTGGTAAATTCCTTCATAGTTTCTTGTAGTCCTTGCAGTATGGATGTTAGGGCTTGCATAGCTGCTGCCTGATCTGCAGATGACAACATGCACGAGC
This sequence comes from Pleurodeles waltl, assembly GCF_031143425.1. NCBI lineage: Eukaryota > Metazoa > Chordata > Amphibia > Caudata > Salamandridae > Pleurodeles > Pleurodeles waltl. The sequence goes on from NC_090439.1 coordinate 1,127,126,940, forward strand.
GCACCCCCTCAAGGCTGGCTGCCATATTTTGCATCCCCACCTGCACCTCCTTGGCCAGCTCCCGCTGTACTCCAACTACAGTTCTTTCAAAGCTGGTGCCAGTGTCGTCAGAGTCCTCAGCTGTATTGGAGCTGGCAGGTCTTACAATTGGGGTGGTGGGTGGGTCCTCTGCGATGGCTGCTTGTTCTGTGCTCCTCCTTGTGACTGAAGGTGGGGTCTGGAGGGTTTCAAGGACCTTTTGGATGGTCTCCTGGGGAATGTTTATGGGCTCGTCATCCATGTCATCAGGGAAATCAGGGACAGGCATATCGGCAGGAGATCCATGTTCCTCTGCAATGAAACAGGGTACAATTAGTGTGTCTGTGTTGTGACAATTTTGCCGTAACATGCAAGCCTTTTGATGACTTTACTTTGTGATCTTGTTTGGTATTGGTATCTGCTGTCCTTCATATGGGCATTGTTATAGGCCTATGGCCCACCTGTGTGTCACATGTATGATATAGAGTTATCGGACTTGTCTGCCTAATCGCCTCTAGGTGTTGCTTTGTACCAAATAGGGAATAGCCATCTTTTTGTCCTACTCGTCCCTCCGTGTATATCTATTCTTATGGTGAGACCTTTCACTGGCTGTGGGTGTTGTGATTGCCCTGGCAGCACACTTGCCTCTCAGGACCTGCCCCAAACACTTTTTATTCACATTGACCTAAATGTACATGTAATGTGGCATATCCTATGCATGGCAATGTTAGGATGTGATATGGATGTAAACATTGTTGATGTTTCTAGATGATGTTGGGTAATGTGTGTTTAATTGGATTGCCCTGTTTATCGTATCAAAGTCCTATTTGGTCGTCAGACTGTGCAGGTGTGTTTCAGTGACCAGTTGCATGTGTCCCCTCCTCAATGTTGTTGTCTGAGCAGTATGACATTAGTGATGTTGCCTTGTTAGCCAGGCACGTGAGGGACCCTGACGTATGCAGCATGTGTGTGTCCTTAGTGCTGTGTGGCTCCTATTGCTGTTTACTTTGGCTGATGTATGTGTCAAGTATGGGCATTGGCATTTGAGTGTACTGGTGCCTTTGTCTTATTTCTATAAATAGTTGCAGATGTCATCCTCACCCCCTAATTTAGGTATGTATGTTCCATGGGGAGGTTACTGCCATTGGCTACTATAGCTGCACAGAGATCAGAGGTGTTAGTGTCAACTGTTGTTGCAGTTACATTGCAGTTGTTGTTTTGGCTACTGGATTACTGATAGGGACCTAGTTGATGTAGGATATATTTTGACTGACGAGTGCCAGGATGTAAGTTTGACGTAGTAGCCTTCCCACCTGTCGAGGCTTTCCCTTAGCTCCATTGTTGTCATGACAGGATGCCCCCATGGGACTGTTGTTGGTGTTGTGTTATGTCGTGCCCCAACTTCTGTATGTGCAAGGCATGCCCCCCTGCCATACCCCTTTACCCATGCCACTCCATGTATATGCTGACTTACATGCATTGTGTAGTAGGTATTCCCTACCCCGGTTGCAGTTAACATTATTGCATTATAATTCCCCATGTGACTTACCCTGCATGTGCGTTGTCTCGTGGTAGTCTGTGCTGTCCTGTCCATGAATCCCTGTGACGATCTCCTCAGGGATGACGGCTGCGACCATCTCCTCCATGTGGTCCAGGGCCTCCTGGTGTGCTGGACTTCCCCCTCCAGTCTGCAGTGCTGCCTTCCTGTTCCTGGCCATTTTTTCCTTTGTCCTACGTTTGCAGTCATGCCAGCGTTTCTTACACTCGGTGACTGTTCTGCGTACTTCAGCCACACTGTTGATCTTGTCAACAATTTGTTGCCATATGGCCTCTCTCCTGCTGATTGGCAACTTAGAGGTGATGAACAGTTGGTGCTGGTGTTCCGTCACCTCTTTAACCAGGATTTCCTGCTCCTCTGCACTGAAGCGACACTTTCTTTTTTTTCTATATATGTCCTGGTTCCTGTATGGATCATCCTGGCTGGTTCCTGGTCTGCTGTCATCTTCCTGGGGTCTGTAGTGGCATCTGGGATCCATTTTGGCTCTCCTCTGCTGAAAGGGCAGTGTTTGCAGGTATTTTTGACGCTATTGCGTCAAAAAAAAACGGCGCTTTCCGGGTTGCGCTGTCGTAAATCGACCCACAGTCATTTACGTCGCGTTAACGTTGTTTTCCTTTACGACTTGACGCCGCTGTGTGCGTAAAAAAAAAATGACTCCCACCTGTTGGTTGCGCCGCCATGCGTCAAAGTATAAATTTGACGCCTGCAAGGCGCATCGAAATGGCGTTAGCCGGCGGTAACATTTTTGACGCAAAACTGCGCCGGCGCAGCTTTGCGTCAAAAAGTATAAATATGGCCCTCAGTGTTGACAGACCTCTCATAGGCAACTGGGACTCTGGCAGTGATTTTCTCGTGGTGTCTTTTGTTACCTTTGTGGGCACACATGCCTTTGTTTTGTCCTGAAGAAGCCACGAATTAGGAGACCGAAACGCGTCAACCACATTTCAGGGGAAGTCCACCTTACAAGATTAAAAAAAATAGTTGACCCCAGTTGCTGTAATCACAATAGGATTCATTACACATACAGGTCTCGGCTATTTGTATAACAGTGGGCCATCAGCAGGCGAACCTTGCTCTAAAATTAGGATTGGTCGTCTAATTGTCCAATACATATTGGACAAGGACAGGGTGGATTCTTTGTTGTTTGAATTGTTTAATATACAAAATAAATGGTTTATGAATATGCAGGAGTTGAGATGTTATGTTCTGATTTATAGGTGGGTTTAGTTGTCCCAGGGACCCAGAAAGGGGTACCAAAGTGACAGTACTCTAAACATTATATAGAAAACAATTGAGTATTGTACAATAATAATACTCAGGAGTATTTATCCCACTTGAGCTTCTGCCTTTGCTTGGATTTATGACCCACACTCTAGACGGCTGTTTGGACACTCCCCTCATTTGTACACGCGTACATATCAGGAAGTATCTCAAGAACTACTGGTTGCAGTTAAAAAGTTCTCTCTTGTGTGCCTTTACAGGCAGAATGCCTACTGAATAAGGCTTGTAGGCATTGGGGAAGGAGAGGGGGATTCATCTTTCAAAGATCCAACAAGGGACCTCAAAGTCTGGACAGTGTCTTGCCCATGGGTTGTACCATTTCCTGAACATTATTAGAGATCTTTAGTACATTTTGGGGTATTCTCAATTAGGATCGATTGTGGGCATGTTGACCCCATAGTTGAGTGACTTCTTGAATCAGTGCCAAGTTGGGCTGAGACCAAGGGGACTCAGGTGTCTGCAGACTTTCTCCCTGCACCCCATTTGAGGTTCATGGGTTCTGCTAGAAGTCATCAATATGGAGAATGTGCTCTTGGTAGGAGAACCCCTACAGGAGTTGGAGTGTCAAGAAGTCTCTAGCAGGGGTAATGGAGTAAGCTAAGCAGCACAGTGACTACTCCAGACACTTGCACGTGGCCCTTGTTCTGTAACGATGTAATCTCCGCTCTGTCGAAGCTTCCGTAGTCAGGCTGGATTTGCATGTTGTGTCTCCTTTGTCTGGTCAAAGATTCTTGTGCTGGGGCGCTTCTCCTTGGATGTGCCTGCCAGCACGAAGGAAGGAGGTCAGACGAGGAGGAACTCTTCCAGCCTGGCCCTAGATGGGGGAGGGGGGGAGCGTTCAGCTTCACATCTAAGAAGTCGCAGGCAGGTCCAGGTGATACTGAGGAGGTTTTACTCTCCCAGGTAGAATAATTATATATTTTGGGGGGGAAACTGCTTATGGGTATGGAGCAGTGGAAGAGGAAAGTTCAATTTCTAGCAAGTGGTGAATGAGGAGGAAATGCTGATTTGCGGCTTTGTCCCCAAGAAAGCTAGAAAACTGGGGCCAGATTTATCACGCTTTATGCAACGCAGCAAAACACTTTGCTGCGCTGTGGTGTGCTGCATGCAAGGGAGAGGGCCGGAATGCGCCATATTTAACATCATATGGCATATTCCTGTCCTTTGCTTCTGCTGACGCACAATGTGTTGCCTCACACCAACTCAGACACCCTTGCACCATGCACCACAGGATTGTTTTTGTGCAGGAATGGGCACCTTCCTGAATAAAAAAAATACTCTGAGCCTTTCTCCACTTTCTACCTGTGCTTCAGAATGGGAAGGTGTAGCATTTTGACACATTCCCAGGTCTCCTTCTAATGGTACATCTTGGGATCACCCGAAATCCATGGGTGGATGCGTGGGAGCGCCCAAGCTCCACCCCTGGATGCCTCTCTGTTGCAGAGTAAAGCAAGCTAGCAACTTGTGCTGCCATGCGTTGCTCCGTATTTACCAAGCAATGCAGGGCCATGTGAAGTGGCATTGTGTTACTTGATAGATCTGACTTTAGTGTTGCATTGCCCTTGTCTTACCTCGCGTGATGCAAGGACAATGCACTACTATGATAATTTGGCCCAGGATGTGTATTCCATCCCACAAGCCAGATAAATGATAATAAGGATGCAAGTAGTTTCACATATGCTTGTTGATTCTCCGGTGTAAAAACATAGCATACCTAATAACCACTCCTCGACTAGAGGTCAGACAGTTAATTTAATCATGCTCACCACATGCACTCAGGTGAAAGGAAGGGTTCTGTAACAGGGGATTATATGGATTTAATGATCGAGGGTTGGTAGACCTCTCTTCCAGGGACATGTAAATATGGTGCATCACTGCACCGTAAATTGGCAGCAACCAATTATTTATTTGAGCTGGAGGTTGCCAGTGGGGGACACCGGCACTTATTTTTGGGGACCGGCACTTATTTGACTGCATCAGACATTTACAACGAGAAAGAGAGGGATTAAAAAAAAATGCAGAAAGATGGAGGAAGAGAAAGACGGAGACAGTGTCCCAAACAAAGAGAGCAGGGACCTTCAGGATTGTGGTAAAGGGGACGTGGTGTCTTGAGATGGATTAAAGAGGCCTGAGGTAGGTTTAGGACTATACAGCCTTGGTATCCTATGGGCCAGATTTTCAAGAAAGTGGTGCATTGGTCCTGATGTCCCACTTTTCTTTCTACCTCCACCTAACAACACCATGGTTGGGCCGTATTTACAATATGGCGCACCATGGCACGCGTTAGGACAGTCAAAAAGTTTGATGCTATTGTGGTGCTTTGCTCCACTAGCGTCAAAAACTTTGATGCTAGTGGAGCAAAGTGCAAGGAGGCCCATTGATTACAATGGGTGCGTCCTTTTAGCCCCTGCTTTGAGCAGATGTAAAAAATGACTCAAAAAATGGTGCAATTAAATCTTGCAGATTTCATTGCACAATTTTTACAGGCCTCCTAATGCCAGATTACCCCCCTTGCATACCCTATGCCTGGCGCAGGCATAATGTGGCACAAGGGGTTGCAAAGTGGCACAATGCATGTATAGCGCCACTTTATAAATCTGGCGCAGTGATTTTTGCCTCGTTGAGCCACATTAGTTTAAAAAATGATGCTAATGTGGTGCAAGGAGGCGCTAGGGCCTTGTAAATGTGCACACATTTAATTGCACCAACCACATGTTTCAGAACAGAGCTTTGGGCACCAGCACTTTTTCATTTACAAATTAATCACTGCTGGCCACGGAAAAATTGTCCACAACCAACTTATGTGCTCTTCCTGTAGGCATAGTATCGCTCGCTCACTGTCAGCACCTTCAGTGTTTGCCCTTCACGGTTACTATATTCCAGTAAGTGTAGCACACACCTAGCTAGGAAGCAGCTGTGCTCCACAACTGGCTTCTATGGTGCAGGAGTCCAAAGCGGTGGGATGGGGTTGATGTCATGAAACTGGTAACACACCTTTGTTATTATGAAGCAGTAAATCGCTCTTCCCTTCCTTCTGGAGTACTGACACATGTAAGAGACTTCTGGAAATGAGCCTCTGATGTGGGTGTCTAAAATTCAATAAGCCATGACTACATCAGGTATATTGTAAACAGCTGGATAGGCAACAAAAAGTACTGGGTGAGATAGCTGCAGTCGTCTGCTTTGGCTGTTTTGGCCTTACAAATGTACAGAGACACGAATAAATAGATATTTGTGGAGAGTAGAGACGTGACCCCTAGGCTGTTGAGTTCACTGAAGGTAGTACTTAATTTGTAAGTACAAAAGTGCCGGTGCCCAAAGCCCTCCTCTGAAATGTGTTGCTGCTGCAATTTAATGTGTGAACAAATAATACTTAGGCATTGTAATCCTGAAGCCATCTCAGGCCTCTTTAATCCATTTACAGGCACTCCCACCCCCTTCTGCTCACTCTTGCAGCTTTCGGATTTCTCCCTTTGTGGCACTTTTTCGTGTTCCTCTTACTCCTTCTTTCCCATATGTGTCTTGTGCTCACAGTAAATGCTTGAGGCAGAAAAATAAGTGCCAGCCCTCAAAATAAGTGCCGGTGCTCCACCCCGGAAACCACTGGCTCAAATTAAGCAGTGCCTGAAGGCCTGATTCACTGCATTTTGTAGTAGGTAAAGCAGTAGTACAGTAGTACTACTCACTACAAAATGCAATTCACAAACCCAAAAGCATAAATCTCCACCCAACTGCTCTGATATTTTAGACAGGGAGATCCTCACACACATAAGTTTACTTCTTAGTAGTAAATGTGTGAGGGACCTGAGGGGGCATTAGGAAAATGGAGAATACTTCCTACTAAATGGGAAGGGTTTAGGGAGGCATAAGGAACATTTTGCAAGGCCATGCTTTTTACACCACTCAATCAGAGGGGGCCCTATCTCGGGCAGCTGGAGCTCTGACTCAGGGCCAGTGAGAGTTTCCTAACCCAGTGAATTAGGAGAGTTCTCCCAGTGCCTTCAAGATACCGTCCCAGGCACCTTGTCACATGGCGGAACATATAATGGAGCCCAGGATGGGGGCTTCTACCCCATGGCCAACCAGAGCTCTGAAATGGGTTGCAGTCAGAGCTTTTTCACCCACCCAAGCAGGTTGTATGACTTTACCATGCGTTCCTTCACCATGCACGTTTTTACAATGCATACAGCTACTGCACATTTACTTTCACTCACATATGTAATATCTCCACCATGCAATCCATACTTTTACCAGTCTTAGGCCCATATTTATACTTTTTTAGCACCGCATTTGTGTCATTTTTTGACGCAAAAGCAGCTCAAACTTACAAAATAGAATTATATTTTGTAAGTTTGTGCCGCTTTTGCGTAAAAAAATAACGCAAATGCGGCACTTAAAAAAGCATAAATATGGGCCTCAGTGCTACAGAAAAATCCAGTCACATTCTAACACTGCCATCTTCTGTTAAAATATTTATATATATATATATATATATATATATATATATATATATATATATTTTTTTTTTAAATTACATTTATGTAAATTACAAGTTTGCTACTATTTTAACATTTTATTTTAGGGGGACCCTCTCCAAATCCCCCTTTTATTAATTACCCTTGAAAATGTATGAACTACATACCACATACTCCCCAATACAAACATATAAGCTTTGTAAAGACTTGCGTGCTAAAAGTAATTGTGATGTAAAAGATGGACCGTAATTGCATTTCGTTGTAAAAAGTTTGTGATAAAGGCTACTCCCCACCCAAGCATGCAAGCCCTCCCAGGACTGCAGGACCCCGTCCCAGGAACGTTGTGACCCGTCACACCGGCACACGGACCCCAGGTCCCAGGCCCCAGGTCCCAGGGTCCTCATTTGGGGCCCACAAGAGCACTACTCATTCATGTAATCAGTGCACAATGAGTGACAGAATGGGACATTCAGGAGAATTTATCCAGCTTCCTGGAGCCCTGACTGGACTTGAAACTTCAAATAAGCCTGCATTGGAAATTCCAGGGCAGCTCAGAATTTTGAACACTGAGTCACATTGGGGAAATGAAGGCCCATATTTATACTTTTTTTGCGCCGCGTTTGTGTCACTTTTTGGCGCAGAAGCGGTGCTAACTTACAAAACACAATTATATTTTGCAAGTTAGCGCTGCTTTTGCGTCACAAAATGGCGCAAATGCAGCGCAAAAAAGTATAAATATGGGCCAAAGTGTTTTGTTTATTTGAAGTATAAATCATCACCAGTGATGGTGATATGGCATATTTTGCACCACCTTTGTAATCTTGCATTTCTCTGCAGGCAGCTGCAGTCACACATTGCAAGTGCCTGGGAAGTAATCCCCACTTTAAAGCGAGGCCCCTTTACCATCTGCAGTGAAGAGCAGACTGTCATCTTCAAACAGCCTGCCAACCTTTCCCTAATGCTCTAGGCACGTGTTTGCATCCGCACAGTGACTAGGGTGTGCGAAATTCACATAATGTGCTTTCATATAACTGGCAATATTACATGTATATACCCAAAATGTGAATCTGTTACCTTATGCTATATTTTAGCTCAAAATGTGTCCTCGTGTCAGCTGCTGGCACAGAGACTCATTTAAACAAAGCACTCTGAACAACAGCCGCTAATGCTCTGTTGTTCGAGTGCATTTGCATTACATTTTTACCGTGAATGGTGTCTCGCATTGTACATTTTTACTACGAATAGCACTTAGGCCCATATTTATACTTTTTTAGCGCCGCATTTGCGTCATTTTTTTACCCAAAAGCGGCGCAAACTTGCAAAATACAATTTTGTAAGTTTACGCCGTTTATGCATCAAAAAGCGGCGCAAATGGAACGCTAAAAAAGTATAAATATGGGCCTTAATTTCATGAAGTGGCCTAATGCTGGAAATTTGCATAACAAGTGTAATATGAAATTCCCAAAATTACATGAATTATTCTGGCATGACTCGAATTTTGCCCAGGCCTTACTGCGATACAGCACATTTTTTGTAAACAGGCTCCCTGTCCTGCTGTGCATCAGTTAAGTGTGTGCCACAAAGCCCACAAGGACAGTGCACCCAAACTGTAATTGGAGCCATGGAAGAATGTGATTGCTTACTATTCTTGCTGATGATGAAGGGAACGTTGTGTATCGCCTCCACCCCAGTGGTGCAAAGTTGTGGGACACATATTAAGTTACTCCATATTGGAGGATGCAAAAGAATACTTTATGATGGGTTTTAGTATATTTCACTTCTAGGTACATTGACAATTTCCTCATCAAGTTGCAAGCCTAATCTAATGGAGGTCTTTGTTGTGCTGCCAACATGTCCATGTCAGGGAATCTCAGCCCTCCATCTTGTATTGGTTACTCAACATTTTACAACATATTCTAGGGGATTTATCTACCCAGATTAAAGGTAAAATCTTCAGTTAAAATTAATTTGAGGGCATTTATTGGGAAAATTATGGCTCAAGTAAAAGCAACCCTTAAAATTCTAGGTATAACATTGATCTTGATGCAGAACATTATCCCAAATAATAATATTTCAAGCTTTCCTTTCCTGTAGATGTTTTTACAAAGTGTGTCCAATAATGATGGGATCTTACAATGAATGGAATAAGTTAATATTGCCTGATATTTATCAGAATATAATGTATTGATTTATTCGTCAAATGAAAAATCTTTGTATGACAGCATTCTCTCACAAAGAGGCAAATAAATATTCCTGTCTAAAGAGCTTAAATAGTTGATCCTGAATTCTGCCGCACTATTGAATTTCTGTAGTTCTCTGTCTAAAGCCATGTGTAACTGATAAAGATTACTTAAATAGCACTATATGTTGTCCTCAAAAATCTGACAATGTCTTGAATGAGTTAGAACTATGGCCCATATTTATACTTTTGAAAGCGCCGCATTGGCGTAGTTTTTTGACGCAAAATCGGCGCAAACGTAAAAAATTCAATTGTATTTTGGAAGTTTGCTCTGCTTTTGTGTAAAACAATGATGCAAATGCGGCGCTATCAAAAGTATAAATATTGGCCTATATGTGTGGGCCTATTGGAGTTATTTTTGCGTCAATGGTTCTAATGATAGATGAAATAACAAGGGTGAAATCCAAAACCCCCCTCTGGGAGACTGGCTGTTCTATCCCTTGAGCAGCAATTTCAATGTAATTGTTGGGTTCAAAGGGGACTGCAGGCCTGGCCTCCATTCTTTTCTAGGCAGATGTAGGTTCTGCTGGTTTTGATGTTCACCAATCCCAGATGTTTTCCAAGCTGCTGGTGGTGGGTGGGCCTTTATTGTGGCCACCAGCCAGTGACTGATGAGTCGTTCTAATCCTATAGCCAGAAAGTACCTAAAGTCAAAACATCCCCTTTTTTTGCAAACTATCTGTCACTTTACTGTGCATCCACACCAGAAAACCCTGCAGTGGTGGGCTTTAAAGATGGAGAAACTACAGGGCCTCTGTGTGGAGCTGTCTCCACTCATGAACTGTCCTAGGAAACTCACCTGGAAAAAGGGAGACGTAACTTTGTTCTGAGACCAGCCCACATCCTGTGCTGACAGGGAACAACTCGACTGTGAGCTGTCCAGCGTCAGATGTGAGCCTCACAAAAAGCCCTGCTAGCTACAAGCGTGCTGCTCTGGGAGCTCCATCCTGCACACTGTGGTGCATGTTTGTTGGCCCTCATGCTCCAGGATAACTCTGAATGGATGCTTTGTATGGAATCACTTCTGCCACCTGCTGGCATTCCAAGGTCCATTGTTCCTCTCACAGATGCCTTTCACCCTGAATCAGCATGTCTGGGAGAGTTTATTAAGGTCACCAGAAGAAGGGGAGCTTGGTTTATTTGATGTCATTATATAGTTTAAGTCAGCGATGGACATCTTTTATTGAAATCATCTTTAGGCATACTTACCAAGAGGTCAGTGTCACCAATAAACAAGATCACAACTGTCCATGGGTTATTTTCCTAACCTTTCCGAAAACCATTCTATTGAAAATATGGCTCTTATTAATGAACTGGCCATTGCAGTAGGGAGAAGCTACTGCAGGTTGTGCAGTGAAACTGCACTTTTACTCTTATCGCTGCGCTGATGTCAATGCCAGTATTGGGAGGGTCTCCCTTTTTACATGATGGTGGCCTTCTGGGTCCCAGGGCACTCCTTATGGGACACTCAGCTAATGTAACAAGTAAGATGTTTCTCAGTTCAGAAACTCTTTACAATGACATTGACATACCCTGTTATTGTTTGGCTGCAGCCATTCAAAGCTACAACTGAAGTGCTGAATACATAATTTCCTTCTAATGTCAGTTGTTTAGAACCACACTGCGAATGACATATAACATGTAACCATTATGCCACTGATGCATTTCATTTTCTGTGACATACTATTGTGGCTTCATGAAGAGTCAGACAGGCCAATTCAAATCAACCATGTGTTTGTTTCGGGGACAGAGCAGTGCTTAATTTGTGCTTATTGTTTGCGAGCACCGGCACTTATTTTTGAGGGCCGGGGCTTACTCTTCTGCCTCAAGAATTTCCTGCGAGCAAAAGACATATGGGAAAGACAGAGGAAGGGAAAAAACGAAAAAGCGTCACAAAGGGAGAAAGTAGAAAGCTGCAAGAGTGAGCTGCATTGACAGGGAGTGGCTGTAAACAGATTGAAGAGGCCCGAGATGGCTTCAGGATTACGCCGCCTCAGTATTCTGTGTTCACACATTTAAATGCAACAGCCGCGTGTTTAAGAGGAGGGCTTAGGGCACCGGCACCTCTTTATTCACAAATTAAGCACTGGGAGAGAGCACATACACTAGAAGCTCCCCAGGAGCACCCAGAGAGAAAAAAATACCAGCAGAGCCAGTCATGCAAAAATGGGGTGTCATGCAAAAAGATGGACTTTTCTACAGTGAGATGTGGCTCTCAGAACATACTTCAGAGGATACAGGATGGAAGCACAAATGAATGTGAAAAGTGCATTGTGCCATCCATGTTAGAGAGTACCAGGGCTTCTATGCTGGTTCTAAAGTCAGGTGGTAAGACTTAGGACCTGATTTATACTTTCTTAGCGCCGCATTTGCGTCAATTTTTTGCGCAAAAGCGTCGCAAATGTACAAAATTCAATTATATTTTTCTCAGCTTTTGCATCAAAAAATGACGCAAATGCGGTGCTAAAAAAGTATAAACCAGGCCCTTCATTCTGTGTAACAGTGATGCTTGGTACCTGGCACTCTGTGCTTTCTTAGAGTTGTGGAGGCTTAACCAGAGTTGATGGGGTAGCTTGGTGATTATATATTTGTGTGCACTTGTGTTTTCATGTTGGGGAACCAGGCCTCTTATGTTACTGGTGAACATAAAAAATTCCCTCTTGGTTGGGTTTAGCTTGAAGTGGGTTTTAATAACCCATGCTTAGGTGTCTATGAGACTGTCATTTAGGAGGATGATGTCGTTGACTGCAGAGGCTGTCAGGTAAAGTGGGTGTAATCTATGTGTTGGTGAATCTTGATTCCACAGTTGGCAGGAAGGAGATTGAGCAAATATGTGTAGAAACTGAAGATAGTTACCCTAAGAGAGGCTCACTTTCTGGGTCACTGCTACTCAATGGGGCATGGAGCTGACCATCTGGAGGAGCTCATCCCATCCAGGCCATAAGTCTGAGGGCTTCATGGTCAGCAGTACCAGAGGCTGCTAAGAAGTCAAGCAGGGGGAAGACCAAGGATCGCTCTTTTCTGGAACAATATTTTCCATCACGTAGATGGCGACTGTCTTAAGGCTACGACCAATGGCAGCTGGCGACATTTAAAAGTGGCGGGCGCAATCCTTGGCTCGAATGCCAGAGAGGTTTTTCACTCAGTCTCGCTTGGTCTCACTATTTCACAAAGTCTCACTCATTCTACTCTGGCCCTCTCTGTCTCACTCAGTCTCACTCATTCTCACTCATTCTGAATTACTCAGTCTTACTGTGACTCAGTCTCACACACAGTAACACTAAGTTACACTCACTGCCATTCTCCCTCACTCACTCACATTCACTCTTACACATACTGGTCCTTACTGTCACTCATTCTCACTCACTCTAACTCATTCTTTCACTGAATCTCTCGCACTTTTACTCACGCACAGTCACAGTCATGCTCACAGTGCTGGGATTTCACTTAATCTGATCAGTCTCTCTGACGGCCGGCACAGGCACCTTCATGCACCTGTGTCAGCAATCAAATAATGTCGCTAGCTGCCTCAGTTTTTTGCTGGACTCTTCATACAATAAAAATGGACCTCAAAACATGGAGGGTGTAGTGTAGCTGTAGATCCCATAAAGGAGAGCTGCCATTGGTCCAGAGACACCCGTCCATCAAGCCAATCCATCCACGCTATCATCCATCCTTTCACTTGTCCACCCATTTAATCTATCCATTCATCTATCATTTCAATCATCCATCCATCCTTTCACTCATCCATCCATCCTTTCACTCCTTTTATCCATCTTTTCACTCCATCCATCATCCTCCCTTTGGCTCATCCATCTCTCCACTCTTTCACCCGGCCATCCATCCTTACACCCATCCTTTCATCCATCCTTTGTCTCATCCATCCATTCATACATCCCTCCATTTACTCTATAACTCAGCCATCCATCCTTTTACTCACTCGTCCATCTATTCAACCATCAGTTCACCCTTTCACTCACCCATCCATCATTTCATCCATCTACCTTGCCTTTCATTCATCCATCCATTGTTTTACTCATCCATCTTTACATACATCCTTTCACTCATCCATCCTTTCACTCACCCATCCATACTTTCCATCCACCCATTTATCCTTCCACTCATCCATCCATCCATCTTTTCACTCATTCTACCACCATCCATTCTCCATCCATCCATCCACCCTTTCACTCATACACCCTTCCTGCCTTCCATTCTTACGGTCATCCTTTTACTCATTCATCAATGCAACTATCCATCCACCATTTCATCCATCCACCCATCCTTCCTTTAACTCACTGACCCTTCCAAGTTAATTATGAGCCTTTGTCTGTGGAGCTGTGGACAGAAGAGGCCCATCAATAACCTCACCTCACTGTAGCTGCTAAAGTGGGTGGGGTGGGGATTTGATGCCCCTGATGCAGGCAGAAGCTCAACTGCACACTTACCTCTTAGTCCACTAGTGCAATTGTTGTCCGCAGCTGGTTACTTCCCTCTCTTGGGCCTCTACGTTGAAATAAAGAGCACCATGTCATGCTCAGCTCCAATACCTTTTTTCAAAGTGAAGCCAAATGCAGAACTAAACTCATGTTACTGCAAGGAGACCAGCCCCCTCCACCCCTCCTAAAGCCTGCCCCTCTGTGGTGACCAACAAGTTGTTGCCACCCACTCACTCCTTGTCCTCATCAGCCTGCCCCGCTCCCAGCCACTGAAGTGAATGTGGCTTTGCTAACCCCTCCCAGGGTCACTGTTTTGGCACCCCAAAAGCAACTGGATCAATTGTATGGTAAATCAGCCCTCCCTCTCCGATTATATCACTGCTGTAGCTTGTGCCTGCAGGTCCAGGAAGACCTCGCCCGGCTGGCACTTGCGTAGTAGGACATCTGCAATGTTCACTAAAGGTAATCGAGGCGATCCAGCACAAACTTGGAGCAGTAATTTATTTTCAACTGCTCTGTGTTTATTTCCCAGTTTTAGCCTCTCCCTGGAGGGTGGCAGGGAAATGCCCCTTTTGCCCATGAACACCAGTCGCCCTGGCTACAACATGGTTTCATGCAGAATACAGCACACATAGAGAGAGGAAAAATCGAGGAGAAATAAAGATATTTCTCCTCTTTGCGCCTCTCCTGGGGAGGTGTAAGTGTTTGGTGCATTCCCAGGTTTACAGGCTCTTGTATATCTTGGGATGCATCACAATCCATGGGTGTTGTGTGGGAACACCCACCGAAATGCCCATGGAACGCCTCCCTTGCGCAGAGTAAGGCAATACATCGATTTGCGCTGGCTTGCCTTATTCCATATCTATGAGGCCATTCAAAGCCACGCAATGTGGCTTTGTGTGGCCTTATGGATATGGTTAAAAGGTTTGCGCTGCCGTTGCATCACCAGAAGTGACACGATGGGGACGCTGGCCTCTCACAAATATGCTCAATATACCTAAAAGTTTGTACATAGTTAATGCAGCAGAAATTCATCTCACTAAAATATCTCAGCTCTCCTTCCTAAGTCATCACAGGTATTTGTTTGCAACATACTCTGCTCAGAAAATCTTTCCTACCATACTCTGGCCCATATTTATACTTTTTGACGCTAAACTGCGCTAACGCAGTTTAGCGTCAAAAAAATTTGCGCCGTCTAACGCCATTCTGAAGCGCCATGCGGGCACCGTATTTATGGAATGGCGTTAGCCGGCGCAAGCAGACCGGCGCTGCCTGGTTTGCGTGGAAAAAAACCACGTAGACCAGGCAGCGCCGGCGTTGGGAAAAAATGACGTTAGGGCGTCTTAAAATGGGGCAAGTCAGGTTGAGGCAAAAAAATCGCCTCAACCCGATTTGCGCCATTTTTTTACGACGCCCAGACGCCATTTCATGACTCCTGTCTTAGTAAAGACAGGAGTCATGCCCCCTTGCCCAATGGCCATGCCCAGGGGACTTGTGTCCCCTGGGCATGGTCATTGGGCATAGTGGCATGTAGGGGGGCACAAATAAGGCCCCCCTATGCCACCCAAAAAAAAGTAAAAAAATATAAAAAATTATACTTACCTGAACTTACCTGAATGTCCCTGGGGTGGGTCCCTCCATCCTTGGGTGTCCTCCTGGGGTGGGCAGGGGTGGCAGGGGGGGTCCCTGGGGGCAGGGGAGGGCACCTGTGGGCTCATTTTGAGCCCACAGGCCCCTTAACGCCTACCCTGACCCAGGCGTTAAATAGTGGCGCAAATGCGGGGTTTTTTGACCCGCCAACTCCCGGGCGTGATTTTTGCCCGGGAGTATAAATACGACGCATTTGCGTCGCCGTCATTTTTTTAGACGGGAACGCCTTCCTTGCATCTCATTAACGCAAGGAAGGCGTTCACGCAAAAAAATGACGCTATTTGCCAATACTTTGGTGCTAGACGCGTCTAACGCCAAAGTATAAATATGGCGTTAGTTTTGCGCCGAATTTGCGTCGAAAAAAACGACGCTAATTCGGCGCAAACGGAGTATAAATACGGGCCTCTATGTTTTGTGCAACACTTGCCTTCACAGCTGTGCAGTCTCATAACTTTGTATATAATGTATCATTACTCAACTCAACGGTACTTCTTTTACCAGCCTCAATAGAACAAAAGGCTGAGTCATCCCTGTTGTGGGGCTGAAACAAGTGCCTCTAGGTTACACATAGATGTCAGCAGCAAATTCTTATTGTATGACTAGTTGAAAGGCAAGAGAACAACTGAAATTGAACAAATCCAGGTTCCCTAAAACATGTTTAATAAGGTGAAAGTCCTGAACTGTTCCAAAGTGCAGAAAAATGTGAATGTTCAGGCATTCCCTGGGGGTTTATAGACCAAGATTTTCCTAGAGATGTTGTTAACCATTTACACTAGACAAGGGATTACTAGTTACATGCTTGATTGCTCCTTACAATGTCTACTGAAGATAATAATTTTCAAACTTTAACTTTGAGAGCAGAAGATGACTGGCAGATTCAACAGGTGTCCAATATTTTGTTTGATATATATATATATATCTATATATATATTTATATCTTCACTAATAAAATACAGGTTACAATGATGTTATAGTTAGGTTCAGATTTTACAGACACAAGACCACAGAAATTCAGCAGTAATAGTTAAAGTTATCTTAAGTAACTATAACTCCTGCCCTCAGGTAACTATAACTTGCCCCCCGTCATGCAGTTTTCTCGTCAATAATTTTATTGCAAATGTTGCTGTGATATTTCCAATAATCTCATAGACAATGTCATGACTGATGTACTATCAGGGGTAATTAGCCGTGCATGGCAAGGGCGCGAGTTATAGTTACCTTAGGGCACGAGTTATAGTTACTTGTTATAACTAACAGGAGAATTTCTATAGTTTTGTGTCTGTAAAATTCGAACCTAACTATAATGTCCCTGTAACCTTTGTTTTTAGTGAATTTCTACGTTTTTAAAAAATTCTATTACCCTATAACCTTTGTTTTTTTTAAACGCAGTGGGGGGTTGGCCATATGCAGTTAACTCCACGTAAATGGGAAGGGGGCATGCAGCCCACCTTCCCAGGTCGACTTCTGGCACTGGAGGCCCATCTCCTGGGCCTTGTCAATATTCAGAAGAGGAAGGGGGCACACTGCCCCCCTCCCAGGGCCAAAACTGGCCCTGGGGACCCCACCCATGGGGCCTATTCAATGAATAATTGGGGAGGGGGCCTCACAAACCCCTCCCCGGCTGATATTGGCCCTGAGGACCCAATTTACTGGGGTCCGGCCATTAATTATGAAGGGAGAGGAGGCACGTCCCCCCCTCCCCATGGTCCTGGGCACCCCATCACCCTGGGCCTGCCCATTATATGGTGGGTAGCCTGGAGCCCACGCGGGGCACCCACTCCACATTTGTTAGACGCTGCATGGGGAGCCCCAAAGCCTCCGCAGCCCCAGCTGGCTCTCTCCCTCCAGCTGGAGCCAAAATTGCTCCCACGCATAGGGAGCAGCTAAAAATGCTGCTGTCTGAGGGCGTGAACAATCTTTTCATCTTTTCCCTGTCTGCTTCACAGTTGGCAGGGAAACAGATCAAAAGTCTGCTCTCAGCAGGCGGGAGCATTTTACATCCTCCTGCCCGCTGGGAGCGAACATAGGGCCTGATTTAGAAGTCAGTGGGCGTGTTATTGCGTCACAAGAGTGATGGATATCCCGCCCGCTGAAATGTAAATCTCATTCTATCCTATGGAATTTAGATTTCGGCAGATGGGATATCCGTCACTGTTCTGATGGAGTACCCCATTCGCCGAGTTCTAAATCAGATCCTTAGGCCCGTATTTATACTTTTTTTGCGCCGCATTTGCGTCGTTTTCTGACGCAAAAACGGCGCAAACTTGCAAAATGCCATTGTATTTTGTAGGTTTGCGCCGTTTTGCGTCAAAAAGCGGCGCAAATGCGGCGCTAAAAAAAGTATAAATACGGGCCTTAGTGTTTGTCCTTGCTTGGCGACAGCAAGTCGCACAGGTTTCCTTGCCTTCACCAGTGCGGGCAGGAAAACGTTTATCCTGGGGTGGGCACCTCATGACATAGCTGGAGCCTGTCCTGGGGGCCACACAGCCCTAGAGGGTTGGGGTCCCCGGAGCTGAAAACGGCCAGGAACGGGGGCCACGTGGCCCCTCCCCATTTTTTATTTCAGCTCGGCCCCAGGAGATGGGGCTGCTGGGGCTGAAGTCGGCCTGGGAGTGTGGGGGGCATGTGGCCTTTGCTATGCTGAGTAGTAACTATAACTACTTACTGGTGACTGGCAATAGGAGATATATATAAAATTAGTTGGAACAATTTGTGCAGTGCTCGTCCCAAAGCACCCTTAATGAGAGTTTACCATTTAAATGAAGTTTCATGTTTTAGTTAAAGATAATCTGAAATTAATGTGCATAGGTTTGCACACAAGATTCACCCCCAAAAAACACATAAAAACACCTAACACCAAGAGCGAGCAGTTGGAAATATGGCATATATTGTGCAATGCGCCCGGATCAGGCAAGCAGTGCCGTTGACACCAGCTGTTGCTTCTTGGCGCTGTCAGGTCGTTCTGCTTCAGTTATTGTAACAATTCGACCCGGGCACGCTTGGACATCTTGTAGGGGAGGTAGGATGGGCCCGGGCCAACTTTGCAATAGTTGTTGAACTTTTCGAGAGGATTCAGCCTGACCTTAGGACATGCTTATTCAAAAAGAACTTCTGAGTCCCAGTGGACCATGAAAGCGCTTCGGTTGCAGCTTTCAGACGTGGTTTAAGGGAAGAATGAGTTTGCATATATTAACTCGGTCATGTCATGCAAGTCCTGGAAGGAGCCCAACAGACACAGCAAAGACTTGTTGATGGTTGCAGTGGGCAGCACTCCTGTACAGTCAGCTAAAGCCGTGCTTCATTAATGAGTGGTACAGGCCTTTATCCTTGGTGGATATTCTGAATATCTGACATAGATCCAGACCACATAGTCCATCACTGAATATCCCAAACCTAAACCAGGCAGCTTGGAGATAGAAAAAGAAAAAGTGGCAAGAGAGAAGAGATATACATGACCTTACAGAGGCACCCTTCAAACACCCACAGAGGACAGGTCCGTGAAACACCCACAAAGGACACGTCCGTGAAACACCCACAAAGGACATGTCCGTGAAACACTGGGATGTGGCATGGGCTCATTCCGCTGACAAATGGCTTCGTGTGCTGTCCCATCACTGAGCCCTGCTGGCCAATAGCAGGCTTACTCTGTGAGGTGAGGAAAGCCAAAGAATGAGCAGCCGACTTTTTATTTGTCAAATGTCACACAGCTCTATCCATGGAAAATATCTTTTCAATGGCAAGTTCCTCCTAACCATAATTATACAGTAGCGACTTTTCCTGTGTAATATATGTATGTATGTATGTGTGTGTGTGTGTGTGTGTGTGTATATATATATATATATATATATATATATATATAGATATATATATATTCACTTAAAAACCAAAGGGGCATATTTATGAGCCCCTAGCGCCACAGGAACATCACTTTAAGTGACGCTCCGGTGGCGCTATGTCCTGCGCCGTATTTACAAGGTCGTGTTAAGCCACTTTTTGTGGCTTAACGCTACCTTGTAAATACGGCCCCTTCACACGCAGCACTGTGCGTGGAAGGGGCATGCAATGGGTGTTTCTGTGGGTGTGCCATAGCATGACCCATTACATTTGACGCTGCCCCAGATTTACGTGTTTTCGTAAACCTGAGGCAGCACCAAAATCTAGCGCCACCCCAGGAGTCACACTAGCATGGTGCAACGAGGAGAAATGATTTAATTTCTCCTAATTTTTTGCTCTTTCTATGTGTGCTGCATTCTGCATTCTGCAGCGCACATAGAAAGAGCAAATCGCCATTTAAGATTGTTTTTTGTGCAGGAAGCTGTCTTTTCCTGCACAAAAACAATCTCCCCCTCAACGCAGCCATCCTTGCACCATTGTGCAAGGGTGACTGTGTTGGCGCTCGCCAGCAAATTTAGCGCCGGCGCAGGGGACAACACAGGGGTGTGCCGTATTCTATTAAATAAGGCACATCCTTACGTTGTGAAAATGACGGAGCACGGTGCTGCCAATTTTGATGCAGGGCTCCGTCATTTTCTTTTAAATCTGGGCCAAAGATTACAGGGACGGTATAGTTAGGTTCACATTTCAAACATACAAAAGCAGAGAAATAGCTAGAGTTATTTCAAGTAACTATAACTCACCCCCCCGCCATGCACAGTTATCTCATCAATAATTTTACTGCAAATGACATTGTGACATTGATAATATCAATGATGTCATGGAAGATGTCATTAGTGATGTAATATCTGCTGTAATTAGCAGGCGAGGGCACAAGTTATAGTTACCTTAGGACTCGAGTTATAGCTACTTGACATAACTCTAGCTATAACTGCTGAATTTCTATGGTTTTGTACGTTTGAAATGGGAGTCTAACTATAACGTCCCTGTAACCTTTGTTTTTTTAAGTGAATTTGTATGTTTTTTTCTGTTCTATTTCCTAACTATAATGTCCCAGTATCCTTAGTTTTTTTCAGTGAATTTCTATGGGTTTTTTTAATGTTAAGTAATTTTTTTTTTTTATGAAAAAATTTTTTATTGTTATTTTCGTATGCAATACAATTGTAACAATGTTTTGCTTACCCCTCAAGCAATATGTCAACTATAGTGATCCCATAATAGCAGTGTTCTCTGAATTCTCTCCCCTCCCCCCCCTTGTTGGTACTTTTCTCAGTATAAGACTTCCTCTTCTCTGGCCTGTGTTGTATTGGGAGTGTGTAACTTCCCTGTCCCACCCTCTCTTTGTCTACCGAGCCTCCTTTTATCTCAGTGGAGTTGTCCTGGCTTTCATCCCACCTATTATCCCTAGTTTTAACATTACAGTTAGTCCTCGGGCTGCTATTGAGCTGTCCAATTTCCCAGTTCCTCCATATCTTCTCATTGCCTCTATCTCTGTATATTTCTCTTTCCAGTATTTGGCATTTTCTCAGTTAAGTAGTACTGAGTGACTTGCTGTAAGTCCTCGACTACCTTCGTACTTTGTAATCGCCATATTTGCATCCGCCATTCTTTTCCTGGTGGTCGAGGGCCCAGAGACACAATCATCTGTAGTGGGGCATGGTCACTAATTCCCCTAGCCTGATATTCTACCAGTTTAATTATTGGCAGCATGTCCACTGTAGTCAAAAAGTAGTCCAATCGAGAGTAGGTGTTGTGGACAGCTGAATAGTATGAATACCCCTTTTCCTGCCCATGGAGAAATCTCCACAAATCACATAGACCCATTGCCTGCATAAAGCCCTCCAGTTTCCCCTTAGTGGGACATCCTGTCCTCGATATACTAGTCCTGTACAGCTCCACATTGATCACCATGTTTAAGCCACCTCCCAGTATGATTGATGCTGGTGGTGAGGTTGTAAGTATTGCACCAATTTTTTGGAGTATCCCTCCTTCCAGACACGGGGGTAGATATACATTAACTAGTAGTATATGCACATTTTTATATGTCCCTAGTATTGGGGACATATAAAAATATGTAACAGCCGTATGGGTCTGCCCACGTGCATGTGGTATGGAATGGCAGGCTGTTAGAAATGGGGTCTTTGGTTGGCAGTCAGGTTACCCCCTGTCCAAGCAAGGACCCTCACTCTAGTCAGGGTAAGTCACACACAATCCAAATTATCCTGTGCCCACCCTCTGGTAGCTTGGCACTGAGCAGTCAGGCTTAACTTAGAAGGCAATGTGTAAAGTATTTGTGCAACAAATCATACAATAACACCATATAGCACCATAAAAATACACCACACAGTGTTTAGAAAAATATATAATATTTATCTGGTTAAATGCAGGACAAAACGATCAAATATGCAATAAGTAAATGTAGAGGTATCTCTGAAAAGTGATATAAAGTGGCTTAAGTCTTTTTAAAGCAAACAAAGTCTCTTTCAAGCACAAAATGCCAGGTTCGCGTGAAAAATCTCTGCAAAGAACCGCAGAGGAGGAGATGCGTGGAAACGAAGGGGTGTGCGTCGATTTGTCGGGCTGCACACGGTGATGCGTCGTTTAGTTTCCATGCAGGGACGGCTGTGTGTCGATTTCCGGCGCTCGCCGTGGATCCTCTTCGGGTTGCGGGTTTTTCAGACGCCCCGGGGTCTGTGCGTGGAATCCTGGGTTCGCGGAGCAAAGTCATAAGCGCTGCATCGATCCGGTGGGCATTGCGTGGAATTTTTCGCTGCATGGCAGGCAGTGCGTCGATTCCCCTCTGGAAGTCGGGCTGCGTCGTCCCAGGTCGGCTGTGCGTCGATCCAGTTGGCCGTTCATCGAAGTTCCGGTCGCAACACAGGCGCCGCGTTGGTCTTCTCCTTGCCAAGTCGCGCTGCATCGTTCCGGTTCGGCGTGCAGTGAATTTCTCACCGCGGGGCAGGTTGTGTGTCGTTTTTAGCAGACTGTGTCTCGAATTTTCACCACACCAGGAGTTCAGTTGCAAGAGTGAAGTCTTTTTTGGTCCTGAGACTTCAGGGAACAGAAGGCAAGCTCTATCCAAGCCCTTGGAGAGCAATTCTTCACCACAGCCAAAGACCAGCAAGGCAGCAGGGCAACAGCAAGGCAGCAGTCCTTCACAGAAAGCAGTCAGGTGAGTCATTTGGGCAACCAGGCAGTTCTTCTTGGGAGGATGCCGGTTCTGCTTCTGGTTCCAGTTTTCTTCTCCAGGAAGTGTCTGAGTTGGAAGGGGCAGAGGCCCTGTCTATATACCAAAATGTGCCTTTAAAGTGGGGGAGACTTCATAGAGTGGCTTAGAAGTGCACCAGGCCCTCTTTCAGTTCAATCCTGTCTGCCAGGGTCCCAGTAGCGGGTGTTGCAGTCCTTTGTGTGAGAGCAGGCCCTCCACCCTCCCAGCCCAGGAAGACCCATTCAAAATGCAGATGTATGCAAGTGAGGCCGAGTATTCTGTGTTTGGGGTGGGTCTGAGTGAATGCACAAGGGAGCTGTCAACTAAACCCAGCCAGATGTGAATTGTAAGGCACAGAAAGATTTAAGTGCAGAGAAATGCTCACTTTCTAAAAGTGGCATTTCTAAAATAGTAATATTAAATCCAACTTCACCAGTCAGCAGGATTTTCTATCACCATTCTGGCCATACTAAATATGATCTTCCTACTCTTTTCAGATCAGCAGCTACCACTCAAACAATGTATGATGGCAGCCCCAATGCTAGCCTATGAAGGGAGCAGGCCTCACAGCAGTGTAAAAACGAATTTAGGAGTTGTACACTACCAGGACATGCAAACTAAATAGGTACATGTCCTGCCTTTTGTCTACACAGCACCCTGCTCTATGGGTTACCTAGGGAATACCTTAGGGGTGTCTTATATGTAGGAAAAAGAGAGTTTTAGCCTTGGCAAGTACTTTTAAATGCCAAGTCGAATTTGCAGTGAAACTGCACACACAGGCCTTGCAATGGCAGGCCTGAGACAAGGTTAAGGGGCTACTTAAGTGGATGGCACAATCAGTGCTGCAGGCCCACTAGTAGCATTTAATCTACAGGCCCTGGGCACATATAGTGCACTCTACAAGGGACTTATAAGTAAATTAAATAGTCCAATTGGGTATGATCCAATGGTACTATGTTTAAAGGGAGAGAGCATATGCACTTGAGCACTGGTTAGCAGTGGTGAAGTGCACAGAGTCTAAAAACCAGCAACATCAGTGTCCAAGAAGTGGAGGGAGGCAGGCAAAAAGTTAGGGGGTGACCACCCTAAGGCTGTCAGGTCTAACAGAGGCCTTTTATAATAAGTATCATGGCCCCTCTAGATCCGGATGTAAACTGTGTGTGTCCTAGTAGTTTGTATTTACCCCTTTCCATAGCTTTATGTTGTTTGTCTACAAGATGGGTTTCTTGCATAAATATTATATCTGATTTGTACCTAGATATGGCTTTATGTATGAGGCTCCTTTTATGTTTAGTTCCTAATCCATTTACATTCCATGTGAGGATGGATAATCTCTCAGTATCTATGGTAGTAATGTTGTCGAGGGTAGTCTATTTTATTTTTTTGTAATGGGAATGCTCTCTTGTGTATTTCCTATATCCTCTGTACCGACTTCAAGTTTGTGCTCCCCTCTTTGTATGAAGTGATCTGTAAACCTCACCCCCAACTACCCCCCCACCTTATCTTACTGTGCTGTGATTGTAGAACTAACCACCCCCCAATTCACGGTATGTGTTTACCCAAACCCCTGGTTGGAGACCCATGTTGCCCATTGCGTGTCTTTCTGAGGTGTGGATTCTTGCCATTGTCATAGTTTGTCTGACGTTTTCCATTGTTCATGTGCTGCCCTCCCATCTCTGAGGGGTGTATTAGGAGAAAGGCAGGACCAGACACAGGGGTCCCAAAGGTCTCCCCGATGCACCTCCCGACCACTCTTTGTCCGTTTTAGCTGGGCTGTGGTCCGAGGATGTACTGATTAGTGTTTGCAAGAGTATCTGTTAGCCCAGCATGTGTGCTGTCATTGGGGTCACCTGAGGCAGGGGATCCGCCTTAGATTCTGTTCCCAACCCCGCGTGCTTTGTTCCAGTTCCTCCAGTGTCCACCGCTAATTCCCTCCATCTGTTGCTCAGTTGGATCTCGGTTGTCCCCCTGAGGTCCTTGACAGCCATCATCTGCGCAGCCTTGATTTGTTCCTGTGACGGCACTGCTGTCGGTCCCGATCGGGCTCCTGCCCCTTTGCGTTTCTTTGTACTCGTCAACCAGGCCTTGGCACCCTCTAGTCCATGTCCGTTGGCTTGGGGGAGGCCCCGCATCTCTATCTATTCCCAGGCTTCTAGAGGTGTTCCCAGGAAGTGTGTTTTTTTCTCATGTTCGATCCGAAGTTTCTCCGGGTAGAGCAGTGCGTATTTTATGTCGTTGTGTCGAAGAGCTTTTTTGACTGCGGCAAATGCTGCCCGTTGTTTCTGTACCAAATTCGTGTAGTCTGGGTAGATATTTATCTCTTTCCCCTTGATTTCCCAGGGGCCCCTTTTGCGCGTCTCTTGGAGGATCACATCTCAGTCTTTGAAGTTCATCAATCGCACTATTATTGGTCTTGGATAGGCCCCCGGCGGCGGAGGTACTGCCGGAATCCTGTGGGCCCACTCCACCGAGAGGAATTTAGTGGGTACACTCCTCAGTAACATGTCACTCAGCCATGTTTCTATGTAAAGTTCTAATGATGGGCCTGCTGCCTTTTCGGGGACACCCACCAGGCGTAAATTGTGTCGCTGGGACCGGCTTTCGGCGTCTTCCACTTTGATAGCCAGAGTTCTCCTTTCAGTATCCATGAGTGCGAGTTTTTGCGTGAGTGCTTTCACCAGTGGGGTCATCTCATTCATGTTGCTTTGACCCGATCTTTCAACTTGTGATCGTCCCAGAGAAGACCTACCTCCCCTGCAATCATCACAATTTGATTCTCTAAGGCTGTCTTTGAGTCCTGTATGGCCGCCAGAATCACTTCGGTGTGTTGCGTCAGTGCTTCTGTCCGCCCCGGTCCTTTCGCTCGTAAAATCTCTCAGAGGGGGCCCGGCCGACGCCTCCTTACAAGTTTTTTGTTTCCCCATCTTCACTCTGGGGGTCGAGGGAGTAAGTTTCCACCCCGGGATTCCCAATTATCACAGTCTCTCAGTTGGTGCAGTGTAATTACTTGTCTGTTCTGTTTCCACTGCTGTGCGTGAGCACATATGGTGGTGACCGTCACTGTTCCCGGCCGTCCACTTGCAGGTCTGTTAGTGGGGCATTACAATTTCTCTCATGTCGTCGAAACTTTGCAATCATTAATGCCCCTCCAGTGATCTAGCTCTCATCCCACCTCCAGTGTTCGGAGAATTCTGTGGCTCGTCGTAGCACTCCTCTCTTCGATGTTCCCGGGTACCTTCTTGCCTGTTCACTTTACTTTAGCTTATGGGTCTCCCCTCCGATGTCTCCGAATCCAGGGTACTCTCCCACCTCCCCTCTGTGTTCCTGCGTGCAATGGATTCCGGGTTCACCTCCACCCCGGGGTAGTGCCAGTATCCTCAGGGTAATTGTTAGCCGTATCGCAAGGGCTCCCTACGAGCCCCTCTCAAGCTGTCTCCAGAGGTGGGGGTCAGAAAAGGGGGGGTCATTCATCTCTTTTCTGACTTTTTGTTTGTTTTTTCCTTTTGTTTAATTGTCTCCCCCCCCGTGAAACCCCTCGAGCCCGTTCTTCGCGTTCCGAGATGTAAAAAAAGAAATGGCGGCTGCTTCAGCCTCCCACTCCCGGACTCATGGGCTGCCGGAGTGCCCCTGGTTCCTCCCGGGCCCCCCGATATGATTCAGATGCGAGGGGGTGGGGCTCTTTTAGACCATGGCCACCAGGCCGCCTCTCCTTGGTTCGGGTGGGCGAATGCGCGCCATGGGGACCGTGGCCTGAGGCCCGTCACAGCGCGGCCCTCCGCGATGCCTCCGCGCGCCCTTCTTCTCCGCCGTGCGTTCGTTGCCTTCTGCTCCACTATGTTCCCCCAGTCCTTGGGGGGGGCAGGATCTCTTCCATGGAGTCTGATCAGTGTGCCCCAACAGGATATTTGCCCCTCAGATTGGGGACGACGACCAGAGCTCCGGACTACGCGTCCAACTCCATTGCCGGCTTGGCCACTCCCCCCAATGTTAAGTAATTTTCATTACTTTACGTTAATCCAACCACTGCCGTGTAAGGCCTTTGGCTGGGCAAGGGTTGGCTGGCTGCAGAGCCTGGCCTGCAGCCAATCCCCTATAATCTCCCAACCCCACGCCAAGCATAGCCTTCAGCTGTGTGCAGTGGGTATTGGCTGCAGGCTCTACCCCCTATAATGGCCCAACCCCATGCCACCCACAGCATTCGGCCGTGCACAGCAGTGGGTGACCAAGGCCAGGCCCTGTGGCCTACCCTGTGTAACCCCAGAAACACATGCCAATCATGACTATCAACCATGCGGGGTGGGTTTTGGGACGGATAGGGCTACTAGGTCATTTTACATGCTCATAGTATCACTACATAAAATATTGTGCTCGCAGAGCAAGGATACAAACACCTCCATCGAGGATTACAGAAGTGAAACTACAGAGAAAACATACTTGCTTTGTCTTGGCCCTGTGCAAGAGATGAGGATGATTTGTACTTTACAAAAGGAAGTGCTGCTTACTTTGGTGGAGATGCAATCACATTCCTGTGTATCAAGAACATGCCTCCAAAATCAGGACCACAGGGGGAGCCTGAAGGCCCCCGCGGTCCTAACTGTCTTTCCACCTCCTGCGGGAGCCGACAATGCACATGCATGCAGGGAGCTGCTAAATATGCAGCTTCGTGCATGCGGGAGCTATCTTTCACCTGTTTCCATGCTCGCATGACAACGGGCAGGGAAACAGATGAAAACTCCACTCCCAGCGATCAGGAGCAGTTTTCATGCTTCCGCTTACTGGGAGCAGAGTTAGTGCTTCCTTCTGCTTGGTGGGAGCTGTCACAGCTCCTGCCAAGCAAACACAAACAGCTATCTCCCGAGAATGGAACCCCGGGACATACCAGGAGCCGGTTCTGGGTGGTGACAGTCTCCAGGTCCATTAACATCTCCAGGAGGAGGCTGCATGTCCCCCCTCCTTTAATTGGCATGGGTTGGCCCCAGGGAGGTGGCCAACCTATGCTGTACATGGCTGTATATGGCCTGGGAGAGGGGCTATGCAGTCCCCCTCCCACTTTAAAAATTGTAACTGGCCCTAGGGAGGTGGTGGTCCCCAGGGTGTGGGGGGGGGTCCATGTGGCCCCCTGCATTCATTCTTATTTATTCCCGGGGAGGTGGTGGTTCCCAGGGCTTCAAACAGCCAAAGGATGGGGGTCTGTACAGCCCCCCTCCATTGAATAAATTAAGCCCCAGGGAGGTGGTGGTCTCAGGGATCATTTGAGCCCATGGAGCAGGGTCCGGCGGTCCCCCTGCAAATTAATAATAAAGCTTTGGGGAGGTTGTGGCCCCCTTGGCTCTCAAGAGTCCTCGGAAGGGGACCCTGTGTGCTCTCTCCTTTATTTTTTTTCACAGGCATGCCCCCGGGGGCTAAATTAAGAACAATCTAAGAGACTGCACTTTTTTTTAAAAAGTTTGACGGATTAGCAGATCCTCTGCAAAAAATTTTTTTGCCCTGACGGAGTCCCAGTAGCAGCCCAGCACCAAGGCTAAGGGGTTAGGGTATTCCTACCCTGCCCCCTTTTCTTTTTTAAAATTTTTTGGGGGGACTCGGCTGAAGCTGAACCAGGACACCCACCTTTAAGAAAATGGGGCCTGAGGGATAGGGTCTCTGGGACTGGAAAAGGTTCAGGGAGGGCACTGCACGTCCTCTCTTCTTAAAAAAACAAAAAAAGGCCCAGGGGGATGGGGTCTGCAGGGTCTTTGTAAGGCTCTGGGAGAGATGCCCTGGGGCCCTCTCCCTTTAATTATCAAAATAAGCAAATGGAGAGGGGCCTTGCGGCTTCCCATTCCCTTTGAAAAAATAAGAAAACACTGAGGGGGATGCGGCCCACATGGCCTAATAAGGCTCAGGGAGAGGGACCCTAGGTCCCTTTCCCCTTTAAAAACATAACGCCCTTGGGGGTGGGTCCCCTGGGCCTAATTAGGCATCGGAAGAGGGGCCACATAAGCCCTCTTCCCTTTAAAAAACATAAGGCCTTGTGGGGAGTTGGTGCAAGCGCTACACCCCCACCATGTGCTGCTTGCCCCTCTTCCTTTGAAAATACATAGGTCCCTGGGGGTTGGGGCCTCCAGGGCCTAAAGAGGCTTGGGGAGGAGGGCCATGGGGCCCCTCCTCCCCTTTAAAAGTGAAATGGCCTTTGAGGATGGGGTCCCCAGGGTCTTTTAAAAGCTCGGGAAGGGGGCTGAGCGCACCCCCTTCTTGAATAAAAAAAAAAAGAGCCCCGGAGGGATGGGGTTCCCAGAGCCTAACAGGACTCAGGAAGGGGGGCCACTTGGTCCCCCTCTCCTTAGAAACAACATAAGTCCCTGGATGATGGGGTCCCCAGGGCCTAATGAGGCTTGAGGAAGGTGGCCCTATGGCCCCCCTTGCCTTAAAAAAAGGCCCTGGTGGATGCGGCCTGCAGAGCCTAATAAGGCTCAGGGAGTGGGGCCACTTGGCCCCCCCTCCCCTTTAAAAAAATAAAATTAAATAAGGCCCCGGTGGATCAGGTCCAGAGGGCCTAATAAGGGTCGAGGAGGGGAGGGCACTTTTAAAAAACAAAGCGCTGGGGGATGGATCCCCAGTGCCTAATGGGCTTAATGAGGGTTATGGAAGGGGGGGCATATGGGTCCTCTACCCTTTAAAAAGCATAGGGCCTTGTGGGGGGGGAGGGGTGGTGCTGAAAGGCCTGCATCCCTGCCCTGTACTGCTTACAACATCACAAATTACATCACTCACATGTTCTATCTCATCACTGAGGACATTTCAGATGACATCTCAAATGATATGATTGATGACATCACTGATGACATCATCTAACCTTCTTTTGTACACATTGCTCTATAAACGGGTATGGCATTAGAGCTATGAAAGTAAGGCAAGTTAGCTCAGAATATTATGAAGCACCATTACTGATATCATACATACAACCCCCATAGGTAAAGCAAGCTTGTGCTATATATAAAACAGAAACAACAAAGCACTCTGTACTCTTGGTTGAAGAAGGCTTTCCATTGAAAATACTTTTTTGTTTTCTTAATCACTTTGGCTTCCTTCAACAAATCAGCATGAAGCTGTCCAAAACCAAAATACATCTGCTTTGAATTCGTCATTGCATGTTTTTTTCATATCCATCAATCAGGGCCGCATAAAATGGGTGAGGCGGTCCAAAAAATAACATTTCCCATTTTAACTCCCATATGATACTTTGCTCCTCAGTACAGACAAAAAACACAGTTGAACGAAATTACACCAAGCTTGGCTTGTAAAGTCAAGGATGTGACTTTACGTGGTTTGCTATATATTGGTTTATGCGTTTTTGAGAGATAAATGCATGAAAAGTGTTCTGGTCTGAACATGAAGAGGTAACATTCTAGAGATATTTTGACTATTAGACCATGGATCCTCAATGGGTTTGTGAATCCAGGACTCAATCACAAATCCATTTGGAAAAAGCACAAGCCCTCTGTTAGACAAATCTGCCAAATTTTTATTGACTAATTGTCACAGAAGATTTCTGCTGCAATCTTTGTGACCAGCCGACTCTTCTGGGCTTTAGGATTTGCAAATCCAGCAGAGGATTTGCACAGATTGAATAAAAAATTAAAAGAAGGTATTTGGTGATTGACTTGATTAACCACATATGGGGTCTGGTTGGGCACAGTAGAGTTGGCCGTCAGCAGAGGGGAGGGCGCAGAGCATCGTCGGAGGTCAGGCTAAGTGACCAATCCCACTGCACGTATCTGACAGATGTACGCAGAGGGTGTTGGCTGCCTGCAGAGTATTGAGCACAAGGCCTGGAGTCCAGGACTTGTGGCCAAACCATCTGCATATGCCCATCATAAAACTGAAAAAGCACTGAAAATCACAAGTTATGATTAGAAGCACAATATATAACTCACACAACAGCAATGCAACAACTAACAATGCTAATGACCTCTCACCTTTTGGTACTTGCTGCATAATCTATTGATGAGTCTATGGCGATACACCAGAATTGATTGAAAAAATGCAATAGGAAATATTCTTTATAGCATGAATTCCTCTGTTCTAAGCTGAATTTACTACCTGTAAGCTGATTTTATGTCTAGAGGCTAGGACGTGCATGCTTTGTCATTGCTCTCTCCCTTCCACTGCACTGCTCTTCACTTGCTTATTTTGAAAACTCAGCCTTCTGATTTAGGTCTATAACATTTATTTAATAGACTAGTGATAGAATGTGAAACATTCCTTCAGGTCTTCTCCACCATGAAAGACTTTAAGGTGATGTACAAGCATTGAATAAAGACTGTACAACACAACATAACCTTAAATACCCCAGCACAGCTTTAATCAAATCCAAATGTACTCAGATGACACCCAAATCCATTTGTGGCTAAAAAAGTACTCACACAAAATACAAAAAATTCCTTGTTCTTCGAACATGTTCTACCTTGGGTGAAAGAGGTACCAAGACTGGGAGCATAGGGCCTGATTTAGATTTCGGTGGACGAGTTACTCCATCACAACGGTGACGGATATCCCATCCACTGAAAATAAATCCCATATGAAATAATATAGCCTTAGAGCCTGCCGCAGTGGGCTATACTGGCGATTAAAGGCCTGCTCCAACAAGGGAGCGGGACTTTAATTGCCATTATATCCCAGCTATGAAGGGCTATAAGGCTATTAGAACATTTTGCCACTAGATGGCAGAATGTTCTAAGAAATAAAACAAAGTCCTCACGGAGCCCGAGGGGAATGCTGACGCTCCAGGCTTTTACCAGTCAATAAAAGCCCAGAGCGCTCCATGGTCTCCAATGGAGCCCCCAACATTCCAGTGTCCTAATGGGATTTATATTTCCGCTGATGGGATATCCATCACCGTTGGGACGGCGTAACCCGTCTGCTGAAATCTAAATCAGGCCCATAGTAATGAGATAAAGAGAACCTATCCCGCTCCCCTTCAAATGACGTCCTGCTCTTGGGACCCCTCTGCCAGGGGCGTAAAAGCTATAAATCCAAGGAAACTGTTTGATTCTGAGCTGCTGTTCGTTCCATGTCATTGCAGTGGTCAAAGGGATCAGATCTCCCTTGTCCACAAACTGTACCAAACCCGTCATCAAATGGAGTTGGCGAGAGCCCTTATCCTGTCCCTCCTGGATGGTCTATTGTAAGATGATCTACATTGGCCTCTCCAAACTGATCACTGAAAGGCTATCACGACTACAAACTTAGTCAGTGTTAGGCAGAGTGCATTAAGTCCTAACAGGGTCTTTATCAAGCCTACTCTCAAGGCTCCCTCTGGTTATAATTCAAAGCTAGGTCAAATTCAAACTTCTCTGCACCTTCCACAAAGACCTCAAGAAAAGAATTCTGAAGCACCTGGAGAAATTAGTTCCATGCAACTCAGCAGCTAGAAACTGCTGCTCATCAGCCACTAATTTGATTAAGAAATACTCATTCAAGTCTAACAAGGAGCAGAGTTTTCAAAGTTTTATGTCCAAGACCGTAGAATGTATTCTTGAGACCTGAAACTTCTTTAAAAACTCCACATTTTAGACATGTTTTCTAATTAAGTTTCCAAACTATCAGGTGCACGCTCCCACAAAATTGTCTGTGGGCCACCACCCTACCTGACCGGGGGCGTTCTCCCCTGTCATGTCTTTTTTCATCTGATGGCTCACTACTTTCTAGCACTTGGGAGTAATTGTAAATGTATTTATATAGCGCTTATGGCTGCTGACGAGGAAACTGAAGTGATTCTTTCGGTGAGTAACAAGCTACTCCAGAACCCAAGATTAGTAGTTAGTAGGCAAACGTTCCATGCAATGCAACATAAAACTACCAAATAAAAGAACAGATAAATGATTGGCCCTCCCGGCAAAAGTTGTTTTTATGCATGTTTGAGACTATTCCGCTTTGGTGCCAGTACTCATTATATGCTCAAAATTTAAATGACCAACAATTCAAATCACTAATTGACGATCGAGAGCTATTACTGGAGCACAGATTACAAGAAGGGGTTTAGCCTTGGCATGGACAGCAGTACTTCGCCAACTTTAACCAAAGATCTGAGCAATAGCAGATCAGGTTTTGGTTCATGGAGGCTGAGATTAGGGGTCTAGCGTGGTCAAAAGATTGGGGGGTGTTACCGTCAGATTTTCCAACATTCACACTGGCATATAATGCTAAATTTAATTATACAACAAGCTGGGCACCTGCAAGGGGCTTAAGAGGCAGTGGGAAGGGAGGAGAAATGTGGATTGGAAGGGGTATGAAGAAAGAAAACACAATATTTTGTAAAATAACCAACATTTTTGAAGACTTTCAAATCAGGGAGAGGGAGAGAGGGTGTCTGTTTTCGTCTGTGTGTTTGTAAAACTTCCTTGTGAAATCCGACATACACCTCGGAGTACCCAATTGAAAGCACCTGTACCCAACAATTTTCCAGAAAATACATGTATCAGGGGGGTGTAACATCCAAACACCCTTCCTCAAAGTACGCCCGTGGTTGAGCTACTTAGAGCAACTCCCCAGGTAACTGTTCTTCCAAACCTAACTCCTCACACTCTCTAGTAAGGCAAGTAGTTTGAAAATGATCTGTGTATTGTTCACGAGATGGATAAATTGTACACACAGCTCACTTAGAAAGCCATGTAAGAGTCAAACGTAGTCAGTGAAACATTAGAGACCTGTATCTTCTTGGTGACATAGTTAGCAGACCAACTCCAAGCTTGTTGTTCATTATTATTTCAGTTTGCAATAAAAACATGGAGGCGAAAAAGTGGACACAAAAGTAGTGTAAAAAATGTTGTCCACTGAAAAGATAAAGAAAATAGAATGAAAAAAAGTTGAGGTTAAAAAAAATGGAACTTGTGACTAATAAAGCAAACGTAAGTTTCCTGGGAGCGGGAGTAACGAGTCATTCTCACATTAAACCTAAGAGGAGCATTTTCAGTGAGGTGGGAAAGGGGTGGTAACTACTAAGGTGTTTTCAGGATTTAGGTACTTTATGGACTCACAGGGGATTTTTAGTTTCAGGGAGGGATAATATGAAGGGCTAGTAGGTGGTATTAGGGTTCAAGGAGGGTCAAGGGGGGTAGGAGGTTTTAAAGGTTAAGGGAAGAGTAACGTTAAGGGGTAGTAGTATGTTTTAGGTTCAGGGAAGGGTAGTAATGAAGCGAAGTAAGGGATTTTCAGATTCAGGGAAGGGTAGCGTTAGGGGGTAGCAAGGGATTCAGAGTACATGTGAAGGCAGCATTAAGAGGTAATTTAAGGCTTTATGGATTCAAGGATGAGAAGCGCTGAGGGGTACTAAAGGGTTATTAGGGTATCGTTAGATAAATTAAAGACTACATGAAATAAAAAAAGACTTTTAAAATTCAATATGTTTGGAATATTCATAGGTTAGATTGAATGACACATTAAATCGACAATTTCAACTCCGCTTTAATGTAGTAGGCATTCTAAAAGTGAACTTTATTACATCAACCAATGTCTCCGGCGGGCTGTTGACCCTGTACTACTCTGATCCACCGCTTACAAAAAAACATAAAACCCCTTTAAAGAGTAGAAAGGAGATTTTTAGAGTTCAGGGAAAGGTGATATGAAGAGGTAATAATGTTTTTTAGAGTTCGGCAAAGGGTATTGCTAAACGTAGTAGGCGTTGGTAGGATTCAGGGACTGGGAGCGTTAAAGGGTAGGTAGGGAGTTTCAGGGAAGGGTAACATTAAATATTTATTTCAGGGTTACAAGGGTTCTGGGATGAAAAGCATCAAGGGGTACTAAAGATCTAATAAAAGCTAATTTTTTAATTTTATATATTTGTCATTGTTGAGGGTTATAATGAAGTATACAGCATTAGTAGTTTGACAATCTCAACTAGACTTTAATGTAGTCAACATTTTAAAGGTCGGCTTTATACATACAACCAGTATTTTCTGCCTCCTGTTGCCCTATAGTGCTCTGTTCCACTACTTAGAAAAAGCAGAACACCCCTTTCTACAAAGTGTACATAACAGGTGGGTGACTTTGCAAAGGTTTTTCGCAAGACTCTCTCACAATTCTTAAAATAACTGCAAAAATGTTATATGCATTTGAGCTTTCATGTGAATCATAGGGAAAAACCCAGAGAAACTGCATCAAACCCCTTCCGCCGAACTGGATTCCTCTCATTTTTCACCAAGAAAAGCATTCACTAGTGTTCTATTTCTCCTACAATTATTGGAATCACAATCAGTCAATTTCCTACTCCACATCAGGAAAATATGACCTTGTCTTTCATTACCCCCCAATAATGTATGCTCGTACTGGCAGCAGTATTAGGAATTACACAAATTATAATGTGGCAAAGCCCCGCCGCAAAATCAATGCTCACACTGATATTGGCATTTTATATTTGACTATGATTTTTTTTATACTGTATTGTTCTGCATATCATAAAAAAGTAAGAATAAATTTAAAGATTATAAACATCTCTGCAAGAAATATATGCAAATGGGCTCAGGTTAAATATGTCCCAACCTATTTCAATATGCATCCTTAATCAATTAGTCGAAATCCCTGCCTGTGCTAGATGAGCTGTTTAACCCCTTAACTGCTGACGTTTCCTACTTTTTGCGCTTTCAACCTACTTCCAGTTTCAGTGGAAACTGGTGTATGAAAGCTATACATTTCTGAAAAGGAGACAATTCTGGATTCAGCAAGGGATCATTTGTGTAGATCCCTCAAGGTTCTCACAAAGAAACTCTTGCAATACAAAATAGGGAAAGTAAGTAAATAAACACTGAGCCATTTGTGACATTATCAACTTTAATTTCTTGTCACAATGGCCGATTTACAAAACCAATATACCATTACATTTGCTTTCCCCTCTGGTTGTGGGAATATATAGAGTTTGAGGGTTGTCTAAGAATCTGGGATACCCAGAGACAACAAATGATCTGCGCTGTACAATGTTTTTTCATTGTGTACAGAGTATAGATCAATTTCTATAGTAAAATATGTAGAGTGAAAAATGGGTATCAAGGAAGCCTATGTATTTCTGAAAGTGGGTACCAGATAAGAAGTTTAGGAGCAGTGGTTAATTGTGTATCTCTGAATTTGTGGGTACCTGTACCAGCATGTAATTCAGAGGTAATTTTTCCAAATGTATTTTTTCTTACTCACTGGCTTACATTTGGAAGGCATAAATGCAGAGAAATCCAATTGGCAATAAGAAATGTTCTACTATTCCATGCTTCTGCATGTCTTCTGATGGAAATGCTACCTCACTTGTCTGTGTAGCCCTAGTAAGCGCAACAGCAAAGGGCCCAAAATGCAACCTATGAACATCACATTTTATCACTGAAACATGTCCCTTTTTGTCAATGTGTGGATTTTGGGCCCTAACCCAGCCGGCACCTACAAACCTAGAAAACATGCACATTTTTTTAAAGGTAGACACCTGGTGGAATCCAGGATGGGGTGACTTGAGTGGCTCTCCACAGGTTTTATTACCCAGAAGCCCTTGCATACCTCAACCTTTCACTAAAAACACACATTTTAACCATACATCAGTGATGACATATTCTGGAACCTGTGGGGAGCCAAGCATTTCCTTCCACCAGGCATTCCCACAGGTCTCCTGATAAAAATGTTACCTCACTTGTGCGGGTAGGCCCAGTGCCCATGACAGGAAAAGGCCCAAAACGCAATTTGGACGCATTACATTTTTCCACTGAAAACGGACCTTTTTAAACAAAATCTGTGGATTTTGGGCCTTAGCCAAGGCTGGGCTGGGAAACCAAAGCAGTCCTGGCAAATTCTGTCTGACCAGCCCCCATATGGTGTGTAGAGAGCAAGCACAGCGAATGAGCCCAACCACTACAAGGGAGACTTGGAGGGGATTCTTCCTCCAACAAAATTTGGAAAAAAGTTGCAAAAATGGTGCATTCTACAACACCGTTTTCATTATATATTTAAATTGTCAAATTAGCTTTTAAATAATAGTAAATGATGACTTTGCAGAGCACCAGGATACCCAGCAACTTAAACATTTATAATGAGGCATTTTTTCATGTGTGTGGGTTAAAGGTCCAAATAGCAAATCTGCATATTAAACATCAAAGTGCAATTAAGACTCCCTTTCAAAGAGTCACACTATCATTGTGCAAAAAAAGACACTGTAGGAATGTCGAAAAGTAATTTCTGGATTCATGTATTAACAATGAAGACAAAGTTTGTTTATCATGCCATCCTCTAATCACACCACAATTTGAGTTGCTGTGATCTACAACACATAGTTCTCAATAATTACAGTGGCGTAACATTAACTCCCGCAGCGCAGTGGGACCCCGAGC
The DNA here is from genome assembly GCF_031143425.1 of Pleurodeles waltl. NCBI lineage: Eukaryota > Metazoa > Chordata > Amphibia > Caudata > Salamandridae > Pleurodeles > Pleurodeles waltl. Next base: position 1,127,164,038 of record NC_090439.1, read on the forward strand.
TCCAGGAGGCCCCTTAGCACAGTACACTGTGCATAGGCAGCGGGCGCCTGAACTGACAGCTCCTGACTGGGTTTGGGGGGGCTTCCTCCATGTACTTTGCAGGCCCCCCCTCAAGCTCTGTTATGCCACTGAATTACTGAATTCTTAGGTCATTAACACAGGAAAGCTTAAAAAGGCAATGTAGACCCTCGCGCTGGCCATTTATTACCCTCAGATCCTCTGATGCCTGATCTGGAAGACAAGGTTAACTCGCAACAATTTGCAGCGGGGGGCTTCTCGCTAAGGGAGGGCCAGGACCGGGTTTAGCGTTGCAGGACGATGGTGCAACAATCTTTGTAGTGGCCCTTCAATGATTCCCTCAGTATCACCATCTAACAGTGCCCTCATCTCTCCATAGCCCCTCTCTCACATGTATTTTATTTGTTTTACGGTGCCTCTTATACCAGTGTAGGATGTCAGAGACGTTTACAGCATACAGAAAAAAATAATCATGTTGATAAATCAGTGTATAGAAAATGTTACATAAGACAAACGGGACCTATAAGCTGTTGGAGTCGTGTCATTTGTGCGGGTAGGTAGTTTTTAAGAGTGCTTGGTCTGTAGAATCACAAACTCAGGATTTAAAACTCACCACAGTAGTTGGGGTTGGCTTAACTAATCATTTATTTCCACACAAACAAACCCTTTTTTAGCAATGTTAGAATAAAGGAAGATAAGGAAACAACATAATGTTCCAACTTGTTCGATGCAATCTCTTTGATGGCAGTTTATAGCTCACTGTGCTATATTACGATCTGTGACAAAAAGAGTAACCCACTGCGCTATGCACATAAAACAGAGTTCTGTGATCTGCATGGTACATGCTCTTTGCAGCAGACATATTAACCCTCTGCGCTACTTTAGACGAGTCAAAACTGCCACTAGAAAAAACTTTGGTCTCCCTCGGCAGAAGCTTCATCACCACAGATATTTTGTCACTTGTATTGTAGCCTGAAAGCTGCTAGATTTACAAGCAGCTCTGCAGTGGGTGCTTTTAAGCCTGTAACAAATTTCAAAACACAGTTTCTCCAAGCAGCTGGAAGGGTGGGGGGCTGATTTTGCATCACTGCAGCAAAAGTGCCCTCTCCCCCTTCCTGCCTCCCCGGGAAACACTCAATGCCTGATACGGCCAGTCTGCCTTGGCCCTAGCTCAGCCGGCACCTATGGAGACCTAGAAAACCTGCACATTTTTTTAAACTAGACACCTAGAGAAATCCAGGTTGGGTTGACTTGTGTGGCTGTCCCAGGATTTATTTCTCAGAAATCCTTGCAAACCTCAAACCTTCACTAAAAACACAAGTTCCTCACATTCCTGGGAGGAAAACTTCAGGGATCTGGGGGGAGCCACACATTTCCTACCACCCAGCATTCTCCAAAGTTTCCTGATAGAAATGCTACCTCACTTGTATGGGAGGGGCTAGTGCCGCAACAGGAAAGGTCCCAAAACCCAACTGGGACACATCAAATTTTTTACCTGAAAAATGAGAAAATGTGGGTAACCTGCACATTTAAAAAAACTAGACAATCAGGAGAGTCCAGGTATGCATGATTTGTATGGCTCTCACCAGGTAATTTTACCCAGAAGCCCTTGAAAACCTCAAACTTTGACTAAAAACACACATTTTCCTCACATTTCTGTGACAGAAAGTTATGGAATCTGTGGGGAGCCACAAAGCTCCCACCACCCTGACTTTCCACACAGCTTTTGATAAGAATGATACCCCACTTGTGTGGATGGCCCATAAGGTGGCCACACAAAAGGCACTAAATAGCTCCTTGGAGAGATCAGCGATAAGGGTAGCTGTGGTATTTGGGGCCAAGCTCTGTCATTAACCACAGAAACCTACCAATCATACACCTTTTTGAAAAGCAAATGGGATTTCAGGATGGTGTGCTTTGTGTGAGTCCCACAAAGTTTTCCTACTCACAATGGCCTGCATACCTCAAACTTTACCTAAAATCACACGTTTTTCTTACATTTCTGTGATGGAAACTTCTGGAATCAGCAGTAATCGACTAAATTCCTAGTGTTACCTCACTTGTCCTGATAAAAACGCTGCCCCACCTGTGTGACTGGGCCTAATGCACGCAACAGGAGCGGATCAAACCAGGGTCAACGGGAATCACTTATGCAAACTTTCAAGATGTGCAGGGCATTGGGGTGCCATCAATGCAAGTTACACCACCCTGGACACCTCTGGGTGTTCATTTCTCAAATAAATGAGGGGCTGTTGATGAACTATCAAAATAAAATCACCATTCATGCAGGTTGGTATTGGCACTTTCAGAAGTGCTAGCTTCAAAGAACAAATAGTAATCACAGCATTACAATATTAAAACCAAGACTACTGATGGTAAGCATCAAGCCATCAACCACTTTATTGGGTGTCCACACTCCATTCATACACAACATACAAGACTTATACCAGCTGTCCTGGGTCCAATCAACACAGCAGTGCACTGACATCAATATACCACCACCACTCAAAGCCTATCCCATTCATACGCTACAGGACGGACTCCCCAATCAAACCATCTCTCGCCTGGTCATCAACCAGCTTGCATTGCAACATACTACAAGCATGCCTCTAAACAAAGATGGCAGGATATGTTGACAGCTGTTCCTAAATAAGCTTCACAAATCAAATGGAAAAAAAAGTTTGATTAGGTTTGTGCAACCTGAGAAATATCTGCCTCTGTCTGCATTATGAGCATTACTAAACTTGTGCCTAGTAAATCTTTACTGACTCACATGAGAGACACATTAGGCTCAACAAAGGCTCTTTCATGCATGATTTTGCACATAGGACAGTCAGTGAGAAGATGTCATAGGTACCATCCACCATCATGTGCAGTGCTCTGACTGTAATGCATTTGTCATTTGGTGAATTAAATATCTACTGTTTTCTGACGGAGAATGAACACAGCAAGCAGGACACAAAAAAAGACCCATACGTGTAGCATTGGGTGCAGAGTACTCTGTAATGTTTGTAAAGCACACTATCATCGGGGAAAATATCCTGCCACTGACACAGCAGCAGCAGTCAAGGCTGATCCATGAACTTACTGAGTAGAAGAGCCACGTCTTCAGCTTCATGTGGAATGCAACAAGTTTAGAGGCGGGCAGATGTGTAGAAGCTGGTCATTCCAACCTTTTGGAAAAAGCCAAAAGAATTCACTGCTGCCTGTTCTGGTGCTCCATATGCATGGAATGTGTGCACCTAGGAGTCCGGCTGGGCAAAGGTGTCTAAAGGCTTTTCCTACCTGTTAATGTCTCTGTTTCCTTCAAAGTCTTGAGTAACCCAGAATAGTTCCCACGTGAACCTTTACTAATGCCTTCTGTTGCTAGATACCTGAAGCTCAAGAAAACGTCTTTCTTGTGCCTTTACCATACTCACTGTGCTAAATCCAATTCCTTCCAGTTTGTAGATGCAAGTTAGGAGTGTCCGAGAAAACCTTCTGAGGCCCACTTCCTCAAACTGAGTGAGCATATCTACCTTTGAAGCTAAGGCAAACATGCCGGGGAAGACTGTTTAAGTTCACTAAGGAGCATTTCAAAAACTACTAATAACTTTTTGCCTCACAGGGTACTCTCTGAAAATGTGGCTTATGTTCCGTCTACCGTTATGTACAGGGGTGACTAATGCACTTGTCATGCAGCAAACAGAACATCGACCATGTTCTGACAGTAGATAAAGGTGCCGAGCAGGCCATCAGCAAGTTCAAGATTTCCTCAAATAGAGGAAACAATTTGTGAGGCTGTTTACCTAGTGAAATAGTGGCCCAGGGAAGGTATGTGTCCATGCACAGCCTTTGAAAGGTATGTATTAGGGCAGCTCCGCCCCATTTTCCGAATACTTCCCTTTTGTATGGCACAAGATAAAGCTAGCTGGAAAACATAGGGCTGGCTGAGATATGCCCTGGGGACAGTAACGAGTCTCCTGCTTCTTTCCTTGGTTAGAACAGACTCGGTTGAGGTTGGTAAAGTGCTGGCCCTGCATCCTTGCTTTGTCCTCTGCAGTAGATGAAGTAGAGGCTGTTACTGCTGTACCGGTAAGGCTTTCAATGACAGTCAACTGAAAGTCAAGGAAATCAGTTTCCTCATGGTGTCCATCTTGGCTCATATTCCAGGAGTGCCAACCCCCTGACAGCATATTATTTATTTAATTTATTTATATTTTTTACTTTCACTGCCCCGGGGGTGTGATGTGGACCCCAGGCGGGGAAAGCACTTTACTTTTTTTAAGAAAGCACTTTATTTTTCCGAAGAAATCACCCAAGGGGACGCGGGGTCAATTTGTTATCCACAAGGGCTGACACCACCCCCCTCCTCCTCTTCCTGGAAGGAAGAGATCCTTGTTGTCTATTGGCTTTCTGTTAGTGGATAACAGGGTGCCATGAGAGCGAGGCATCCTGTGCCCCAAAAACACTGGACGGGGAGAGAGAGCACTCATCTTCTGGCTCACCCACCTCCGGTGGGGATCTGTAACTTCAGCATGCCTTGAGGGCGCATGCTGAACCAGAAGCTATTCTGTTTCACACCCGGCCTTTTTTCTTATTTGAGAAAAAAAAAGGGACTCCTCCGGATCATTTAAGGCGAGCACCAGAAGTTCCTATAAAGCCTCCACATCCCCCCGCAGATGCATTAGGGAGACAGTGCATTAGTCATTGGCAGGCACCCGCACTTAAAGGGTTATCAGCACAGTTGTATTTGTTTATTTTATTTTAAGACATGTATACCCTCCCCAGATAATTTGCTTACCATCAGGCCAGAAGTCTGAACTTTACATTTTAATATCCCTCCAGCAGCCCTTTCATCGTGTGAGCCTGCCCTAACACTGATATCTTACATACCTTTTTCATATATGGTGTTCTGTTGAGTGAGAAGTGTTAGCTTGCTCGTAGCGTCTATTTTTTTTTGCTACACAAAACAGTAAGCAATACTTCTGTCCATTTGCTGTTTTCATTGTCTTTTAAAATCCTTACTTCCAAGTGGTTAATCTTTCCTAATTGTCCTTCCTTTTCATTGGTTGTTCACTCCCACGGAGCAGTGCCTCATTCCTTTCAGGCTTCCACTTGTCCCATTTTAGCAACTGTAGAAGGGACTCGTTTTTCTTTTGTCTAAGAGCACTTCACATGAGCGATGTTTTCAGTCCCTCTGAGGTCAGACTTCTGTTTTAGTAAACAGAGCTGTAATTTTTGTTATCTCCGCACATTTGCTGTGCATTCAAATACCGAGATGAAATGTCAGATGCTTCAGATACTGTTTTTAATTTTTTCTGACTTGAAAGTGTAAGGATTTCCTCTGAACCCCTCCCGCTTTGCTGCTTGTCGCATTAGCGAGCCTCGGTCATCTGACTTCCAGGAGTCCAACCCTCGCAGCACAGTTAAGGGCAAGGCTTGGGAAACTCCGGTCACATTTTCTCTGATGCTTGTTTATATAATGTGAACTTGAGCAACCTGAAGGTGTTTGAGCGCTTTTCATGAGTGCTTGTTACATTACACAAGGTCAGATTAATTTTTGGGGGCATTTTTATAGAGTGCGAAATCGACTGACCCGAAGGAATTGAGCCCTTCACAAAAGCGCCAGTTACATTACACAAGGTAAGGTGAGGTTAATTAATTGATGCTGACGCTGCTCCTACTTAATCATCTCCCCTTTACCTGAAAAGTGGGAGCAGCATTCATCCCTCCCACCTCCCTCCATGTAGCTACATGCCCGCCCGCTGCCCCTTCCTGTCGTCCTCCTCGCCTCATAGCTCTAATTTCAAAGCACATTCACGGCAGCTCCCTAGGGACTGTGAGGGGTTTATTATATAATGTGAACTTGAGCAACCCGAAGGTGTTTGAGCGCTTTACATGAGCGCTAGTTATTTTATACAATGTCAGTTTAATTTTGGGGTGCATTTCTGTAGAGTGCAAACTTGACTGACCCGACATTATTAGAGCGCTTTACAAAACCGCCAGTTACATTACAGAAGGTCAGATATTTTTTTTCGTTTTTAGGGGCACGGAGACTAAGTGATGCTGGCAGCATCCCTGTTTAGTCATAATTTCCCCCACTACCTGACAAATGGGGCCATTTTGTTGTTGTGTTAAGTGCTCCTATCCCCAGGGGGCTGGGACTGAGGGCGGAGCCAGGGGCTTGCTTGTAAACAGGTGGTGCAAGCAGTGTTTTGAATGGAAAACTCTGGAGAAGGACGCCAGGTGAATAGAGGCCAGGGGAGGAAGGATGTGATGTCTCTGCGATTGGAAAGAACTTCACTGCTCTTTTTCATAGCCTGTTAACACTCTAGTGATACAGACACACAGAATGTTATAGTGCTGTTGACTTGCATTGAGATCTTTCTGTCTGTGCATTAAAAAGCCATGGAATGTGTCCATGAATGTTTCCTGAGGCAAACATGTATTCCTGAAGAACAAGTTACTTACCTTCGGTAACGTTTTTTCTGGTGGATACAGTAGCTACCTGTGGATTCCTCACCTTATGAATTCTTCCAGTGCACCAGCATCCGACGGAAATATTTTCCTAGCTCTCCACATCGGCGTCACAATTGCTCGGCTCCGCACGCGACTCCATCTGATGTCATCGGAGCTATAAGAAGTCCTCGCCAGCATGCTGATGTCAGTTTCACCATTTCTTTTACTGTGCCTTCAAGGCGAACAGGTGAATACCAACATCACAAGCACAACATGTGCCAACTCTCTCTCTCTCTCTCTATATATATATATATATATATATATATATATATATATATATATATATATATAAATATATATATACACACATATATTAACAATTCTGTATATCAATATATATAAAAATCGAAAACACACAATATATTATATATATATATATATATATTATAATCTATATCATTACTAGTACTCTTGGTATGACCAGATGTGCAATGGGGAGGAGAGTGGGACTGTGAGGAATCCACGGGTAGCTACTGTATCCACCAGAAAAAGTGTTACCGAAGGTAAGTAACTTGGTCTTCTGATGGATACAACTACCTGTGGATTCCTCACCTTATGAGTAGATTCCCAAAGCAGACCTTCACTCGGAGGTGGGCATCTGACTGATCAAACCAAGAAGTCCTGGAAAACGGAACGGGCAAAATAGCCATCCCTCCTCACTTCCGTTTTTAAACAATGCTTTGCGAAAGTATGGCGGGACGCCCAGGTTGCTGCCTTACACATATCAGCAACTGGCACACCTCTAGCTAAAGCCGAAGTGGCAGACTTAGCCCTGGTGGAATGGGCTCTAATGCCCTCAGGATGAACCTTCTTTGCTAGTGAATAACAAATTTTTATGCAAAGAATGACACACCTGGAAAGAGTCCTCTTGTGGACAGCTTTGCCCTTCCTTTTATCCACATAGCCAATGAACAGCTGATCATCAGTTCTGAAGTCCTTTGTCCTTTCTATGTGGAAGCTCAGGGCCCTTTTTGGATCCAAGCGGTGTAGTCTTTCCACGTCCTTCGATGGATGGGGAGGAGGGTAAAAGGACAGAAGAGTTATAGACTGTCCCAGATGGAAGTGAGTGGCTACCTTAGGAAGGAAAGCTGCCCTGGTTCTCAGCACCACCTTGTCAGCATGAAAAGTAGTGAAAGGTGGTTTCACACTAAGAGCCTGAAGCTCCCTCACATGTCTAGCTGATGTGATGGCTGTTAGAAAAACTGTCTTAAAAACTAAAAGCCTCAACTGGCAAGTATGCATAGGCTCAAATGGTGAACCCATCAAAAAAGTCAAAACTAAATTCAAATCCCACTGAGGCATGACAAACGGAGTGGGAGGAAACTTGTTTGTTAACCCTTTAAGGAACCTAAGAACTATAGGGGACTTAAATAAGGATGGCTGAAAAGGTCGGTTAAAAAGTCGACAGTGCTGATAAATACCCTTTCACTGTCACCACTGCGCAACCTCTCTCTGCTAAGGAAAGAGCCAACTGCTAAATATGAGATAAATGGGCCTTTAAGGGATCAATTTGTCTCTCTCCACACCACACAACAAATGTTGCCCATTTACCAGCTTAGACAGTCTTGGTGGAGTGTCGCCTGGCCGATAAGATAACATCCACCACTTCTGGAGGGAGAGAAAAAGAACTCCGATTGCCCAGTTCAATCTCCAGGCATGTAGGTGCAGGCTCTGGAGGTGGGGGTGTAGAACCTGCCCCTGCGACTGCGAGAGGAGGTCTGCCCTGTGAGGGAGATGGAGCGGAGGACACAGTAAGAGTTGAAGGAGGTCTGTGTACCACACCCGTCGTGGCTAATCCAGGGCTATTAATATGACTTGGGCCCGGTCTTGGCGAATCTTCCTCAGAACTCGAGGAATCAAGGATATGGGAGGAAATGCGTAAAGCAGTCGGTCGCTCCAGGTCCGCTGAAACACCCCCTGCATTGGATACTGGACAATACAGAACGACGGGCAGTGTGCGTTCCTGTAAGTGGCAAACGGGTCTATCTGAGGTGCTCCCCGCATCCAGAAGATGTGAAGAACCACGTCCGGATGGAGACACCACTCATGATTGACCAAAAAGTGCCAACTGAGAACGTCCACAAGTAAGTTTAGAACTCCAGCCAGATGGTTTGCTACTATGCAAATCCAATTGTCGTGTGCCCAGGACCAGAGCCACAGAGCCTCTGCAGAGAAGGTACGAACCGTTGATGTACCACATCACGGTAGTGTTGTCTGTTAAGACTTGCACCGACTAACCGCAAAGGGGCGGGAGGAAAGTCTTGAGAGCCAAACGTAATGCCCGCAATTCCAACAGATTTCCTTTGATCTCCAGGTCCCCCAGATGAGCTCCCCACCTTAGAGTGGAAGCATCCGTTATGACTGTGGTCACTGGAGGTGGAAGACAAAATGGCCTTCCTTGAGAGAGGTTGCCATCCACAGTCCACCACTGCAGATCCACCACAGCATCTCTGGAGATCATTATAGACTCCTCGAGATCCCCTTTGTGTTGAAACCACTGCTTGCGGAGGCACCACTGAAGAGCCCTCATGTGCCAACGTGCGTGAGTGACCAACAGAATGCAGGAATCAAACAGACCGAGCAGACGTAAGACCTTGAGGCCTGGAACAGCTGCTCCCTTTCGAAGCATTCAAATGATTGCCTGAATGTACTGAATCCTCTGTGGAGGGGGATAGGCCTGATTCAATTTTGTGTCCAGTACTGCCCCTATGAACAGAAGGTGCTGAGAGGGCTCCAGATGATACTTGGGCACGTTTACCATAAAGCCCAGGTTAAACAATAAGTGGGTTGTCACCTGCAAATGATGCAGCACAAACTCTGAGGACCCGACTTTGATCAGCCAATCGTCCAGGTAAGGGAATACAGATATTCCCTTCCTTCTGAGGTCCGCTGCAACCACTGATATCACCTTTGTGAAGACTCGAGGTGCGGAAGTAAGACCAAAAGGAAGGACCGCAAACTGGGAGAGTTGCAACCCTACCATGAGTCGGAGGTACTTCCTGTGTGACTTCAGAATAGGGATATGAAAATAAGCATTCTGTAAGTCCATAGACACCATCCAGTCTTCCTTGTTCAATGCAAGAAGCATCTGTGCTAGGGTCAGTGTTTTAAACATTTCCTGCTTGAGGAACCAATTCAAAATCATCAGATCCAGGATAGGCCTCAATCTACCATCTTTCTTGGGAATCAGGAAATACCTTGGATAACATCCCTGACCCCTTTCCTGCACCGGAACCAACTCCACTGCACCTTCTAACAAAAGGGTATGCAACTCCTGCTGAAGCAACAGGAGATGCTCTTCTGAGCAAAATTATTGAGGTGGAGGGAGGTGGGGAGGAAACTCCTGAAAGAGAAGGGCATAACCTTTTCCCACTACGCTCAACACCCAAGAGTCCAAAGTTATTAACTCCCACTCGTGAAGAAAATGCAACTGCCTTCCACCCACGGGTAGGACATGCTGGTGAAAGGTGCGAGAACTAGGGCTGCTTCCCGGGCTGGACTCCCCCGGAGCATGAAGAGGAGGAGGAAGGCTGCTGGATGGCTCCCTGCATTTTAACTCTCCATGACCCCTATAGGACCTGTAGAGAAGGTTGGCAGGCTGTTGGATGTAGGACTGCTACCTCCCACGAAAGGACGATCCACGGCCAAACCCTCTGAATCTGCAGAAAGGTCTGAAGGGCATAGAAGAAGCTTGAAGACCCAAAGATTTTGCAGTGGCTCTGCTATCCTTGAACCTTTCCAATGCAGAGTCCGCCTTTGCTCCAAATAGTCTTGCACCGTCAAATGGGAGGTCCATCAACGTAGCCTGCACATCAGAGGAAAACCCAGAACCTCTGAGCCAAGCATGCCTCCTAGTCGCAATGGAAGTCCCCATGACTCTAGCACCTAGTCCGCAGTGTCCAGCCCTGACTATCACCTGCTTAGCTGCCACTTGGCTGTCCTGCAACAGTTCACTAAAATGTTCCTGACCTTCTTGCAGCAACTTAGGGACTACCTCCTTCGCCATATCCATTAGGGCATAAATGTAACTCCCCAATACACAGGTCGCATTCAGCGATTTTAAGGCCAAACGTCCAGAGAAGCACTTCTTTGCCAATTGCTCCATGCGCTTTGACTCCCTATCAGATGGTGTTGTAGGGAATGATCCCGGAACCGATCTTGAAGAACAAGAAGCTTGTACCACCAAGCTTTCTGGCACTGGGTGTTGGGACAAAAATTGTGGACCACCTGGAGCCACCTTGTACCTTCTGGCTGCATTCCTTGAAACCGCAAGTGTAGTAACCAGTTTCTCCCATATCTCTAATATAGGCTCTCTTAAGGCATCATTGAATGAGAGAAGGGGCTCTGAAGAGGAAGCCGATGGATGTAAAACCTCCATCAGAATATTGTTTTTTAACTCTGACCCAGGCAGTGTCATGTCCAAAAATTCTGCCGCCATCCTTATCACCCCAGTTGCTTCTGCCGAGAGTTCACCTCCAGGGGATAAAAGCTCCCACTCAGGGTACGTATCCAACCCACTAGCAGAATCTAATCCCTGGAAATCATCCAAAGGCCCAGGGATTTCTCCTTCTTCCAACTGTTGTTGTTCCTCTAGATACTGTTGCTCTTCCAGAAGTCTCGAGGCCTTCCTTCTATACCTTTAGAACGTGGTGTCGATAGAGAATTCATCAACATCGATGATGCAGCCTTTGAGGAGAGGGCAACACTGGCGGAGGAGAGGGAGGAGGCTAATCCACACTCCGAGCCGAGTAGAGCATTGAGATCTATCGGACGCCGGCATCGGCTTCGCCAGCGCCACTGGCGCCGTCATCTGGGGTAGAGGTGATGACATCCTCAGTGCCGTGCCAGTACCATCGATAGATGCTGGTGCTAAAAAGGAAATAAATGGAGCCTGCTTATACAGCGCTGGCAACCCCAGCGTAAAAGCCAACGGACCTGTGGGACCAGCAGGTGCACCAGAGGGGATCATCGCCCTATTAAAAATGCTAAGCGTAGTATTGAGGAACAAAGACGGATCCACTTCTGGAGCTGGAAAGGCAGGATACTCTTGTTCCCCTTGCGGTGGCTGCGCTGGATCTGGCGCTCGAGTCCCAAACTCCTGACCGTGGGAGGATGCAGGGGGAAAAGTGAGCCGTTTGACTCGTAGGAGACTCCGAGATCTCAATCAAAGTCGGCGCCGGAGATGCCTCAGGTGACTGTGGTTGTGGAGTCACAGTGGGGCTGACTTCCCAAGTCGTGTGGCGCCATGACCTCGAAGTCGGAGACATCGACCGGTCTCTGGATGAGCGGCACCGTGACTCATGCCATTGACATCGTTTCTTATGAGACCTCTGTGATCTATGCGACGATGTGTCCCATGTCCTTGATCTTCTCCGACCTCTTTTCTCTTCCTTAGTTTTTGACAGAGCCTTCGGGTTCATGAGTTGGCAGGACAAGCAACCTGCCATATCGTGATCCGAGCTCAATCACCAGAGACAGTTCTTGCGCAGATCTGTCACTGACATACGGCCCCTGCAATCGCTACAAGGCTTAAACCCAGATTTCTTCGGTGGACACATAGTCGCTCTACAAAATAATTCCCTCTATACAGTTGAGATACAATGGAGAAGTAGAAAAACGTTAGTGTTGAAGGTGCAGAAAAAAGGGAACTGCACCTCGGCAAGGACTTCTTATGGCTCCGATGACGTCAGACGGCATCGTGTGCGGAGCTGAGCAACTGTGAAGTCCTCATCGAAGTGTAGAGCTAGGAAAACAATTCCGTCAAATGCTGCTGCAGTGGGAGAATTCATAATGTGAGGAATCCACAGGTAGTTGTATCCATCAGAACCAGTGTGTAGTAATTTTTCAACTCTGCCTAAAGGTCCCAAAGGCAAGACATCTTGGCTATGCCAATGCTTGTTATTTTTATGGGGATTCCAATGCCAGCACCTCCCCATTAGTTCATCCTTCCTCACCATATGCCCTGCCGTTCTTTTTATTTTCTTAACATTAATTTTTTACACCAGATGATGCCCCCTAAACACAGTTTTATTCTCCACGGGCCCAGGCACTAAACCTACCTTCATGTCTGACCCAACCCTTTGCTACTTTTCCTTCTGACAGTTGTCCCGACCAGTATCGCCACTTCTTTATTTATCTTCCATGGTAGACATAGAAAATATTTTTTTTCTGTTAAATCTCATCTCCTATTCAATGTTATAAAAATTACTCTTCGCACACTAGCGATTTTTGGCATTGTAGGAAGGTTTTTTTTATATGCATATTTAATTACCGGGGCGGACACAGGATTGCATCCTGGGTGAACCACATTTTCTCACAAATATCGTCATCTTTTTATGGAAATAGATTTCCCACATTTTGGAAGTCTCTGAAACGAAAATCCACCTGCCCTGATGTGTTAGCCTGGAGATCTCCATTTTAGGAATCCTTGGACATGCGGTTTATGAAAATCTGTACTTTCTTAATGCTTTAATATTGGATTGCCCAATTTTCACAATTTTGAATGTAAGTCTAATGTGGCACAGCTACATCTTGTAAGTGTTGAGTCATGCGAGAGAAACCCACTCAAAGTATGCACTTAAGTACAAAATCTTGTGTCTCCCAACTACATATTTTGACTCTATGAGGTTAAAGAGATTTGAAAAAAAATATTTTGTCATTAGGTGCATGTTTTGGTGCATGTTTCAGTTCAAGCTGCAGTAGAGCTAGGCTTGGGCTTTGGTGAATGGAAAGTAGGAACCTCTAACACTGCATGAATACCGTTTCTAAGCGCTATAAACAACAGATGCTACTTTTACCCAATTTATGTTACTTATTTTATGGCCCTTCGGGAGTAGGGAAGGCTAAGTTGATCTTGACAGGAAGAGAAACTTTGATCTGCGATCACCACTTTCTTTTGTAATGGTGACTGCCCAACCCATTAAGCCACTAACATCTTCTAAATGATGTATCTACAATACTCCTCCCTATAACCGTTGCTTGAAATAGAAAAATAAAAGTGCAGGTACTCTCCCTCTTAAAATAAAAAAGTGCCGGTACTCAGTACCGGACAGTACCAGCCCATTTAAAAGCACTGCCTATAACCATTTCCCTTGGTATGTATACATTTAGGATACAGATTCCTCCTTCTTAACCCCTTCGCTGCCAGGCCTCTTCTCCCTCCTGTGCCAAGCCTTTTTTTGGCTATTTAGGGTAATTCACGCCTGGGCCCCTATAACCTTTTCTCCACATAAGCTACCCACAGCAAATTTGCGTCCTTTTTTTCCAACATCTTGGGGATTCTAAAGGTACCTGGAGTTTGTGGGTTCCCCTGAAGAAGACCAAGAAATTAGCCAAAATACAGCTAAAATTTGGGTTGTTTGGACAAAATGGGAAACAAGTGCTGCAGAAGAAAGCATCTGTTTTTTCTCTGCAAATGGGATCAACAAAGGGTTTGCAGTGATAAAATCACCATCTTTTCACCTTTCAGGAACAGGCAGACGTGAACCAAAAACATTTTTCAACACAGTTTTGGCAATTTACTGGGACGAACACCATTTTTAGTATTTTTGTGCTTGTGCTTTCAGCCTCCTAGTTAGTGACCGAAATGGGTGTGAAACCAAGGGTGTTTCCCAGACAGCTAAACATTTCTGAAAAATAGACAATTCTGAATTCAGCAAGGGGTAATTTGTGCAGATCCTTCAAGGTTTTCCTATGGAAAATAACAGTTTAAATAAACAAAATATTGAAATTGAGTTGAAAAAAAACAGCCATTTCTGTCTACATTCCCTTCTGTAACTTTTTACAACTATGGCAGATTTTTAAAGCAATATACTATTACATCTGCTGGACCCTTCTGGTTGTGGGGATATATAGGGCTTGTAGGTTCATCAAGAACCGTAGGTACCCAGAGCCAATAAATGAGCTGCACCTTGCAATGGCTTTTAATTGTATACTGGGTATACAGAAATTCATTTGTTCAAATATAAAGAGTAAAGAATAGGTATCAAGGAAACCTATGTATTTACAAAATGGGCACAAGATAAGGTGTTGAGAAGCAGTGGTTATTTGCACATCTCTGAATTTGGGGGTCCCACACTAGCCTGTGAATTACAGGGCATTTCTCAAAATGACTTCTTTCTTAAACACTGTCTTATATTTGGAAGGCAAAATGTAGAGAAAGACAACTGGCAATAACACTTGTTCTTCTATTCTGTGTTCCCCCAAGTCTCCCAATAAAAATGGTACCTCACTTGTGTGCCCCCATCTGCCCCCGAGGGGCAGAACGAATTTTCCCCATTTATTTGGAGCGGGGGCATGGCCATTCCCCCACCATCTTTAAAAAAAAAAAATCTTCCCGGTTGTCTAGTGGGCTTTCTCCCCCCCAACAGAAAGAGGCCAATCTGTCCCCAATAGGGGCAGACACGGTCTAAATTAATGCCCCCCCCCCCAAAGGGGAGCAACCCTTTTCCAACGGGCTGTCACCACAAATAAAAAAAAAAAAAAAAAAACACACACAACATAATCCCTGGTGCCTAGTGGTTTCTGCCCCCCTTGAGGGCAGATGGGTCTAATATAAAGAGGCCGATCAGCCCCCAAGTGGGGCAGAAATGACCAAAATTAATGCCCCCCCAAAAGGGAGCCACCCTTTCCCAAGGGGCTGCCCCCCAACAAAAAATATAAACACACAACATAATCCCTGATGTCTAGTTGTTCTTGCCCCCCTTGGGGGCAGATGGGCCTCACAAAAATAGGCTGATCTACCCCCCAAGGGGGCAGAAATGGCCACAAGTAATGTGCCCCCAAGGGGCCACTCCCCCTACATAAAATACAACAAAACAAAAAAAAAACTCCCTGGTGTCTAGTGGGCATTCCTGCTGCATGATTACTATGCGATTGTGCAGCAGGAATGCTCAAACAGACATTGGAGGAAAGGAAAACCCTTTCCTTTCCCCCATGCCTCTTTGATCTCTCCGATCCCCCTCCCCGAGGAGAAACGCACCAGTTTCTCTGACGCGCTGGAAGCAAATTGCTTGTAGTGCGGTGGTAGCGCCCTCTAATGACGTGGTGGGGGCATGGGTGGCAGCGGAAGCGCTTCTGCTGCCATCCCTGCAGTGGGTTACATCCTTAACACCACACAACTGCTGCCGAGTACGTAACCATTATGTCCGCGGCACCGAAGCAGATAAGAATGTCCTAGATATGAATGTATATATTATATAAGGCCTTTAACCTATGAGTGGGTGGAATTTGCGGTGTTTGATTCCACGGAATCACATTGAATAGCATAAAAATTCCATCAGATTCCATGGAATGCCGCAATGGGACGAAGTGGGCATTTTGCGCTATTTTCTCAGCTCACAACGCACCTTCGTCTTGGGTAATGATGTATTTATGATACAGCAACTGGTTCCCAATGCCCTTCTCTTTATAAATGTATTGATTTACGTTTTTGTGTAGCATTACGATCTCTTTGAACTTACTTCTGGGATACAGCAGAATTCTGGGACCTGACAATGCCAGTTAGACAGGATGCCTGGAGAGATCCCCAACTCTGTATTTTTTTGCTCCTGTATTGTATGTGGCAACAAAAGAGTCCTTAATTCTTAACATTAGTAGGATAGGGGGAGAAGGAACAGATTTGGGGGATGTAATGAAGGTGCTGTTCTGATCACAGGTTTGCAAGGTTTAGTCCAGGTGATCCGAGAGGCCTTGGCTCGGTCGGTGTAGTATACAGTCATGCTTGGCCCATTTGCAGGCTTTTTCAAGACAGAGGGTGTTCGCGGTAGCTATGCAGGCACATTAAATATTAAATACTCTGGGATTTACTTTGAACTGTCCACGGAGCAGACTGTGGTCCAATATGGTAATTAAATCACTATATTTGGAGGTAACTGTACAAATACCTTCCCAAGACAATTCTTGTAGAATCTGCTTAAAATCAATGAAACAAATGGGATTAAATATGTTGCAAAATCAAACAAGAGCTTGCCACAGTACAATTGTCAGAGGTAAGAGTACAGCACCTCTCGGGCATTCCTTGATGAGAATCTTGAACATTTATCAGTATAGTTAACAGGTGGTCACAAAAACGTTTCTGAAGTTGGCTCACTTCCAAGAATTCAAATAATCTTTGTCAATAGTTACTAAGCAAAAATGTCCAAAAAATAATAACTGTCTAAATCCAGTTAAAAATAATGTCTTCTGTTCGTTTTTCCCCTGATCTTTTCGATCAAATAAAAATGTAAATGCTAATATTTTGCTTTTTTTAATCCCCTTACGTGCCCTGGGTGCCATTTTCAATGACATTATCATGAGCTATTCTCATACTGTATGTCAGTGACATTTGCATAAATTGATCTACTTTATTTCATAGTTTCTACTCTTAACACCCAACTGATTTAATCAATTAGTTTTTCGAGTTTTGATAGCAACCCACATTTCTTGTTGTATTGATTATGATCCTGTTTTGATTCAAAGACGTATTAAATCCTCCAATGAAAGTCCATGAATTGACAATGGAGTAGGATCAGTATCAAACTAATAGAGAACAAGAACATTTCTAACAAAGAGGACATCAAGAAAAGAAAGTATATCAATCAGAGAAATGAATGGAACACAATAATGAATATGGGTAAATATGAAACATTAAAGAAAACCAACACAGACAGTAGATGTAGGCAAGTTATATAAAAGCCATTGATGATATAAATTAAGTGCAAGAGTAGGACAAGTATTGGAGTCAAGAATAGATGGATTTATATTTAAACTGTTAACTAATCAAAATGAACATAAAAGCAAATATAACAATACCACATACATTCCGCTGTGAAGTGACAGGCTCATTTCCTTGGAACCGGATTGTGCCTGCCACTGACAGACAATACAACTTCACACAAAGCTGAGGTACATGTGATGCCAAAAGTGTCACTCCTATTCAATTCAGTAGAGAGTGAAATCATTTGGCAAAGTAATAAGCAAACCTTTTTCTTACAGTGTCAGAATAAAATGCAAATAGCACTGAATATTTGTAGAATTCATATTTAATATATATCTTTATTCACTTTCATTTCTAAAACATGTTACTGAGATCTATAATATAATGCACAGGAGATTGTACAATCATAAATTTGGCGACGAGTGATGCTCCTCTTGTGTGGTACCTGTAAATCCATGGACAGTTTGATGTTTGCTGGCTGTAGTGTGTGCTATAATCATTGAGAACAGTTTGGAACAGTACTTAAACTCTGGATGGAAGACTTCAGCTCAACACAAGACATTGCTTGCGCTTCACAAATAGAAAAGAGTGGAGCTAAGGCTGAAAATGACAGGACAAGCCCTAGCATTGCAGAGGGATGGCGGGCTCAAGTGAAGCGCTACCCCATGGACGCAACATAACGGGTTGATCTACTGCTCATGAAACGTCTTTAATCTATAGAAGGAAAGTACATAGCAAGCTTGAAACAACCAGAAGTTTGGCAAAATGTGACTCTTCTGTACATTGATGTCAGTCCCAGATGTTGGTGCTGACCTAATTTCAAGTCAGCCACCCAAAACCAAACCTACAGTAGCATCATGGTATTGAGATCCAGGGTGGTCCTGGGTCATTGATAACGGCGTGTCCAAGGATGGAGGGATAGGTACTGGCTTTCTTGGATGATCACCTGAGACGGACTAAGGCACCTGTGATTATTTGGGAGGCTGGACATGGGATTTTAAAAGTCTGGATGAAGTAAAAAAACAACGAAGGTTATAAATCTCAGGAAAGGGACCAAAGATTGTTGGCATAAAGCATGCTTAGCGGAGATGGATGTTGGCATGTCAGAGGACCATGTTAGCAGCTCTACAGTTTGCTCTCACTATTGACCATAGGATGTTCAGACCCCATACTGCTCACATACTGGTATAACCATGTTCATGTTGTTAATACACATATACCATCATTGGACATAGGATAAAATCTTAGCGATTCAACTGGCCATCTACCAGGAGTACTGGTTACTTCCATCTTGGCTGCTTTGACTATGTTGATGTAGTTCCATTGTTGCTGCCGAGTGACTATGTGCTAGTGAAATATTCTAGTAAAACATTTAGTGCATATATCTGCCACCTAAAAACCTGTGTAGGACAACATGGCCACCTATTTATGCACGGAAAGCAAAAATGCAGACGGTCACAGAGTCTGGGCCTTTTCCTAGCATCGTCCTTTTGGGAGCTCCATGTAGACTCAAATATCAGTGCCAGGACAATGATACAAAAACTAGACTGGCAAAGGCAGCTGGGACATCCACCCATCAAGCTACAGAATGAGGCATGTGCCACTATCTTTTTATGTAAGGGAACGAACGGCCACTAGATGGCAGTGATTCTTGGCTTCCTGAGACATGTCCTTAACTGGCCAACAAAAAAGTGCAAGATAAAACTAGCAGCAGGGAGCTTAACAGTGCCCTTACAGTAAGTATTATACAGTTGAGTTAGTTCAGTTAATTGGCTGGAAAACGATTTGCAGCTGTAAATGCTAAACACTTAAATCCCATAATGCAACACAACATAATACCCACCATCCGCTCCTAATAAAGTGACAACATGCACCCCCACACAATTGCTGAGTTGCCGACTCAAATGTCACTGAGTTACGGCTTCCTCTAACACACTCAGGATCTGATTCACCAATTTAAACTTAGACTTCAAGTGTAAATTTAGACTTCAGGTCTAAGTTTAAGACTAAACTTAGATTTCGGATCTAAAGTTAGACTTCAGGTCTAAAGCTAGACATCAGGTCTAAGTTTACCTTTGTGAATCGGGCCCTCAGTGACTTGGCTAGAGAATGCTCTGAATTACAGTACACATTTACCATCTGAACCCCTGTTGGTCTTGTGCTTTGCAATCCGACAGCATAGCAGAATAATAACACAATAACCGCAAACAGCAGGTTTTTCTGTTTTTGTGTCAATAGGTATTATCCAGTGATGACCTCCCTAAACAAACGTGTGCATCAAGTATATTACATTAGTCATTTCACTATTCAGCTTCATAAGAGATGGAGAAGAAAATATTTTGGTCCCTGGAGATCTACAAACAAAAGGTGCAATGATGAAGGTCTCCAACAAAGGGCAAGAACCATAAGTGAGTCATGGGTACACCATTGAGAAGTTAGAAGTACAGTGCCAAGTAACTTAAGAGAAACCAGAAACATAAGGGGATCCTCTAAGATGCATCATTCAGAGGGTATAGACACAGTGATGAAGGTCTCAAAAGGGGAGCTGCAGGAGTAATGACCTCCACAGAGATGTCGGACCTAAAAGTTACAGGCTGAGCACCATCTGGCTTCTCTGGCTAATGAGAAATGTAAGATTATTGTGCGTTTAGTACGTTCCACCACTGACAGGTCACAAATTACTTCAATGGGGAACAACATAAAAAACAGGTGATGCTTCTTGGGAATGCACCAACTAGATGATGCAAGTGCACCACCATTGAGCATCAATGAAGATACACGTAAGTGAGTACTGGATGTTCAGAAGATGCACCAAAGAAAGGTTACAGACACACCAAAAGTGCATGTACGTTAAGTGCATTCAAGAGAGAACTCCTGCAGGTCACTTTGCAGTTCATTGAAGCCGTGCGCTGGACACAGAACAGTAACAACCCATAGGGATTTTTACTGTTTCTGGCAAAGGCACAGGATCACCGAGTCATGAATGTCGAAATGAGCTATAGATGCCCACGTAGAAAGGCATCACAGGCACGTCAGAGTTAAGGCTTCAAATGTCCAAGATACCCATAGACAGCACACAAACTAGTCAGATGAAGAAAGCAGCTTTAGGACAACCATGGCTGATGGTTGTGTCCAATACCCAGCGAGTTTGTCCCATAGGTTAGTTCTGTTGTCATCTCCAGTGTCTCTCCCAATCCAAGCAAAGCCCCGCCCCGTCTGCAGCCTGTTCCTGCACTATGTGCCACCTGCTGCTCATGCGTTGATTTGGTTGATTTCCTAATCATGTCAAGCTCTGAATCAAGTCCTAGCATTGAGTGAGGCTCTCCCTTATGAGTATTCCTGTGTGAACTTGGCATGGAAGTCCTTCAGCTTCTCCAGTAGGGTCTTCAGCTGCTCCTTGGGTGGGAGGATAGTCATCCTGGTGGGAGAAAGAACATGGGAAGACTAAGTAACAGACTTACTCCAGTACATCAAGACATGGGACCAGAACATTGGGAAATAGAGAACGTACTAGGTGAAGAAAAGGCAACAGAAAAAAATAAAGTGAAAAGGAAGGGAAAAACACAACTAAAATAAAATAAATAAAAAAACAATGAAAATCGACCTTCAGGAGTAATGAAACAAACATGTTCCAAATGTGTAAAAGGAGCTGGATGAGAGAAAGGAAGATGGAGGGCAAAAGATGAGAGAAGGTGGAGGGGTGGAGAGAAAAAAAAGACAAGAACAACATTGAATGATGAAAAGAGTAGGAAAGGGCAGCAAAAGGAAAATATATTTACCTTTAATCCTAGTTCTGAATCATAAAACTCTTTACTGGGGTAATAAACCCTAAGTGGTTTCACTTAAGTGTAGATTCTGGAGCACTTTTACTCAAGATGTAATTGCTTTGTAACAATAGAACACATTTTTTAATAGAATATATTTTTTTTAATCTATCTATAGGCCATACTGACTGAATTTCACTTTTTTTTTTTTAGGAGAAATGTAGTCCTTGCAAAGGGCTTATAATGACACCACTCCCCTGGGGGATCTAGCAGTAACTAACACCGTCCCACAACTGCAGTAACATCAGTGTTACTCGCGGTTTATGACTACCAATAGAAATCTGATGATGGAGACCAGGGAAAGGGAGGAAGTGTGGGGGGGAGACCTGAATAGCCACGATAGGTAGAGGAAAGTAGAAAAAAAGAGAAAACAATGAATGGTGGGGAGGAAAATGAAAAAATAACAAAGGACATCAAAATATAAGCAAAGAGAAAAGAGTTAGAGAATATGTTAGAACGAAAGCAAGGAAAAAAAGAAAATCAAAGAACATCACTGCAGAAAGACAGGCAAAGAATGAAGAGCAAAGAAAAGAGGAGAAGAAAATGGGCAAGGAGGAAAGAAATGAGATGAAAGGACAGGAAAGTAGAAAAATGAAGAAACTTTTAAAGTAAGTAAATAAGGATAGGGTAATAGTAAAGAATGAAGTGGCAACGAAGGAAGGAGAAAAAGTACAGGGGACTATGAAAAGAACCGTAAAAATACGAAAAGAAAGCAGGGAAGAAAAAAGGAGAGGGGCATTTTGATGTACAGGGAAGTGAGAAAAGAGATAAAAGGACCAAAAGGAAGAAATGAAAGAAACAAAGTAAAGAAAAAGAAAGACCAGTAAAGTAATGAACGTTAAAGAAGGAGCAAAGACGAATAGTGGGAAAAAGAAAAGTAAGGTGAAAGAAAGATGGGAGAACAATGAAAAAGCCTTGAAGACATCAAAGCACGGTACAAGCATGGACTCAGATGGAACAAGCATATCTACCTATGCTTAAGATCAAACACGAACGTAAACGGATAAAATGTAGGAGTGAGCAAAGTCTTTATTACAGAAACTAGGGGACATATTTATAAGCCCCTTGTGCCACACCTAAGCGCTGCCATAGTGGATTTTTTTGTTTTTTTTTTGTTGCTATAGCAGCACTAAGGTGGCTTTTCTGCCCCGCCATATTTACAAAATGACGCAATGCATGGATTGCACCACTTTGTAAACCCTTGGCCACATTATGCCTGCGTCAGGCATAATGAATGCAGGTGGGTGTTCTGGCACAGGAAGTCCCCCAAAAATGTTGCAGTGAAATTTACTAGATTTCACTGCGCCACTTTTTCCATCATTTTGAACGCCTGCTGAAGGCAGGTGTTATAGTGACACACCCATTAAAATCAATGGGCCTCCCTGTGCTTTGCTACACCGGAGTCAACATTTTTGACGTTAGTATACCAAAGTGCCACAATAGCATCAAAAATGTTCATGCTATTGTGCTAACGACCGCCATGGAGCGCCATATTGTAAATCCATTGCAACCAAGGTGTCGTTCGGTACCGTGGGGGGGGGGATGCAAGAAAAGTGGTGCCTCATCTATGACGCACCACTTTCTTGTAAATATGCCCCTAGGTTTCGTAAAAAAAATTGCAATTATTGGTCATTTTGTGGTTTTTATGGTCTGGCATACAGTGTAGCTGTTACCAGACAATTATGTGAGGAACACTAGAAAGGGGGTGTGGCTCCGCCCACGTTAGGAGTGCATGTTTTGATTGGGCAGAAGTTGTGTGCTTTCACAAAAAATGTGCTCGCCCTAGACCACTGTGAACACTTTATTTATCCAGCAGTCTGAATGAAATTGAACTTTCAGGGGCACAGGCATGACACTGTAATGCTGTTAAAGTGTCTCAGATAACTAGGTAAGTTATGCTGTTTGTCTTTCTCTGGCACAGATGGGAGGAGGGCAGTCATTAACCTATACAGAGTTTTAGGTCTGGCTTGACAGTGCAATCCTCACTTGATCATTTAACCTACACTAATAATACTCTACAGTTCTTTTCTTCCACACAAATACATATTCATTCCCATGGTAGTTGATCGTAATGCTTGACATTAAGTGCATTTGCTTAAAGACAGAACTACTGAGGTGGCCAATGCTTATTTAGTTTGTGACTTTGCCTTCGGCCTTGCCCATGCATTTTTTTTCCACACACCCACTGGTAAGCTGCAATGTTTTCTTGCGCGTGATAATATTGTGCTGAACTGGTTGCGCCATTTTCTAGCAACTTAATTGTGAAACGAGGTGTGCACTGAGCTTGCTAGGTTTTTATTACGACCTTAAAAGTAGAGGGGTGTCACACAAACCCACGTCGTTATTACATTTGCATAAAAATAGGTATGCATACAACAATGTCAAACGGGTTTCCTGTGGCCTTTTTAGATACAGAAAATATATATTTATTTTTTTACTCCAAGTAGGGAATGTGGGATATTAAAAGTGTCACAAATATTCAAGATCTGCGAAAGCCCAAACAGCTACAACTTTGTAAAATCCTAATTTTTATAAAGAGTTTAATGAAGGTCATGAGAAAAAAAAAAAAAGTCTTTGCACACCCCTAGTAAGAGGACCAAGTGCTGATTTTTTCATCAGAAACGCTGCGGACATTGATGCCTCCTTCAACGTTTCATCAGAAATTGCGTCAGCCCTCGCCTCTGACCCTACCTTGGTAACTTTTTATCCCATATATAATGCTATTCTCTTGGCTCCTGGACGTCATCAAGTCTTACCCCCCCCGCTGGATCATCTACCACTTGGAATTTTGAGAGCCGTGAGTCCCATACTAACCCCAGTTCTGTTTAATTTGCCTAACACCGCCATTTTGAATGGTGCGGTCCCCTCTGGCTTGGAAACATGCAATTGTTGTTCCCCTGCTAAAAAAAACAATTTGGATGCAACTGAATTTATGAATTATCGCCGGATCTCGCTCTTTCCTATCTGTGCAAAGATCCTTGAAAAGCACACCAATTGTTACAACATCTGAATGCTCATAGTCTGCTAAACACAACTCCATCAGGTTTCTGTCCTGGTCATAGCATGGAAACTGCACTGTTAGGAGCAACCGAGCACCTCAGACTGATCCTGGATAGAGGAGGACCTGCACTTCTTAACCTTCTAGATGTGAGAGCAGCGCTTCATACTGTTTCCCAGCCTGTGCTTCTCCAGCGGTTAGCCGTAAGTGGCATCCTGGACATAGCCTTGCTGTGGTTTTTCTCCTTCTTGCAAGATCATTTGCTTCAAGTCATCTCGAAGCCCCACGAGTCCACCCTGTGTCAGCTGCTATGTGGGTCTCCACACGACTCTTGTTTGTGTCCGTGTTGTTTAATGTTTACCAACCTTATTGGCCGGCATAGTGGAGGCCTATGGTGTGACTTTGTTTTCGTATACAGACGACACCCGGATTATTGTATCGATTTGTGCAAAGGATGATTCCAGGTTACCCAATCTCAGCTCCTGCCTCATGGAGGTCATGAAATGGTTGAGGAAAAACTGTCTGATTTTAAATGGTAACAAGACAGAGGTTCTACTGTCTGGCAACCAGCCTCATTTTTGGGACCCACACTGGTGGCCTGGAGAACTAGGGCCTCTTCCCAATCCCAGACAGGTGGTTAAAGATCTGGGTTCTCGGCTGGATAAAAAGCTTACCATGGATCATCAATTAAATAAGGTGGCTGTCAGCTGTTTTGGCCTACTCAGATGTTTGAGGAAATGTTATGGTTATTATCCCCTCTACTCAAAGGATGATTGTGCAGGACTTACTTATTTCCAGACTAGATTATGGGAATGTCCCTTACTCAGGAGCAACCACACACTCTACGAATAGGCTTCAGATTATTCAGAATGCTCTCATTTACAGAATCTTCATTGTCTCTCTATTGATAAACACATCCAGTTCAAAGCTTTGTGCTACAGGAACAAACTCATGACTTATTATGGACCATCCTATCCAAGGTTGTTGGCCACCTATATAGATAAGCCACTCTATGCTCAGGTAGTCAGAATCTTGCTCTGATGCCCTGAGTGAAACTGCCTAGCCAAGGAGGATGCTCCTTTGTTCTTCTGGGTCCCAAACTGTGGAACTCTCTTCCTCCAAGGTTGCATATATGTACCTCATTTGAGGAGCTTTCAGAAAACTGGCTGTTCTAATCTCCATGCTTATGCTCAATCTTATACTTTAGGACTAGGAAGTCCCAGTGGGACAGCCATGTGCTCTATAGAACAGGACAGAACTAGAATAGAACTAGAATAGAATAGAACAGATCTAGAATACAACAGAACAGAACTAGAACAGATCTAGAATAGAATAGAACAGAACTAGAATAGAATGGAACGGAACAGAACTAGAATAGAATAGAACAGAACTAGAACAGATCTAGAATAGAACAGATCTAGAATAGAACAGAACAGAACAGAACTAGAATAGAACGGAACAGAACAGAACTAGAATAGAATAGAATAGAATAGAACGGAACGGAACAGAACTAGAATAGAACTAGAAAAGGAATCGAATAGAATTGAAATAGAACAGGACTAGAATAGAATAGCATAGGAATAGAATAGAATAGGAATATAAAAGAATACAATAGAATAGGAATATAAAAGAATAGAATAGAATAGAATAGGAATATAAAAGAATAGAATAGAATAGAAATATAACAGCATAGAATGGAACAGAACAGAACGGAAGAGAACAGGAACTGGAGCACGAACCGGAACGGGAAGAGGAACAGAATAGAATAGAACAGAACAGAATAGAATTAGAAAAAAAACGGAGAAAGTGGCAAGAGTGTGCAATTGAATAAAACATGAAAAAAGAAAGAGGCAGAATTGTCGAACAAACTGCAAATGAGGACAAGAGAAATAGAGATGTAAAATGGGCAGGAGGGAATGTGGAAATGGGAAGAACAAGGGAGAATCAGAAACGGGATGACTAAACCAGATCAGATTTTTTTTTTTTTTTTTTTTTTAAGTGAAGCGACAATAGGGGAAGAGTGGGGAGTTTAAGGAATACAAAGAAAGAGAAAGCAAGTAGTAAAAACCAAAATATAAGAAAAGAGAAGAGAAGTTGACAGAACTAAGGCAAAGGAGGGAGGAAGACTGGAAGAAGTCATGAAGGCCAGGAAGAAATGGGAAGGAGGAGGTTAGAAATTAGCTTAGAAAAGAGGGCAGAGAAGGTAGAGACTGGGTAGGAAACTAGACCATCTGAAGGTGTAACGAGTAGGGCCGTGGGAGCCAGATCTGTACTTCTGTAAGTCAAGTTTTCATCCAGGGGCAAGGTCATTAACTTATTGAGAATGTACTGAAAGTCCTCCTACAACCAAGGCATGAAAAGACCGCTCCCAGCTTTCACGAGGTTTCCTCGAATTGTCTTCGGTACTACCAGTCTAAACGTCAGGGGAGTTCTCATTCCTGTCTACCAATTACCTACCTTCAAATATCTAATTCACTAGTAACTATAGCTTATTTTTAGGTTAGGTTTTAACCACGCCCACCACACGCCCATCACTTTCACTTCATCGTGGGCTTGCCTTTCAAAAATCCTTTGGTATCATTGGTAAATGCTTTACGTTTGTCCTTCCTGAGGCGGTTTTGTTACCGCCTTGCAGACTGCCCCTGTTAGATGGAGAATTGCACGATTGCGGATATGTTTGATTGTGAGCAAACTTTTTTCTTTTTGTGTCTCTCCTTCATGCGCATGCTCATGGTGGCCATGGCACTTTGAATCGGCTCGCTTTTATCAACTTTTTTACTTTTCATTTTCAAATTATGTGGCAAGAAAGGTCCACTTAGGAATTTACAATGCAAATAGCTCCAACTCGAGCAAATGCGAGACCCATTGCATTGCAAACGCTTTTTTTTTTTTTTTTACAAGAGCGTGAGGGGTGGCCGAGAGACTGGGCTGGAGGCAAACGGACGTACATCAGGATTTAAGGTATGACAGCACCAGGTGCAGAGGGACTCACCGGAAGTGGTAGGTGCCGTCACGCTGGCCAAATCCACTGCCTGGAACCACGCAGATCCCAGTGTTTTCCAGAAGTTTCATGCAGAAGAACATGTCTGGAGCCTGACCTTGAGCCTGTGGACGAGATGATAACTCTGCTTTATTGGATGTAAATATTGACCTTCAACCTTCCCAGCTAGTGAGTAGGTCAGTAACCTCGAATAACAGCCAATGAGTGCACCCTCAGCACTGCAGCGGGGCCAGTGACTGTAGCACCAATATTGACAGTCAGCTAATGGGTACAGCGTCAAAGGATAGATGCGGAAAGGCAGATTCAACCAATCAGTGCAGCAACAAAACTGTTAGGCAGAAAATAGGAAGAAATTCAAGACAGCCTATCAGTGTAACAACAATACTGCTAAAACCACCACTTCCTCAGAGGTTTGGCGAGCCCAGCTCCCTCCACCATCACCAGTAACTCACTACAGCATCTTTAGAACACTGGATGTGTGAAGCTTCCTCCAGCATCATCAATAACCTACTACGGGATCCTCAGGACACTTGGTGGGCCCAGCTCCCTCGAGCATCACCAGTAACTCATTACAGCATCTTTGGAACACTGGATGTGTGAAGCTTCCTCCAGCATCATCAATAACCTACTACGGGATCCTCAGGACACTTGGTGGGCCCAGCTCCCTCGAGCATCACCAGTAACTCATTACAGCATCTTTAGAACACTGGATGTGTGAAGCTTCCTCCAGCATCATCAATAACCTACTACGGGATCCTCAGGACACTTGGTGGGCCCAGCTCCCTCGAGCATCACCAGTAACTCATTACAGCATCTTTGGAACACTGGATGTGTCAAGCTTCCTCCAGCATCATCAATAACCTACTACGGGATCCTCAGGACACTTGGTGGGCCCAGCTCCCTCGAGCATCACCAGTAACTCATTACAGCATCTTTGGAACACTGGATGTGTGAAGCTTCCTCCAGCATCATCAATAACCTACTACGGGATCCTCAGGACACTTGGTGGGCCCAGCTCCCTCGAGCATCACCAGTAACTCATTACAGCATCTTTGGAACACTGGATGTGTCAAGCTTCCTCCAGCATCATCAATAACCTACTACGGGATCCTCAGGACACTTGGTGAGCCCAGCTCCCTCCACCATCACCATTATCTCACCACAGCTTCCTCGGTGCAATGGGTGAGCCCAGTTCCCTCCAACATAAACGAGATGCCCTTGAATGATCCTCGGTACTGTGGGTGAGGCCAGAGCAGTACAAAATTAATGAAGCCTCCTCAGACACTTGGTGTGGCAACTTCTACCCAGCATCACCACAAACTTAGCACAGCATCCTCTAACCACTGAGGGAGGCCAGCTCCATCAAACATCACCATAAATGTACTGAAACACCCCCGGAGCTCTGATTGAGACCAGCCTCATGCAACATTACCACACATTCGCTGAGGTATCTTCATAAAAATTAGTGAGCACAGCTCCTCCTTGGACCAACACAAATCTACTGAAGAATCCTCTAAAAGCACTGAGAGCCCTGCTCCTTCCAAAAGATCACAAGCTCACTGTGCCATCTTTAACCAGAGTGGCCCCTGTTCCTTCCAAAGGATCGCAAACTCACTGATGAATCCTATGAACAGTGAGTGAGACTAGCTCTATCCAAAGCACCATATACTCATGCACAAATTCCCTGAGCAGTGGCTGAACCCATTTCCATCTCTCATCATCACTAACACACTGAAACACCTTTAGAGCAGGGAGTGACCCCAGTTCCTTCCATATCTTACAAGTGACTCATTTCAATACCTTCAGGCAGTGCCACCAAAATCATCAAGGACTATCTGCAGCGTGTTTTAACACCAAGTGTGTGTAGGATGATCCAGAACCACAAAGACCTCCCTGAGGCAGCATCCTGATGTTCACGGATTCCATCTCCAGTGGTTATTTTCTGTCCCACATCCAGCTGCAGCATCCTCAGAACATTCACTGATCCCAGCGCTAGCGGTCCAATATTTCAATGTGCTGCATCCTTGGGACAGTCCTGTGACACTCTACAGGCTGCCAAACAAACACAGTCGGCACACATGAAGGTTTCTGTCAAAGAAGGACAAACGTGATGGTTCCTTACCTCCGCCAACTTCACAGCCTTCTCTGGGATTTCAATCTTGGGGAAAGAGTACATAGCTCCCTGGACGGGGTTGCATCGGATTCCGGGTGCCTTATTTAGGATTTCCTCTGTCAGTGCGGCCTTCTCTGCCAGGTTACTTAGAACTTCCTGTCTTTCCTGCAATGTGCAATGACAAAGAACAGTCAAGTATTGAATCATTATCTATATCTATTATCGTGCTTTGTTAGGATGTTTCTCAGTTCCAATGGTAGGCGTGATCAAAAGACATGGAGAGCCCCACACTAGACTGCGAATATACAGTCGGGTTCCTCAAACTTTGGGTTGTGGATACCAGTTTTAATACACTTACTGTTTACTGGTAGAAGATGTGTCTTTGAAGCCACAATAAATCATTCAATTACTATGGAATATGAGCTAGCCAATGAGAGGCGCATCATTCAATGACTCATGGAATATGAGAAAGACAATGAAAGGAGTATCATTCGATGACTCAAGAATACGAGTGAGCCAATGAACGGAATATCAGTGTAGGAAGTTGGCTCTGTATGTACTATTTCAAAGTAAGAAATAGCATGCACAGAGTCCAAGGGTTCCCCTTAGAGGTAAGATAGTGGCAAAAAGAGATAATACTAATGCTCTATTTTGTGGTAGTGTGGTCGAGCAGTAGGCTTATCAAAGGAGTAGTGTTAAGCATTTGTTGTACATACACACAGGCAATAAATGAGGAACACACACTCAAAGACTTACTCCAGGCCAATAGGTTTTTATATAGAAAAATATATTTTCTTAGTTTATCTTAAGAACCACAGGTTCAAGATTTACAAACAATACTTTAAATGAAAGGTATTTCACTCGGGTATCTTAGGAACTTTGAATCATCACAATAGCATGTACAGTTTTGGCAAAAATGGCAATAAGCTATTTTAAAATTGGACACAGTGCAAAATTCAACAGTTCCTGGGGGAGGTAAGTATTTATTAGTTTCACAGGTAAGTAAAGCACTTACAGGGTTCAAAGTTGGGTCCAAGGTAGCCCACCGTTGGGGGTTCAGATCAACCCCAAAGTAACGACACCAGCAGCTCAGGGCCGGTCAGGTGCAGAGGTCAAAGTGGTGCCCAAAACGAATAGGCTTCAATGTAGAAGGGGGTGCCCCAGTTCCAGTCTGCCAGCAGGTAAGTACCCGTGACTTCGGATGGCAGACCACAGGGGTTTTGTAGGGCACCGGGGGGGGGGGGGGGAACAAGTCAGCACAAAAAGTACACCCTCAGCGGCACAGGGGCGGCCAGGTGCAGAGTGCAAACAGGCGTTGGGTTTGCAATAGGTTTCAGTGGGAGACCCAGGGGTCTCTTCAGCGATGCAGGGAGGCAAGGGGGGGGGGCTCCTCTGGGTAGCCACCACCTGGGCAAGGGAGAGGGCCACCTGGGGGTCGCTCCTGCACTGGAGGTCGGATCCTTCAGGTCCTGGGGGCTGCGGGTGCAGAGTGTTTCCCAGGCGTCAGGTTCTTTGAAGCAGGCAGTCGCGGTCAGGGGGAGCCTCTGGATTCCCTCTGCAGGCATCGCTGGGGGGGTCAGGGGGGGTCAACTCTGGCTACTCACAGGGTCGCAGTCGCCGGGGAGTCCTCCCTGTAGTGTTGGTTCTCCGCAGGTCGAGCCGGGAGCGTCGGGTGCAGAGTGGAAAGTCTCACGCTTCCGGCCTTTAAAAGTTGCTTCTTTGTTGCAAAGTTGCAGTCTTTGTGGAACAGGGCCGCTGTCCTCTGGAGTTCTTGGTCCTTTTAGATGGAGGGTAGTCCTCTGAGGCTTCAGAGGTCGCTGGACCCTGGGGGACGCGTCACTGTTGCAGTTTTTCTCAAAGTGGGGAGACAGGCCGGTAGGGCTGGGGCCAAAGCAGTTGGTGTCTCCGTCCTCTCTGCAGCGCTTCAGGTCAGCAGTCCTCCTTCGTCTTCAGGTTGCAGGAATCTAGTTTCCTAGGTTCTGGGGGGCCCCTTAATACTGAATTTAGGGGTGTGTTTAGATCTGGGAGGGCAGTAGCCAATGGCTACTGTCCTTGAGGGTGGCTACACCCTCTTGGTGCCTCCTCCATGAGGGGAGGGGGCACATCCCTATTCCTATTGGGGGAATCCTCCAAAATCAAGATGGAGGATTTCTAAAGGGAGGGGTCACCTCAGCTCAGGACACCTTAGGGGCTGTCCTGACTGGTGGGTGACTCCTCCTTGACTTGCCGCCAAAAGTGGGGGCTGTGTCTAGGGGGGCGGGCATCTCCACTAACTGGAGTGCCCTGGGGCATTGTAACACGAAGCCTGAGCCTTTGAGGCTCACTGCTAGGGGTTACAGTTCCTGCAGGGCAGAGGTGTAACGCACATCCACCCAGAGCAGGCTTTTGTTTCTGTCCTCAGAGAGCACAAAGGCCCTCACCACATGGGGTCAGAAACTCGTCTCACAGCAGCAGGCTGGCACAGACCAGTCAGTCCTGCACTGAACAACTGGGTAAATAAAATACAGGGGGCATCTCTAAGATGCCCTCTGTGTGCATTTTTTTAATAAATCCAACACTGGTATCAGTGTGGGTTTATTATTCTGAGACGTTTGATACCAAACTTCCCAGTATTCAGTGTAGCCATTATGGAGCTGTGGAGTTCGTTTTTGACAAACTCCCAGACCATATACTTAATATGGCCACACTGTACTTACAATGTCTAAGAATAGACTTAGACACTGTAGGGGCATATTGCTCATGCAGCTATGCCCTCACCTGTGGTATAGAGCACCCTGCCTTAGGGCTGTAAGGCCTGCTAGAGGGGTGACTTACCTATGCCACAGGCAGCATTTTGTGTGCATGGCATCCTGAGGGGGATGCCATGTCGACTTTGCCTTTTTCTCCACACCAACACACACAATCTGCAATGGCAGTGTGCATGTGTTAGGTGAGGGGTCCCTTAGGGTGGCACAACATATGCTGCAACCCTTAGGGACCTTCCCTGGTCACAGGGCCCTTGGTACCACTGGTACCTTTTACAAGGGACTTATCTGTGTGCCAGGGATGTGCCAATTGTGGCAACAATGGTACATTTTAGGTGAAAGAACACTGGTGCTGGGGCCTGGTTAGCAGGGTCCCAGCACACTTCTCAGTCAAGTCAGCATCAGTATCAGGCAAAAAGTTGGGGGTAACTGCAACAGGGAGCCATTTCCTTACAATCAGTGAATGACTCTAGAATATGAGTGAGCTAATGAGAGGAGTGTCATTGAAGGACTCAAGAATAAGAGAGAGACAATGAAAGGAATATCATTCAATTACTCTTGAATATGAGAGAGACAATGAAAGGAATAGCATTCAATTATGCATGAAGAAGAGTGAGCCAATGAAGGGAATATCATTCAATGACTCAAGAATATGAGTGAGCCAATGAGACGTTTATCATTCAATGACTCAGGAGCATGAGTGAGCCAATGAGAGGTTTATCATTCAATGACTCCTGAGCATAAGTGACCCAGAGAGAGGAATATCATTCAATTTCACTGAATATGGCTGAGCTAACGAGGGGAGCATCATTGAAAGACTCAAGAACATGAGTGAGCTAATGGATAAAGTATCAATGTAAACTAAGCTAATAAGAGGAATGACATCGGGTGCCAGAGGAATATGAGGCGAGCCAATGAGCAAGATGTCATTCACTTGATGATTTAAGAACATGTGTTCAGGGCAGTCATAGGAGGGTTGAGGACTATGAGGTGAGAGAATGAGAGAGCACCAATGGACGACTAAAGCATTCAGTGGTCTAGGGAGGGGAATGCCACTGAAAATATATTGAGGTCATGAGACGGGCTGTGAAGGGATGACTCGGGCTGTAGAGAGGACGTCAGGTTAATTGATGTGATTAGATGTCTCGAGAAGCAGAGATCACCCAACACGTGAGGATGTCATTCGGACTCGAGACGTGGGAAGAACGTCACTGTATAATATCAGAGAAGGGCTGATGTGGTCACCTAAATATAATGCCTTCACATTGTTCATGAACACAACATTCTATTGGCATACAACCATTCTACAGCCATTCTTGTTTTCCATTGTTCGCACATAGTGCCAAGCTTCAGATTGCTTATTTGTGATATTTCCGTGGGTTCACCTTACTTCTGAGCTACAGTATCATGCAATGTGTGAAAATTTGTCCGATACTTTCACACCAGTGAAACCAATCAATGAAGACCATATAAAGAGTTAAATATCAGAATTGATCACCTTTTGGAGGAATCAGAATTGCTAGCCTGTCTCTACATGGTATGAGTTAACCCCATTCACAAGGAGCGGAATCCGCCTGCCACAGCCTGGTCCATTCTAAGGACATTCCCGGCCATCGGGAGTTGCCTGCCCCAAACCACTCCATCCTAGCTTCAGTCCCAGTATCCGAACCAGCCGGCCCTGCCCAGTGCTTTCAATCCTTAGGCGTATCCACCAGTTCTAAATGTGAATCTTCTTAACACTCCAACCCCATTTCAATCCATCAGAGCCAGCCCAACCAGTCCTAACCATTCTGCGCTAGAACCAGCGGGGCCCTGCCCAGCACATCCTGGCCCCATTAACTTACAATTGAACCAGCCTGGTTCTACCCAACACCCTAGAGCCCCATTCACATTCCGAACCAACCAACCCTGTACTTTCAAACACCACATATCCATCAGAACAAACCCCATTCCCACCCACCAGAACCAGCACTGCCCAATCCATCTTAACCCCATGCGCATTCCGAGTGCTCAGCTCACCCGAGGCTCACCACCAGGTTGAGCTGGGCTCGGGTCCATTGGCGGAGCTCTCCTAATTATTTCAGAAGAGGCCAGTCCTGCCAGAACAGCCCTCAGATTGAATGCTGTTCTGTTTTAGTACCTTATGAGGCAGGGAGCTTCTAGAAGGGTCTTTGCAGACAGGGAGAGAGACTGCTGCATCCGTGTACTAACAGCCCTGCCATGCATCATGTGCTGCTTCAGTCCAGGTTTTTCCCATTGCATTCTGGGACTTGCAGTTGCATTTATTCCATTATAAAACGTGACTACAAGTCCCAGAATTCAAAGGAAAAAAAACTGGACTGGGGGAGCCCATCACGTATGGACCTGGGAAACTTGGCAGCTATTTCCTAAGCACCATGCTCCTTTAAGTGCTGAAGCAGGCTGCCCTGAGCAGCTCTACGTCTGCTGCTGCTGAGTGTCATGGGACCCCGGTGCCAGCGCTGGATTGTTCAATCAACAGCTGAACAACAGTCGGCTCCTAGTGGCTTCTCTGAAATAAAGCTCCTGGGTTATTTAGAGCAGGGAGCTGAATGTTCGATCAGTCAAATTTATGGAATTTTTAAACTCCCTCTATAGGGATGACTTAAAAAAGCAGCAGTAAAATGGCAAAAAAGGCTAGGTCTCTTGGAATGCTCCTTTCTTGAATCTTTGGAATTATTGCAACCAGTATTATGCTCCACTGGATTGCAAGTCCAATATTATAAAACTGCTTTCGACCTCTACTATACTCAATACGCAAAATCTTTAAACGGGGGGGTACGTGCTGTCCCTGTTGTCGCCAATCAGCAGCAAGCTTGTGGCACATTTTTTGCACATGTCCTGCTCTCGAGCCACACAACAGGGAAATATTGAAATCTCTCTGAAGATCAATGTTGGGTTAACCCCTCAGCTTGTAATTTTGGAAGTGCATAATGATGGTCTCCCCAGATCTTGTCAGATGTTTTTTGTGTTTGTTGGTATGGCGGTGTTGAGGCTATGTATCGCCTCGGCGTGGCTGGGCACAAACCCTCCTTCGTTTCAGCAGTGGCTGGCAAGATTGCTGGCGCTATCTAGTCTGGACAGGGCATGATATTCCTCTAAAGGCAAGAGAGCGAAGGGGATGCGGACCTCTTTTTTGGGGATGAGACTGACTCCCAACAAGGGGGTTTATAATTTAGGACAAGACAAGGTGTAGGTGTGTGTGTTGTGTGTTTGGCTCCGGCCAAAACGCGTTGCCATTTTTATCTGGATCAGCACTCTCTGCACTTTGTACTTCACATTCAAATAAAAGAAGATACCTTTTGAATTGTTGATGGTGCCGGCGTCCTTCTTGCGGTGAGAACCTGAGGATCTGGGCTCCAGCTGCTATGGAGTGATTTTTTTGTGAATATATATATATATATATATATATATATAATGCAAAACACAAGGGAGAACTCTGGGAAGTTCCCAAGTTTAGGTGGAGAGCAGCTCTAGTAAGGAGCACCCTGCAACACCAGCGACACTCTAGATTTGCTCACCTCAAATGTCTGCTTATCTAGCAAAGTCTTTAAGCATAGGATTAGCACAGTCTATCCTCGCCGAGCTAGATAGTGACAAAGTCTTTTGCCATTTATACAGCAAAATCTTTAAGCATAGGATTGACATAGTGTCATCCTCGCCGAGCTGTAAAATGACAAAAGCCATTTACCACTCCAGGCACAGTATTACAGCTAATATATATAGTACTTTATTGCCCGATTATGCACTTTACCTGAATATATGGAACGGAATGCTGAGACTGTTGGTCGCTTGACAGTATGTGAATGGTGCTGCTACGAGGTATTATTTAACATACCATAACGGAATTTTTCTGTAAATGGGCTTTTCTCTGATCCTCGAACTTGATAACAATATTTATAGTCTTTTTTTAACAGTTTACTTATTCTTTTTTGCTTCGCTCCTAGTGGTATGGTTACAGTAACAGAATGCACTTTATAGGGTATGATTTGTATAGTTATGGATTATTGCTGCAAGTGGATTGCATTGTTTGCACTTTTGTTACGGAGTTGGAATGCATTTTGTCTCTCTCCTCTTGTGTGATGTTGAAAATGTGCAATAAAAGTCTAAAAAAATATAGTGTACAACAGTCTGCGATATTATCATGTCTGGGAAGCTGCAGGGGCCGAGCAAACGAACAGGACAGATTTTAATACAATTATTTGAGATCACCAGTTGATGATTAAACAATTTCTGGGATCCACCACAGCCGCTTACTGCTTCGTGCTGCAACTTCTCAGTGACCACCGCGGTCCAACAAGGGCCTGGAAGTGGCGTGACGCACCACCCTGCCTGGACACAGATGCGCTGGGAAAAGTCTTTAGGTTAGCCTGCGGCCTGACCCCTCAACAACCTGTGGACCTGGACCTATCTGTTTATGACGCCCTGCGTCAAGAACATCCATGAGGCTGCAAGTGAGGTGCGAGCTAGGCATGGAGGCTGCGGCTCTTTCTTGTAAAATAATTAATTGTATAAACAATGTAGCTGAGCCCAGGACGTCACCACAGCAACTGGTCATCTCTCCAGGACGCGGGTCCCGCTGTCATTGGCTGAAGCAGCAGCTCAAGGCAAGAGCTCAGACTGAATACCGGATATCCCGTAGAGCTTCTTGCAGTACGTCCTCGCGCTGCTCGGAGCTATTAATGGTGCGTGAATGAACTTTTTATTGCGGTGATGCGGACACCAGCACTAAAATGCATTGGTCTAACCCGTAATACTTGGCAGGCCTGTTCGCAGCACACCCGAATTAAATTCTGAAAAGTATATTTTCACTCCAGATAACTCCTGTATTTTTTTATATCAATAATGCTAAAGAGATGTACACGCTACACTGATCCAGAATGCTTGTCTTACCCTTGAGTCTAATTTTCACCAGGACACATACACAAGTTCTTCAGAATAGAAACCCGGATGAATCAAACCAAATTGAAAATGCCAACTTACAGCAGCGAACTGTTTGTATGAGGGGTCTCCTGGCTGCGGCGGGTTCATGATGACGTCAAGAAGAGCCTGGCCTGTGGCGGGGGGGCAGAGGCGCACAGACACAAGCTTAGTGAGCTGTTGCTTCACTTCCGGGTCCATGTTGATGACCTCCATGTAACCCCCTCGGAATCCACACCTAGAAGACACAGAGAGAGACACAGGTTTAGGAAGAAATCTGTCAGCACTGAAGAATACAGGCTAAAAAAAACAGTTTTCATGACCCTCACCCACAATATCTTTAGACACCGTGAGGGGACTCTGGGCAGCGAGGTCTTGATATTTGGAAATAAATATTAGGACGTGCATCAAAAAATAATTACTCACTGGAGAACAGTGAGGGTTTTCTTTCACGATGAAGTGACATTGAATCATTAATAAATTGATAACCCGTTATTACATTTCTTTTCAAAATTCTATATAACTTGTAAAACTTTTAAAAAAAGAAACAAAAACAAATTAGACTGGTTTATCAGAAACGCCTAAAACACTTACGCTGACCATTTTCTCAAGTGAAAAAGTTTATTTGTTAGCGCGAAATGTCTTAATTTTAAGAATTGTTTCTAATTTAGAATGAATATTGTGATAATTCAGTTTTTGTTTAGAGCTTTTGTGTCACTCTTCATTTTGAACTGCCATCATTTTGCCAGTGGAGTAAGCAGTAAATATTTTAAACACTGTGCAACCTCATAAAAGATATTTTAATGACACAGAATTTGGCTTGTGGATAAAAGACTTGGCAGATCCCCACTTATCACACTGATTTTTAACTAGATTTTTCCAGCTAATAATATAACATGTGGCCGTGCAAACGTGCTTCATGAAAACCCATGGAGTGCAACCATGAGCCAGATGATAACAAGGTTATTGAGGAATTACTTGTGCTTCTAAATTAAAAGGAACTCTGGTATTGATACATTAGAGAAACCTTTAAGCTGATCCAGGATTCCAGGAAGTGGAATGATCAATATTGTCACTAAAGGTTTGCACTGGATTGCCACTCGCCGGTAATGGTCACTAACTTCTGAAACATCTGCTTGGCTATCAGCCGTGCAGATTTTCCTGTGAATTTGGGTGATGCTTAGTTCTGTTTCCAAAATGTTGGTATGTTGTAGGCGTTCTGCATTCAGATATCAACTTCACTGGTGCACTGAGCCATGCACGAGTGACATCTATCAGTAGAAACACCCAAATAAAGGTGACTTGCATGTGCAGTCCAATGTTCAGCATTCCGTCCATCACTTGTTGTTTTTGCTTTGTCGCCCTAAGTGGGAAGGGTATGCCCAGACGTGGGTCCCGTGCTTCCCATGCCACTGGATTCAAGCTAGCCTGGCTGATGAGGGGTGAAACCCAAAAACCGGTCCCAGGATGCTTGTTTCCGGTCCAGTGAGGACCTGGCTTGGCAGTTCGGGCTGGACTGTTCCCATTAGGAACAGGGTCAAGACTGATTTGCATATGGCTGGGTCCAAACTGGGGTGGCATGGTGAGCAAAAAAACGATGGATTAAACCCAGATCTGTGACTGGGGGTGAGTGTTTCACAATGTTCAGCATTCCGTCCATCACTTGTTGTTTTTGCTTTGTCGCCCAAAGTGGGAAGGGTATGCCCAGACGTGGGTCCCGTGCTTCCCATGCCACTGGATTCAAGCTAGCCTGGCTGATGAGGGGTGAAACCCCGAAACCGGTCCCAGGATGCTTGTTTCCGGTCCAGTGAGGACCTGGCTTGGCAGTTCGGGCTGGACTGTTCCCATTAGGAACAGGGTCAAGACTGATTTGCATATGGCTGGGTCCAAACTGGGGTGGCATGGTGAGCAAAAAAACGATGGATTAAACCCAGATCTGTGACTGGGGGTGAGTGTTTGACAATGTTCAGCATTCCGTCCATCACTTGTTCTTTTTGCTTTGTCGCCCTAAGTGGGAAGAGTATGCCCAGACGTGGGTCCCGTGCTTCCTATGCCACTGGATTCAAGCTAGCCTGGCTGATGAGGGGAGAAACCCCGAAACCGGTCCCAGGATGCTTGCTTCCGGTCCAGTGAGGACCTGGCTTGGCAGTTCGGGCTGGACTGTTCCCATTAGGAACAGGGTCAAGACTGATTTGCATATGGCTGGGTCCAAACTGGGGTGGCATGGTGAGCAAAAAAACGATGGATTAAACCCAGATCTGTGACTGGGGGTGAGTGTTTGACAATGTTCAGCATTCCGTCCATCACTTGTTGTTTTTGCTTTGTCGCCCTAAGTGGGAAGGGTATGCCCAGACGTGGGTCCCGTGCTTCCCATGCCACTGGATTCAAGCTAGCCTGGCTGATGAGGGGTGAAACCCCAAAACCGGTCCCAGGATGCTTGTTTCCGGTCCAGTGAGGACCTGGCTTGGCAGTTCGGGCTGGACTGTTCCCATTAGGAACAGGGTCAAGACTGATTTGCATATGGCTGGGTCCAAACTGGGGTGGCATGGTGAGCAAAAAAACGATGGATTAAACCCAGATCTGTGACTGGGGGTGAGTGTTTGACAATGTTCAGCATTCCGTCCATCACTTGTTGTTTTTGCTTTGTCGCCCTAAGTGGGAAGGTAATGCCCAGACGTGGGTCCCGTGCTTCCCATGCCACTGGATTCAAGCTAGCCTGGCTGATGAGGGGTGTAACCCCAAAACCGGTCCCAGGATGCAAAAAAACGATGGATTAAACCCAGTGTTTGACAATGTTCAGCATTCCGTCCATCACTTGTTGTTTTTGCTTTGTCGCCCTAAGTGGGAAGGGTATGCCCAGACGTGGGTCCCGTGCTTCCCATGCCACTGGATTCAAGCTAGCCTGGCTGATGAGGGGTGAAACCCCGAAACCGGTCCCAGGATGCTTGTTTCCGGTCCAGTGAGGACCTGGCTTGGCAGTTCGGGCTGGACTGTTCCCATTAGGAACAGGGTCAAGACTGATTTGCATATGGCTGGGTCCAAACTGGGGTGGCATGGTGAGCAAAAAAACGATGGATTAAACCCAGATCTGTGACTGGGGGTGAGTGTTTGACAATGTTCAGCATTCCTTCCATCACTTGTTGTTTTTGCTCAATCATAGAAACCAACATCGTGCTAATCCTGGGGCAAATTT
Source organism: Pleurodeles waltl (assembly GCF_031143425.1). Classification (NCBI taxonomy): domain Eukaryota; kingdom Metazoa; phylum Chordata; class Amphibia; order Caudata; family Salamandridae; genus Pleurodeles; species Pleurodeles waltl. The sequence goes on from NC_090439.1 coordinate 1,127,204,064, forward strand.
TTGTAAATATGTTTGGTGATCACTCAAAATTCTATAAGAGCTTAGGTCAGGCCGGATAAACAATCATGTATGAATTTAAACTCCTCATATTTAATTAGATAGTAGTTTCTCTTATTACCATATCATATTACCATACCATACCAAACAATTCAACCCCCAGTCTATGGTACAATAGCAAGCAAAATTACATTGAAGATCATGTTTGACAGGCTCTAAAACTATCCGACATGCAGCAGCATGCTGGACTCCCTTGAGTGGTGGAGTTCTAAACTGAGGCAGAAGAGGTGAATGAATGACTCAATCAAGCAAACGCGTAGACCTTCAATGGAGGATCTGAGCTTCCTCATAGTTTGAGAAATCCACACTGTATCCATCAGGCAAAGTGAGCTAGTTCCTAGGTACAGTTGCAGAGGAAACAAATGCACTTCACAGTGATACGACCTTCTACTTTGTGCCACTAGAAACTTCTTCTGGCAACCAAGATGTGGTCTTTGCTATGAAGTGTGGCAATTAACCAGGCGCCTGCTTTTTGGACAGACCATAGTTTCTTGACAAATCCCTTGGCCATCCCAGCTAAATAGCATTTGAAGAGTCTAAGAAATAACAGATGGAGGGCCCCTCATCCAGCGATGGGCCAATCTAAGACTGGAGATTGGCTAGAAGATGCCATTCCCTCTTTAGAGCATGTTCAAGACTATGCTGAGCTGCAACTAATCCAGTCCCGACCGCGAGATATCCGGGAACCGCTGAGGATTTGTTTATCACTACCTCCTGCAGACACTGGGAACCAGATGGACCATCCCTTCACAGATTAACACTTGACACCATAATGGCCTGTTCCTTGTACTATGCTAATAAATGAGCAAATCCTACATGCTGACAACTCGCCTGTACTTTTTACCACTGTAACATGACTTCTTGCCTTTAGTCTGCATTTTGCTAATCGTGAAGCCAGCCATGCATCACTATATAACCATGTGTGTTTGTTGACTTCTTTGTCTGAAAAATGCCAATAAATAAAATATAAAAAATAACATAATCAGGCATTTCTAAAGTCTCGACTGCAGCTCTTGGATTGTTTTCACGGATGGGCCTTTGTAGACCATTTCGTGATCGGAGACGGAATTGTGCATTTTTTTACCATGCGTTTACCTGAACATCAATATTTAATCTTCAAACCAGGATGAAACCGAGGGATCTGACATTGATGGTGATGTTTGGGTGAGCACCAAGAGGGGAGAGAGTGGACAGCCATGAGTGAACCAAGAAGAAATGATCTGAAATAGATTAGGAGGATCTGTTTTTGTGCATTAAATTTTAAAGATATGACCCTGTGTCTGCAAAAGCAAACAACTTCACTAGCAGCCAGGAAAATAATCTCTTCAAATACCCGTGAATTATGCACCGGACGTTCTGCAATTCTCATTTCCTCTTTCAGTCCAGTTGAGTAGGCAGATACACACCTGCCGCAGACCTGCACTCCTTCTCCCCGCCGCTAGGGCCCACTCCAGGCTTTAACAAGGCCCAAGAGAGGGAGAAGGGAACTCGCAGTGTCAGGTGCTGAGCTCTGGAATTATTCCTACCATGAAGCAGATCTTCTATTGGAAAGCGCGTTTCAGGGGATCATCTACCTAAACAACCAGGTTTTAACCATTCTTCTAAATTTGAGAACATTTATCTCCGACTTCAATAATCATCTTAAATTTAGAAGAATGATCAAAACTTAGCTGTCTGCATTCGTGATCCCTCAGTTATGCGCTTTCTACTACAGCGCTAATAGGCCCTCTTAGTGGTAGACGCATGTACTTTACAGATAGATCGATGGACCAATAGACCGATAGACACATAGATAGAGTGACCGATAGACCACAGAGAACAGACAGACAGATAAATAACAGAACAGACCGACCAACAGATTGATTGATACATCGATAACTAAAACCACACCCCAGCCTCTCCATGTATGTGAGCCCCCATCATTGCCCGCCTTCTCCTGCGCCCCTTCTACATCCCACCCACATCTCGTCTACCTTCCTCTGTGTTGTTATTTCTTAATTTTACAGCATTTGTGCTCTCGTCACCAGAGAAAAGCTGGTAATAAGAGTTTAAAACACAAGCACAGTGTGCTCTCAGCTCCTAGTTTCAGCAAAAGAGGTGAAGTTTCTGCTTACCCATCATATGTCCTGCCATGGGGGTCTCAGTGGCCCCACAAATTACTGCTTCCCCCCTTTAGCTGCCCTGCCATGGGGGTCTCAGTGATCCCAAAAATTATAGCTGGCCCCCTTAGCTGCCCTGTGGCGGGGGTCTGAGCGGCCCCAAAAATTACTGCTTGCTCCTTTTGCTGTCCTGTCATGGGGGTGTCAGTGGCCCATAAGCCACGTATCACCAGAAGGGCTCGCTCGTCGCCTGTCCAGGCAGACCAGCCTTGAGTTATTTACAGTCACATGTCGCGGTCCACTCTGAACTGATGGTCAGGGCTGGCGCTAATCATGGGCAGGGTGGGCAGCTGCTCAGGGCCCCGCAATCAGCCCACCATCATGGGGCCCCACATCAGTGCCACGGAGCCTGGCCATGGTGGCACACCAGTCCTCTTGTGCCCCCCTGCCAATCCAATTGAAAGAAAGGTTACATTGCAGTTGGGCCCCCGGGACCTTGCAACCATGATGTAGGGAGGTGAGACTTGGGGGAGGGGGCCCTTCTCTGGTCGCAGGTGCAAGGAGACAGGTTTGTCCCGCAATTAGAGCTCCTACTGGCTGCCCACTCAGAGCCACCAAGGGGCGCCCACTGTCCGGCAGTTTAACTCACCACGGCTTTACCCCTCTCAGATGATAAGTAACTCTCACAGCTTCAGTCCTTAATGAGCTGTAAAAGAGGTGCTTGTAGCTGCCTGAGAGGGAGGGAGGGCTGCAGCCCAGGAGGGGTCTGCACAAAGCAGCTTCAGCAGCAGGGCAGTCTCTTGAGATACAAACAGCCCTGAATGTGTCACCTTGTATTAGGGTGACCACCCGTCCGTAAATTTCACGGACTGTCCGTAATTTCGCCCTGCTGTCCGTTGTCCGTGATGAAAGCTTTAACAGACGGCATTTGTCCGTAATTTTAGCCTTTCACCTAAAGGGCAACGGAGGCAGGGCGAAATTACCAGCAGATCAGTTTCCCCAGGTGGGCTGGAAGGCAGGGGGTTCTCCTGTGCTCTGAGGGAGGGGCAGACAGATAAGAATAGGCCTTCTTGTCAGGGGTCTCCTTCCCTAAACACATGCAAATGTGGCAACTGGTAAATCTGCAAATACAAAAGGGCTTGACAACCTGCATTGACTTTACTAAAAGGAGTCACTTGAAGTTTTCTGGTGGCAAAGATATTTCTTTTAGAGAGGTATTGTAATGGTGTTCCAAGGTGAGCTGTGGGGTGTGTGGTTTTAATGGAGTGTCATAAATTTTTTTTAGTACTAGGTATAAACTGGATATTATTCAAATCTGTATTTGAGAAGCACTTTTTTTTATTTAACCGAAATGTATTTGCGCATTTTGTAGCAGCCTTTATTATGATGTAATTGTATTTTTCACATTTCTTTCAGGTACCTCAGTACCTCATAGTACTAACAAACATTGGCAAAGCCAATAGGTCTCATCCACGAAAGAGTTATTGGCTTTGTTAATGTGTTTTAGCCATTAGCCATGTTATACACCAGAGTAGCTGCTGTTCAGCATGGCTTAAAGCTAGTGGTATAGTGGTGTGGAGTGGAGTGGAGTAGCATAGGAGCAGTGGCGTAGAGCCCAGTGGTGCAAAGTGCAGTGCAGTGGGGTACAGTGCAGTTGTTTAGAGTGCGTTAGCGTAGAGTGCAGTTGTTTAGAGTGCAGTGGCATGGAGTGGCGTGGGACAGAGTAGAGTGGCATAGAGTGCAGTGGAGTAGAGTGGCATATATTAGAGTGGCAGAGAGCAGTAGTGTAGAGTGGTGCATAGATTGCAGAGTAGACACGTTGCAGGGAGTGCAGTGGCGTAGTGTAGAGTGGTGCAGAGTAGAGCAAAGTGCTGTAGAGTGGAGTGATGCAGAGTAGAGTGGCATAGAGTGCAGTGGCATAGAATGCAGTAGTACATAGTACATTGGTGTATAGCACAGTGGTGGAGAGTGCAACGCTGGCAGGGTAGAGTGTCAGTGCAGTGATGTAGAGTGGAGTAGAGTGGCACAGAGCAGTGGCGTAGAGTACAGTGGTACAGAGTAGAGGGCAGTGGCGTACAGTGCAGTTGTTTAGAGTGCATTGGTGCAGAATGCAGTGGCATAGACTGGCATGGGGTACAGTTACATAGAGTGCAGTGGAGTAGAGTGGCATGCAATACAGTAGCAGAGAGTGCAGTAATGCAGAGTGGTGCAGTGGCATAGAGTGCAGAGTAGACTCATGTGGCATAGAGTGCAGTGGTGTAGAGTGGTGCAGAGTGGAGTATTGTAGGGTGGTGTAGAGTAGAGTATAGTGCCTAGAGTGCAGTGGCAAAGAGTAGAGTGGTGTAGAGTGCAGAGTAGAGTGTCAGTGCAGTGGTGTAGAGTGGTACAGAGAACAGTGGCATAGAGTACAGTGGTACAGAGTAAAGAGCAGTGGCATACAGTGCTGTTGTTTAGAGTGCACTGGTGTAGAGTGCAGTTGCATAGAGTGGCATTGGGCAGAGTAGAGTGGTATAGAATGCAGTGGAATGGACTATATTGGTGCAGAATGCAGTAGTACAGAGCAGAGTGGTGTAGAGTATAGTGGCAGCCAGTGCAGTGTTGCAGAGTGTCAGCTTGCAGTGGTGTAGAGTACATTAAACTAGAGTGCAGTGGTCAGAGTTGTATAGAGTACAGTGGCGTAGAATAGATTGTTTCAGAGTAGAGTGCAGTTGCATAGAGTGGAGAGGTGCAGGGTAGAGTGCAGTGGAATAGAATGCAGTGGCACAGAGTGCAGTGGCATAAAGTAGATTATTTCACAGTAGAGTGAGGTGGCTTAGAGTGGAGAGGTGCAGGGTAGAGTGGAGTTGCATAAAGTGGCATAGAGTGTGATGGCATAGAGTAAAGTAGTGTAGAGTGCCGTGGCATAGAGTGCAGAGGTGCAGAGTAGATTAGAGTGATGTACAGTGTATTGATGTAGAGTGCAGGGGCATAGAGTTGAGTGTTACAGAGTAAAGTGCATTAGCATAGAGTGTATTAGCTTAGAGTGCAGTGGCGTACAGTGAAGTGTTGCAGAGAGTGGAGTTGTGCGAATTAGATTGGTGTTGCCTAGACTGGAGTGGTATAGCGTGCAGAGGCACAGAGCGCAGTGGTGTAGAGAGGCGTAAAGTGCAGTGGCATAGAGTAGAGTGGTACAGAGGAGAGTACAGAGGCATAGTGTGTAGTAGCATAGAGTGCAGTGGCATAATGTGGAGTGGTTCTGAATGGAGAAGAGTGCAGTGGCATGGAGTGGAGTAAAGTAGAGTGATACAGAGTAGGGTGCAGTGGCGTGTAGTGGTGCAGAGCAGAGTGGAGTGCAGTATGGATGATATGCTAACACACTGCCATTGCAGACAACACATTTTTGATTGAAATGACCATTACATTTGCACAGATATACAGTTTTTCAAATCAAACTATACTGTGCACAGACGATGAAGTGTGGAAATTGCATCACCTAATGCAATGATTTGTTTTAATCATGTAAAGGTATTTGTTTCCAGCACAGTTCGGAATTAACAAAAATGTGCTTAATTTGTACTTCTAATTCTGATATATTCTGAAGTTTATTTAAATGTTGTCATGTGATAGAAAAAACTCTTTCCTAACCCCAGTATCCAGCAAGATTGTTGCATAAATCCTCTCACTTTGAAGTCAGAGAAAGGAAAGTAAACACTAAGTCCCACCAAAGACAGAGCCTGACATTGGACTTTGTTCTTTGAATGCACAGCAAATATGATAAGATAAGAACAAGATTTACAGGCCTGTTTACAGAAAGGGAGCACTCTGCAGGATACTGTAAATAAGGTTTTGGCAAGGGAAGGGACGAATTCAAGCTGCATAGCCAAAAACAAATAAAGCCAGCAAATTGAAAGCAACAAATTGTGAGTTACAAACCACAAGGCCAATGGCAAGCAACGGGCAGAATGCATTCACAAGGAAGCACTATGAATTTACTTAAAGTGACAGCTGTGGGATACTTTGTGGGGAAAGTCCAGTATTTTAGTCCATATCTTGCAGAGGTTTGGTACATCAATCACCCAGGTAGTATGACAAGAAGACCTGGAGTAGTTTCCATGTTGCAGGATATGTCTGTACACCCATTCTATCAGTTTGCCACCATTTCCTATGGTACAGAGCTTCTGGCACACCTCTTGTAGGGTTAGTGCTAGGTGGCAGATATGAAATATGGCATTTAATGATTATTTAAGGTAGTTGTAAGTAAGGAGTTGACCGGGTTGAAGATGGTAGTCTGCCCCAAGGGTTTAGAAATTTAGTAGCTCACTGTTCAGAAACAAAGTCCCCAATTTTAAGACAACTGCAACTGATGGAGTTGCTCTGAGCACAGCCATCCTGTGCGAGTGGGAAGGCTTAGCAAAGGTAGTGCAGGAGCACAGGGTTTCTTTGTGTCAGTGAGTTTACAGGTTCTGGCAAGGCAAGAGAAAGCCATGCATGATAACCCTGGATGGTGATCGATAGAATGGTCAGTAGGAAACGATGAGCAGTGCATTAAGCCTTCCTTAAAAGTCTTTACTGGTAAACCCCATCTCAAGCCAGTGAGCCACCCATTGGACCTGTGCAGCTGAATAATAGCATTCTAAGTCCAGAAGATCTAATCCACCCGCAGTCACAGTTAGCTTTAGAGTGGAAAGAGCTCCTGATGGCGCCGCAGTGACCAAATCAGATGTGTGGCCTGTCTGAAGAAGGAATGAAGGACGAGCAGGGGAAGGTTTGCAAAATAATACTATCATTGTGGTAGCACACCATCTTCGCTAGTGCCACGTGGCCTTTACAGAAAGCAGAAGAGAAGACGAAAAAGCAAACTGGGCTTGGAGGGACCGTTCGCTCTGCCGAGATTTTCATCCTGGAAATCAGTGTAAGAATGGTAGATATTAATCACTAGGTATCAAAAGGTAACTGGTTCCCAGTTCAATCTGAGATCTAATTGTATATGAAGGCGAAAACAGTGCCATATGTTAAAGAAACACTAATTACGTTTTAAAATTTGTAAATTTTGTTTGTGCAATTTACATCCCAAATATTTTGAAGATTCTATGTGTACTTGACACTTAGGGATAACCCAGATCTCTAGTTTGGCTTTTTCTCAATTTCAAAACCATATAAAGACATGGACAAAGCAGGCAATTGCCTTGCACAACCTTGCAAGGGGTCTGGCCCCTGCTCACCCTTCAAAAGCACTAACAGCGAACCATTGCACCAGAAGAGTTTGCCAAGGTGGATGGGTGTTGATTGTTCAACCACTTGACAGTGCCCCTTCTGTTTCGCTCCTGTGTGCAGAGACAACTCCCCAGGTACCCAATACCTTCGAATAGTCTTGGTGGACCCATCTTGTCTGATTTTAGGAATTGTCCCGCCTTGTTCTTCTCTTCTTTATTTATCCAGTTTTTAGCAACAACCCTTTGAATTACTTGCCGTGGATCTCCCATTTGATCTTGATTTCATCCTCCTCTTTTATTATCTTTGATTGGTAGTCCGGGCTCCCATTTCTGAGATAAATGTAGAGTCCCATTCATACACTAGTGCAGTGAGACTACAGAAAAGTTATGGGTACATCACATCCTGAAATTAGGTGTGAGACTGTCGCCCACACCATCTGCCCTGCCTCTTTAAAAACAAATTAGGTTGAAAGTCAATGGGCGGTTGGGGTAAGCCAGATGTTTTTGTTCAATTTGTTTAAACTAGCATAAGGTTAATTACCTTAATGTTTCCCAAACTGTTTGCCAGGGGTTTTAAAATGTTCAGAAACATAATCAAAATGTTGCTGTTACTTTCTGTTCAGGAAAGATCGGGTAGATTTGGGTAGGGGTGATGGCCTTGCCGCAGTACTGAAAGGCATTAATTTACTACTGAACAAGGACGTAATGTGACACCTGAATGTAGCACACCAGGAGGCAATCACAAAAGGTCCACAGTGAATAAATAGTGCTATCTTAAAAAAGAGTAAATAAATGCACGGACAACATAGTGAGGCATGGCCTCTCTTGCGTGTGTCTGTAAAACTGACGTTTGTTCTTGAGTTTTTGTCCTGAAATTTGACCCTTTGTCCTGAATTTTTGTCCTGAATTTTTTACAGTCCTGTCAAGAATTTGCCTCAATGCCAGGTGGTCACCCTACCTTGTATGCAAATTAAAGGGCTCACTTATTCCCTTCTACCCGGGGCCCAGAAATCCTAGAACCGTCCCCGCTTACAGTGTGTGGTCAAACGGCGCTGAAAGCTGGGAAGTCGCGCTTCACCAGCAGGTACTTACTCTCCCATGAATCCCTTGGAGATGGAATGGAAGGAGGCCAGTTCCAGGGCGTCGGAGTACTTGGGTCCCATCTCGAACAGCACCTTCTTGAAGGAGTGGAACGCAGCGCCCTGGGCGTAGACGTTGTCCTGGTACACCTGGAAGATACAGACAGGAGCCAATCATTGGATGCGTCCTTCCTGTGACCACAGCTAGGGTTCTCGACCAATCCCTGCACTGGGTACAAAATCTCTGACGTGCTAATGCCTACTCGCCACTTACTGCAATACCAAAATGCATTGTGCATGTTTCCTGGGGCCCAGAGCTCATTTCATACACAGGCCATGTCCTCTCCCCTCGCCCCCCCCCCTAGACACACACACTCCTCACCACCCAAAATCTTGCAGTCCTGCAAACTGTGGACCCAATAGGGTGGTGTAATGCGCGCTCAACGCCCGGGATATTTGACATTGTACAAGGTTGTTGATCACCGGTGAGGTGTCTAAAACATGCCTCGTGCTCAGGAGTCGTGGCAATTAGGAGTGAGGGGCTGCGACCAGCGGGGTGGGGAGAGAGGGCAGAAGGAAGGGGCACTTTTGCACCTCAGAAATCTCTACAACAATCTACTCCTCCCTGATCCCTCCCCCAACCCCTAGTCTGTGCATGAAAGCGTGAGCCAAGGCCCAGACACTGACCCGTTATATTGTTTGGTCGGATACAAAACTATGGGAGAGTTCTACGTTAAGCGCTTCTTTGCCCCCACAGAGTGGTAGTAAGCGCTATATAAATACTACAATACAATCGATTCTTAGATTCTTATCGGGTTTAACCTTCACACTAAATAATACAGGGAGTGCAGAATTATTAGGCAAGTTGTATTTTTGAGGATTAATTTTATTATTGGACAACAACCATGTTCTCAATGAACCTAAAAAACTCATTAATATCAAAGCTGAATATTTTTGGAAGTAGTTTTTAGTTTGTTTTTAGTTTTAGCTATGTTAGGGGGATATCTGTGTGTGCAGGTGACTATTACTGTGCATAATTATTAGGCAACTTAACAAAAAACAAATATATACCCATTTCAATTATTTATTATTACCAGTGAAACCAATATAACATCTCAACATTCACAAATATACATTTCTGACATTCAAAAACAAAACAAAAACAAATCAGTGACCAATATAGCCACCTTTCTTTGCAAGGACACTCAAAAGCCTGCCATCCATGGATTCTGTCAGTGTTTTGATCTGTTCACCATCAACATTGCGTGCAGCAGCAACCACAGCCTCCCAGACACTGTTCAGAGAGGTGTACTGTTTTCCCTCCTTGTAAATCTCACATTTGATGATGGACCAGAGGTTCTCAATGGGGTTCAGATCCGGTGAACAAGGAGGCCATGTCATTAGATTTCCTTCTTTTATACCCTTTCTTGCCAGCCACGCTGTGGAGTACTTGGACGCGTGTGATGGAGCATTGTCCTGCATGAAAATCATGTTTTTCTTGAAGGATGCAGACTTCTTCCTGTACCACTGCTTGAAGAAGGTGTCTTCCAGGAACTGGCAGTAGGACTGGGAGTTGAGCTTGACTCCATCCTCAACCCGAAAAGGCCCCACAGGCTCATCTTTGATGATACCAGCCCAAACCAGTACTCCACCTCCACCTTGCTGGCGTCTGAGTCGGACTGGAGCTCTCTGCCCTTTACCAATCCAGCCACGGGCCCATCCATCTGGCCCATCAAGACTCACTCTCATTTCATCAGTCCATAAAACCTTAGAAAAATCAGTCTTGAGATATTTCTTGGCCCAGTCTTGACGTTTCAGCTTGTGTGTCTTGTTCAGTGGTGGTCGTCTTTCAGCCTTTCTTACCTTGGCCATGTCTCTGAGTATTGCACACCTTGTGCTTTTGGGCACTCCAGTGATGTTGCAGCTCTGAAATATGGCCAAACTGGTGGCAAGTGGCATCGTGGCAGCTGCACGCTTGACTTTTCTCAGTTCATGGGCAGTTATTTTGCGCCTTGGTTTTTCCACACGCTTCTTGCGACCCTGTTGACTATTTTGAATGAAACGCTTGATTGTTCGATGATCACGCTTCAGAAGCTTTGCAATTTTAAGAGTGCTGCATCCCTCTGCAAGATATCTCACTATTTTTGACTTTTCTGAGCCTGTCAAGTCCTTCTTTTGACCCATTTTGCCAAAGGAAAGGAAGTTGCCTAATAATTATGCACACCTGATATAGGGTGTTGATGTCATTAGACCACACCCCTTCTCATTACAGAGATGCACATCACCTAATATGCTTAATTGGTAGTAGGCTTTCGAGCCTATACAGCTTGGAGTAAGACAACATGCATAAAGAGGAAGATGTGGTCAAAATACTCATTTGCCTAATAATTCTGCACTCCCTGTACATCAAATCGGGAAACTTGGGAATGAGGCAACATATTTACACGACTCATTCATTCACCGCTGTATATAAGTACAACTGTAATAAAAGTCCCGTCCCTTGAACCCACCAGAGGGGTAAATTAAATGGTGGTGAAAAAAAGGTTCTAATGGAGTACGAGCAATGTTTCATAAAAAATGCATGTATCTGTCCAATTTTTTTCTTCCACCACAACCGCAAGTCGTTATTTGACTAATTTGAACTTTCACATATTGTGAGTGAAGCGATACTTTGGTTGTGGCCGACTTAAGGGTACTTAATATAGACAGCCACAACATCGGCCACCATATAAGTTTCGATTCTTAAATGCGGCTGTAGTTTGTAATTTTGCCACAAGGTGGTGCCAGTGGCACGACAGAATCATATTTACCTTTCGTCACCAACTAATACAGGTACAAACAAGGTCTGTATGTATTCATCCTAATTTTCACTTGAATATGGACTGTTTTTTACTGATTAGGCTCTGTTGTAGGGTGACCAGACGTCCCGGATTTCCCCGGACAGTCCCGGTTTTTAGAGGAGTGTCCCAGTGTCCCGACGCTTCCCTTAATTTTAAACAAATGTCCCAGTTTTGGGGACAAAGGTTAGATCGTTACATAAATGTCCGGTTTTTGGGACAAAGGTCAGATTATCTAGGGAGGCATACGTTAAAGGTATGCTCTCCTTTAACAGACGCCTACAAAGTATGCAATAATTAAAGTAATTTATCTGTTACTGTCAGTCAACACAGTCCCCTGTCTGCTCCCAGCAGACACCAGAGTGGGGAGCAGAGAGAGGTGGGTGGGGGCGGGTTGGGGCGCAGGGTGGGAGGTCAAGGCATAGCTAATTTTATATGTGTAGTCTTGTGTGTGTGGATATTATATATATATATATATATATATATATATATGCAGAATGTGTGCCTATATATATATATATATATATAGGCACACATTCACAAAGCTATGCAAAGAAACGGGACAGGCCAGATATAAGAGTGTAAAGTCTTTAGTCCTTCTTTTATGTCTGACCTGTCCCAGTTTTTGCTCCCCAAAAGCTGCTCACCCTACTCTGTGGAAGTCCGGGACATTTGTACTTCAGTTATTTCCAGGAGACTCTCTACTGGGGTTGCAGATAGTGCGCTTTAGAAACAAGAAAATTGATATGTAGATTGCGAGAAAACAAACAAAAAACACCTGCTAGGTCATGTGACTGTTATTCGCACAAGAACGTTTTCACACCAGCCTCCGAGGGAGGCCCTTTAAAGCCAGATGCAGGAAACAGACAAAATGTACCCTCGCGCAGAAAGGAGTTTGAAGGAAAGGGATACATAACAGTTTCTGCTCCAAAGGCCGGGTCTAAGCTTTACCTCATCCGCCATCAGGAAAAGGTTTTCTTCGGCAGCGAAACGAATGACGTCCTCGATGCACTTCCTGCTCTGGACCTGGCCTGCGGATCAAGAACAGCATAGGATGATCAGGTGCTCTGTTAAGAATCGGCGTTATAGCGCATCGTTTAAAAACAGGGCTGTACAGGCATGCGGCGCTACACTTCTGCACAATTCGTGAACTTCCGGGAGAAATGTTGCAAACTTTCTAGTTCACAAGAGAGTGACCCTTCTGAAATTAGGGCTCTTTGTACTACTAGAGGGCCACACTCCCCTAGACTGTCAGTCCTCTCCGCCTCCCCAACAAACCACAGCCCCCACAATCCACAGCACGGAGAAACTGAAGGTGGCAAGAAAGCGTCCTTTACTCCCGAGCTGATGATGCAGAGCGCCTCTTACCGGTGGGGTTTCCCTGGGTTAAGGATGCACACTGGTACCTTTTACCTGTCACTCCTGGGGTTCTCTGCGATGCGCAGGGCCCCTTACCTGAATTGGTAATGAACCGCAACCTTTGCCTGTGGGGTTGCAATGTTGCTGATGAGTACGTGTCCCTTTACCTCAGAGGTTCTCCTATTTGATGATGCACAGAAATCCTTACCTGTGGGGTTACTTTTACGATGCACACACAAGGTCCCTTACCTGCGGGGTTCCCCAGGCTTATTATTCAGAGAGCCTGTTTAACTGTGGGGTTCCCTGGGTTGATGCAAACTGGGGCCCTGTACCTGTGGGGTTCCCTGGGTTGATGCAGACTGGGCCCCTGTACCTGTGGGGTTCCCTGGGTTGATGCAGACTGGCCCCTTATCTGTGGGGTTTCCCTTGTTCATGCTCACTTGGCCCCCTTACTTGTGGAGTTCCCCCAGTTCACGCACACTGAGGCCCATACCTGTTGGGTTCCCCCAGTTCACGCACACTGAGGCCCTTACCTGTTGGGTTCCCCCAGTTCTTGCACACTGAGGCCCTTACCTGTTGGGTTTCCCCAGTTCACGCACACACTGAGGCCCTTACCTGTTGGGTTCCCCCAGTTCATGCACACTGAGGCCCTTACCTGTTGGGTTCCCCCAGTTCAAGCACACTGAGGCCCATACCTGTTGGGTTCCCCCAGGTCTCGCACACTGAGGCCCATACCTATTGGGTTCCCCCAGTTCACGCACACTGAGGCCCTTACCTGTTGGGTTCCCCCAGTTCACACACACTGAGGCCCATACCTGTTGGGTTCCCCCAGTTCACGCACACTGAGGCCCTTACCTGTTGGGTTCCCCCAGTTCACGCACACTGAGGCCCTTACCTGTTGGGTTTCCCCAGTTCACGCACACACTGAGGCCCTTACCTGTTGGGTTCCCCCAGTTCACGCACACTGAGGCCCATACCTGTTGGGTTCCACCAGGTCTCGCACACTGAGGCCCATACCTGTTGGGTTCCACCAGGTCTCGCACACTGAGGCCCATACCTGTTGGGTTCCCCCAGTTCACGCACACTGAGGCCCTTACCTGTTGGGTTCCCCCAGTTCACGCACACTGAGGCCCTTACCTGTTGGGTTCCCCCAGTTCACGCACACTGAGGCCCATACCTGTTGGGTTCCCCCAGGTCTCGCACACTGAGGCCCATACCTGTTGGGTTCCCCCAGTTCACGCACACTGAGGCCCTTACCTGTTGGGTTCCCCCAGTTCACACACACTGAGGCCCTTACCTGTTGGGTTCCCCCAATTCACGCACCCTGAGGCCCTTACCTGTTGGGTTCCCCGGGTTGATGATGCACAAAACCTTCGGCTCGCAGTGCTTCCTGGCCTCGTCCAGCGCCTTCCTCAGCTCTGCGATGTTTAGGGCCCAGCAGTTCTCTTCGTCCAGGTAGTAATTCACCTGCACGGCGTCCAGCTCTGCCAGGGCGGCGGAGTACAGCGGGTACTGAGGGATGGGGATCAGGACTCCAGTCCGGGACTTGCCCTGGCCGGCTACCAGCAGCTTCAACATGGTCTAAAGCCAGAGAAACCAGAAGAAATGGTTTGAGGCTACAGCATCTGTGACGTGTCCTGTGCCCAGGTATGCACCCTTAAACGCCATGCGCCTGGACACATCATCTGTAACAGTTCTTGTGCCCATGTAAATACCCATTATGCACCATGTGCCTGGACACATCATCTGTAACAGGTCTTGTGCCCATGTAAATACCCATTATGCAACATTTGCCTGGGCACATCATCTGACAGGTCTCGTGCCCACAAATATACCTGTTACCTGCCATGTGCCAGTGCCACCATACATCATCTGTAACATATCTTGTGCCTGGGTAGTTACCTGCTACACGCCATGTGCCAGAGTGCATCAACTGTGACATGTCTCATGCCAGTGTACATATTAAGGGTGGGCAGACCTACAGCGTTTCACTCTGCAGAATTCCACAGGGTTCCATAAAAGCCTTCGAGACTCCGCGGAGTTCCGCCAACGGACATAGAGTATGCACATCGTGCTGCTCGAGCCGCAAATTAGCACCAGTAGCGTGAACAGTGCTGACAAATCAGCAAGAATGGCACCGTGCGGTTCGCAAGAGCCTGCGGCCATTCAAGGTGACTTTGCTGCCATTCGAGAAGAAAATCTACTCACGAGGCAGCAATTCTACTCAAGAATTAGCCCCTTGGGGACACCAGATCGCTGTTACCAGCTCCCATTTGTGGAGTCTCACAGGAAAAAATTCTGTCACCTGGCAATTGGCAGAATTTGCCAAGAACTCAATGTCACAGGAGTAACACAGAGTCAACAAGGGCAAGGGTTCACCGTCCGTTACATGTCTTGGGCACGGTAATATACATATTACACATCACATGACAGAGTGTATTATATGTGATAGGTCTCGTGCCCTAGTATATACATTTTACATGCCATGTTCCTGGAAACATTATGTGACAGGTCGTTTGCCTGAGTATATACTTGTTACACACCATGTGCCAGGGTGGATTCTCTGTGACATGTTTTGTTCCCGGTTATACACCCCTTACACTCAATGTGCCCAGTTACATCTAAGACGTGTCTTGTGTTTGGGTATATACCTTTTACACACCATGTGCCTGGGTACATCTGT
Organism: Pleurodeles waltl; assembly: GCF_031143425.1. NCBI lineage: Eukaryota > Metazoa > Chordata > Amphibia > Caudata > Salamandridae > Pleurodeles > Pleurodeles waltl. The sequence goes on from NC_090439.1 coordinate 1,127,219,370, forward strand.
GACATGTCCTATGCCCAGGAATATATACCCATTGTACATCATGTGCCCAGGCACATCCTCTGCAACATTTCTCATGTCCAGCACATTTCTGAAACATGCCATGTGACTGGGGCATCATCTGTGACATTTCTTGCGCCCAGGCATATCTCTGTGGCATGTCGTGTGTCCCAATATAAATCTGTGACATGCCTCATATGTTGAGATACCATCTTTTACATGTGTGTTCCTGTATTCAACATCTGTGACGTGTCTTGTGCCATGATATTTCATGTGCCCCGGGTATGCCATCTGTGACAAGCTGTTGGCTGAGTAAAGCTTTAAACTCTACACACCTCTTGCCAGATTAGGGAATGTGGGGGGGTCTTAGCTTGATAAGGGCCACACTTTGTCAGACATGCTGCTATGGCCTGGACATGCCAGCAGCATTCCCAAGCTTTACCCTGTGTGGTAGTAAGGGTGCCATGGGCCTTCATGCAAGCAAAGAACATGGGCCCTCTGCCCACTTAATAAAAAAGAGACATACTTAGGGTACAGTGGCTGGCACTCCACCTGGTGAACCAATGAACCCCCAGGCACCGCTGGCCACATTATTTTCAGCACCCCTCCAAAATTGAGCCAATTCAAATGACCCTCCCCCAACACACACACACACGTCATGTGATGGTTGTGCCCAAATTAGAGTCAGTAATACAATGGGACAACATTTTTATAAAATATATTTAGGACATAAGACTTAAGTCAGATGGCATTTCTGTGTAGAATATGTTGACCTATAACCCTGCATGACACCTCCAATCAGACAAGACGTTTTGCGTAAATTTCGTACAAAACGCTAGTCACGTTGCTGGAATTAGCATAGATGCAAATGTATTGAAGCAAGGTGAAATCACGCATTAGGAGGGGCCATGCAGTGAATGATGACACAGCACATCTCAAAATCCCAGCTGACGTCACATAAAGCAACATTCTAGAGCATGCAATGCTGCTGACTGGTGAAGGTGCAGAACAGGCGAGGAGCTGGTTATGTGTAAGCAATGGATGCACACTGCCCTCTCTTTAGGCCATCTGCTTTTTACCACTTTAGTGCCTTTAAAAGCCTAATTGTGTCATCCATCTGAAATGACACCACTTCAGGGGCATCAGGCACCTCCTGCCCCTGTGATGCAGGCTGCCCTTAAGGCGCATGACTATCTGTGAGATATGGGAGCCTCAGGAACCCAACACCACTTTAAGCAGTGGGCCCATCATTTTGTGCTCCTCCAATGTACCACTCCCGTGGTTAACTCCTCTCCACAGTGAGCCCATTTTCCTGAACTTCCGGTGTCATCACTGCAGTGAACCCCAACATGAACAGATGTAACAGAGGGGATCTAATGGGGCAGAGAGACTTTGCACGTCCTTGAAATACCTGAATACCAGACGGAATTGTGGGACCAAATCACTATTCATGAATCAAGGGCCCATGGGGTGACACACCAGTGGAGTCACGAGGCGCCCCACGACAGACTGATCCTCTGGCGAGAACCCCCACCTTTCACTAAACACTATTAGATCTAGGGCAGTGTTTCTTAACCTGTGGTCCGGGGAACCCTGGGGGTCCGCCACCCTTGCTCAGGAGATCTGCTACTCCTTAGAAATTTAAATAACATTAGGAGATTATTAAGGCATGTCTAAATGAAAGGTGAAAATTGAAAATTTTATAAGTGTTCTGCAAATGTGAAAGAATTTGAAATTGGAGAGTAAAAAATAACTTGGTCTCTTTGGATTGATTTGCAGGAGCAGGGCAAGTGCACCAAACAGAATATTCTAAGGAAGATGAGGGACATCAACTGAATTTAGAAAAACTGCAACCTTCCTATTAAGATTAAAATGTAGATTATTTGTATTTGTTTTTTAATTAAATAAAATCTTTAATCATTTGTGTATTAGTTTGATGACTGCATGTTTCAGTATCTCTGTGTATTGTGTTGCTATTAAAATCATCAATATTGCTTAGGCCGGAATCCCTGAATTCCAGTAATGACTCAGTGGGGGTCCTCAGATTCTAGTAATGATTGGGTGGGGGCCCTCAGAAGTCAAAAGGCGAGTTACCACTGATCCAGGGCACTACATCTATTGTGCCTGGCCAGCATTTCACTAAATGAGAGGTATTTTTATGGCATGGTGGTAAACCTAAAGGTATTTATCTACTTAGAAATATACTTTAAAAAAAGCAAATACAAGGAGAAATCACTTCAAAAGTATTTTAGATCTATATAAACTATCTAATCAAATGTCCTCCTGCTTGCTGTGGGATAAGATGTTTTAGTGAGCAGGGGCAGAGCTGAAAGACTGTTACCCCCTTCAGTTTCTTTTTTTAATACTTAACTGTTTCAAGATAGACGACTTCAATGTTGCCACAGCATATACAAATATTAATAATATGCCCAGAAGGGCATCAAAGTGAAAGGGATTGCCTGGTAGCAAAATGCACCTGCTGGGCCCACAAAAAAGTAAATAAATTAAATATTTTTAAAAAAATCAATGTAGGAAGGGGTGGGGTAGCAGTGGAGGGGCAGGTGGAGGGGTGAGGGCCAGCAAGTCACCCCCACTGAGTGGGGGGAGCAGTAGTGGGCGGAGGAGCCACGGAGGAGCTGTGAGTGTGGAGGTTTAAAAAGAAAACTCACATGAAGCAAAAGGCGGACAGATTTGTTTTTGGGGGGGGGGGCACGCAGGAAGCAACAAACAAGCTGTGGGAGAGCAGAAGGGCAACACAGAGCGCGCCAGGGTCAAGATTCAAGGGGAAACAGCACGAGGGAGAGCCCAAGAAAACATGTAGGTGAACAAACTAGTTCCCTGAACATAAGCAGTGGAAGGATACACGTTGTGCAGTAAAAAGGATGGTAAAAGCTATGCTCTAGGATAGAGACAAACACAAGAAGAGGAAGAGAATCCATCATATAAGTAAGCACATGAGAGGAACGCCAGCCAGTGGTAAGTAATTGGCTAACCCAAAGCCCACTGCAAGTATTGGCACTGTCCACAATAGGTCTTTTACAACAGGCCTCTAAAGCGGTCTGTAGACAAGACCTAAAAACTGCATGGAAATTATTTGAGGTAAACTCCTACATTAGTTCCATATCCTGACCCTCAGATATGCACATGAGACAGTATATCTACCCCAAACATTAGAAACAAACAACACAAAACACATTAGGATGTGAGGGTAAGCACCTGGGTATACATATAAAGAATACATATATCCTAATCAGCTGGGGATAAAGTTAGTATCACTCAGAACTTGAATTGTTGAGATGTCCCCTTAAATAGCTGATCAGTCTGGATGGCACGGGTGGGAACCTTCAGAGCTTGGGGCTCTAAGCTTTGGGCTGATGAGCAATGAACAAACAGCCAACACCAAATTCTTGTTCCACTGTTTCCCCAGTTTAGAAGAAGCAAGGGGCCCGAGGAGTCTTTACAAAAAAGAGACACATTGTGGGTCACTTGTGTGTCATGAGTGGCGGTGACTAAAGTCCTTCAAATGGCTGTGACTGCCCAGGGATTCAAGGTGAATGCTAGTGTAAAACTGCTGTCTGGGGCAAGGCTCTTCTTGCAGGCATGGTTTCTAAGAAGATGCTCAGACATGCTGTCGGCAAGCGACTTGGCTGGTGGTGCTGCATCAGCAAGTTATCAGTTTGATATCATCGATAGTGGCATCGTAACAAGAGAGGTGATGTGAAATATCTGCGCAGCCCTCTCCATGTTCATCTGTGTGGGTGCCTACCCCATGGTGACGTGTGGTAGTCGTCTCACAGAAAAGGGCAGACGGCCCATTCTACACAGGTCGTGGGGAAGAACACCATCTTGCTGGTCTTGTTTAGAGTTTCACTCAAATGATCCACTTCTCCATGGCTTTGATACACTTGATGTACACCAGGCGAAGATCCTTGGAAAGGTGCCACAATATCTGTGGCATGGGTGGCCATTGGCTTGCTCACTTTTGGAATTAACTCCTCAGCAGAGGTTATTTGATTGATCTCCACTTTGAAACACTTGGTCATCCAGGACTGCCAAGTAGTGGCGGCCATCTTGGAGGCTTCCAAAATCAGCTGTGACCCTGTGCCCAAAGGCCCAGGATGGGCGAGCCGAAGAGCATGGTGTATCAGTGCGGCATGATTCACCAACATCAAGCCTCTCACCAATAGACTATCTGGGGTGGGTGCCAATTCAGGCTGTACGTTGTGTGAGAAGACAAGGTTTTGTCTGGCAGTCTCAGTATGGTGGGGTTGACCATGTAGTACTTGCCTCCAGGAGCTCCATCTGTCTTCCTGGATCAAGGAGATGATTTCTCAAGAGACATGGGCTGAGGTCTGGTGTCCTCTTCTTTTGCTCCCATATATTCCTCTACCTCTTTGCCTTGTTGTGCTTCCTACGCGGTGGCTGGTTGTGAATGACGTGCTGGGTGGTCAGCTGACTTGCCTGCATCAGGCTTGTAGACTCCCTCGAATGCATACTCCTTCAGTTATCAATTTCTCAGTGCAGAAGGGTGACTTGGAGGCTGACACCAGGAATAAGGGTGCACGTGGCTTGTTTTTGGTAGTGTTTTGGAATGACTGGCCATACACACAGGTAAACAATGCTACAATCCCCACAGCATTGCTATCTCTTCATTATCAATTTGAGAATAACATTGTTCAACGGGGGATGAGTGCTTGGCTGACAAGAGTGGCTGGGACCATTCACCCCAGGTTTGCTTCTGTAAGAAGGTCGCACAGTCAGTACAGTTCACACCCATTCCCATTTGGCATCTTTATGAGGATCATATTACTTCAGGATCATGTTACCAGAGCTTCTTGGTGACTTGCAATGCTTGTTAGTGGTCCTCAGTCAATTCTCAAGGGGAAAGATTCTCATTCATTCTCTTTCTCTCACACTCTCTCTCTCGTTCCCTCTCTCTCTGTCTCTCTCTCTCTCTCGAGGTCTAATAGATTGGAATGTCTAGTTTACCTACTGTACTGTTTTAGAACGCAAAGACATGCACTGCTGATGCCTGCTGTATATTTACAGTGAGTATGCACGTGCGGTGGAAGCTTGCTCTGCTTATGGCAGTGCTCCACCTGCTGTGTGTATTAGGGTATCTTGCTTTTCTGATGCCTGCTGTATATTTACAGTGAGTATGCACGTGCGGTGGAAGCTTGCTCTGCCTATGGCAGTGCTCCACCTGCTGTGTGTATTAGGGTATCTTGCTTTGCTGATGTCTGCTGTGCAAGAGAAGCTTGTATTTCTGAAGTCTGCTTTGCAGACAGTGAACATTGCGAGGGTGCTGGGCACCCTGCGCACTACAACATTGCCGCACGCTCTATTATGAGCGAGAGACAAAGCTGTAGGCCGTTTCCTGGTAGGCCAGCGGGCGAAAACTGAGGTTACCACCTGCTGACCCAGCGTGAAACTCGTAATGGGTCAAGCGGGAAGGCAACCACAATGGCGGCAACCTCCCAGTCGGAATTTCGTTAGACGGGCTTTTCCGTCTGCCGAAATCATAATGAGGCCCATAGTGTGCGTGTAAATGTTGCTCCCCCTACTGTGTTCTGTGATGTACTTAGTATATGCGAGAGAAGCTTGCACTGCTGGTTTCTGAGCTGCCTGTGTGAATCAAGCTTGCCCTATTGATGCCTGTGATGTTCTAACAATATATGCACGAGAAGCTTGGACTGCAGATGTTTGTGCTGCACGTGTGAACGAAGCGTGCCCTATCGCGGTCTGTGATGTACTTACAATATGCAAGAGGAGCTTGCACTGCAGATGTCTGTGCTGCATGTACTGCAAGTATGAATAAAACTTGTTATCGATGCCTGTGATGTACTTACCATGTGTGAAAAACTTGCACTGCAGATGTCTGTGCTGTATATGCGAATGAAGATTACCCTTTCATTGTCGGTGATGTACTTATCATATACAAGAGAAGCTGTCACTGCATATGTCTGTGCTGCATGTACTGCACACGTGAAGGCAACATACCCTATTGTTGTCTGTGATGTACTTACTGCATTCGAGAGAAGCTTGCACTGCTGATATCTGTGCTGCACACACTGTATGTGTAAATGAAGCTTACTATTGATCCCTGTGATGTACTTACAATGTGCGGGAGAAGTACATGATGTACTTACTTTATGCGAAAGAAGCTTGAACTGCTGATTTCTGTGCTGTATGTGTGAAAAAAGCTTGCCTTATTGTTGTCTGTGATGTACCTACTATACACAAGAGAAGCTTGCACTGCTGATGTCTGTGCTGTATGTGTGAATGACGTTTGCCATGCGTGAATGAAGTTTGCCTTATTGTTGTCTGTGATATACTTACTATATGCAACAGAAGCTTGCACTGCTGATGTCTGTGCTGTATGTGTGAATGAAGCTTGCCTTATTGTTGTCTGTGATATACCTACTATACACAAGAGAAGCTTGCACTGCTGATGTCTGTGCTGTATGTGTGAATGAAGCTTCCCTTATTGTTGTCTGTGATATACTTACTATATGCGAAAGAAGCTTGCACTGCTGATTTCTGTGCTGTATGTATAAATGAAGCTTCCCTTATTGTTGTCTGTGATATACCTACTATACACAAGAGAAGCTTGCACTGCTGATTTCTGTGCTGTATGTGTGAATGAAGCTTCCCTTATTGTTGTCTGTAATATACTTACTATATGCGAGAGAAGCTTGCACTGCTGATTTCTGTGCTGTATGTATAAATGAAGCTTCCCTTATTGTTGTCTGTGATATACCTACTATACACAAGAGAAACTTGCACTGCTGATGTCTGTGCTGTATGTGTGAATGAAGCTTGCCTTATTGTTGTCTGTGATATACTTCCTATACATGAGAGAAGCTTGCACTGCTGATTTCTGTGCTGTATGTGTGAATGAAGTTTGCCATGTATAAATGAAGCGTCCCTTACTGTTGTCTAAGATATACTTACTATACATGAGAAATTTGCACTGCTGACTTCTGTGCTCTTTGTGTGAATGAAGCTGGTCTTAATGTTGTTTTTGATGTGCATACTTTATGCGACAGAAGCTTGGACTGCAGAGTTCTGTGCTGCACGTACTGTAGGTGTGAATGAAGCTTGCTATTGATACCTTAGATGTACTTGGTATATGCATGAGAACCTTGCACTGTAGATGAAAGGAACCTTTCAATGCTGATTGTACTTCTGTTTCTGTCTCTAAGAACTTTGCTGCCAGTGAAAGGCATTATGGGAAACACTTAAATGTGCTACCCCCCCCCCGGGTTCCACATGCCCCGCTTTGCTCACAAGTGTGTGCAGCTGCAGTTCCTTTCAGTTCCTGTTTGGAGTTTGCCCACATCAGCAGTTCCTGCCTCAGTAACTTCCTCTGCTGAGCTCATGGTGGGAGGAGCAGGCGTTGAGTACCAGTGCGAAGCAGGCACTGCCAGGGCTGGACAAAGGCCCTCTTGTGGCACTGATGGGCACAGCTCCATGGGCACAGTCTCTGCCCATTCATCACAGCGCACAAGACTGAAAGGCTGTTGCGGGTGGAGGCAGGTCTGGAGAACAGCAGAGAGTGTCCCCCAACCGGTCCACCCGCGCCATGCCAACACCCTCATCCTGCCCTGCATTCACCTTACCCATCTAATGTAGAGCCCACGAAGCAAGATAATGCATGGGAGCAGGAAGTGACGTAACAGGGGTATTATATGCACAAATGAGAGCAAGGAAAATGTACCCTCAATGGTGTAGCAAAAAAACACCACCATACCTTGGGGTGCAATGGGCCCCTCCCACTCATAGGCAACGGTGCCACTGCGCCTGCTGCCCTAGTGACAGCTATCCCCCTGGCCATATGTAAAGTTCCTTCCAGATCTCAAGACCCCCTTCACACATGTGACAGCTTTGTCCTCGTGATCAGCAGCATTTTGAAACGGCTCAGACGTAGCTTGAATTATGCCAGCTGAACGTGCATACCTTTCGGCATTTTGCATTACAACTATTACGCAAAATACCTGCAATGACACCACATTTTAGAATTGTGCATTGTTCACAGCAAAACCATAGTGCAGGTGGATGAACAGGGGAACTCAGGCGGCTACTGTTCTATGCCTTTGTGTATTTCACACGATTTATTTTACAGAAAATGTGTCTTTGCACACAAAATGGAGGTGAGGGCAGACTTCTCGACAAATATATTGTCGCTAAAGGCTGGATTTGCATTTTGCAGAATTTCCCCCAAATTAGCATAAACACGTAAAAACAAATTGTGCAAATGACACACACCTGTACCTTTGAACCACAAACTCTGAAACCACACACCTGTTTTAGGGTGGGGCTTGGAGCTCAGCTCTAGCAGGACAACAAACAACTGATTCCAGATTTACTGAGCTGGAAACCTGGCTGCGGACATGTCCTCAACAGTGTTCTGTCTCAGTCTCAAATACTGTGGTAAATTCATCGAGGCACAGAAAACCACAAATCCAGTTTTGAGAATCATCAAAAACTCATGTAATGGAAAAACACGCAGCTAAAAATACAGCTGGGCTGAAACAATAGGAGGATCAGCCAAAAATGTATGAATTCACCGAAAAAAAGAACGTCCCCAAATTATCGCTGGGGACATAGTTGTAATATTAGAGTTAAGAAAACAAAGGTAGAAGGAAGCAGGGTAAGGGAGGGGGCAAGGGGAACAGCGAAGGTATGGAAGGAGAAGCAATGCAGAGGCTTGGAAGGGGGTCCCCTGAACCCCCACCCAACAAGGGGGAGGAGGAAGGGAGAAGAAGTACAGGTGGGAAAACAAACCAGTGTAAGAAGGAAGGGTAGCTCTGAGGACAGCCCCTGAAAGAGAAACTAAACTTAAGGAAAACTTCACCACAGAGGGAACAGGGGAGTGAAACAAAATTAAAGCCTCAGACATTTTAAACAAGTGTTTACAAATCCAGTGAGTGTCACCTTGCAGAGTTCCCTGACCAGTACCCGGCCTCTGGCAAAGATGGATCTGTCCTGGGTTTTGGAGAGAAGTTTGGCTAAGCATGTACCCAAGCATGTACTCTCGGGCACGTGTTACATGTTTCCTTGCACTGGTTCCTCTGGTCCCAGAATCTGCTTGAATATAGATGTTTTTAAAAAGATTTATGTTTGTGTCGTGGCACCACCATAACTTAACTGCCCACCACATACCAGGATTTAGCAGCACTGACTCATGGCCAGCATTGTGCTAACGTGGACACTTTCACGCCTTGCATGATCTCAGTATGTAATGTATGACGCCGGCGCCAGCATTATACAAAGGTGTGGATGCCATGGGTGTGCACGTGTCAAAACTTACTACCATTACGTAATAGAGGCCCACGCTGTGCCGCGTTTTACCATTTTATTACCAGAACCCTGGATGCACACAACATGCCAGGATAACCACTGTTCTATTATGCCAAGATTGAGCAAGACTGTGAAACAAGCGGCCACAATCTACCGAGAAGTAACACAATGCTGTAAGGACCACCATTATGCAGTAGGATGGCAATACTGTGCCATTGATGCACATTATAAGTCAAGAATGACCATCGTTTTGTCAGGACTAGCATGTCCAGTGCTACAAGGAAGTAGTTTGTATCATGCCCTGGATGTCAACATGCTGCCAAAAAATATGGACATTATGTGCAGGTCATGGTTTAACCTAGGGTGGGCCATCAACATCATTCTACAGATGCCCACAATTTGATAAGAATTACCACCATTGTGTCAAGGCCAGCACTTCACAAGGTTGTGCATTGGGCACCGTCCAATGGCTGCCCACAAGTTTCTGAGCATTATTACCATTATTCAAGGGATAACATTTTACTTGGGGTGGGCAGTGAGCACATATTATGTGGCCCACTATGAGGGACAGGCAGATCTTCTGACACATTCACTAGGACAGAAGCAAAGATTGTAACGCAGTGAGAATAAAAGGTAAATTCTGCTCCCACAGAAACCCTAAAGGACACACAGTTGTAAACAGTGAACAGGAAAGGGTCATAAAAGGCAATCGTGTTGATCACATCTTCTCTGGGGCCTTAATGGCCGAGGATAGGCTCCCTGGCATCCCCTACAATTTACTGAGCATTAAATGATTTAAATGTATTTTCTGATACAATAATTCCTATGCCATATTCTCTGGCACAACAGACCTGGGGCATTAGACAACGTCAGCGCCACAGATACAGTGCTGCAAAATGTCATTGGAATACTTGAGGCCCCTGATGCTCAGACATTATTGAAGAAGAAAATGTGCAGATGACACCTACTGGAGTGGGAGTAATGTGTAAGCCAGTATTTCAGTGGGCCAAACTAGGTACTTTGTAACAGTGTGTTACTCAGCTATCGCAGTTTTGAGAAAAAAAAGTTGTACTACTCTTTTCTGCTACAAAAGGAAATGCTCTTTTTCCACTGCTGTGGTTCCCCAAAGCACAAGTGAACAATGCAGTAAAAATATATTGTCACTATCAAGACCAGAGGACTGCTCCGCACAGAATCACTTTTGTGAGTAAATTACCTTTGATGAATAAATTCACCTTCAACTTTAAATGTTGTCATAAATAAATTAGCAAAGGATGTGGCAAACGTAGAGCCCATAGCCGTGCCAGACATTTGAGGAAACAAATTAACCTGGCCATTAATGGCAGGTGGGGCTCAGCAGAGAAGGCATCAGTTATATGAGAAACACATAGTTTTCCTCATCAATCCAAATTGCAAAGTCGACCATTCATCTGTTTTGTTCTTGCGCTTTTAGGGATGAAAGTATAAAAGGAGTTCATATCTATAGTATACAGAACAGGTATTTTTCTATCTTTGCATTCTCGACTTTATGCAAACAGTCAACAGTATGCTGTATATATACAATGGATATTATATTATTTGATGCAGAAAAAACCCTAAATACACACCTACTGAATGCTGTACTGAACTGATACATGACATAGCAGGTCTGCATGTTGGGCTGTGTATATGTTTACTTATTTTGGAAATGCACACACACACACACATATATATATGATAAGAATTACAAGAAAGCTGTTTTGCTAAAACATTTTTGTTATTTCTATGATTCAATGTATGTACCAGCATTTTGCAAAATGTTCTTCATTACTGCCCTTTTGTCTTTTGTCGGCTCTCCATCTAATGTGATCTACACATTTGTAGTGGTTACATGCTGCTCTTCCTTCATTCTATAAGAGTTTTCATCCATCACAACAACAGTGCTCTCTTTGTCTTCCAGTTTGCTAATAATCTCATAGTTTGTACTCAGGTCATTCTTTCTTTACATCTCATTTTCTAATGTCTCCTTTTAAATTTATTGCCAGAGTCAATCTTCTTCAAGTCTTTAAGATTGTTAAAAAAAGCTAAAGAGCCCTGTGGCTGGTGGGGGAGGGATTAAGATGTGATTTAGGTTTAAACTCTGTGTACTCCGTTTGAGGTTCTCTGTTTTCACAGGTATGCATGCAGGCTTTTGTAAAGCATGGACCTAACCATAAGCGTTGATGCACCATACGAGGCCGGTGGCCAGGATTATGATGAAGATCATTTATAGATGTGCAAGGAGCACGCTACTGAAATCTGGATGAGGAGAGGGGCTCTTTAAGGTGTTAAGGTGAAATGTTCTTTGAGAGATGGGTCGCCAGTTGATTCTGAAATAAACAAGGGTTGCGGACATTCAGATGGTTATGGAGATATTGTTGCAGATCAGGTCCAGTTTACTACTACAATAGAAAACAACATAACGCTAACACGCATTAAATGAAATGTGGGGCTGGAATAAAGAAGCAGCATGTGAAGAGGAGCATCGACGATGTCAGAAATGCTGCAAACATGACTTTTGTGAACAGGAAATTCTGAATTGTTATTAGTTCTTTCAGTTAGCTCATAATTTTGTGACAGTCACCTAAAGGTTTCATGATTTTAGGACTGAGAGGAAAGAAACATCTGCCCCTAAGTGGCTAACACAACTAGTGAAATTTTAGTTCCCTTTGAAAACTACCATGATTAACAATTTGTAAGGTCCGGGGTATGCAAAGAGTTCCAGCAGGGGTCAGGGGGGAAACGTACCACAATTGAGTCGCTGGCTCCCGTCGAGAGGTAAATGTCATCTGGGTTGGAGGGGATGCCACCATCTCGCCTCTCAATATATTTAGCTACGTCCTTCCGTATGAGCTCAATACCCTTGCTGTCAGTGTACGCACCTGAGAAGAGAAAGAGTGGTTAGTGCATTGAAGCGCCCCTTCCCCTATGGGCCTGATGCTCCAAAATACATAAAGTGAACATAAGTACATAAAAGGCAGCAGTCGATGGTTGGTTGGTTGTGCATGGAAGGTTAGATCCCTTTTTCATAAACAACGTTGGTACTCCCCGCTTCCAGGATGTGGAACAACATCCCGGTATCCACCAGGACAGTCCCAACCCTGCTCCAGTTTTGAAAAAAAGTACACACCTCTGTAAAGGACACTACACCAGGTGCAGCTGGCGGGAGGTAAAAGGGGTCCGGCGGTACGACGAGAGGCAGGGGGAGGACCCCCCCCCAAAATTAAAAAATAAAACACCTTTTTTCTGCGCCACGCCGCTCCATTCGCTCTGCTCAGTCGTTGCAAGCACAGGCTCCCAAGCCTGCCCTGCGTCCAATCATCCGCTGCTTTCATGCTGCTGGAGGTAGGATTAGACGAATCGCTCAGCCAGGGCGTTTTGAGAGAGAGTGGGAGCCTTTGCCTGCTCTCTCCAATCTGGCACTGCGTTGCCGGATTGGACAGAGCCTACTGCGCATGTATGTTAGGCCTGCCTGAGATGGCCGGCCAAACATACATGCATACTGAGGGGGAGTGCTGCACACTCCCCCTCTGCCCTTGTCACTCCTGTGGCCCATCCACTTTTATATTAAAAACATAATAAACAGGGTTTATTATGCTTTTTCTATAAAAGTTTTGCAGCTGCTGCTCCTGGTGTGGGGAGGGGCGATGCTCTTCCGCCATATTGGAGGAGCCGCCCCTGCACTACACACAATAAATCTGCAGTCCACATTCACAGCCCAGCTTGCCCCCCAATAACTCACTGACTGTATTTTTGCCTTTGACCCACTTAGCATTATACAAATACCACATATATTCCCACACACACACACACATTACCAACTTACAATGATGAAGCATTTTCTAACATAACTGTAATGAAGCAATCCTCTTCTTACCAATACTGTGTCCGCCACATGCTTCCAGGATCCGTCTAGCCTTCTGCTTGGCATCGTCTGGGAATTTGTTGTCTTTCAGCAGCTCAGGGTAGAGACAGAGAGAAGTCACCTAGAACAGCAGAAGGCAACCCTTGGTCACTCAAGGTTCCACGCACATTATGTTCAATCACAGTGAGAAACAGCAGAAGTCAACACAGCATCACTCAATGCTCAAGATTAGATCTGGGCAGAACCTCAATAATTCCAGAATAATCGGAGCAATTTCACTAATTCTGCATTACCAATAATAATGCAATTATTCCTGCTCACGTGAACTCATTTTTGGGGGGAAATCTGACCGCAAGAGCATATTTAGCAAGTGTGAGCCGTCGCTTGCAGTTCCTAATCATCTTCTGCTGCATTTAGGACTATTTCTTAGCGCAAAATGCATTTGTGTGTCCATTTTGGACGTAGGGGGTCATTAGAGCTCTACCTCTTCTTGGATAGTTCTGCGTAATCTTGCTAAATTCCTGGGTAATCCCGCGTGATAACACTACACAGAACTACATGAATTACGCCCACCCCTACTCAAGATACATTATATACAATCACAATGAAGAATACCATCAAACAAGTATGGGTCACTCAGTACTAAGACACTTCACACAATCACCAAAAAGTAGAGGGGATGCAACAGGTATAAGAAAGCACGTCTCAGGAAAGATATGTGCAATCAAAGGCAGATATTTGGACTCTGGAAGTATCAGCACTGCCCAGCCACAATTCCCCTCTGTTTTCTCAAGCCTTCATGGGCACACAAAGACAGAGGTTCCTAACATTTTGACTTCTGTGGACCCCCATGTTATCATTATTAGAACCTGCGGAACCCCACTGAATTATTATTGGAATCCGGGGATCCCCCACTGAGTCATTACTGAAACCTAGGGACCTAATCTGTTAATATTATTTAATTTTCTTAGCAGTCACGGACACCCCCTGAGGAGGCTTTGCGGACCCCCAAGGGTCCCTGGACCACAGGTTGGGAACCACTGCTCTGAGATATTCTTGCATCCATGCCACATGTTCAGACTATAGGAAAATGTCCATATAATAAATCCAAATGGAAACATTTACGTTGCCAGTAGCTATAGTGGTTGTCCTGAAAAGGTGATAGGGATCTGAGAGGGATCGGAATGTCCTGGAGCTACCTTGGACACCCTTGTACAATGAAGTTAACACATCAAGGTTTGTCCTTGCTGCTGGTAACAACTCACAGTAATTCATTAGTTTTTCAACAGTATTGGCAGGAGAGAGCCTGCATACCTGCCATAGTCAGCTGAGCCGCCAAGTGCGTAGTGCCTACAAGAGGTAGTGAAAACCACAACAAACCGCTTTGCACTTCTGATCTGACCTAGAACTCCAACATGGCTGCCTCTTTAATTATAACGTCATTATATAGCCAGCTCCTCCAACAAAGCCACACTAGTCCATCGAACTACACTGGGGAACCAAAACTTTAGATCTGATACAACTGTCTAGCCAAGCACTGTATTGCATTGCACTGTAGCACTTATGTAGCGCTTCGTAACTTTTATGGGCCGCCGAAGCACATTTCCGAATAAAACACAATGGGAGAGTGTGGGGAGGGCTGTGCATGAATGCCAAAGGAGGGGCTCCTACCTTGCCCTGGGGCACATCACCTAGCATTGTAAGAAGGGAGAAGGTTCAAGAGAGAGATGTGCAAACTATAACTGTAATTAGGACTAAAACCTATAGACAGCGACAGATCACCAACTCCAGCCGCGGTGGTGCTGTTTGCCTTTAAACCAATAATCAGAGTGGCCCAGCAGTACCTGTGGCAGCATATGCGGGGCAGAGATGAGGTTAAATGAGTAAATGGAAGCCAAAAGGACAAGAGGAGGGGTGGGTGGAACTCACAGAGTTACATAAAAACTCTGCAAGATTCTGCAGAGTTCTGCGAGTGGGCAGAATTGAGGCATGTTGCGCTGCTTGTGTTGATTTTTAGCACTGGGAGCTTATTCCACGCTGTAAAATCAGTGCGAACTGCACCAGGCGTTGTGCCAGAGGGCGCTTCTTCTTTCTGCTACTCAAGTAGATTTTCTACTCGAGCTGCAGCTTTCTCAATGTGAATGGTCGCGACCACCCGTGTCGAGAAATCTGACTGAGAGGAGCTGTAGCGCATGGAAATTATCCTAGGGGATGCAAATTCCCCAACTTAACGCTGCAGAGCTGCACACATGAACAAACTCCACCGGTGCGGTGGTTGGCGGTGTTTTGCTGGAATTTTGCACTCCAAGCTGAACGCAGAGTGGAGAAAATTCCACAAACTCCGCCAGCGGAGCGGAACTTTTCACCCACCCTTCAAATAGGAGTTGGTGGCATGAATAATTATCATGCACCTTTTTAAAGGCAGGGATAGTGCCTACTGCTGAACAAATTCACCTCAAGAACAAGGAAAGAAGAGGAAAAGGAATCAATTTTGGTAACCTGAGCAGAACCTACACAATCTTTATAGGCCTAGGGTCACCTCCTCCTGCTTGGCTGACGGAGGCCAAAATGTTGAGAAAAGATTCACGCCTCAAGCTCCTCTCATGCCCAAAAACGTGGATGAGCACCAGCTGAAGAGCATTAGTGGGGTAATGACTCGGGTCCTAGCCAGTCTGGTGCCCTGCACATGGGAGAGATGAGGTGCCTGATAATTTGCTGCCTGACAGCCTAAGAACAAAACTGCCCACCCTGTATTACCATTCTGCCTTCACCCCTTCATGCGAGCACTGCAGAGACCCTTGGTCTTTCTACTATATATGAGGAGACATTCTCTGGCCTTCTAGTTTTTCCTGGGAGACAAGTTCTACTTTCACTATTAGTAGGTAATTACACTTAAGGGGGGGAAGAAACAATGCAGTGAAAGGAGACGTATCCTGCTCCTATGGTTCCGATAACAGCATGGCATATCCTCAATGCTCTAATTTTGTTCAATTTTGGTCCAGCTCTTCTCTGATCTGTGAGCCTTGCAAAATCTCCTTTTATAGGAGTCCAACAGTTAACTTTCATTCCAGTCTAGTCTGTCTGTTCCCTTCTCTCTCTTCCTCCCCTTCTAATTAACTTTGCTCTAACCTCTAGCAAGAGGTCTTTTCTCCACACAGTAATAGCTAAACAGTTGTCCTTTGCTGTTCTAGACTACTCATAATTTGGCCTCTCTGAAGGCTAACTCAAGATTGCAAAATGTGATGATGGTGCAGCAAACCTCAGCCGTGTGAGAGCTGGAGTCTGCATCCAAGAATGTTGACCTCGAGACCTCAGAGGAACTTCTTAAGAAAAACATCAAACTACCCCCACCTACCCTCAAGGCTGTACAGGGCTGATAACAGTATCTCGGGCTAGCTTTTCTGATTTCTAGGCACTAGGTCCCATCCTACTGTTCCTTCCCTTTGCAGAGATATCGCCCACAACTGGAGTCTTCATCCCTGTGTGAGGACAGCCATCCGTCATTCGCAGGCATAGATCCCACCCTCTCCCATTCGTCACACAGTAAGAGTGAATGCAAGCATGTGTAACTTGGTGCCTTGTCTTCGGTAATAATAAGTGTTATAATGCTAATCTTGAGTTATTTATATCGAGCTGTGACCCTTCGTCACCTTAACCTCTAATACTTTGACACCCAAGGCCCTGGCTGCAGATCACTGGCCCCTTCAGAAGTGGAGCTGCTTTATTTGTTCCTCCGCTAAATTGTTCCAAAAGACGAGCAGGTTTCTGATTTCTCTTGCAAAGTTTATCCAAATATCCGAGTCAACCTCAAAGCAAGAAATATATACTGACAGGAAACACAGTTATCTGCTGTATGGCATTACAACTGGCACTGTCTTCATGCCCTTAACATTAATGGCAAAAACATGGATTGATTTGTGAACAATGAATGTTAAAACCGTTAAGGTAATGTGTGTCAGTGATTTTTTTCCTCTCTTTTTTCACGTTTTACTTAATCTTGCATTCCCCAAGAGAATTCACTGTTTCATCTTGATGTGTTTGTGTATTTTTTTTGTGCATCCTCAATACTCTTCAATGGTACATACTTTGACTTGTGCCAGATTTTATGAAGGGCTTTGATTGAGAGCACTGAGGCTGAAGCCGGCAAAGCACAGTGTGGGTTGGCGCCTCTGCAGAGCACACAGAACAATGGTCATGTATTCTAGTTACAATTTAAATTCAGTGTAAATGTGTGCAAAGGTTGTGCAAAGACGTCAAAATATTTAGAAGGTGAAAGCAAAAGGAAATAAAGTGCTCAAATGTGTATGAGTGCAATGTACGTTTGGGATGGTAAAATGAGGGAGGTGCAAGAAAGTGCATTCGGGCGAGTGTGAAAAGAGGGTGGTGAAGAGAAAAGAGAGGCGTTTGAAAACGTGCAGATGGATGAGATGCGCAGAGAAAAAGGGCATACATATTTAACATAAAGCAAACATAACTTAAGGCCATACTCCTTTACAGGCCTCAAAAATATTTAATTTATAGTCTCAAAATTCATTTCCACTGTTATTTATAACAAATCATTATTGTTACTCATGTATCTTGACAAAGCCAAGAGGACTGACAAGTTTTAAGTGTATGTCAGTAGTTGGGGTATATATTCTGGATGCAATAACATCTCAGAGAGAAACCAAAACACAGCTCTGGTGGCACACTAAGGAAAACACAGAAATTTATTTTACATGTCCCTTTTAGAGAGCCCCCACTTTTTTCATCCCACTTAAAGACCTGTCTGCACATATTTCTGCATGATTGATTGCAGTCAGCAGCTGTGGGTGCTTCCTGATGCCTGGTTAGAGCATTTTCTTCCAAAGCTGGTGCTGCATGCAGTGCAAGACACTGGTTAAACAAACACTTTAAAGGGCCTGAAGTTGTCATTCTGTACAATTTGCACATTAAAATAACTGTTGAACTTATTACTGCAGTAAGATATGGGGCCGTTTTTAATGTGTTTAATATTTCAAGGCTATACATTTGCACTGCTTATAAACCTTTCTTTCTCACTAAATTCATTTGCTTTCAAATGCACCATTTGTCCATCTTTGTTCAATTTTTTCTTGGAGGAGGACCCACCCTGGACCATTAGGCTTGCTCGCTTAACTCACTACATAAAAGTCATACCCAACTTTTACTCCCCACCACTTTCAAATGTCACCATCCGCCACTGCACAAGGGGCTTGGAGACCTGGGATGGCCCTGATGTAACAGTGTGAGAGAGAAGGTAAAGTTGTGCTGGACCTGCCTATGAAGATGGCAATGCTATTTAAACTGTGCATTGTGATTTGGAAGGTGCCCTGCAACTTTCTACGTTGCAGTGTTTTTCGACTACCGCGGCAGTCAGTTCATCGTTGGTCCATTCCTCATCTTTATTCTTTTCTTACTCTTTGGTTCCCTCAGCTCCCTGACTTTTTCCATGCATAAGACTCAGATTGCTGGATCATGTTTTGAATTTGTGTTTTTCTGTGTGCCTTCTTCCAAGGATGCTCGCTTAGGAGATTCTTTGAACTGGCTCGCGATACCCTGGCACCTGCTCCCATTATTTTTGGCTTAGGGTTGCTGCTTCCCACCATTTTGAAGTTGGTAAGCAAAACGTTTTGCATCATCCTATCCCCTACAAATCTGTTGATGTTTATTGATGGTGCACAATACATCTGTGGTTTATTTATAAGTAACGTCATCTGGCTGAGAGCACCAGCCTGTGACCAGGATACTGTGAAAGACCTACACCCTGAGAGTCGCGCCTCTTATGACCCTGGTTTACTGGCCGTCTCTGGTCTCTCTCGCACCCATCTCCTTTCCTTGCACTATTTCAGCCTTAGTACAGGAAGGACCATGTTGTGGGGAGCGGGGCCTATTGTCATCAGAATCTGCTGGACAACGTTTGCCAATCCTGACATCTGAACCAAAACAGAATGTGCCCTGATGGACAGCGGTACTGGCCAACCATAAGTTCAAGCCACGCTCTGCCCCTTACGAGTCATTGTTTCTCTAAATAGCCACCGATTCTGCCACCCAGACACCCAATGATAAAGTTTTACTATGGAAAGCAACAGATGTCAAAAATATGAACCTTACACACTTCTCCTCTTGTGCCAGCACCTATTTTTCCATAGACGCCATCCCCTCCTTTACAGACCAGGCCAAGAAGAGAGATGGATGCCAGATCGGTGCTTTCTGAGGATTTAAGTTTCCAGAAGACAGCTTTCTAGCTCTTGTTGTGCACCACACCACCCCACACTACACTACACTACCTTCCACCATATTACCATATCACCCTGCATACCACATCACCCTGCACAAGGCTACCCTGCACACCACATCACCCTGCATCACACCATCCTACACCACACCACCATGCACACCACGGCCACAATCACCAATGAGAGTAAATTAGATAATGATATTCCCATCCTGAATAATATCCATTGGCTTGCTCCGCTTGCGTCCTGTTCAAGACATGCTGTGTGAGCTATAACAGCATTCACACTAACAAACCAGGTCAACCAGGATATAACCCTCACTTTACAGTGAGGTTAACCACACCCGCAGTGCCTCGCCAGTCATGTTTGAAGCAACAAAAGACTCAAGGAACATCCACAATCTTACACCGTGTCTCTTCGCCATCATCCTGCATCCGCCTGACTGTCACGAGTCCACTAAAGCCGCCCTATCTTCTGGGCGCCTGGACACAGTAGTTACATGCTCCAGCACACCCCTAGTAGGTACACATACGAGCTGTGTGTACCTGCTGCTGTGCATGGAACACACCTAACAAATGCACGTATCTACTCAACCTTCCAAAACCCAGCATCATGAGCTTTGAGCAAAATAGTCTTGCATTATAGATGATTAAACGGTTGAGTTAGTTAATGAATATCCACTTCTTGGAGTGACTTTTAGAGGAATATGAGAAGAAGCAAACATAGAGGTTCTCATGGAGGGAGTGGCTCCCACTTAGAAATGCAATATTAGATTTTATTTTTAAGTATACAGGCTGTATTCCTGAGAAATGTATTCAGGTGTACAAGACTAATGTTGTTGCTGCATTACTTTACTGCAATGAAGTGTGGGGTACAACTCCCACTCTCCCCAAGATGTCCTAGAAGTTCTACAAAATACAGTTTGTACAGTCCTCATGGGCTTGCCAAGACACAACCCCATTTCTGCTATAGTCAGACTGGTCCACACAGTTAGTTGTGGCTTGCATATGTTTTTAACTTCGTCTTTGTGTGCACGGGAGATATTGCTTCAGGGCTATAATAAGGTATTGCTACAACGGTTGTTCAGGGGCGGCTCCATCGCCATGGCGAAGGAGCATCGCCGCCCTGGCCAAGAGCCAGGAGATGAAAAATGTAACGATAGTTCCATTATCGTTTCATTTTTCATCTGCTGGCTCAGTAAGCAGTAGAGGGGAGGGGCAGGGCTGGGCCACAGGAGGTGGGAGGCGGAGAGAAAGCACTAAGTGTGCAAGTGTGTCTGGCCGGTGTAATTCTCCAACCCGACTGCCACAGAAAAGACCCCTCCCAACAACTCTGCGACTCTCTATCCTCATCCACGCACACAAGGCCCTCCACGACACAGGCCCTGCCTACCTCAACGACAGACTCACCTTCCACACCCTCAGCTGCAATCTTCACTCCGCCAGCCTCGCCCTCGCCTCCATCCCCCGCATCCGCCGCACCACCGCCGGAGGAAGATCCTTCTCTCACCTAGCTGCCAGGACCTGGAACTCCCTACCACTCCACCTTCGCCAGACCCAAGACCTCTTGACTTTCAGGAAACACCTCAAGACATGGCTCTACGACCAGTAGCTTCCCCCCCGCGCCTTGAGACCCTAAGGGGTGACTAGTGCACTCTATAAATGATTGATTGATTGATTCATCTGACTACTTCCAAAGCAAGATTGCCAATATCTACAACAACTTTAACCCTCGAACCACTTCGGTCAGACCCAACAACCTCATTCATCAACCAAACCCCAGCCATAACCACCCTGGTCCTCACTCGACATTCAGACCACCGCTACCAACATGTCCTGCCTCCATTCCGGGACACCCACCGACCCCAAGAATGCAATCATCGCTGCAACAGATGAACCCTTCTCGACCAAGGAGACACAGTGGCTCTGATTCTTCTTGACCTTTCTGCAGCTTTCAACTCCGTTACCCACCATATCCACATTGACAGACTCCACAACATCGGAATTCAACAACACGCCCTCAATTGGATCAACTCATTCCTCTCAGAGTATATGCTTACCTCTGTTCTCTTCAGCTCCCAAGAATATCATATGCGGTGTGCCCCAAAGATCATCACTCACCCCCACACTATTCAACATCTACATGACCCTCTCATGGACATCATCGGAGCCCATGGACTCAACTTCATCTCCCACGCCAACGACACCCAGCTCATCTTCTTACTCACCAAAGACCTCTCTAACACCAAAATCAACTTCCACGATTCCCTGACCGATTTAGCCGAATGGATGAGACAGCTGCCTCAAATTGAACTCCGACAAAACCAAGATACTGATCTTTTGAAAGAACACCGCCACTTGGGACCACAGCTGGTGGCTGGAAGAACTCGGACCCATTCCCACACCGACTGACCACGCTCGCGACCTCTGCATAATCTTGGACAATCAACTGACCATAAAACAACAAGTTAAGGCAGTCGCCTCCTCCTGTTTCCACACCCACCGCATGCTCCGCCAGATCTTCAGATGGATCCTAGTAAACACCAGAAAGACCGTCGCACAAGCCCTCATCACCATCCACCTCGACTACGGCAACGCTCTACTCCGGTATTCCCTCCCAGCTCCTAAGAAGACTCCAGACAATACAGAACATGGCAGCCAGACTCATCCTGGACCTCCCCAAGTGTACCCACATCACTCCTGACCTCAGGAAACTCCACTGGCTCCCTGTCCAGAAAAGATGCCAGTTCAAGATGCTCACACATGCCTGCAAAGCCCTCCACAAACGGACCATCCTACATCAACCACCGGCTGAACTTCCATCTTCCCTTGAGACACCCGCACTCCTCTTCACTCTGAGTCTCAGTACCCCGCATCCATCGCACCCACAGCAGGAGCCGTGCCTTCTTTTACATCGTTGCCAAAGCCTTTAATGACCTTCCTCTCCACCTTCAAACAGCACCCTCCCTGGGAGACTTCAAACGCAACTCAGGACCTGACTTTTGATGCAGACGCAGCAACCTCAGTGCCCAGATACCCATAGGGGTGATAGTGTTGCACTTTACAAATGAATGATTGATTGATTGACTTACGGAGCTTAAATTGGTAGACTGTTTACACGCAAGGAAGCACTAGGTGCAGGAACTACTACTTAATAACTATATTTATTGAGAATAGGGCTCTATGTGCTTTGTAGTGGCACCAGTCTAAGGCGGGCACCCTCTAGGCAGTGTGGCTGTGGGAGAGAGCCGACCTCTTCTTTGTTCCTCCAAGCAGGAGAGAGCAGCGTACATGATTTAACTATAGGTCTCAAAACCCAAGCAGACATCAAACAAACAAACATTCCTTAATGCTTATTGTTTGTGATTGGTAGGGATGCATGACTCGGTAAAGAGAGTTATATCTTTCTCTACAGTGGATGGCCCCTTTAAGCAATGTTAATGCCATACATAGGGGCAAAGTTCGCTGTGACGGCATCAAGCTTATGGTTCCAGATCCTTGCTTGTTTCATAGCATTTCCACAGAACTCTAGTTCGACCTATGCGGCTGAACTTCTACATTATAGAATTATTCCATTTGTGGGCCAAATGGGCTCTTGCTGTATCTCATGATAGTGCAGAATGTAGCAGGATGTCTTCTGCTGAGAATGCATTTAGAATACTTCACGATGTGGAGGTCTCAAGCAACGCCCAGGGAGACAGGTGATACATGGTATGTAGCACAGGATGGTTTGAGGAGACTGTTTTATTTTTGCACTCTCAAATATCATGCCTACTTTATAATAGAGGTGATAGCTCCAAAAATCTGAACCTGTTCCTAAAATACGGAAACACAGGTTCCTCCCAACGGACTGAGCAGGCGGAGGAATATTGCCAGGTTCCTTTCTAATAGCAGCGCCTACAACGTAAAGTGCCTCGGGGCTCACCTGCCGCAGGAAAGTGATGGGTTTCTGTCCCATGGCCTGTGCATCGCCGATGTTGGCTCGGATCACCTCTGTAAAGGGCTTCTTCACACCCTGTGAGGAGAAAAACAAGGACATGTTAGGAGGAGTAGACTGTAAACGACAACAGGTGACAAAAGCTCACCCAGCACTAGGATGATGGCCACTGAAACTGTTTACACTTGTTATAGAAACTCTAAGCTCTTGGCGGTGAGAGTAGTAGGCAGGCTAACCACAGACATACCGACAGCAGCAAACAGCAGATTCACAACCTAAACTGGATGAACTGCAATGCAGTGTGTGAGACGGCTGGTGTTACAGCTCCCTCAGAGTGCCTAGAAACCACTGAGCGGGAATGGGCGCATGGGGGTTATAATCAGCCTTTGCAGAATTAAAGGAGTTTATAATTTAATAAGCACAAGGAAAGGGCCACCTAACCCACGCACGTTTTATTGCACATCCTTGAAAAGTACTTTTAGTTAAACTGAAAAGATGACCCCCCTTGCTACCTAGTGGTGGAAAAACTTTTTCAGATAACTTCAAAGATCCTTCTTCTGGCATACCTCCTGAGTGAGTGACTGAGTGTAAGAGAGAAGATACTTTATCTCCAGGGCCCAGGAGAGTCTGAGGTGTGGCAGGACTAAGGAAGAAGCACTGACAAAGCCATAGGCCTGTCAAGCTTTTCTTCTCAGTTGAGGTTAGCTAATGAGCTCACTCAGTACTCCGGACCGGGAACTGTACCAAAATGGCAGACAGGAAAAAAAAGCTCTGCTTGCTAGTCAGAAGGCCCAGATTTTTTATTTTTTTATTTTCAGTACTGCTGGACTTCTGCTGCACCAACTGTCCAGATACACCTAACTTTTCAGCCACTTCAACCCCAAACTGAGCTCCTCATTCAGCACTAATTTCTGGAGAACAGGTGAACAGATTAACACAAAACCACCCTTTCTGAGGTAAGTTGGAACTTTCAGTGGTTTATTTCTGTATCAGAGATCTAAGATTTCTATAGAAATTACCATGGAAAATGTATTCCCCCCCTCCTTTTTCCTTGGCCCGTGCTTGCTGTATTGGTGCAAAACATTCCATAAGAGAGCATATATACCCACATAAAAAACAAGGGTTTCAGGGGCATTATAGTTAGGTTCTGAATTTGCTCACAAAAAATCATAGAAATTCGGCAGTTACAGTTAGAGTTATTTCAAGTAACTATAACTCGCAGCCTAAGGTAACTATATCTCGCTCTCTCACCAGGCACTAATTACCACATATATTACAGCCCTCATGACAACTTCTAGAATGTCATAAAAAATATAAATGAAACATTGGCTGCCAAATTTTTGAAGAAAAAGCTGTGCATGGCTGGGGCGCAAGTTACAGTCACCCTAAGGTGCGAGTTATGGTTACTTGAAATAACTTTTCCCAGGGCTGCGGTGGGGCCATGCACTGCCCCACAGTGTATCTAAAAAGAGCCCCAGGGAGGTGGCAGTCCCCATGGCAGTGGGGGGGTTGGGGGGGGATCACGTAGCTCCCCGCACACATTCGGATCAATGCCCCGGGAAGGTAGTGGTCCCTGGGGCTGAAGCAGGGGCGCCCTCCATCCCCGCATACAATTTAAGAAATGCTCCTGGGAGGTGGCGGCCCCCAGGGCTGCGGGGAGGCTGCATGGCTCCCCTGCACTGAACTTGAAAAGAGCCCCGGGGAGGTGGCAGTCCCTATGGCTGTGGGAGAACCACGCAGCCCCCCCCCCCCACATCATTTTTACAAGTGCCCTGGGGAGTAGTGGTCAATCACTTGGCGGATCACCCCAAAACTTTCCATCCGCAAGAAGAATCACTGGGGCACTTTTTGGTAAAATTTTGTAAAGATTCTTCAAATGGTGCCAAAGATTATAAGCAAGTCAAAAAACGATTTTCCGTTGGAAACATGGTCCTAACTATAAAGACCGCCACTGGGATATATATATATATATATATATATATATATATATATATATATATATATATTTTTTTTTTTTTTTTTTCCCTTCTTCAAAAAAGCAGTGCAATGTTTTTCAACACCAAATGGCTGCACAATATCCCGGAGATCGTGAAAAGTAGATAGCGAAACAATTCAAAATTAGTTTTTGTAAAAATCGTCGACTCTTTTTATTAAAGAAAAATTCATAAAGGCAAATCACAATATATGAAATTTACAAAAAAAGAAAAATCAATCCAAAAATGTAATAATAATCAAAATAATGCCAAAAAACAACAAGCACACGCTGTCCGGCCAAATGTCAACGCGTTTCGGCAAACGCCTTCAACTGGACATATATAAATATATAGCCAGAAATATAATAAATAAATTCAGAACCGAACTATAATGTCCATGTAACCTTTGTGGTTTTTCAGTGAATTTCAATGGTTTTTAACGTAAGGTAATTTTAATTACCATACATTATTCCAACCCCCGCTGTGGCCATGCACGGCAGGTGTTGGTAGACAGGCCTGGCCTGCAGCCAGGTCTTGCAGCCAAACCCTTATAACCACCCAACCCCACACCATGCACGTCCTTTGGCTGTGAGCAGTGAAGGTTGGCCACAGGGCCTGTCCCTGCCAGTGGATCTGTGAGTGGATGCGTGAAAGTTTGAGTGGGTCTGAAAGTAGGTGTGTGAGTCTGAGTGGGTGTGAGGGGGTGCATGAGTGTCTGTGTGGGTTGTGAGTGGACACATGAGTCTCTCAGTTCATGTATGTGTGATGAATAAGTGTACAAATGAGTTTGGTTTTTCTTTCAAATTATTCCATACTCGCAAACAATTTGTGAAACTTTGGCAATTTTCACAAATATTGCACATGGTGATACAAAATTATTTTAAACCCGTAATTTGCACCTAAAACACACATATATCACACAACTGGGGCAGGGTACCTTCACCCTGACCCCTTATGCACTTTCAGTTTGGAATTTCACCTCAGGGGACCGTGTCTGGTAAAATAAAATGGGGCTGCAACTTTGTAGTCAGGTTGCAGTCAGCCAATTGGAATGCTTCTTTTCACACACGTATTCATGAAAAATCCCTAATTTCGCCAATTATTTGCAAAATATTAATGGCCAGAGATATACAAATGTATTTTCCCTTTAATATCTCAAAAGCTACTCTACAGATTCACACCAAATAAGCGAACGAGTCATCTGTGTACCGACATCTAGCTTTCTGCCAAATTTGGTCTAAATCCGTCCAGTGGTTTGGCCTGCAGTCATCTCTAAGGAGTCCTATGGGAATTAACATGGTAAATGAACCATTTTTGAGCCCCTTATTTCTCAGCCCCCGCTTGACAGATCACCCTGACACGAGTGCAGCTGTAGAGCTTATGACAGGGGTGCTTGGTGGGATGGAAAAGGTCCTCTGCATGGCTCTGGAGAGCATGTGCCCCTACCTCAAGTTCCCTATAGTAACTTTTGTAGGTTTTAGCCGCCATGACAATCATGTGGGTGCACCCTGAGGGATCCTTGTGACACAGAATGCAATCCACTGCTAGGGCTCTGTAGTCTGGAGGAACGCATCAAGTACACATCCTTGACCGAGGATAACTACTAGAAGCTCACTGGCTTGTTGAGGACTGGCCGAGGTGGAGGATGATGGTGGTGGTGGTGTTGCTAGTGGTGGGTGTTTGTAGGTTTGCGTGTATTAGACCGCACCTGGCTGTTTGAGTTTCTGCCCTATAGTGGAACCTAAGATGAAGGGTTGGTGCGGGCATTGTGAATTGCGAGACTTCTTTCCAGCACTTCTGGGGCCCTTCGAAACGGACCAGCCTTGAAGATAAAGAGGGTCCCCTCAGTAGTACAGTGTAGGGGAAACTGCTGCCCCCTTCGTCATCCTTTTTGATGTGCTAAGCACACCACGTTAAGTAACAGCGGACAGGATATCCAGTTGTGACACAGTATCCCATCTGCCAAACTTGAAATCAGGCCCTTTGTCTTTCTAAGTCATTGCAGAGGCGGGGCTCTGACTTACTAAGTGATATTAAATGTCTCATTGAATTTTAAGTCTTTGATCCTAGGCCGCCTCCCATAGTAAGCCTCGGACTGCTCAACTTCACTAACCTGAGAGTCAAGGGCTAAAGAGGTCTACTTGGCTCATTTGTAGGGTAAAGCCCCAGGACGCGGGTGGTGAAAGGCTCAGATAGTTATCTGTGCCCAGTAACTCCTAGCTGCCCTGGGGCGCCTGAGAAAGTTCTCACAGGGCTCAAGGTTAGGGAGTGCACGGGAACCTCCGGGGTGGGTCCTCTGAGAGGTACAATCCACTGCCATGGCTGCAAAGTCAACCGTGACAACTTACCTATTGTCAGGGCCACTGGAGCTATGCGGCAGGAGAGAGCCAAATTATGGGGCCGGGGTGAGTAAATTATGCGGCAAGAAAAGGCAAATTATGGGGCATAATGCGGCACACTTTGTGATAGTATTACATCATTATTTAGTCATTTTAATACTTGGTAAACTCTATGGACACTGCTTGCACCTCCTTAGTAGCAGTTTAACACCCACATACAACGACAAGCAACAGAAAGGTCCTTCCAATGTGCGGCAGCAGGTGTCGCTGCATTTTTACTATTTAACCGTTTAAACTAGAAACATTTTTTTAAATAAAATCTACAGATTGTGCAGCAGATGATGGATTATGTGGCAAATGCGGCAAATCTATTATTATGCAGAAATCGACATGGCCGCACAATCGCATAGTTCCAGTGTCCCTGCCTACTGTTAAAGAGGGAGCGGTGGCCAGGAAGTGGCATCTGCCAGTTACAGGACATATATGTGATGGTCACAGCCTGGCACACCAGTGAATTCAACAAAAGGGTGCCACCCAATGCCCCCACCACCACACGACCAAACGACTCTGATCTAGGAGACCGGGCACCGTCTGTCTGATTATTGAAAGTCACCCAGTTTGGCCCGAACCCTCTGTGCTCCCGAAACTGATCCCATGTTTTACTTGAACTAAAGCCACATTTCACAAGGGCAGAGTTTATGTTCCTTTCAGGTTTGCTCTCTATAGCACCGCCTTACTAACAGGAGACGACAAAGCGCTTAAGAGGACCAGAAAGACGCGTTTGAATACATCTTCAAAAGCAGAGGCATACGTGGAGGGGGGTCGAGAATAATTATACATCCTTTGAGGCTATAATCACAATAAAAGGTGCCACACATCTGGAAATAATTTCCCTCTTCTCGCTGTCGAACTCTGTCACACGTGTGCAGGACGCCGCGCGCAGCCCCCCCCCCCTCATCTGGTGCACTCCCAGTAAAGGAATCTGGGGGGCTCTCAACCCCACCCACTGATTGCTGCCAGGTGCCCCCGCGGGCCCTGGAAGGGCCGCTTTGTGCAGAAGAGGGGTCAGGCGGGACGGACAGACAGACACCGGCCAGCTGAGGAAACAAATGTCCAGCACGGAGCCCTCCCCGGGGCGGAACAAGGGCACCTTCATGCGCACGAGGACGCACGGGGGCCCTGCCGGGGGAGGGAAGTGGCGGAGGGGAGCGGGGGTAGGAACAGAGGGTAGGGGGAGTGGAGGGCTGGTGGGGCGGTAGGAGAGGAATGCAGGAGGGTAGGAGGAGAAGAAGGCAGGAGGGCAGGGGGGTAGGGGGAGTGGAGGGCTGGTGGAGCGGCAGGAGAGGAAGGCAGGGGGGTAGGGGGAGTGGAGGGCTGGTGGAGCGGCAGGAGAAGAAGGCAGGAGGGTAGGGGGAGTGGAGGGCTGGTGGAGCGGCAGGAGAGGAAGGCAGGGGGTAGGGGGAGTGGAGGGCTGGTGGAGCGGCAGGAGAAGAAGGCAGGAGGGTAGGGGGAGTGGAGGGCTGGTGGAGCGGCAGGAGAAGAAGGCAGGAGGGTAGGGGGAGTGGAGGGCTGGTGGAGCGGCAGCAGAGGAAGGTAGGAGGGTAGGGGGAGTGGAGGGCTGGTGGAGCGGCAGCAGAGGAAGGTAGGAGGGTAGGGGGAGTGGAGGGGTGGTGGAGCGGCAGGAGAGGAAGGCAGGGGGTAGGGGGAGTGGAGGGCTGGTGGAGCGGCAGGAGAAGAAGGTAGGAGGGTAGGGGGAGTGGAGGGGTGGTGGAGCGGCAGGAGAGGAAGGCAGGGGGTAGGGGGAGTGGAGGGCTGGTGGAGCGGCAGGAGAAGAAGGTAGGAGGGTAGGGGGAGTGGAGGGGTGGTGGAGCGGCAGGAGAGGAAGGCAGGAGGGTAGGGGGAGTGGAGGGCTGGTGGAGCGGCAGGAGAAGAATGTAGGAGGGTAGGGGGAGTGGAGGGCTGGTGGGGCGGACAAGGGCCCCTTCATGCGCACGAGGCCGCAGGGGGCCCTGCCGGGTGAGGGAAGTGGCGGAGGGGGGAGGCGGGGGGAGGAACAGAGGGTAGAGGAGTGGAGGGCTGGAAGGCAAGAGGAGAGGGAGTATGAGTGGGGGGGGTAAGCGGAGTGGAGGGGAGCACACAAAGGGCTGCAGCGCCTCAGTCTGGCTAACAATGGTTCTTCGCCTCTTGACTTGTGGACCCCACAGATTTACTACTGGGAACCGGGGGCACCTGCCTCAGCCTCGAACCTCAACTTTAAAGGAAAATACAGAAACAAGTATTATTCAACCCACTTCACAAATAATGAAACCTTTTTTGAAATTCACCAACCAAAAAAATAAACATGCAAAAATAGATATTTTCGTTTTAATGGGAAGGTTGGAGTTTTTGTAAGTTTTACCTCTGAAAGAGAAATTAACATGCGTTTAGCATATCACTTTACCTTTTTCGCCCCCAATGCACACACTTTTTGTCAGCGACCTATACCAGTACTTCAAATGAGGTCACAAATTGTTGTCGTTTATATTTGCTGTGACTGAGCCGCTCTCACGAATCAGAATAAGGATACATGTGAACTTGTAGCCTCCAATTTAAAACTCCTTAACATTTACGGAGCGTTTTAAATTTGTCAATCTTGTTTTTTAGACTTATATATATATTTATATATATTCACATACATACACACATACACACACACACACTTTATTAAACTGCTAATATTATTTAATTTTCTAAACAGTCCCTTGCGTAGGCTTTGCAGACCCTCAGGGTTCCAGGGACCCTACGTTAAGAATCGCTGGGCAGCGTACCCCACTTGAACCATTATTGTTCAATGGTCGAGCTCTTCCACCCCCCCACATACATCTCTGCGCTCTCACTGGCGGTCACTGGTGCCTCTCACAGCCAGGAAGGATGTTTTTTTTTTTTTTTTTTTAAGTATTGACTTCTGGTCAGCAGCGTAGAAAGTGGTCTAGGGGCCCTAATGCAAGCTAGGAAATGGGCCCCCATCGCCTTGTTTTGTGGTGGGGTGCATGGGGACCCTAGTACCCCAGGCCAAGTGCCACTGTAAATATTGCATTTTTGCTTATTCCCAGGGGCGCAGCTTCGGGGGGTGTTTAGGGTGCTACACACCCCCCTAATAAATGCATTTTCTGATAAATAGTTGGGTACAGGTGATTTCAGTGGAGTATGGTGAGGTGTCTGGAAGATTTCACCAATAATTTTTACGCACATATACAACAAAAGTCACACACTCTCTCTGTTTTGAAAGTCCTAAAAAATGTTGGTTATTTTCCAAAATATTGTTTCTCTCATTTAGTGCCCCTGCCAATCCACACTTGTCTCTCTCTACGCTGCCTCGGGAAAAGCGCCCCCGCCAAAGTGGGGGGGCGCGGCCCGTTAGGAGTGCCGGGCCTCGTAGCCCCCGGCTCCTCTCAGGTGCGCACCTGTGGTGTGCAGGTGGCCGGGCGGAAGTCTTCCCCGGAAGGAACGTTGGGTCCGCGTTGGGCCCTGACTGGTTCCGGCCGCCACGAACTGGTGGGGGGCTATTTAATGGCCCCCCCAAGAAGGCAAGCCCTTCTTTACTATTTTGCGGCGGCTGGACGGGAGCGGGGTCCCGCGTTTGCAGTTTGTTGTTCGAGTCTCACCTGGAGCAAGCTATTTCTTCCTGGTTCCTCGGCGGTCCCGTGTCTGCTGTTTCCTGGTTCCTCGGGCTTGGATCTTCGTCGCATCCCGGTCACGTAAGTGGATTCCTCGCCGCGTAGGGCTAACGAGCGCGCCGGAACCGGGGTAATTTTTCTAATTTTTGCGCGCAGGGCAGCGCGTAATAGGCGCTATAGTGGGTCCTGGGCCTTGAAGTGCCTCGCTTGGGCAGGGGAAGGAGGGCACTGCGGTGTATTAAACAGTGCCTGGGTCCTTCCTAAAAAACAACTGAGCAGCGCGTAGGGGGCGCAATTTTTAAAGGGGGACCAGTTCCTCGCCTGCAACAGGGTGGCATTGTAGTGGGTGTCCACGTGGGGGAAAAGAGTCCATTCTTGCACTGGGTTGCTGGGATTCCGGTCGAGCCTGCATACTTACTGGGGTCGGGCAGCGCGTCAAAGGCAGGTTGTTTTTTCCTTGTTGCGTATTTTCTCCCAATTGTGGGTTTTTTACATTTTTGAATCACTGCTTTTACAGCACTAACAGTTTACCAATGCCACATTGTTGATTGTCCAATTTTGCACGCTGGTAGTCTTGTTGGTCGGGCATCTCTGTTCTGCCTTGTAGAATTGTGTTTGCAATCCTCCTGTTGAATGGTAACTCCTATCTGTGTGGGTCTATCTTGAAGCGACATAGGGTTTTCAGCAAATAGTGAGGGTGGCCGCTGCATTCCCACTTCATCGCCTGGCTGGTCTTAGCTGGGTCAAGTTGGGATAATTGTGGTCCTTGATTCATTGGTTAACTGTGTTTGTATTCATTTTGTTGCAGGTTCATCAATAACAAAACAAAAAAAAAAAAAGAGGAATATACGTGTGTGTATATGTAAGTGTAGATATATATATAAAAAGGTATTTTCTTGTCATTGTCAGATTAGGAGGGATCCTTGCATACATTTGATCATGGCCCCTAAGAAGGCGAGTGCCTCTAAAAGTAAGGGAAAGGATCCGGAATGATCACAGTTGTTGAGATTGGTCCTAGAGAAATTAGGGAGAGAGGAGGCAGGCAAGGTCATGGGTTCTCCCGTTCGTGGTGCTGGTGGGAATACGAGCAGCCGCCCTAAGTGGTCACACGTAGCTCCGAGCGCGGCTTTTCCCCCAGTCAAGCGCACAAGGAAGGGTAGAACGCAGGCTCCAGCCCCACCCTCTCACAGCCACTCACTATAGCTGCCACTACTGCTGTAGCCAATACACCTGTTGTTATTGACCTACTAGAACCTCCCCCCCCAGTTGCTGCCCCTTCCCCCGTGACCCAGGGCATAGCACCAGTACCAGGGTTAGAAGGGGTCTTGGCGGATATTCGGAAATCCTTGGCCTCTTTGGCACCCGCAGCACAGGCAGGGGCCCCTCCCGCCCCCTTAACAGAGGTAGCTTTGCCCGCAGCAGTACCTGCAGCACTGCCTGTACCCCCCCCCCTGCTCCTAAGGCTCCTGAGCATCTTGCACCGGTACAGGACCCATCCAGGCAAACATTGCTTGAAGTATCCAGGTTGTTAGCCAGTATTAGTACACCACCTGTTAACTTGCCCCCTCCTACAACGCTGTGGGTGGCGGATGATTCTTTGCAGAACACACTAAATGAACTAAAGCGTCAAGTGGATGCGCTATCGGCTGCACATACAACGAACCTACAGGCATCTGTTCTCAGCCCGAGTGTCATCCTGACACCGGGCGCTGTTGTCGCCTCCCCTCCCATAGTTCAAAATGTCCAGCCTGGGCCCAGCAAGGTTCCGGTTCAGGATAACTCTACAAAGGAAGGGACAACAGATGCGTTGCTATCCAGACCAGGTAAGCTGACAGCACACGTTGCTGCAGAGGTTAAGGAGAAGATCTGGAAAGGGGAATTTGTGGATATCTTTTCCTTGATAAGGGCAAAAAGGAGGGAGGCCGAGTCTAAAGATAAAGAACCCAAGTCTTCATTCTTTGGGGATAGGAAACCCAAGGTGGAAGAGAGTATTACTAATTGGTTATTGGGTTTTAATGTATTCATGTCAGTCTTGTTGGAGAAAAAACTGGAGTTGGCCTCCTCTTTGATATACTACGCAAATAAAATATTGAAGGCCCAGCACACTTATGGTGGGTACGCTTGGTTAGAATACGACAGGGACTTCCGCTGGGCTAGGGTGGAGGATCCATCCATCGGTGGGGATCAAACTGAGGTTGATGTGTGGCTGGAATGCGTTAACAACAAGGTTTCTGGGAGGCAGCCCTTTCGGACTCAGGCCCATAGTGAGAGGAAGGGCTTTTGCTGGGCATTCAACCGAAACGGGTGTTCACGTCCCGCAGGGTCTTGCAAGTTCAGGCATAACTGTTCCTTCTGCGGGCACCCCTCCCACCCGGAATCTAAGTGTATCAAGAAGTCTAAAGAGAGGGGCAGGGATTCAAGTAAGCCAGCAAATTGACCACCCTCTGCCTTCTCCTATTAGACGAAACACATTGCTCCCATGGTTACAGGCTTACCCTGCCTTAGATTCCGCAAAGTTACTTTTTCATGGGTTTTCCTACGGATTCAGGATCCCCGCCTCAAATGTTACACCAGTAAATCACTGTAAAAACTTAGTCTCAGCGTCACAGAACTCTTGCGTGGTGGCCAGGAAGCTGGCAAAGGAGCGAGCCCTGGGGAGGCTGGCGGGCCCCTTTGAAAGACCACCTTTATCCGGCTTTGTGTGCTCCCCTTTGGGAGTGGTGCCCAAGAGGGAACCAGGGCAGTTCAGGCTGATTCACAATTTGTCTGCCCCCCGGGGGTCATCGGTTAATGATGCCATTGACCCCCAACTTTGCTCTGTCCGATATGCATCAGTCGACAACGCATTGGAAAAGGTAAGGGCACTGGGCCAAGGGGCCCTGTTAGCGAAGACCGACATTGAGTCAGCTTTCCGTCTTCTCCTAGTCCATCCAGACGATTATCATCTCTTGGGTTTTCAGTTCATTGGGGAATACTTCTATGATAAATGCATGCCCATGGGTTGTATTATATCATGTAGTTATTTTGAACAATTCAGCACCTTTCTCCAGTGGGCTTTCTCACTTCGCACTGGTCACCGCGATGTCATTCATTATTTGGATGATTTCCTAATCTGGGGTCCCCCGGGGTCTGACAAATGCGGGTGGGCTCTCCAGGCCTTTATTGCAATCTTTGAGGAATTCGGGGTTCCTTTGGCCCCCGAGAAGACAGCCGGTCCCACTACGTGCATCACTTTCCTGGGAATTGAAATTGATTCGGTGGCCGGGGAGTGTCGCTTGCCTCAGGAGAAGTTGCTGGCTTTCAAGGAATCCATTCATGTAATGTTGTCTCAGGAGAGAGTTACCCTACACCAGCTTCAGGTGCTGGTAGGCCAACTAAATTTCGCATTGAGAATCATCCCCATGGCCCGCCCCTTTTCTAGATCTATCGCTCGTTCAATGTCCGGGCTGGTTGAAAAACATCACCACACTCGGCTATCTGTGGAGGTTAGGTGAGACCTAAGGTTGTGGGAGTTTTTTCTGCAAAATTTCAATGGTGCTGTCATTTGGCCCAAAAAGGCAATCTCCAGCCCAACACTGGGTTTGTATACTGATTCGGCTGGTAGCGTAGGTTTTGGAGCAATATTGGGCCCCCTGTGGTGCAGAGCTGACTGGCCCGTGGATTGGGTAAGCAAGGGTTGGACCAAGAACATAGCCTTCTTGGAGTTATTCCCTATCGTGGTAGCAGTAAATATCTGGGCGGAGATATTGAAGAACAGGGTGGTAATCTTTTGGTCTGACAACATGGCAGTAGTAGAAGTCATTAACCGCCAAGGGGCTTCATGCCCGCTGGTCCTACGCCTATTGAAGCACCTGATCTTAACATGCTTGCAACACAACATTACTTTCAGAGCTAAACATGTGCCGGGGGTTCATAACAACGCTGCTGACGCTCTGTCTCGCTCATTAATGCAGGAATTTCTGCGGTATCACCCCCAGGCGATGGAGAAGATGTCGGAGTTCCCAGAGTCTCTGTGGAGAATTGGTGCCCGCCCTCCCCGATTTAGTAGCAACATCTCTAGCACCACGTACTAAGAAAGCTTACGAGAATGATTTTTATAATTACAGGCGGTTCTTACAGTCACAGCAGATCTCTGAACCATTCACTGAGTTCGCGGTTTGTGCTTTCCTGACGCATCTAAAAACCCAAGGGCGCCCAGTGTCGTGCGCAAAGGCTTATTTGGCAGCGATACGTTTCTTCGCAAAGATCAGAAAACTCGAGGCACCCTTGAATACATTTATTATAAATAGGGCCTTAACAGGTTGGGCCAGGGTGGCTCGTGTTCAAGCAGATACTAGGCGCCCCATTACCGCACCCCTGCTTGGGAACATACTGGGCGCACTTCCAGGCATCTGCTCGTCCCCAGCTGAGGCTGCTTTATTCTCCGCAGCTTTTGCGGTGGCCTTTTACGGGGCCTTCCGAATCAGTGAATTGGTGGGCGCATCCAAGGGCGATCATGCGGGGGGGCTACAGTGGGGCGACATTACGTCCGGCGCTGGGTTCCTTTCGATAGTCTTGCGCAAATCATAAAACGGACCAGCTTCAGAGGGGGGCACGTATCTCACTCAGGGCCGCACCCAGTTCACCATTATGCCCAGTACTGCTTACGAATAATTACCTCCAGGTCCGCCCCCGGGCTGGCTCGTCCGCTTTGTTCTTACACCTTAACGGGGATTGCTTATCGCGTTACCAATTCTTGATGATCTTCAAGTTGGCCTTGAGGGCATTAGGCGTGGAACAATCAGGTTACTCCTCCCATTCTTTTAGAATAGGGGCAGCCACACTAGCGGCAGGTGCTGGCTTGTCGGCCACCACAGTGAAAGGCATCGGCCGGTGGTCATCGGAGTGTTACAGACGGTACATTAGGCCTGAATTGGTGTAAAGGTAGCACTGTGCTAGTATATGAACGCCTCACTCTCTTTTCTTTTCATTTCAGTACAATGTCTCAACGTGTAGTTTGGGTTCTGGGGCATTCATTTGTTCGTCGGGCGGCGTACCGGGTGCAACAGCTCCGTGGGTCGAATCCGGCGATGGTTCAAGGTGTGGCGTTCCGCTGGTGTGGAATTGGCGGTGCAGGCGTCACTCAGCTACAGCATTTGGTCAATATGGCGAAGGGATGTGAGGGGCTTCAGTCCCCGGATCTCGTCATTATTCACTTAGGAGGCAACGACTTGGTGCGTTTGGGCCGCAAGACTCTAAGAGAAACAGTATTTTTAGAGATTACTAAATTGTCAAAGCAATTTCCAAATGCTGCGATTGCATGGTCCCACATGGTGCCATGTCGAAAATGGGGTGCTGGGATCAGGTCAAGGACTATCAATGTTTCGGTACGACGGCTGAACGCCGAGATGGCAAAACTTTGCCCGGGCCCAGGGCGGCTATGGAACATCCCCCACAAACTAATAAAGGGCTCACACATGTTCCACAAGGACCAGGTGCACCTATCTGATACAGGGACCGATCAATTCATTCATGACATGTGGGCCTTTGCGCGTAGTTTGTTTTCTGGTGGGGAGGGCGAAGGACCTTTCGGGCCCTGGTCGCCCTCGTGGCGGAAATTGAGATATAAATGTGACTAGAAGCAACAGGGGGGGTCCCCAAGGTGGGGCCCCCGGGAGGACACCTGGGATAGGATCCTGAAGTTCTGAGCCAACCAACGGATGTACACACCAGATCAAGGGGTAAGGGAGCTCAGATCGCTGGGGGGGAACATGGGGCTCCAGCCCCTGGCCGCCGCGTTACACCCAGAGTCTGATTGGTGTTTGGAGGAGGGGGCGGAACCCGAAGCATGAGGACAAGGTACAGTGTAGTCAGGGTAACCGCCCCTCCTAGGGATACAGGTGATAGATGGGTCACCTGTGTGGTCCAATGGTGGTTCAGGACAGGAAGGGATCCTGTCAGAATTGATTTATGGTCACATAAATGCTCATGACATGTAGATAAAGAGATGTAAATATATAATATGCTTGAAAAGTTATGAGATGTTTGATGTTTGAATAAACCACTTCCAATGTTTAAAAGTTGTCGGTTTGTGTATTTCTGGTGGGGAGTGGGGGTCGTATGGAGGCCTCCGGGTCCTAGGGAAAAGCGCCCCCGCCAAAGTGGGGGGGGCGCGGCCCGTTAGGAGCCGGGGGCTACGAGGCCCGGCACTCCTCTCAGGTGCGCAACTGTGGTGCGCAGGTGGCCGGGCGGACTTCCGCCCCCAGGCCACGCGAGGCCTGGGGGCGGAAGTCTTCCCCGGAAGGAACGTTGGGTCCGCGTTGGGCCCTGACTGGTTCCGGCCACCGCAAACTGGTGGGGGGCTATTTAATGGCCCCCCCAAGAAGGCAAGCCCTTCTTTACTATTTCGCGGCGGCTGGACGGGAGCGGGGTCCCGCGTTTGACCCACCCACCCTCTCCTTTTGTTAGGCAGTAGGCATGCGTATTGCGAAATTGAGATATAAATGTGACTAGAAGCAACAGGGGGGGTCCCCAAGGTGGGGCCCCCGGGAGGACACCTGGGATAGGATCCTGAAGTTCTGAGCCAACCAACGGATGTACACACCAGATCAAGAGGTAAGGGAGCTCAGATCGCTGGGGGGAACATGGGGCTCCAGCCCTTGGCCGCCCCGTTACACCCCGAGTCTGATTGGTGTTTGGAGGAGGGGGCGGAACCCGAAGCATGAGGACAAGGTACAGTGTAGTCAGGGTAACCGCCCCTCCTAGGGATACAGGTGATAGATGGGTCACCTGTGTGGTCCAATGGTGGTTCAGGACAGGAAGGGATCCTGTCAGAATTGATTTATGGTCACATAAATGCTCATGACATGTAGATAAAGAGATGTAAATATATAATATGCTTGAAAAGTTATGAGATGTTTGATGTTTGAATAAACCACTTCCAACGTTTAAAAGTTGTCGGTTTGTGTATTTCTGGTGGGGAGTGGGGGTCGTATGGAGGCCTCCGGGTCCTATTAAGCTCCTCTTGTGTGCCCTGCTTGTCATATAATGTATTTTATCATTAAATGCCAACGTGATTGTTGGCAAATCTAAAGCTCACAGCCCGCTCCCCACCCCCCCCCCCAAATCTTACTGACCAAGACACAGCTCTGTTTATGTTCTAAACCCTCACAACTCACTCTTGTGCACACCTGCATCCCATGACCTCTGACCTCAGTTAACATAATGTCAGTGACCATACATAAGAGCATACAATGCAGTCAGAGATAGATAGCTCTGGGGCCCCAGGCACGTGAGGTGTGAGGGTTCCGCCCTCCAGGGGACCCACGGGAACGCGCACAGT
Organism: Pleurodeles waltl; assembly: GCF_031143425.1. NCBI lineage: Eukaryota > Metazoa > Chordata > Amphibia > Caudata > Salamandridae > Pleurodeles > Pleurodeles waltl. The sequence continues at coordinate 1,127,258,014 of NC_090439.1, forward strand.
GTCAGCGGGATGCCAGGGGTTACCCGAGGGAATACGAGATGCTCAGTCTATGCAGTGTTCTGAAGGTGCTCGCCTCAACGTCCCCGGCTCTTAGCAGCATGCCCCAGGATGGGCAGCTTAGAACTCACAGACCTGTAACTACCCCTGCGTCGAGACTACGCCCTGCTCCAGTGCTCAATTTGTAAAAATGAAGTGCTGGGGCTCTTCTAGGGAGGCCTCTGCCGCCTCCCCCACCCAGTGCCCCTGTAAACTCTGCCAGTGAGATTATAAACACAACTAATAACATCACACTCCTACAAGTGTAAACTCAACCTATTCTAGGCCATCCATAGCTAATGTAATGGTGTGAGCTGCAGGTAAAGTTCTTTTTTAATGTTTATTGATTTATTAAACCCTATTGTGTTCATCTCAAAATTAAACGGACAGCCCCGCCATGTGCTGAACTGTCACTAGAGCTGGTGTTTACAATTAAGTATTAGTGCCGAGCACTGGAAACCACTGGCTTAAATTAAGCACTGCCCTGCTCTCTCGGTCTCTCTGCAGCAGTCTCGCCACTCCAGGCTCCGGTAACGGACAGGGAGCGCTGCTCGCACCCAGGGCTCTGCGAAGGGCGGGAGGGGCGGACACTCAGGACAGCACCGCAGGGGGGTCGGTGAGGTCTAATCCTGCGACGTCAGACTTGCTGCGGGCAGCCCTACAGTGCCTCCTGCTGTCTGACCAAGCCTTTATTCAATGAGGCGCCTCATGATCTCTATAGTGCCAAAACCATCCAATTAGCAGATCGCTGCTCCAGTGCTTAATTTGTAAATAAAAAGGTGCCAGTGCCCAAAGTCCTCCTCTTAAACCCACGGCTGCTGCAATTAAATGTGTGAACACGGAATCCTAAAGCAGCGTAATCCTGAAGCATCTCGGGACTCTGCAATCCTTGTAAAACCACTCCCTGCCCCTTCAGCTCACTCTTGCAGCTTTCTACTCTCTCCCTTTGTGACGCTTTTTCGTTTTTCCCTTCCTCCGTCTTTCCCATATGTGTCTTTTGCTCACAGCAAATGCTTGAGGCAGAAGAATAAGCCCCGGCCCTTAAAAGTAAGTGCCGGTCCTCAGCACCAGAAACAACAAGCACAAATTAAGCGCTGCGCTGCTCCCAACATCGCATTTACGTTCCTCACCGAGTGGCTCTGCTATATGACTGCAATAGTGCAGCCGCTTCCACGGGGCCAAGTGGCACTAAATCACACCAGCAGGTGGCGCCCAGTGCTTTAAATGGGAAAAGAAAAGTGCAGGTACTCACCAAATTGAGCTATGTCGAAGGCGGCGGACGATTAGGCAGGCTTAGCGGGTGGGGTCAGGGGTGGGGTAGTGGGAAACATTTACTGGGAATGGTAGGGTATCTAACTGGTGGTGCCTGGTGTGGTATCTCACTGTCATTTAGACACAGCACATTTTTCCATTGTCATGACCACTAAAGTTGCACAGATGTGCATTTTTATTGATAAAACTATACAGCGGACCAATGATAATGTGTGGAATCGGGTTGCAGTCAGTGGCGTAGCCAGGGTGTCATGATGCTGATTGGAAGGAAACGGGCTTCTGGCCCATGTTTGATGTGTGAAATACTGTGTTAATCTGACCCACATGCGGTCACTGCCAGTGTGAAATGGCCATCATGTGAGCACGTGCTGCAGATTAGAAATGCTGTGTATGCTCACATGATTACCATTTTTTTGGGAAATCATGAAACGCTGCAGGTAGTACCGGTACTCTCCCTGGGCATGGAGAAGGGAGAGGATGTGGCGTAACGGCCAGAGCTGCTGACTTTGGAGATGGGCAACCAGGTTCGAGTCTCGGCATCGGCTGGAGATCCTGTGATTCTGGGGAAATCACTTAATCTTCCTGTGTCTACCAAACATGAATGTGTCCTTGTGTAAGGTAACTGGTGCTTATATAAAGTGCTCCAATACCTTTGGGTCGAGATCGTGCTATATAAAAACACAAAAAAAAAAAGGTTCTGATACTCAAGTTGGAAGTAAAGAAAAGTGCTGGTACTCCCTACTGGCACATTTAAAGCACTGGGGGCACCGAATTTCAAGACTAGAGACTTTAAAAAAAAGATAAAAAAACGTGAGCAGACAACGATCCAATGAAAAAAATGTGTTTTTGCTTGGTGCACTGAAAATTCTAGGGGTGGGCGGAACTCGTGGAGTTGCACATAAAAACTCTGCAAGATTCCACGAAATTCCACCAACAGGCAGAAAATGTGCCGCTTGCACTGCTACTTAGTGCCGGTAGTGCGAGCAGCGCTGAAAATAAGCACAAACAGCACCATGCAATGCGCAACAGCACTCCACCATTCGTGTTGATTTTGTTGCTGCTCCGTTAGAAAATCTACGTGAGCGGCAGAAAATGTACTTGAACAGCAGCCCTCTGGCCAGGACTTCTTGCAAATGGTGGTGATTTCCTCGAGTTATAAAATAGCACTAGGGGATGCCAAATCTCGCTCACCACCTCCCATAGTATGGAGCCGCGTGGAAGGAAAATGACGCTATGCGGCGATTGGCACAATTTGGCCAGTACTCTGTGTTAAAGAGTAATGGGGGGAACAGAATGTTTCACCCACACCGAGAAAATTCTTGCAAAGTTTTAAGTCCTAGAAGTAACCTTAATCAATCGATTAATCCTTGTTAAACACATTCAACATTGTTTCCAGAAAGTGAGAGACTTCCGTAGATTGCTGAGTGATTGCGGAACAATGAAGTGAAATGCCTCAAAATGACATGAAATTATACTTCATTATGCGCAGAGGCTGGCAGAGTGACAGGTGGCAGTACAGCATGTTGTGCTATATTTTTAGCTTAAGATACATCGTTAGGCACATTTTGTATGCACTAACATCTTACAGGTTGAAACAGTGAAAGAACTGCATGTGATGTGAACAGCAGCTGCTTGTAATCTATTCATTCGCACAGTCCCCGTTCCCCTGTATAGTATTTTTACCTGAAACAAATCTCAGGTAAGCGATGTAGCCTAATGGTGTGTTCGCTGATATTTTGTAAAATACCAGAAAATGGGCGACTTTAAACAAAGTAAATTGCATAGTTTAATGTCCTTATCATTTTCTTAACCTCCCTGCAGAAGTTGCAAGGCATGGCTGGGGCAGAGGGAGGGTATAAGAGCACAAGGCTTCCATCCTGGGTCTCTCTCCTCTGCTTACGTCACTTGTTGACATAAAATAGTTTGAACTTTACTGCAAGGATAACATTCGGGCACTCTGCAGTCAGCTGTAGCCCCATCATTTTTACTTATGTGACTATTTCTTTGTGGTTTTCTCTGCAAGCCTCCAATCCTGGGGCAAGTGGGTGCAAGGCGCCCTAGGTCTCTGGTGCCCACGTCCCCTGCTATAGTACATTCTGCTGAACATGGGCACAGGCAAAGCCAAGGAGGCTGAGGCAGGTATGTGGTTTGTGGCAGTGATCAGCGGCCTTGGCTCCAGGCTGGCATGATCTGGTACCACCTAGAGCTGCAGGGGCAGATGTTTGACTCCCTGGTGAAAGGGCAGAGCTCAATGCTAGAGCATCAGTTAAAAATGGGGTTGGACTAGGACCCGTGCACAAGTCACTAAGCAATAGTGAACGGGTGATGTTTTCTGGTCATAATTGGTCCCTCTAGATAAGTTCAGGGACACAGCAGAGCTATAAACCACCTTTCATTAATGAAAACTTTAAAATCCAAATTTTCTAAAATCCAAGTTAGCAGATAGAATGTGAATGGTAACCACACAGAATGCATGACAACGTGGGAGAATACAATAGGAGGAGCCCTACCAAGGGTGGTACATCCTAGCATCCTAAAACCCTATCTACTTCTGAGCGCTATGCTAAGATTTAGCACATGCAGAGAACAACAAGCCTACATTCTCTGGGCAGCACTTGTAGTCCTGAGCAACCCTGGACCGGGGCTGCTTTGCAGCAAACCAGCACCACCTCTGGCCTGAAGGCATTGCCACAAAGCTTCTCCAACTATGGCCACATACAAGGGATTTTTTTAACCACAAGATCACTGATTTCTACCTTTGGTGGCAGTAAAGTCCCACTAAAATAAAATATAGCATAGAATGTCATTTCAATTCACATGATTGCGGTTTGGCCTCTGCTGTAAGCGTCCATATTAAAATGGTAGCGGCCATAATATTAACAACCACACATGCCAGCCTAGAGGAGGCAGACATGATGTTAACACTTCTGCACGTGTCTAAAGCTTCACGCTCCCTAATAAAAAGAGATAAGGAGTTTGAAACCAGCATACTATAATGCAGAAGAAGTTAAAACCAGATTCGCCACAGTGTCCATGACACGGCCCTTTTAGGTCTGGCTTTTGAGAGCATCGCTGTCAGACCGATTTCTAACCTAATACGTAGAATCAGCTTCGATTCTGCCCCTTCCAACCACTGACTTTCTTCGACTCATTGCCTTCAGACTTTGTGTATCATGTTGCGAGTCATCATCTCTCAACTAATGCTAGTTGCTAAAAAAAACAAGCTGCTTGTTATACCGGCATTTCTAATGTGGTGCTTGTGAAATATCCAGCTCTCGTTTTTCAATTCCCTTTTATTTATTTTTCACATTTTCATAATTTCTCTTTCTTATCAGTTGTTTTTTGTTTCCTTGACACACACCCCTCTGCCCCAACTCACAGTTCCAATCAACTATTCTTGTGCAGATGTGTTCATAAGCTTCTGTTTCCACACCGCATCTCTGATCAAAGTCAAAGGAGCCCTAGGCAACAATTTAAAAGCTTTTTTATGTTGCACAGACATGCTTAATTACAGCTTTCCCTGCTCAAGCTACCAAAGTGTAAAGTCTGTGGTACACTTGGTGACCAGCAGAAGCTGAGATGCAGACACCTTTGGGTGCAAACTGTGAGGTGTTAAATCATCTCTCAGCAGTAATGGTCCTGGCAGGAACACCAGTAAGATATCCTGCACACATCTGCAAACAACTGCTTTAATCATTTCTGTAACCCCAGAGGCTCCACCCCTTCCTCCATTACTGTAACCCCAGAGGCTCCACCCCTTCCTCCATTTCTGTAACCCCAGAGGCCCCACCCCTTAATTCATTACTGTAACCCCAGAGGCTGATGACCTTCCTTCGCTGATGTAACCCCAGAGGCTCCACCCCTACCTCCATTACTGTAACCCCAGAGGCTCCACCCCTTACTTCATTACTGTAACCCCAGAGGCTCCACCCCTTCCTCAGTTACTGTAACCCCAGAGGCTCCACCCCTTCCTCCATTTCTGTAACTCCAGAGGCTCCACCCCTTACTTCATTATTGTAACCCTAGAGGCTGCGGACCTTCCATCGCTGATGTAACCCCAGGGGCTCCACCCCTTGATTACTGCAACTCCCAAGGCTCCACCGCTTTCCTAACTTCATTCATTCATTCATTAATTCCTGTAATTCGAGTCTTCACCCACCTCAGTCTTCACTGTAACCCAAGATGCTCCACTCTTTCTATCATTACTGTAACCCCAGAGCCCATCTCCCCTTCCGTCACTGATGTACCCAGAGCCCATCTCCCCTTCCATCACTGATGTACCCAGAGCCCATCTCCCCTTCCGTCACTGATGTACCCAGAGCCCATCTCCCCTTCCGTCACTGATGTACCCAGAGCCCATCTCCCCTTCCGTCACTGATGTACCCAGAGCCCATCTCCCCTTCCGTCACTGATGTACCCAGAGCCCATCTCCCCTTCCGTCACTGATGTACCCAGAGCCCATCACCCCTTCCGTCACTGATGTACCCAGAGCCCATCTCCCCTTCCGTCACTGATGTACCCAGAGCCCATCACCCCTTCCGTCACTGATGTACCCAGAGCCCATCTCCCCTTCCGTCACTGATGTACCCAGAGCCCATCACCCCTTCCGTCACTGATGTACCCAGAGCCCATCTCCCCTTCCGTCACTGATGTACCCAGAGCCCATCTCCCCTTCCGTCACTGATGTACCCAGAGCCCATCTCCCCTTCCGTCACTGATGTACCCAGAGCCCATCTCCCCTTCCGTCACTGATGTACCCAGAGCCCATCTCCCCTTCCATCACTGATGTACCCAGAGCCCATCACTGATGTAACCCAGAGCCCATCTCCCCTTCCGTCACTGATGTACCCAGAGCCCATCTCCCCTTCCATCACTGATGTACCCAGAGCCCATCTCCCCTTCTGTCACTGATGTACCCAGAGCCCATCTCCCCTTCCGTCACTGATGTACCCAGAGCCCATCTCCCCTTCCGTCACTGATGTACCCAGAGCCCATCACTGATGTACCCAGAGCCCATCTCCCCTTCCATCACTGATGTAACACAGAGCCCACGTCCCCTTCCATCACTGATGTAACCCAGAGCCCATCTCCCCTTCCATCACTGATGTAACCCAGAGCCCATCTCCCCTTCCATCACTGATGTAACACAGAGCCCACGTCCCCTTCCATCACTGATGTAACCCAGAGCCCATCTCCCCTTCCATCACTGATGTACCCAGAGCCCATCACTGATGTACCCAGAGCCCATCTCCCCTTCCATCACTGATGTACCCAGAGCCCATCACTGATGTAACCCAGAGCCCATCTCCCCTTCCGTCACTGATGTACCCAGAGCCCATCACTGATGTAACCCAGAGCCCATCTCCCCTTCCATCACTGTTGTACCCAGAGCCCATCTCCCCTTCCATCACTGATGTACCCAGAGCCCATCTCCCCTTCCGTCACTGATGTACCCAAAGCCCATCACTGATATAACCCAGAGCCCATCTCCCCTTCCATCACTGATGCAACCCAGAGCCCATCTCCCCTTCCATCACTGATGTACCCAGAGCCCATCTCCCCTTCCATCACTGATGCAACCCAGAGCCCATCTCCCCTTCCATCACTGATGTACCCAGAGCCCATCTCCCCTTCCATCACTGATGTAACCCAGAGCCCATCTCCCCTTCCGTCACTGATGTACCCAGAGCCCATCACTGATGTACCCAGAGCTCATCTCCCCTTCCATCACTGATGTAACAGAGCCCACGTCCCCTTCCATCACTGATGTACCCAGAGCCCATCTCCCCTTTGATCGTTGATGTAACCCCTGAGCCCTCCCCCCTTCAACACTGATGTAACTCCAGAGGTCCCCCTTCAAACATTACTTTAACCCCAGGGGTCCCACCCTCTTCAGTCACTGCTGTAACCCCAGGGACGTCACACCTACCTTCATTAAGTAACTCCTTCTCATTGGCTCAACCCCCTTCCATCTATCCTGTAACCGCAGAGGCTCTGTTCTGTTCATAATTACTCTAACTACAAAGGCTCCGCTCCTTCATGCTTCCACTTCCATCTTTACCCAAAGTCCAGAGGCTCTACCTTTTCCATCATTACTGTAATACCCATAGACTTCATCCCTCCACATTGGATCCACAACTTTCCATCATTTCTGTAACCCCAGAGGCTCCACCCCTTTCCATCATGGCTGTAACCCCAGAAGCTCCACCCCTTCCATTGTTACTATAACCCCATAGGCATCACCCTCTTCCAACATTACTGAAACCCCAGTGACTATTTCCATTTTAGGTCTCCCCTAAGACAGCACACAAGTGCTTTTACTTCTGAGAGATTTATTTTTAATATAGAGGGCTTCGAGGCCATCCGTTGCTTACCATTTGTTGGCTTCATTGTCACTCTTATTTGCTGCCTCCTAATTAGCAAGAGCAAGCCAGTTTCACTTCCTCGGAGCATAGACCAAGTACCCTCCCACCCCTCCTTTCTTTCTTCTTCCCTACCACCCTCTGTTGTACTTGTTGCTTCTTCCCTCCCACCCTGCCCTTGTTTGTGTTGCTCTTCCAACCGCCATAAGAAAAAAAAAATAATAATAAAAAAAAAAAATAGGACTGTGACACAGCCAGCGCTGGCCGCATCAAAGCTCCCGAATTCTGTGTTGCTTCTTCCCTCTCATTCCTCGTTGTCTGTGTTCCTTCTTGGTTGTTTGTGTTGCTTCTTTCCTCCCACCCTCTGATGTCTGTGCTACTCTCCCACCCGTCATAGGAATAAAGGAACGCGCTATGATGGGTGGGAGGGCAGCTGTGACTGCATCAATGTTTTTTTGACCCTCCTATTGTTCGTGTTGCTTTTTCCCTTCCGTCCTATTGTTTGTGTTGCTTTTTCCCCCTTTTTTAGGGTCGAGCCTGCGTTGCATGCAAGACTCTTTTGTATTTAGAAAAGGGCTCGGAGCCCTGTCAACTTCACGTCAGTGTTTTTTATTGGTTCGTGGGCTTGCCTAATAAAATCTGCTTGCTTTCATTAGTCGAAGGCAGGCATAACTCATTCCTTTTCCGGTGGCTAGCCCTCCTCGAGCGCAGCGACCAAGTACAGAAAACATGCGAGGCTCGCTGTTTTCCATCGGCTTGTGGACTTCTTTTTCTCTAATTTACGAGCGCGATCTTGCGTGGCAGAAGTCGAGCAGTTTACATAGTTAATTTCACTTTTTCGGGTTATGTACATAAATGCACTTTTGCCCGATAGGTAAAAAGTCGGGTTAGGAGTTTACAGCACGATCGGCTCTAACATGAGCAAACGCGAGACCCGTTGCATTGTAAATGCTTGTTTGTGTTGCTTTTTCCCCTCCATCCTTCGTTCGTGTTGCTTTTTCCCCTCCGTCCTTTGTTCATGTTGCTTTTTCCCCTCCGTCCTATTGCCAGTGTTGCACGTTCCCTGTCACCCTCCCTCCCGTTAGCCATTTTGGTCACCCTCACCCGACATAAGAAAAAAAATCAGTATGACATGGCCAGCGCTGACTGTGTCAGAGCTTTTTTCAAACTTATAGGCATGCCACACAGCACCCAGGCTGCTCTCCAACATGGCTAAAACACATTGGCAAAGCCAAAAGCTCTCGCCCTGGTGCTTGTTCCATATTTGTGATCTATGAAGCTTTGCTGCTCTGGAATGTGCAGAATTCAGTTTTGGAAACAGAAAGGAAAGGGGCTGAGATTGAGGGGGGCTGAGATTGAGGGGGGGCTCTCAGGTCACGCACTTGTCAAGCCGCCACCAGCACCCCTGCTGGTTACACCCACATTTCACAATTTTATCCCACGTGGTAGGTTTGCTTTTAGCGATGTTCTTTTGTTGAGATGCCGCAGTCCGCCTTTCATGCCCCCACGCTTTATACAACTGTGTGTGCAATCCCCGTGTGTCACTGCACGTGGCGGGTGCTCTTGTGAAAAGGCGTGTTGCACAATATTGTGTTGCTTGATTGCTACTATCGTCAGGTCGTGCCGTCAGCTCCTGTGATGAAATGCGGAGCGCTCAGGACAAGGTGTGAGCCCGGGGGGTGACTGGGGGTGCGCAGATGCAGTCACTCGTTGGCCGAGGCTGGGTCACCGCCCCTCACGTGCGCAGAGGCATGGGGGTGTTTGTCCCCTCCGGCCTGTGAAATACCGTTTAAATATTAATCTTCGGTAAACACCACTGTGCAAAGGCAAGGGCGGTGACCCTCCGGGCAGGTGCCTCAAGAGGAGCGCCAGCGCCGCCGAGTCTGAGGTACTGTCCGCTCTTCACCCCTCGGGGCAAGCACGTCTACCTCGTCCTGCCCTGACGTGTCTACCTCACCTCACACCTGAACCTCCTCTCCTGCCCTGACGTGTCTACCTCACCTCACACCTGACCCCTGAACCTCCTCTCCTGCCCTGACGTGTCTACCTCACCTCACACCTGACCCCTGAACCTCCTCTCCTGCCCTGACGTGTCTACCTCACCTCACACCTGACCCCTGAACCTCCTCTCCTGCCCTGACGTGTCTACCTCACCTCACACCTGAACCTCCTCTCCAGCCCTGACGTGTCTACCTCACCTCACACCTGACCCCTGAACCTCCTCTCCTGCCCTGACGTGTCTACCTCACCTCACACCTGACCCCTGAACCTCCTCTCCTGCCCTAACGTGTCTACCTCACCTCACACCTGACCCCTGAACCTCCACTCCTGCCCTGACGTGTCTACCTCACCTCACACCTGACCCCTGAACCTCCTCTCCTGCCCTGACGTGTCTACCTCACCTCACACCTGACCCCTGAACCTCCTCTCCTGCCCTGACGTGTCTACCTCACCTCACACCTGACCCCTGAACCTCCTCTCCTGCCCTGACGTGTCTACCTCACCTCACACCTGAACCTCCTCTCCAGCCCTGACGTGTCTACCTCACCTCACACCTGACCCCTGAACCTCCTCTCCTGCCCTGACGTGTCTACCTCACCTCACACCTGACCCCTGAACCTCCTCTCCTGCCCTAACGTGTCTACCTCACCTCACACCTGACCCCTGAACCTCCTCTCCTGCCCTGACGTGTCTACCTCACCTCACACCTGACCCCTGAACCTCCTCTCCTGCCCTGACGTGTCTACCTCACCTCACACCTGACCCCTGAACCTCCACTCCTGCCCTGACGTGTCTACCTCACCTCACACCTGACCCCTGAACCTCCTCTCCTGCCCTGACGTGTCTACCTCACCTCACACCTGACCCCTGAACCTCCTCTCCTGCCCTGACGTGTCTACCTCACCTCACACCTGACCCCTGAACCTCCTCTCCTGCCCTGACGTGTCTACCTCACCTCACACCTGAACCTCCTCTCCAGCCCTGACGTGTCTACCTCACCTCACACCTGACCCCTGAACCTCCTCTCCTGCCCTGACGTGTCTACCTCACCTCACACCTGACCCCTGAACCTCCTCTCCTGCCCTAACGTGTCTACCTCACCTCACACCTGACCCCTGAACCTCCACTCCTGCCCTGACGTGTCTACCTCACCTGACCCCTGAACCCCCCCTCCTGCCCTGACGTGTCTACCTCACCTCACACCTGACCCCTGAACCTCCTCTCCTGCCCTGACGTGTCTACCTCACCTCACACCTGACCCCTGAACCTCCTCTCCTGCCCTGACGTGTCTACCTCACCTCACACCTGACCCCTGAACCTCCTCTCCTGCCCTAACGTGTCTACCTCACCTCACACCTGACCCCTGAACCTCCTCTCCTGCCCTGACGTGTCTACCTCACCTCACACCTGACCCCTGAACCTCCTCTCCTGCCCTGACGTGTCTACCTCACCTCACACCTGAACCTCCTCTCCTGCCCTGACGTGTCTACCTCACCTCACACCTGACCCCTGAACCTCCACTCCTGCCCTGACTCACCTCACACCTGACCCCTGAACCTCCTCTCCTGCCCTGACGTGTCTACCTCACCTCACACCTGACCCCTGAACCTCCACTCCTGCCCTGACGTGTCTACCTCACCTCACACCTGACCCCTGAACCTCCACTCCTGCCCTGACGTGTCTACCTCACCTCACACCTGAACCTCCTCTCCTGCCCTGACGTATCTACCTCACCTCACACCTGACCCCTGAACCTCCTCTCCTGCCCTGACGTGTCTACCTCACCTCACACCTGACCCCTGAACCTCCTCTCCTGCCCTGACGTGTCTACCTCACCTCACACCTGAACCCCCTCTCCTGCCCTGACGTGTCTACCTCACCTCACACCTGACCCCTGAACCTCCTCTCCTGCCCTGACGTGTCTACCTCACCTCACACCTGACCCCTGAACCTCCTCTCCTGCCCTGACGTGTCTACCTCACCTCACACCTGACCCCTGAACCTCCTCTCCTGCCCGGACGTGTCTACCTCACCTCACACCTGACCCCTGAACCTCCTCTCCTGCCCTGACGTGTCTACCTCACCTCACACCTGAACCCCCTCTCCTGCCCTGACGTGTCTACCTCACCTCACACCTGACCCCTGAACCTCCTCTCCTGCCCTGACGTGTCTACCTCACCTCACACCTGACCCCTGAACCTCCTCTCCTGCCCTAACGTGTCTACCTCACCTCACACCTGACCCCTGAACCTCCTCTCCTGCCCTAACGTGTCTACCTCACCTCACACCTGACCCCTGAACCTCCACTCCTGCCCTGACGTGTCTACCTCACCTCACACCTGACCCCTGAACCTCCTCTCCTGCCCTGACGTGTCTACCTCACCTCACACCTGAACCTCCTCTCCTGCCCTGACGTGTCTACCTCACCTCACACCTGACCCCTGAACCTCCACTCCTGCCCTGACTCACCTCACACCTGACCCCTGAACCTCCTCTCCTGCCCTGACGTGTCTACCTCACCTCACACCTGACCCCTGAACCTCCTCTCCTGCCCTGACGTGTCTACCTCACCTCACACCTGACCCCTGAACCTCCTCTCCTGCCCTAACGTGTCTACCTCACCTCACACCTGACCCCTGAACCTCCTCTCCAGCCCTAACGTGTCTACCTCAGCTCACACCTGACCCCTGAACCTCCACTCCTGCCCTGACGTATCTACCTCACCCCTGACCCTCCACTCCTGCCCTGACGTGTCTACCTCACCTCACACCTGACCCTCCTCTCCTGCCCTGACGTGTCTACCTCACCTCACACCTGACCCCTGACCCTCCACTCCTGCCCTGACTCACCTCACACCTGACCCCTGAACCTCCTCTCCTGCCCTGACGTGTCTGCCTCAGCTCACACCTGACCCCTGAACCTCCACTCCTGCCCTGACGGGTCTACCTCACCTCACACCTGTCCCCTGAACCTCCACTCCTGCCCTGACGTGTCTACCTCACCTCACACCTGACCCCTGAACCTCCTCTCCTGCCCTGACGTGTCTACCTCACCTCACACCTGAACCTCCTCTCCAGCCCTGACGTGTCTACCTCACCTCACACCTGACCCCTGACCCTCCACTCCTGCCCTGACGTGTCTACCTCACCTCACACCTGAACCTCCTCTCCTGCCCTGACGTGTCTACCTCACCTCACACCTGACCCCTGAACCTCCACTCCTGCCCTGACTCACCTCACACCTGACCCCTGAACCTCCTCTCCTGCCCTGACGTGTCTACCTCACCTCACACCTGACCCCTGAACCTCCTCTCCTGCCCTGACTCACCTCACACCTGACCCCTGAACCTCCTCTCCTGCCCTGACGTGTCTACCTCACCTCACACCTGAACCTCCTCTCCTGCCCTGACTTGTGTCTGACTCACCTCACACCTGACCCCTGAACCTCCTCTCCTGCCCTAACGTGTCTACCTCAGCTCACACCGGACCCCTGAACCTCCACTCCTGCCCTGACGTGTCTACCTCACCTCACACCTGACCCCTGAACCTCCTCTCCTGCCCTGACTCACCTCACACCTGACCCCTGAACCTCCTCTCCTGCCCTGACGTGTCTACCTCACCTCACACCTGAACCTCCTCTCCTGCCCTGACGTGTCTGCCTCAGCTCACACCTGACCCCTGAACCTCCACTCCTGCCCTGACGGGTCTACCTCACCTCACACCTGACCCCTGAACCTCCTCTCCTGCCCTGACATATCTACCTCACCTGACCCCTGAACCTCCTCTCCTGCCCTGACGTGTCTACCTCACCTCACACCTGACCCCTGAACCTCCTCTCCTGCCCTGACGTATCTACCTCACACCTCACACCTGACCCCTGAACCTCCACTCCTGCCCTGACGTATCTACCTCACCTGACCCCTGAACCTCCTCTCCTGCCCTGACGTGTCTACCTCACCTCACACCTGACCCCTGAACCTCCTCTCCTGCCCTGACGTGTCTACCTCACCTCACACCTGACCCCTGAACCTCCTCTCCTGCCCTGACGTGTCTACCTCACCTGACCCCTGAACCTCCTCTCCTGCCCTGACGTGTCTACCTCACCTCACACCTGACCCCTGACCCTCCACTCCTGCCCTGACGTGTCTACCTCACCTCACACCTGACCCCTGAACCTCCACTCCTGCCCTAACGTGTTTACCTCACCTGACCCCTGAACCCCCTCTCCTGCCCTGACGTATCTACCTCACACCTGACCCCTGAACCTCCTCTCCTGCCCTGACGTGTCTACCTCACCTCACACCTGACCCCTGAACCTCCTCTCCTGCTCTGACGTGTCTACCTCACCTCACTCCTGACCCCTGAACCTCCTCTCCTGCTCTGACGTGTCTACCTCACCTCACACCTGACCCTCCTCTCCTGCCCTGACGTGTCTACCTCACCTCACACCTGACCCCTGACCCTCCACTCCTGCCCTGACGTGTCTACCTCACCTCACACCTGACCCTCCTCTCCTGCCCTGACGTGTCTACCTCACCCCTGACCCCTGAACCTCCACTCCTGCCCTGACGGGTCTACCTCACCTCAGACCCCTGAACCTCCTCTCATGCCCTGACGTGTCTACCTCACCTCACACCTGACCCCTGAACCTCCTCTCCTGCTCTGACGTGTCTACCTCACCTCACACCTGACCCTCCTCTCCTGCCCTGACGTGTCTACCTCACCTCACACCTGACCCCTGACCCTCCACTCCTGCCCTGACGTGTCTACCTCACCTCACACCTGACCCTCCTCTCCTGCCCTGACGTGTCTACCTCACCCCTGACCCCTGAACCTCCACTCCTGCCCTGACGTGTCTACCTCACCTCAGACCCCTGAACCTCCTCTCCTGCCCTGACGTGTCTACCTCACCTCACACCTGACCCCTGAACCTCCTCTCCTGCCCTGACGTGTCTACCTCACCTCACACCTGACCCCTGAACCTCCTCTCCTGCCCTGACGTGTCTACCTCACCTCACACCTGACCCCTGAACCTCCTCTCCTGCCCTGACGTGTCTACCTCAGCTCACACCTGACCCCTGAACCTCCACTCCTGCCCTGACGTGTCTACCTCACCTGACCCCTGAACCCCCTCTCCTGCCCTGACGTATCTATCTCACACCTGACCCCTGAACCTCCTCTCCTGCCCTGACGTGTCTACCTCACCTCACACCTGACCCCTGAACCTCCTCTCCTGCTCTGACGTGTCTACCTCACCTCACACCTGACCCCTGAACCTCCTCTCCTGCTCTGACGTGTCTACCTCACCTCACACCTGACCCCTGAACCTCCTTTCCTGCCCTGACGTGTCTACCTCACCTCACACCTGACCCCTGAACCTCCACTCCTGCCCTGACGTGTCTACCTCACTTCACACCTGACCCCTGAACCTCACACCTGACCCCTGAACCTCCACTCCTGCCCTGACGTATCTACCTCACCTGACCCCTGAACCCCCTCTCCTGCCCTGACGTATCTACCTCACCTCACACCTGACCCCTGAACCTCCTCTCCTGCCCTGACGTGTCTACCTCACCTCACACCTGACCCCTGAACCTCCACTCCTGCCCTGACATATCTACCTCACCTGACC
Organism: Pleurodeles waltl; assembly: GCF_031143425.1. NCBI lineage: Eukaryota > Metazoa > Chordata > Amphibia > Caudata > Salamandridae > Pleurodeles > Pleurodeles waltl. The sequence continues at coordinate 1,127,273,316 of NC_090439.1, forward strand.
CCTGAACCTCCTCTCCTGCCCTGACGTGTCTACCTCACCGCACATCTGACCCCTGAACCTCCTCTCCTGCCCCTACCAGGTCTATCTCACCTCCCAGTGAACCCCTGAACATCCTCTCCCTCCCTACCAAGTCTACTTCACCTCACATCTGACCCCTGAACCTCCACTCCTGCCCTGACGTGTCTACCTCACCTCACACCTGACCCCTGAACCTCCACTCCTGCCCTGACGTGTCTACCTCACCTCACACCTGACCCCTGAACCTCCTCTCCTGCCCTGACGTGTCTACCTCACCTCACACCTGACCCCTGAACCTCCTCTCCTGCCCTGACGTGTCTACCTCACATCTGACCCCTAAACCTCCTCTCCTGCCCGGACGTATCTACCTCACACCTGACCCCTGAACCTCCACTCCTGCCCTGACGTGTCTACCTCACCTCACACCTGACCCGTGAACCTCCTCTCCTGCCCGGACGTGTCTACCTCACCTCACACCTGACCCCTGAACCTCCACTCCTGCCCTGACGTGTCTACCTCACCTCACACCTGACCCCTGAACCTCCACTCCTGCCCTGACGTGCCTACCTCAGCTCTGACCCCTGAACATCCTCTCCTGCCCTGACGTATATACCTCACCTCACACCTGACCCCTGAACCTCCACTCCTGCCCTGACGTATCTACCTCACATCTGACCCCTGAACCTCCTCTCCTGCCCTACCATGTCTACCTCACCGCGAGGTAAACCCCTAAACCTCTTCTCCATCCCCTCTTCCCCATCCCTCCTGTCCTACCACGTCTACCTCACTGTGAACCCCTAAACCTCCTGTCCTGCCCTCTTTCCCCGTTCCTCCGGCCCTATCACGTCTACCTCACCTCACAGCTAACCCCTAATTCTCCTTTCTTGTCCCCCTTCCCCACCTCTCCTGTCCCAGACAAACTTCACCAGGTTTTACAACTTCATTGAATAAAACTACCTACTCTCAGACCATCAAGCGGGATCCCTCCTTGGGACGTGCACCGGGGCGGCCAGAAGACAACAGTGGATGTAAAATGGCGCAGATACACCTCTGTTGGACACCACTCCCTCCTGCAGACATTAAAAGATCTCAAAGAACTGCCCAGGACAGAATCTTCTCCAGCCTATCCGACAGACCAAGTGTCGTTTCTCTCCGTCCACTAACACCACGTCCAGCATCGAGTTAGGAGTACCGCCAGCTCAAGCACTGCCTCCTTCGGTCTGCCTCCGCCCACTCCTGATCAGACTAACGCCATCTTCACAGACTACAATTATGTTGATGACAGTCCGATCATCCTAAAACTGGAAACCCAAAGGATCTGGACAGATCAATAACTCAGTAGATGGCGACTATCCGCCTTCAACTTAAGCAGTGCTTAATCTGAGCCAGTGGCTTTGGGTGCTCAGCACCAGCAGTTATGGCAGTCTGCCACATGGTGGCGCTGTCTAATTTAGAGGTGAGCACAACAACAGTTGTTTATTAATTAAATAGACAATAAAAAATGACCAATTACTACTGTGAACGCCATTCTTATAGCTTTGGGGACAAGGCCCAGTCTGGATTGTCACACTGGTAGGATAGTGATGTCAGTAGTTGGGTTGGTACTGCCATTGGCAGAGCTGGCAGGGGAAATGAGTGGTGGACACTCCAGTGACCTCCTGACAAAGGCGCTGGCACTTATTTATTTACAAATTAAGCACTGAAATTAAGTCATTAAGAAAGGAGGTCTTGACATGGGGAGATTGCAAGAGCTACCATCCTCCAATCCGGCCCCAGGAACTGAGCTCCGCCAGCAAGATCAGCATAAGTGATAAACTTGTTAGCGGTCATGGACTCAGTCCTGTGCCTGAATCCAAGTAAACCAAGTTGTGAGAAGCATGGTGTGCACCATACACAACTAGAGGCATATCTGCCCACCTCGAGGATTCCTGTAGAAACTCTATCCCTTGCTATGACAGGCCAGAACTATGCAAACGGGCTGCGCCAGGACCCGTTTCTCTCATTACTGCGACAACTATGTAGCAGGTAGAGTACAGTGTAAAGTCAACTACCGTCCAGTGATATATATATATATATGACCACAACTCAAGGTCTCTAAAAGAAGAGTATAGGCTGTCTTTGACCAGATAGTAATTAAGACCATGTGCATCACCTGTAGGTCAATCAGTGACAAAGGTCCAGCTTTCATCCATGTAAAGCTCAAGATATATTTAGAGAAGATATCACTCCGCTACACATTAACACCAAAGCTGACCATCCTTCCTTGCAAGAAGATGCTCATCAGTGGATCCTCCCTTTCCAAACAAACGGATATCCCAAGAGTACTGTCCTGCCCCCCCCCCCCCTTATGTCCCACCACAGGCAGCAACTGCAGCCAGCAAAGGCAGATACTGACCTCTCAGCCTGGGAAGACCCATGATGTTTCTGTTTGCATTTCATAGTTTACTTTCTAATAAATTCCGTAAGAGTATTTGATTTTTCCAGGATTTTTCTATAGTGTTTTTTATGCAACATAATACTCATGTATAGTGCATAATGTGGAAACGCTGACCTCTATATGTTTGTGTGAGTTCAGGTTGTGGATGGGTGTTTATAACAGGCAACGATTTAGAGTTGAGAGCTCAGGCGAAAGGTAGTGCAAATTTCCCACAGTGCCCATCAGTGGGTCATAAAGGGGTTCAGAATAAATACTCATCCAATCCTTGGCTTCCAGTGCTTCATTTTAGTCAGTGGTCACCACTGAGGGCCACCGGCACTCATTGCTAGGGGCCGACACTTATAATTCTGCATTAAGCATTTACAGAGAGCAAGAGAGGGGAAAAACTAACAAAACGGAACGATGGAAGAGAAAGATGGAAAACCTTATCACCAGGGGACAAAGCATGAACCTACGGGAGTAAGATAATGGGGTAGTGGATTCAAGAGGCATGAGGAGGTGTTAATACTAGGCAGCCTTGGTACTCAGCGCACCAACACTCAACTGCATTGGCCATGAGCTTCTCAGCAGAGCGCTGGGCACCAGCACTTCTTCTTTTACAAACTAAGCACTGATGGCATCCCCGCAGAGGGCACAGAGAAATGGTCAGATGTGCCACTTGTGAATGTGACTGTATGTGACAGTTTCCCACAGTGGTACCCTGATGTCACAGTATTGTCATGGTGACAGTTAAGGAAAACACAGTGCTCACAGGCGAGCGGGTGCCTTGAGTGTAGGGAGGTGAAGGGGAGGAGGTACCAGGAAGTATGTGGGAGAGAGAGTGAAAAGAGGGTGTTGAGGAGGAAAGATGAGGGGTGAGATGTGCAGATGGATGCTGTCAGAAAGACATCAGGAAAAAAAGGTGTATGTGTCTAGCTGAGAGACTGCAGAAGAAAGTGGTGAAGAGGAGAGTTGGGGTGATTGAGACACTCAAAAGACCACTATCCCTTCCACAGACCTCAGTAATGTTTAATTCATAATCTTCATAAAATTAGGGGTGAGCGAAAATTCTGCTCCGCTGGTGGAGTTCGCTGAGCTTTGCCCATTCGTGGGAGCACAGAGTTCTTGCAAAACTCTGCCACTCGCACGTTGCAGAGTTTTTTTCTCACGCGTAGCTCGCCAGCGTTAAGATGAGAATTTAAGTCCACTTGAATGATTTTTGGGTGCTAGAATGCCTCCCGGCGAGATTTCTCAATGCAGGCAGTCGCAACTGTTTGCGTTGAGAAAGCTGCCGCTCGAGTAGAAAATTTATCTGAGTGGCATAAAGAAGCAGCGCCCTCTGGTGTGGTATAGTTCGCAAACATTGTACTGCACTGAACAAGCTCCGGGTGCTAAAACTCTGCATGAGCAGCACAATGTGCCTGAAATCTGACCACTCGTGGAACTCTGCAGAAACTCACAGAATTTTTATGTAACTCCGGGGAGTTCCGCTCAGTCCTATTTAAAATATGTAAATGGCTATGTATATATTACTTAGTGGTGGTCACCACTAGGTAGCTATAGTTAGGACCTAGTTTCTATAGAAAAAGGTTTTTTGCCTTGCCTATATCTTTGGCGCCGGCTGTCAAATCTTCACGAAATTTCCTCAAAAACTTTTATGCTCACTTTTAGCTGCTGTCTCGGAAGCTTTGTGGTGAACAGTCAAGTGGAGGCGAGAAAAAAAAGGTAGGGGGTCCCAAAGCACGTTTTTCCCATTCATTTTTCCATAGGGGTTTTGAATAGCAATAGTGCCCGAACCACTGGACGCAATTACACCAAATTTGGCAGAAAGGTAGCTCTTGGTCCAGAAAGAGGCATTTTAGTTATTTGTTTAAATCCATTCAGTAGTTTTTAGAGAAATTAATGAAAATCCAAATTTGTATACATAGGGATGAGAAGGATTTGTGACCCTTCCGATCTCGTGCACAGATCTGATTGGCTGCCAACATTTTAACAAGGAAGTGTTGGCAGCCAAGTTGGGATTCAGCTTCAGCCGAGTCTAAAGAAAGAAAAATGCTAAAAAAAAAAAAAAGGGGGGTGGGGACAGGGTAGAGTCACCATGAAGGTTCCAAGGGCCTTTCAAGAAGCATAGAATATCAACAGCAAAAAGCAAGAGTTTGATTGTTTTGCCTTTGACATTTCAGCCATGTACAGCTTGACTATTGGTAATTCTCTGGATAAAGGGTTGCATGGTTAAAGCAAATATTAGATTGTCTCATCTCCCTCACAAGACGAATGATATGTGACAATTGTCCATTGATTTTATTCAAGCTGCTGGGCTTGCATAGTTTGTCACAATGGAGGAGGATATGCCTGGGCCAATAGGAGTTTTAAAAAGGTCTTTTTGAATGAATTACCTACATCCATATCAAGAGAGAGAAGGACCACCAGGGTGCTATCGTTAGTGGTTATTCCCAGAAGATTCATTGCTAGCCTTGTGTTATCATGAATATGATGTTCTCAGACTACCCTAGATAGGAAGGAGGAGATCAGCTCTTGCCTGATCAGGTCTAGCCTTGTGACCAAGAGTTTTGTAAAGATCTTCAAATCTTTCTTCAACAGGGCTCTGGGTTGATTGATAAAATACACAATGAGGATCTTTCCCTGGGTTCTGGAAGACTGCGATCGTGGCTTCAAGCATGGTGTCAGTAACTCTTTGAAACTCCCTCATGGAGTTCAACAAGTTAGCTAGAGGTCGAGCTGAAATATTCTACAATGATTTATATGACAACATGGGGGGGGGGCGTCTGGGCCCGGAACCATATTCCATGGCATCCCTCAAATACCCTGAGCAAACTCAAGAGGTCTGGTGGGTACTTCAGGTCTTGAAGTGTTTCAGGATTCACCTCTGAAGAGTTATATTGTACTAAAAATAGATCTGGGGTGTGGGGGTCCTGTTCTTGCCTTCTATATAATTCTGTGTAGAATTCTGTGAACGTCTTCAATATCTTGTGCAAGGTGACACCAGCGAATGATCTGCGATCCTCAATTTTAGCACAAAGTTACTGGTCCAAAGGGCGTTCCTTTTATGCTAGGATTCATTCTGCCTTACCTCCTTTCTCATAGTATTTCTGACCTATCTGCAACATTTTTGGCTGATTCCCCCTAATTATGAGCTTTTGTTGTTTAGGAGCCGTTGTAATTCCTCCCAGGCTTTACACAGTGACCAAAATGTTCAAGGCAGGCAATCACTTATGTTATTTTTCTAGTGCTCAAACCTGGACTCCAGATCCAGTTTCTCCCCTCCTGACAATCTCTGAAATGTGGACGTGTGCATGATCAGCTCAAACCCAGGACAACATCAGCCACGCCCCGCACTGTTGGGACTGAAAGGTTCCCTGGATCATTTTCTTGGAAGTCATTGTGAATGGGGTCAGCTATCATTGCTCTAGTGGAAGTGTCCCTAAAGGCTACATCATTAAAGGTCCATTATTTGCATTTGAAGAAAGACTAGTAGAGAGAAACGTAATTGGTTCAATCACGTACACGTTTTCAATCATTTAATTTCAATAACTCTGAAGTACCATAACTCATAACACTGAATGCTTAGTGGACCCTGGAGGCCATCTTTAAATGCAATGCCAGTGCAAACTCTGTATATAGGAAAAATCCCATCATGCAACCTTATTGATAATCTCAGTTTTAATGACGCTATACTGGTACCAGGACTAGGAGGAAACTAACGTGGCAGAAGGAAGATTAGCATTGCTTAATTTGTGCCCCTGCTTGCAGGTCGAAAGCACTAGCACTCATTGCTGGGACACCGGCACTTGCTTTTCATTCTCAGACTTATCACTGAGAAAGGCAGAAAAGGGAGAAGGAAGCCAAAGATAGAAAAGAGTGACAATGAAAGAAAGTGGGGGTAAAAAGAAGAACCTACAAGAGAGAGGGACCTGTAGTGAGGTGGAAGAGAGAGGCCTGGGGTGGAATCAAGAATAGGCAGCCTTGGCGTTCACGAGATAGAGAGACTGGACGTGTACCGTGGTGGAAGGAATAGACTTGACGTGGAATCAAGACTAAACAACCTTGGAGTTCATGAGATAACCCGGAAGTGTAGGATGCTAGAAGAAAGACTTGAGGTGGAATCAAGACTAGGCAGCCTTGGTGTTCGGTAACCCTGGCCTTTGGCAGCACCGGGGGCGGCCTTATAAGAAAAACTTTAGGAACCCCGCACGTATTATTATTAGTATTACTAGTTAGGTACTGCAGATTTCGAGAAGACTATTTCTTAGATTCAGGCACAGAATTAGAAACAGGCTGAAGGTTGCAATGGTGGATAGTTAAAATATGTTGAACAACCTGGTTTCCGAATAATAAAATTAACAAGCATTGGCAAAGCTTTAATTTGTATGTAACTCACACACATTTCCGGACTAGGTGCCATATTAAGAGTTTGGTGGAAGAATACTCTGACGGAGATGTGACGGATACCCTGTCAGAGTATTGTACATGCATCGTGGCACTTGTAATACGATGCACGGAAAATCTGCCATGTTTTGATGGAGTATACCTACTTCAAAATTCTAAACAGGACCCTAATTTATTAAAAAGGCCTTCTACAGTGAAAAAAAAACAAATAAGCCTACACAATGCCAACGCTTCTGTCTTGCACATAATACACAGAATAAAACACATGTTGGCACAATATTTCTAAGCATGCAAAACAGAAAAGCGTCCGCTATGACATAATGATGTTAATTTTCACTGCAGAATGTGCACATCCATGACATGCTGTGTGTCGGTAACATCAATCTCACTGGCGTACCACCAGACAGAATAGTCTGTGGTCAGAAACTAAAACAAGCATTTGCAATGCAACGTGTCTCGCGTTTGCTCGTGTTAGAGCTGATAGCGTTGTAAACTCCTAACCCGACTTTTAACTGGTAATGAAACCTATCGGCAAAAGTGCATTTATGTACGTAACTGGAAAAATTGCAATTAACTGTGTAACAGGGTCGATATATAATGTAAAGCGCTCAACTTCTGCCAAGCGAGATCGCGCTGGGAAAATAGAGAAAAAGTAGTCCACGAGCCGGACGGAAAACAGCGAGCCTCGCATGTTTTTTGTACTTGGTCGATGCACTCGAGGAGGGCTAGCAACCGGAAAACACATGACGTATGCGCGCCTTCCACTAATGAAATCAAGCAGATTCTAAAAGGCAAGCCCACGAACCAATGACAGACACTGACGTGACGTGACGGGGCTCCGAGCCCTTTTTAGTAACTAAAGCGTCTCGCTTAGCAAAACGCATGCGCAGGCGCATGCGACGCAGGCTCGACCCTGAAAAGAATGTTGTACACAATGCACCTATGACACAAAAACTGTAATGTGTGGTGATTCAGTATTCTTTTCAGATGCAAAGCTGTCTCTTCCGTAATTCAATGCAAGCATTCTCTCCTGTCCCATGTAGGGACAGAAGGCTGCCAGCTCCACCAAGCAGCCAATAGCATGAGGTCCAAGAGAAATACTACTCTGGCTGGAACCAATGTCCAATCTATGTGCAAGACAAAGACTTGATAACAATAGGTCAAGCAGACAGCGGTGCTGTAAGGTCAGGACTCAAATCACCTTCATCACACCCAGGTCTACATCTGGGCTAAAGCTCTGACTACTTAGGGTGTGAGGGTTTATGGCAGCAGAACAGACTTGCAGACGTCTAAGTTAGTGTGCTCAGTCCCTTTTAGGTTGCTCCAAGTTTCTACCAGGCTGGGCAGATGCCTGCAAGGTGAGTGGCTGGCTTGAGGCGTGCCCCTCAAAATCCCCAACAGACTTTAAAAGCAGAACGTCCTCTTACACACATTGGTCCACTATTTTTTGTTCTTACTCTCTAGCTTATGAGCCTGGAAGCAGACCAAGGACACCTATTGACTCATGGAAGGTCCTGCAGTCCGCACCGGGGGTCATTAATTGCCCACATTTGCGTGAGTGCAGTCAAGATGATACCCATCGTGGCTGGTGCTGTACATGGATTCTGTACTCTGTACGCAGCCTCAGACCGTCTTGAGTACTCTTGGAGACTGATGTAACTCTCAGCCTTAGAGCTGCTTGTCTACTCTTGGAGACTGATGTAACTCTCAGCCTTAGAGCTGCTTGTCTACTCATGGAGACTAATGTAACTCTCGGCCTCAGACCTGCTTGTCTACTCATGGAGACTGAGGCAACTCCCGGCCTCAGACCTGCTTGAGTACTCTTGGAGACTGATGTAACTCTCGGCCTCAGACCTGCTTGTCTACTCATGGAGATTGAGGCAACTCCCGGCCTCAGACCTGCTTGTCTACTCATGGAGACTGAGGCAACTCCCGGCCTCAGACCTGCTTGAGTACTCTTGGAGACTGATGTAACTCTCGGCCTCAGACCTGCTTGTCTACTCATGGAGACTGAGGCAACTCCCGGCCTCAGACCTGCTTGAGTACTCTTGGAGACTGATGTAACTCTCAGCCTTAGAGCTGCTTGTCTACTCTTGGAGACTGATGTAACTCTCGGCCTCAGACCTGCTTGTCTACTCATGGAGACTGAGGCAACTCCCGGCCTCAGACCTGCTTGAGTACTCTTGGAGACTGATGTAACTCTCGGCCTCAGACCTGCTTGTCTACTCATGGAGACTGAGGCAACTCCCGGCCTCAGACCTGCTTGAGTACTCTTGGAGACTGATGTAACTCTCAGCCTTAGAGCCGCTTGTCTACTCTTGGAGACTGATGTAACTCTCGGCCTCAGACCTGCTTGTCTACTCATGGAGACTGAGGCAACTCCCGGCCTCAGACCTGCTTGAGTACTCTTGGAGACTGATGTAACACTCAACAGAGTCCACAAAGGCGCGAGGGGCTCTACCACTTAGAGGGTACTATTCATAGCCAGTACTGCTCACACCCAGTAAACACTGCGGCATGGATTTGCACAGGCAGGCGAAGACGTTTTATGCATTTTACAGTTCTATCTGCAAGAACTGTGTGATGACACCTAGATGTCCCACTGCACGACCTCCTCTGTGCACAAGAGTCTTAATGAAACAGACTCACCATGGCATCAGTAAAACAAATGTGAAGGGTTCTCTGGCCCAGGCAGCGGAGGAGGTATCCCTCTAGCCCTGCTGGCATACACTGGCACAGAAGGCGTTACTGGGTTATTTTCTGCTGCCACCAGTGGCCATGGATATGTTGCCAGTTTGCTTATCGGTTCTTTGCTGTGTGGGAACACCGGAGGCTCACACACTGTGCTTAGTGTTGTTTCATGGCCAGTATATTAGCAAACGTGGGTTGGATTTCAGGTTCTTTGGAGTGCTCCAGCCTGTGAAAACAAAGAATATTTATTGTGAGCAAGAACTTCTGATTACCATGTCCAGACGCAACACTCTGTGTGTCACAGTCTGGACACGAGGCATCCTCTCCAGGGCAGGGACACAACAAAGTGCCGAGTGCGGGTACACAAAGCATGAGCAGGGAGTAACTTAGGTGTCCATATGTGCTTAATCTGTACATCTGGGCACTCGTGTACTAAAACCCGGGCTTGGAAGGGGGGTATCCTAAGAGGTGTTTGAAGCCAAATCCAACTGAAAGGTACGGAAATACAACATAAAGCAGCGAAAGGAGCCCCCACAAGGAACCGTGACTGCGCCCCACATCCAACCTCTTAGCCACCCCCTCGCCCCATGTTTGGGTGGAGTGCGCCCCGGTACAGAGCAGTAGCAGGATGGACCAAAGTGGCACAGAAGAGGGGTCAGGGCTTGGGCTTTCTTGAGCCAGGAGGACCATGTGTGCCAGTAATGATGCGTGTTAGTAACACAAATTTAAAAAAAAATGATTCATAAAATATGTGGCTCTTGCTGCCAACAAAACAGTCTCTGTTCTGAAGTTCTAAGAGCTCTGGGGCTGCCCCATTCGTGTAACAAAGGCCCCTGCAGCCCCTGCGGTGGAGGGGGGGCCCGAGCTCCAAAAGGCCTCCTCAACACAGTACAATGTGCACGGGTGGCAGGCCCCTGACTGGATCCAGGGGGGAAGGTGAAGGAGAACCCCTCCAGGTACTTCGCAAGCCCCCCCCCCCCTCAAGTTTGGTTAAGCCACTGGGCTGCCAATTTTTCCCCAGTGAATGACATCAGGATTTTGCCTTCCCTCGCATTTGTGCACCGATCCTGTGCCCATAAAATGCCCTCTGTCAGCAGGTTTATACGATCTGTAAAAAGTGACCAAATAACAACCCGCGCGATGCTGAGGGCCTCCCAGGGCCCCCCTCTGTACTGTGCACAGGCGACGAACCCATGGCCTGAGAGCTCCTGACTTGGGGGGTTGGGGGGGGGAGCATCTCCATGTACTTTGCTGAAGGGGGGGGGCTAAGTTTTGTTACGCCACTGGCTGTAAACCACCCTCCCTTAGACACGAAGCACAGCGCTGCCTCGTCTTGGGGAACAGTTTGCGCTGCTCAGAGTTGACCTCCATCGTCCCCAAACAACGTCAGCGGCCTGCTGATGGATAAACACGAACAACAAACACTCTTCGCCTTTTCAACAGGGTGGACGTGGGTATCCGAGGTGTGCCCGGTTTCCATGGCAACCAAATCACAGCTCAAGCACAAGGGAACAGAAGTTCTGTCGGCGACCTTTATTGGGCTTCAGGGAAGCCGGGACCCATCGACATTAAATCGGCCACCCAGTCAAGACCGCAGGTCAAGTCATTTTCACCATCCTTTCTCATCAACAGTATTTCAGAATCCTGTCACTGGCCTGAGAGCGGTGCTCAAGGAAGACAAGCATTGGTAAAGCCAATAGGTCTCCCCTATAGGTTTTAACCATGTTAAACAGCAGTGTGGCTCAAACATTGGGGGGGGGGGGGGGGGGGGGAGAGGAGTGGCATGATGCAGCCAGTGCTGATCACAAGGGCCAATCGTCCATTTTCTTAGTATTGGTTTATTCTCTGCAATCACAATAAAAAGTTTAAATATCTTACATTCAAGCTAAAGTTCACTGTGTGGTCCTACGTGAAGACAGTGCCAAAAATGCTATTCAGGGCAGAAAGCGCAACATCATCTGCATCTTTGTAGCATCTTGACACTGTTGGTGAAGGTTTGGGGATTTTTTTTCAGGTGGGACACAAGGGGCAAACAACAAAGGGAAAGGGTTGGATCGGTAAAGTAACAACGGGGGAGTGGCAGGGGTGGACCGGGTAAGCAACAGCGCAGGAGGAGGGTGGGGGTACAGAGCAACCAACAATGTGGCAGAGGGAATAATAGATGCAAATATAAGGAAAAGACAACATTTGCAATGCAATGGGTCTCACGTTTGCTCGAGTTAGAGCTGTTAGCGCTGTAAATTCCTAACTGGACTATTTGTCGCACAGAAATTGAAAATGAAAAGTAAAACAGTTGACATAAGCGAGTCATTTCAAAGCTCCACGGCTGTCATGAGCGTGAACGCGAGAGTTATTGGCTCCTGCTTGAATCGCTATAATGGATCGCAGCTGGGATGAAAGGCAAAAGAACCCGAAGAGGGGCCATCACACGCTGTAACAGGAGGAAGCGTGACGAAGTGTGATGGCCAACAAAAATGTTCAGTGAAATCGCAGGGGGGAACTCAGCACACAAAGGAGTGACATTTCACAAAATTCATCAATAAAAATGAAGCATTTAAACCAAGCACAACAAAGAATGAATAGCAAGAGTGGGTGTGGTTAAAAGCCCACAGAGAGATTGCAACAGGCCAGAATGTTGTGCGCTCGACCCTAAAAAGTACTCCTGAAAGTGGAGAGCAAAAGGAGGACACTGGGTAAGGGAAGCAGTACTTGCGCCATGCTCCAGGGTAGGGACAAACGCACAAAGAGGAAGTGAATCCAGTACTTGTTGGCCAAAGGGAAGCAAGGAAATGAGGGTGACAGTTAAGTTAACCAATGGTAACCAGTGGGCAGGCCTAAAGCCTCCCATAGGTAAACAAAATATCATGCAAGTGACCGCACATGCATTTTCTAAAGCGAGACACACATTGTAGGGTATGAAGGGACAAACTGTCAAAGAGGCGAAAGGGACCCTCCAAACATACTGAAGGGCATAACACAACTGACAGACTTTACCACACAGGTATTTGTACATTTAATATGCAGTACTTTACCATGCAGGTAAGTATTGTTTTAAATAATATACTTTTTATGTTATTTAAAAAAAATGATGTTAGGGATGGGTAGAGGTGAAGGGAATGAGGATGGCTTACGGGGTTGGTGGTGGGAGGAGATAAAGGTTGGTGAGGGTGACTACAGGGCTCGGGTGGGTAGAGGTAAAGAGATGTGAGGTAGGGTGACGAGGTTTTGGGTGTGAAGCAGAGGGAGGGGAGGGTGACTACAGGGTTTGGGTGGGTAGAGGGAGGTGAAGATGACTTGAGGGCTCAGGAGTGGTACAGAGGTTAAGGGATGGGAGGGTGTCTTTATGACTCAGGGGTCTGCAGAGTTAAAGGGAGGTGATGGTGACTTGACAGTTCGAGGTAAATAGAGGTAAAGACAGGCGAGGATGACTTAAGGGCTTGACACTGGATAGAAGTAAAGGGAGGCAAGGGTGATTGATTTTAGGGGTTGGTAGAACGTAGATGTACAGGAGAAATACAAACCTTTTGAAATTGCTGCATGTTTTGTGATGAGTAAAACATCTTCTAAATTATGTAAGAGGTAACCAACAAATAAACAAATATGACACTGTTGCAAACTAATTCAGAAAAAACACATACTACAAAGCAACAGTCTTAAACGAAGGGAGTATGTTTACAGCTTCATCATCGGTAAAAGCTACAGGCAGCCAAAATGTAGGTTTAGGAAAGTAGTCACATGCCACAAAGTTGTTATTGTTAGCTGTTTGCATTCATGCCCTGGAAATGCAGGGAAGCACAAACTTCAGTTCTGATAGTTTCAAATGATCTTGCAAGCAAAAGAAAAAAAAAAAAATACCACAATCCAAGATCCGAGCGCAATCAGTGTGGAAAAGCAATAAACAAGGAGCCAATCAGCACTTGGTCAATGCTCCAGGGAAGAAACAAAAACACAGAGACAAAGTGAAGCCATCGAGTGCTGATAAGTGCTGAGAAGCTCTCACTGATGAAAAGGAAGAAAAGAAGATTGACAGTGAAGCCAACCAATGGTAAGTAATGAGTTTTTATGTATTCATTTATTTTTTTAGACCTAGATCGTCGCAAGCGATAGTGCATGTGGTGTCTCAGGTGAGACCTAAAAAGCAGGAATACCCTATGTCTGGGTTCTGCAAAGTTTTGTGACGTTCCTCCCCATAGTGACGTCATGCAGCACGCATTCAGCAAATGTGTGTCTGCACTACATATAGTTCATGTAAAGGGGACGGACTGGCCCAGACCCAATGAGCCTTGCTAAAGAAAAACAAGCATAGGCAAGGCCAATAGATCTGTTATAGGCTGCCAGCCTTTTGGCATGGTCAGTGTTTTTCTTCTGTTTTTTAAGTCTTTATTACAAAAAACATAAAAAACAAAAGAGAACCTCTTTTTTTAATTAAAAGAAAAGCACATTAGCCCACCACTCCCCGGCAGTGGAAGGGACTACTTTTTGTGTGGTTAAAAACACTGTGCATGGGAAGAATGCTGTCACTCATACAGAAAGGAACCTATAGCTGAAGTGGGGTGACTCATTGACCCATGCAGTATGTTGTGGTGGGAGGAAGCAAAATGTGAATGATGCTACTGCAGACCAATAGATGAAGAGGGCTGATTTACAGCTTCTCTAAGTAAATAAATTAGGTCTATATTTTTTTCTCAAATCAAAAGGACTCAGATAATAATAACAACAACAATACGTTTTAGGATGTTGCACACACCCCAAGGGCATGCAGGCATCTTGAACAAATACATTGTAAAATACATGTTACAATTTGAACAATAGAAAGTCTATTTTTTAGGGTAACATCCTTGCACCAGGCCATCCGGAGCATTGTGGTATCAATCCTTGAATTTCAAGTGATAACATAATGCATTCTAGGTGTTTTAATCTTGGTGTGTGCTTGAATTGAACCTAACAGACTAGTACACCTGAGAGCAATGACTTGCAAGTGAAAAACCCACTACTCAAAACAATGTTCATGATGAAGTGGGGTGATGTAACCACCCTATGTGTGCCCATAAGTTTGGTAATTCCACAAGCCTTGGTCATCTCTGTGAGACCTGTTGTGACTTGTGTTTGGGCATCTGCCCATGTGCCTGGGGCTCTGTAATTTCATTGTATAAGTGGTCTGCAGGGAATTTTACAGGAATGTTGGTTGTACAGCGCAGATTAATCAAGGAACTGACCATGTTAATGTAAGATGTCCCTGGCGCATGAGTGTCCTTGTCGTATTTCTGTCTAGTTGTAACAAGAATACCTTCCTCTAGGTGTGCCTCCCTGGATCCGGCCTTCACCGATTGTACACCAGATTCCATCCACCCGCTAGTAACAAGAATACTCTGCTCTTACCCTGCTCTATGTGCACTTGCCTGGATCCAATCTTCAGCATGTACGCAACAGATTCCATTAATGCAAGTCCTATCCTGGGATTCACCTTCTTGTCTAGGACTCAGTGCTCCTTGTGAAGTCCTGGGGGCCCATCATTTATGGCTCAAATGAAATTCACCCGGGGGAGTGACCATCAAAGGCCCACGGAGATGGTGTGCCGAGGTTGTTGTCATGGCTATGCTTCGTGGCATGGTCTAAAATAGAATTCTAAACTAGGGCAGACTGAGCGCCTGAGCTGGACCTGCACACAAATGCCTGCATTAAATCTGTGTCAAGGCGCATGAGCTAGTCATCTTCATAAGCGCCCGAATTAAACTTGTGTTGGATCGTCTGAGCTAGGCCCATGTACGAGCTTTAGGTAAGATCTCCGTCAGAGCACCACAGCGAGGTCTGTGTACAAGCACTTGAGCCAACTCTGCGTTACAGCGCTTGAGCAAAGTGTGCGTCAGAGTACTTCAGCCAAGTCTGCATAACAGCGCCTGACCTAGGTCAGTGTCAGGGCAAGGTCTGCATCAGAACACCTGAACTTGGCCTGCAATAGATCACCTATTTTCGTTGGAGCTCCTTTGCCAGAACTCAGCTACAAATTCTGGGTCTCAAATGGAGCAATTCCCGAGTTGGCACACTTAAGCACAATTTGCAGTAACAAATCTGGAGCGGGTCCAAGTCAGAAAACGTTGCACAGTTTGAGGTGGAGTGTCTAGAATAAGGGCCTGATTTAGAGTTTGGCGGATGGGTTACTCGGTGACAAACGTGACGGATATCCCGTCCAGTGCATTACGATCCCATTATATCCCTATGGGAATCATAATATGGCGGACAGGATATCTGTCACATTTGTGACAGAGTAACCCATCCACCAAGATCTAAAACAGGCCTGAAGTTTCAAATGAATAAATTGGGCATGATTTCCAGTGGAGGATTTGTGCTAAGTCCGAGTAAGACACTCATGGTTTAACGTAGGGCATCTGGACTTGAATCATGGACCTTGGCAAGGCTGGGCTGGCGATACTGGCATCAGGTGTTTCCCCAGGAGGCTGGAAGAGTGGGGGATGGTTTTGTTACTGGGGGGCCTGGTTTTGTAGTAGTGCATCAGTTTTAAAAGCACTGCAGAGTTCCTTATTGATGTCCAAGGTGGTAACAAAACCACCCCTAGGAGAGACAAATGTGAAGCATTTACCAATGATAAAGGGTTTTTGAAAGGCGAGCTCATGAACGAGCGATAGTGATGGGCGTGCGGTGGGCGTGGTTAAAAGCCCACTGATAGATTAGAAGAGGCCAGAGCACTTGCGCGCTCAACCTAAAAATGTGTTGTAGAATGCAGTATTTGCCATTTTTTCCCCTAATTTTCCTATGGTGAGAACCCCCCAAACCCCATTGTAGTGGTCAGGTGTGCTCGCTATGAACGCTATGGGGGCCTGGTCTGACAAAATTTGCCAGGGCTGTTTTGGGCTCCCAGTCTGGCCCTGGACCTTGGGCACAGACTGGTTAACTTCCGGTTGCCATTCTTCCAGTGGTCAGTCAGGAAAGGGATGGAGGTCCTGGCAGGAGAGGGTCTCAGTGCTAACTGAGATACACTCGTCCTTGTGCTCCACCCCGATGTCTCCCTCGTGGGAGATGGAGGATCACACATACCGCAGACCTAAGTCCCACTGCTTTAATAACCTTCCTTTCCTCTCCAGGGAGGCGGTGTGGGGGAGGGGGCACCCGGTGGCACCGCCCTCCTGCATAAGGTGCCTCTCGGCTTCCAGTGCTTGTTTTTTAATCACCACGTGCTGCAGCTCTTGCCCAGGAGGGCTTGTTATCTGTGTTTGTCGAGGGAAAGTTTACTTTATGGCACTGAGGGGTGTAAAGGTTAATCTCCCTCCAGAGGACTTCTGCAGAATAATATTGTCTCAAAGCGGATGCAAAGAGCAGACTTCAAACTCCAGGAGGGAGGCGAGTGAAATCCGCTGTGCGAGTGGAAGGAGGTGTCCAAGGGTGGGCCCCTCACTCTTAGCAGCAAGAGGGACACGAGGAGGGAGCAGCGCCCTTCCGGCGGAAACTGCGCGCGAGACCACGACGGTGTAATGCAGGAAGAGTGGATTCTCACACGCGCCTCCGCCGATGCCTACAAGGAAAAGTACTTAAGAGGTCACCCCTCCCCCCCAAAAAAACGATGCCACCCAGCTGTTGACCCGAACCGCTGGATTGATGTATCCGAGTGAAGACGAGGGCTGGCCTTATAGTAAAGATGCTGGGAGTCACCCGGGAGTCCCCGGGTCAGAGGGCACAGCGTTCCCCCCATGCGAGAAACGGGCTATGGAGGGACGAGGGCCTCTTTTGATAGGTGATAGTGAGGGGGACAAAGGAGATCACTGGAGGGGGTCGTGCCAGCCCCGAGTGTGACTGAACCTGGGTCCCACCAGCAAAGACTCGGGTCAAGGACACGGCATGGTCTACAACTATGGCCGCCTCCCAGGGGGCGTAACAAAGGCCCCTGACAACCCCTGGGCTTCCGGGCCCGAGGTCCAGGGGGCCCCCTTAGCACAGGACACTGTGCACCGAGCGGCAGGGGGGCGCCCCCCACCCAACAGGTAATTTGCGGTAGGGGGGGGGGGGCGCACCCAGTAGGCCGCGTCCTCGCGGTACCGAGGCCGAGCAGGGCTCGCGCGCGCCACGTGGCGGGAACACCCGGTCACGCGCACGTGAGCAGTGGGTAAGGTGCGCGTGCGCGCGGGCTGCAGAGGCACAGCTGGGGAGGAAGGAGATCCCGAGACACGTCGGGCTAGGCCGCGGCGCGTGCAGCTGCTGAGAGCTGTAAAAACACGGGATTAACGGGATTTACTCCACAGCCGAGTCCTCCTGTCAGCGAAGCCACGAAACCACACCTGCGCATGCGCAGTCGGGGACTGAGCGCTCCTGAGCCGCAGCTCTGAAAATGAAAGAGAGGGTTCAAGCACTGCTGCAAGGACCATCTGCTTCCTGGCGCTGACACACAGCAGCAGCTTTGCAAATCTTGGACAACCGTGGGTCAAAGAGGTCAATGCTGCTGCTAGGAGCGTGTACAGAGAGCAGCAGAGCATGACTGTGCAATGTCCTGCTACTGCTAGGAGCAAGGATAGACAGCAGCTGAACAGAAGAGCGCAATGTCATGTTGCTGCTAGGAGCATGTACAGAGAGCAGCAGAGCATGACTGTGCAATGTCATGCTGCTGCTCCTGCTACTGCTAGGAGCAAGGATAGACAGCAGCTGAACAGAAGAGCGCAATGTCATGTTGCTGCTAGGAGCATGTATAGAGAGCAGCTGAGCATGAGTGTGCACTGTTATGCTGCTGCTAGGAGCATGGATAAAGAGCAAGCTGAGCGTGAGCGTGGAACGTCCTGCTGCTGCTAGGAGTGTGGGTAAAGAACAAGCTTGGCATAAGTGTGCAAAGTCATGCTGCTGCTAGGAGGAGCATGGATAGCATGCAAGCTGAGCATGAGTGTGCAATGCCATGTTGCTTCTAGGAGCATGAATAGAAAGCAGGCTGAGCATGAGTGCAGTGTCATGCTACTGCTATGAGCGTGGATAGAGAGCAAGCTGAGCAGGAGAGCACTATGTCATGCTGCTGCTACGAGCGTGGATAGAGAGCAAGCTGGGCATGAGAGCACACTCATCCTGCTGCAAGGAGTGTAGATAGAGAGCAAGCTGAGCAGAAGAGGGCAATGTCATGCTGCTGTTAGGATCGTGGATAGAGAGCAAGCTGAGCATGTGTGCAGCATCGTGCTGCTACCCGGGAGCATGGATGGAGAGCAAGCTGAGCATGAGTGCACAATGTCATGCCGCTGTTAGGGTTGTGGATAGAGAGCAAGCTGAGCATGAGCGTGCAGAATCATGCTGCTGCTAGGATCATGGATAGAGAGCAGGACAGTGCCTTGACATGCTGCTGCTATGAGTGTGGATAGAGCGCAAACTGAGGATGAGTGTGCAATGTCACTCTGCTGCTAGGAACATGGATAAAGAGCAGGCTGAGCATGAGTGTGCAATGTCATTCTGCTGCTAGGAGCAAAGATAGCTGAGCAGGAGAGCGCAATGTGATGCTCGTGCTATGAGCATGGATAAAGAGCAAGCTGAGCAGGAGTGCACAATGACATTCTGCTGCTAGGATCATGGATAGAGAGCAAGAAGAGCAGGACAGTGCCTGGACATGCTGCTGCTACGAGTGTGGATAGAGAGCAAGCTGAACATGAGTGTGCAAGGTTATGCTGGTGCTTTCCAGGAGCATGTATAGAGTGTGGGGACCTTGAAAGTGCAATGTCATGTTGCTGCTACGATCGTGGATAGAGAGCAAGCCGAGCATGACTGCACAATGTCATGCTGCTGCTAGGAGCATAGACAGAGAGCAAGCTGAGCATGACTGCACAATGTCATTCTGCTGCTAGGAGCATGTACAGAGAGCAGGCTGAGCAGGAGAGCGCTATGTCATTCTATTGTTAGAAGCATGGATAGAGAGCAAGCTGAGCACAAGGGTGGTCGTGCTGCTGCTTGGAGTGTGGCTGTCGAGCATGAGTGCGCAATGTCATCTGCTGCTAGGAGCATGGATGAAAAGCGAGCTGAGCATGAGTGCGCAATATCATTCTGCTGCTGGAGCACAGATAGAGAGCACACAGCATGAGTACACAATGTCATACTGCTGCTAAGAGCATGGCTATAGAGCCAGATGAGCAAGAGTGCACACTGTCATCCTGCTGCTAGGAACGTGGATAGAGAGCAAGCTGAGGAGGAGAACGCAATGCCATGCTGCTGCTAGGAGCATGGAGAGCAAGCCGAGCATGAGAGCGCTATGCCATGCTGCTTCTAGGCTCCTGGTTAGAGAGCAAGCTGAGCATGAGTGAGTGGTCACGCTGCTGCTAGGAGCATGGACAGAGAGCAAGCTGAGCATGAGTGCATTGCCATTCTGCTGCTCTGCTAATAGGAGTGTGGGTAAAGAGCAAACAGCATGAGTGCGCAAAGTCATGCTACTGCTAGGAGCATGGATAGAGACAAAGCTGAGCATGAGTGTGCAATGTCATGCTACTGCTACCAGTTTGGTTAGAGAGCACGCTGAACACAAGTACACATTATCATGCTGCTGCAAAGAGTGTGGAATCTCATGCTGCTACGAGTGTGGATAGAAAGCAATTTGAGCATGGGTGTGCAATGTCATTGTGCTGCTAGGAGCATGCATGGAGAGCAAACTGATCAGGAGAGCACAATGTCATGCAGCTGCTAGGAGCACGAATAGAGAGCAATCTGAGCATGGTGCTCAATGTGATATGCTGCTGCTAGGAGCGTAGTTAGAAGAGAGCAAGCTGAGTTTGAGTGTGCAAAGTCATTCTGCTGCTAGGAGCACGGATAGAGATCAGCGGAGCAGGAGAGCGCAATGTGGTGCTGCTGCCACCTGGGAGTGTAGGTAAAGGGCAAGCTGCTACCCGGGAGCATGGATAGAGAGCAGCTGAGCATGAGTGTGCAGTCTCATGCTACTGCTAGGAGCACGAATGGAGAGCAAGCTGAGCATGATTGTGCAATGTCGTGCTGCTGCTGGGAACATGGATAAAGAGCAAGCTCAGCATGAATGCGTAAAGTGATTTTGCTGCTATGAGCATGGATAGAGAGCAGCTGAGCAGGACTGAGCAGTGTCATGCTGCTGCTAGGAGTGTGGCTAGAGAGCTAGCTGGGCATGAGTGCGCGATGTCATGCTGCTTCTAGGAGCATGTCTATAGAGCAGCTGAGCATGAGTGCAGAATTTCATGCTGCTGCTGTCAACAAGTATTCCGAGCCAACAAGCTGAACATAAGCATATGTCATCTTGCTGCATATGGAATGTAAACAAGCTGCTGAAAAATGCGTGTTCAGTGCCACGATGCACCTCTCTGGGAGTCCTCAACAGCTTGGAGCCTGGTGACGCTCTGCTGCTTCTGTCTAGAAGTATCCAAAGAGCGCAGCCTGTTCACGAGCGCGCAGTGACGCTCCGCTGCTTCTATCTAGAAGTATCCAAAGAGCGCAGTCTGTTCAAGAGCGCGCAGTGACGCTCCGCTGCTTCTGTCTAGAAGTATCCAAAGAGCGCAGCCTGTTCAAGAGCGCGCATTGACGCTCCGCTGCTTCTATCTAGAAGTATCCAAAGAGCGCAGTCTGTTCAAGAGCGCGCAGTGACGCTCCGCTGCTTCTGTCTAGAAGTATCCAAAGAGCGCAGCCTGTTCAAGAGCGCGCATTGACGCTCTGCTGCTTCTATCTAGAAGTATCCATAGAGCGCAGTCTGTTCATAAGCGCGCAGTGACGTTCCACTGCTTCTATCTAGAAGTATCTATGGAGCACACTCTGTTCACAAGCGCACAGTGAAGCTCCGTTGCTTCTATGTAGAAGTATCCGTAGAGTGCACTCTGTTCACGAGCACACAGTGACACCCTGCTGCTTCTATCTAGGGGTATCCACAAAGCACAGTCTGTTCACGAGCACGCAGTGATGCTCTGCTGCTTCTGTCTAGAAGTATCCATGGAGCGCAGTCTGTTCATGAGCGTGACGCTCCGCTGCTTCTATCTAGAAGTATCTATAGAGTGCAGTCTGTTCATGAGTACACAGTGACGCTCCGCTGCTTCTATCTAGAAGTATCTATAGAGTGCAGTCTGTTCATGAGTACACAGTGACACCCTGCTGCTTATATCTAGAGGTATCCACAAAGCGCAGTCTGTTCACAAGCACGCAGTGATGCTCTGCTGCTTCTGTCTAGAAGTATCCGTAGAGCGCAGTCTGTTCATAAGCGCGCAGTGACGTTCCACTGCTTCTATCTAGAAGTATCTATGGAGCGCAGTCTGTTCACAAGCGCACAGTGAAGCTCTGCTGCTTCTGTCTAGAAGTATCCATAGAGAACAGTCTGTTCATGAGCGTGACGCTCCGCTGCTTCTATCTAGAAGTATCCATAGAGAGCAGTCTGTTCACTGGAGATACAGTGACACCCTGCTGCTTCTATCTAGAAGTATCCATAGAGTGCAGTCTGTTCATGAGTGTGACGCTCCGCTGCTTCTGTCTAGAAGTATCCAAAGAGCGCAGTCTGTTCATGAAAACATAGACATTCTGCTGCTTCTATCTAGAAGTATCCATAGAGCGCAGTCTGTTCATGAGCATGACGCTCCGCTGCTTCTATCTAGAAGTATCCAGAGAGTGCATTCTGTTCAAGAGCGCGCAGTGACGCTCTGCTGCTTCTGTCTAGAAGTATACATAGAGCGCAGTCTGTTCATGAAAACACAGACATTCTGCTTCTTCTATCTAGAAGTATCCAAGGAGCGCAGGCTTCACCACCGCACAGTGAAGCTCCGTTGCTTCTATCTAGAAGTATCCATAGAGCGCAGTCTGTTCACCAGCACGCAGTGATACTCTGCGCTCTATGGATACTTCTAGATAGAAGCAGCAGTCTGTTCACCAGCACGCAGTGATACTCTGCTGCTTCTATCTAGAAGCATCCATGGAGCGCAGTCTGTTCATGAGCGTGACGCTCCGCTGCTTCTATCTAGAAGTATCCATAGAGTGCAGTCTGTTCATGAGTACACAGTGACACCCTGCTGCTTCTATCTAGAGGTATCCACAAAGCGCAATCTGTTCACGAGCGCGCAGTGACGCTCTGCTGCTTCTGTCTAGAAGTATCCATAGAGCACAGTCTGTTCACTAGCACACAGTGATGCTCTGCTGCTTCTGTCTAGAAGTATCCATAGAGCGCAGTCTGTTCATGAAAACACAGACATTCTGCTTCTTCTATCTAGAAGTATCCAACAAGCGAAGTCTGTTCACCAGCACGCAGTGACGCTCTGCTGCTTCTGTCTAGAAGTATTCATAGAGCGCAGTCTGTTCAGAAGCACACAGTGACGCTCTGCTGCTTCTATCTAGAAGTATCCATAGAGTGCAGTCTGTTCACGAGCACACAGTGACGCTCTGCTGCTTCTGTCTAGAAGTATCCATAGAGTGCAGTCTGTTCACTAGACATACAGTGACACCCTGCTGCTTCTATCTAGAAGTATCCATAGAGTGCAGTCTGTTCACGAGCACAAAGTGAGGCTCCGCTGCTTCTATCTAGAAGTATCCATAGAGTGCAGTCTGTTCATGTGTGCAGTGACGCTCTACTGCTTGTCTAAAGATGTCCAGAGAGCGCAGTCTGTTCATGTGCACACAGTGACGCTCTGCTGCTTCTGTCTAGAAGTATCCCTAGAGCGCAGTCTGTTCATGAGTACACAGTTACACTCTGCTGGTTATATCTAGAAGTATCCATAGAGTGCAGTCTGTTCCCTGGAAATACAGTGACACTCTGCTGCTTCTATCTAGAGGTATTCACAGAGCGCAGTCTGTTCACAAGCGCACAGTGACACTCTGCTGCTTCTATCTAAATGAACCCCTAGAGTTCAGTCTGTTCATGAGCGCGCAGTGACGCTCCGCTGCTTCTATCTAGATGTATCCATAGAGCGCAGTCTGTTCAGAAGCGCACAGTGACACTCTGCTGCGTCTATGTAGGAGTATCCACAGAGTACAGTCTGTTTAGGAGCGCGCAGTGACGCTCTGCTGCGTCTATGTAGGAGTAACCAGAGTGCAGTCTGTTCAGGAGCGCGCAGTGACGCTCTGCTGCTTCTATCTAAAGGTATCCACAAAGCACAGTCTGTTCACGAGCACGCAGTGATGCTCTGCTGCTTCTGTCTAGAAGTATCCATAGAGCGCAGTCTGTTCATGAGCACGCAGTGATGCTCTGCTGCTTCTGTCTAGAAGTATCCATAGAGCGCAGTCTGTTCATAAGCACGCAGTAACGTTCCACTGCTTCTATCTAGAAGTATCTATGGAGCGCAGTCTGTTCACGAGTACACAGTGACACCCTGCTGCTTCTATCTAAAGGTATCCACAGAGCGCAGTCTGTTCAGGAGTGCGAAGTGACAGTCTGATGGTTCTGTCTAGAAGTATCCATAGAGTGTGGTCTGTTCATGACAACACAGACATTCTGCTGCTTCCATCTAGAAGTATCCATAGAGCGCAGTCTGTTCACAAGTGCGCAGTGATGATGTGCTGCTTTTGTCTAGAAGTACCTATAGGGCACAGTCTGTTCAGAAGCACACAGTGACACCCTGCTACTTCTGTCTAGAAGTATCCATAGAGCGCAGTCTGTTCACGAGTGCGCAGTGAGGCTCTGCTGCTTCTACCTAGAAGTAACCATAGAGCGCAGTCTGTTCAGGAGCACGCATTGACGCTCTGCTGCTTCTGTTTAGAAGTATCCGTAGAGCGAAGTCTGTTCACGAGCGTGGTGATGCTCCGCTGCTTCTATCTAGAAGTAACCATAGAGTGCAGTCTGTTCACGAGCGCGCATTGACGCTCCGCGGCTTCTGTCTAAAAGTATCCGTAGAGCGCAGTCTGTTCACTAGCGCGCAGTGATGCTCTGCTGCTTCTATCTAGAAGTATCCGTAGAGCGCAGTCTGTTCACGAGCGCGCAGTGACGCTCCACTGCTTCTGTCTAGAAGTATCCATAGAGTGCCCTCTGTTCACGAGCACACAGTGACGCTCCACTGCTTCTGTCTAGAAGTATCTATAGAGCGCAGTCTGTTCACGAGCACGCAGTGACGCTCCGCTGCTTCTGTCTAGAAGTATCTATAGAGCGCAGTCTGTTCACGAGCGCACAGTGACGCTCTGCTGCTTCTGTCTAGAAGTATCCATGGAGCGCAGTCTGTTCATGAGCGTGACGCTCCGCTGCTTCTATCTAGAAGTATCCATAGAGCGCAGTCTGTTCACGAGCGCGCAGTGACGCTCTGCTGCTTCTATCTAGAAGTATCCATAGAGCGCAGTCTGTTCACGAGCGCGCAGTGACACCCTGCTGTTTCTATCTAGAAGTATCCATAGAGCGCAGTCTGTTCACGAGCGCGCAGTGACACCCTGCTGTTTCTATCTAGAAGTATCCGTAGAGCGCAGTCTGTTCAGGAGCGTGCATTGACGCTCTGCTGCTTCTATCTAGAAGTATCCACAGAGCGCAGTCTGTTCACTAGACATACAGTGACACCCTGCTGTTTCTATCTAGAAGTATCCGTAGAGCGCAGTCTGTTCACGAGCACACAGTGACGCGCCGCTGCTTCTGTCTAGAAGTATCCGTAGAGCGCAGTCTGCTCACGAGTGCGCAGTGACGCTCTGCTGCTTCTATCTAGAAGTATCCATAGAGCGCAGTCTGCTCACGAGTGCGCAGTGACGCTCTGCTGCTTCTATCTAGAAGTATCCATAGAGCGCAGTCTGTTCAGACGCACGCAGTGAGGCTCTGCTGCTTCTATCTAGAAGTATCCATAGAGCGCAGTCTGTTCACGAGCGTGCAGTGACACTCCGCTGCTTCTGTCTAGAAGTATCCGTAGAGCGCAGTCTGTTCACGAGCATGCAGTGACGCTCCGCTGCTTCTATCTAGAAGTATCCATAGAGAGCAGTCTGTTCACGAGTGCGCAGTAACGCTCCGCTGCTTCTATCTAGAAGTATCCATAGAGCGCAGTCTAGAATTATCCATAGAGCGCAGTCTGTTCACGAGCGCGCAGTGACGCTCCGCTGCTTCTATCTAGAAGTATCCATAGAGCGCAGTCTGTTCAGACGCACGCAGTGAGGCTCTGCTGCTTCTATCTAGAAGTATCCATAGAGCGCAGTCTGTTCACCAGCGTGCAGTGACGCTCCGCTGCTTCTATCTAGAAGTATCCGTAGAGCGCAGTCTGTTCACGAGCGCGTAGTGACGCTTCGCTGCTTCTATCTAGAAGTATCCGTAGAGCGCAGTCTGTTCACGAGCGCGCAGTGACACTCCGCTGCTTCTATCTAGAAGTATCCGTAGAGCGCAGTCTGTTCACGAGCGTGCAGTGACGCTCCGCTGTTTCTATCTGCTTCTATCTAGAAGTATCCATAGAGCGCAGTCTGTTCACGAGCGCGCAGTGACGCTCCGCTGCTTCTATCTAGAAGTATCCATAGAGCGCAGTCTGTTCACGAGCGCGCAGTGACGCTCCGCTGCTTCTATCTAGAAGTATCCATAGAGCGCAGTCTGTTCATGAGTGCGCAGTGACGCTCCGCTGCTTCTATCTAGAAGTATCCATAGAGCGCAGTCTGTTCATGAGTGCGCAGTGACGCTCTGCTACTATGCAACGAGGACTGATAAACCTGCCAGAACATTTTTTGCCCTCCACAGATGTAAATAACCCCTCGACTTGCTTACGCTACTACTAGGAATCTTGTCTGGAGGTGTGCACCACCTAAAACCTGACCCTACAAGCCAAAACCATCAGCTGCCTGGTACACCCCAGGGCGTCATGGAAATAAGTGCAGCATATGAAGATAGAAGAAACATGGAGATCTCCACGCCCAGGCGGTCTCACCCCACTCATGGCACTCCTCTGACAGCGTACCCCCCTCAGCTCACACCCCAACCCTACAGGACTGGCATCACTGGGGAAACCAGCAGGAACAAGCCCTGTTCAAGGATGTCCAACACTGCAACCAGCCCCCTTGCACAGCCCGCAGTCCCTGCAGAAGATAAACCACATCAGATCCAATATCATTGCCTCGCTCGTGGCCTCCTTAACCCCCCCATTGCATCAGCAAAAAGTTCTTCTCCAGAATGCATGGGGCATAAATGCAAACAACTGAGAAATCTAAATAAAAACATAAAGGGGCATTAATGGGGCCAATCAGTGAATGATGTCACAATGGCTCTCAAAACCCAAGCTGACGTCATCGAGCTAAGGCAGGTTCTCGAAGTGTTGGTGGCTGTTGCAGAAGTCGGGGAAGAGAACTGACTTAACAGTCCCTGTCATGGAGACCCCGATCACTTAGAGACATTTGTGAGCTAACTCGTACATCCGGAAGTTAGGGGAAGAAGTTCAGAGCCCAAGGAGAAGGGAGCGAGGATGGCAAGTGTGCCCTGTGCACTCAAAGACAATACTTAGCTGCTATCTTAAAAACAAGCATTCGAGCAGACAGGTGCCAACGAGCAGAGGTGGGGCATGCGACTTACTTTGGTAGAAATGCGTAAATGGAGAAAGGCTTGGCACAGATGCAAGGAACACGTGAAAGAGATTTTTGCAACGGAGGGTAACTTAAGAAGCAAGCGCAGGCTCGTGTTTTCTGAGCTGTGCCAGGACGAAGACGCTCTGAAAAGACTTCTAATGAGTGGTTCCCTGGCACGGTACTCTGGTATATAATCTGCGTGTGACCGCGGGACCAGGCAATTCCTGGACTGGTCCTGGCTGGCACCGGACCAGTTCCTACAAAGACAGTAACGTGGTCCCTCACCACAACACACTGGAAGCTGGGCACTGCTGCTCAAGGCACGGTGCCATACCATGTTCTGGGCACCTGACCACCTCCTCTGGAGACACTAACCTGACCCCTTACTGTGACACCCTGGAAGCTGGGCACTGCTGCTCAAGGCATAATGGGCACCTGGCCACCTCCTATGGAGACAGTGATGTCATCCCTTACTGTGGCACCCTGGAAGCCTGGCACTGCTGCTCACGACACGGTGCCCATATTCTGGGCACCTGGACACCTCCTATGGAGACAGTGACGTGATCCCTTACTGTGGCACACTGGCAGCTGGCCATTGCTGCTGAAGGCACTGTGACCATATTCTGGGCACCTCATATGGAGACAGTGACGTCATCCCTTACTGTGGCACTGCTGCTGAAGACACTGTACCCATATTCTGGGCACCTCCTATGAAGACAGTGGCGACATCCCTTACTGTGGCACTGCTGCTGAAGAGACTGTACCCATAATATTCTGGGCACCTCGTATGGAGACAGTGACGTCATCCCTTACTGTGGCACTGCTGCTGAAGACACCGTGCCCATATTCGGGGCACCTCATATGAAGACAGTGGCATGATTCCTTTCAGTGGCACCCCGAAAACTGGGCGCCTGACTCTCCCTCTGCTGACCAGGTTGAATTGTCAGCAAAAACGACTTGCTTAGAAAATTGTTGTTTTCAATATATACTTAAAATTATTTTAAAACACTGAGCAATGATAAAACAATAATGATGCAATGTTTGCAGAAGCAAAATTGACAATTAGCCAATACTAGAATCCCAAAATGAACAGCCTTGAATAGGGACCTGTGGAAGGTTCCTCAGTGATGAAACAGGAGCCAGTCAGGGAGAGGGGGCGGTCTTTACACGCTAGGTGCTTGTGTACAGCAGCAGGCACACCCCTCTAGCCACACCTCCATGCTTCCATCAGTCTGACTCAGCACACTTATCAACATTCTATGACATCACACGCCTCAACGTCCTATCGCATCATCGCACACGCCGAGATTCTATTATGTTATCAAGCACACGAACATTCAATTGTGTCATCTGCACGCACACTAGCATTCGGTTACATCATCTGCACGCACACTAGCATTCGGTTACATCACCATCACACGCCTTAACGTCCTCTCACATCACCACAGACACAATCTATTATGTTAAGATCCCGCACAGCAACATTTTAATCTATTATCAGGAGGGACTCCAGTATCCCATTATTACACCAGCACACACACCAGCATTCTATCACATCATCATCACACACACCAGCATTCTATCACATCATCATCACACACACCAACATTCTATCACATCATCATCACACACACCAACATCCAATCACATCACACACACCATCATTCTATCACATCACCACACACACACCAACATTCAATCACATTATAACCACACACACCAAACATTCAATCACATCATCACACACACACCAACATCCAATCACATCATCACCACACACCAACATCCAATCACATCATCACCACACACACACCAACATTCAATCACATCATAACCACACACACCAACATTCTATCACATCATCACCACACACACCAACATTCTATCACATCACCACACACACCAACATTCTATCACATCACCACACACACCAACATTCTATCACATCACCACACACACCAACATCCAATCACATCATAACCACACACACCAAACATTCAATCACATCATCACACACACCAACATTCTATCACATCATCACCACACACACCAACATTCTATCACATCACCACACACACCAACATCCAATCACATCATAACCACACACACCAAACATTCAATCACATCACACCAACATTCTATCACATCATCACCACACACACCAACATTCTATCACATCATAACCACACACACCAAATATTCAATCACATCATCACACACACCAACATTCTATCACATCATCACCACACACACCAACATCCAATCACATCATCACCACACACACACCAACATTCAATCACATCATAACCACACACACCAACATCCAATCACATCATAACCACACACAAACATTCAATCACATCATCACACACCAACATTCTATCACATCATCACCACACACACCAACATTCTCACATCACACACACCAACATTCACACATCATCTCACACCAACATTCTATCACATCATCACACACACCAACATTCTATCACATGATCACCACACACACTCAATCACATCACCACACACCAACATTCTATTCTATCATCAAGACGCACGCCAACATTCTGTTAAGTCAGCATCACACACAACAACATTCTATCACATCAGCACACTTCAGTATTATATTGCATCAATACCACACACCCCAACATTCTATCACATCACAAGGACAAACACCGCATTCTAATACATCATCAGCATGCACACCAGTATTCTGTCACACCAGCATTCTATCCTATCATCAGGGCTGCATTGTTACATTATCAGCAGGCACACCAGCATTCTATGACATCACCATCACACACCTCAGCGTGCTATCACATCATCACACACACAGACATTCTATTATGTTAAGATAACGCACACCAACATTCGGTACTGTCATCAGGAGGCACTCCAGTATTCGATTACACCACCCCACACACCAGCATTCTACCACATCATCATCACCAACATTCCATTATGTTAACTTGACACACACCAACATTCTATTCTGTTACCAAGACGCACACCGCATTGTGTTACATCATCAGCATGCACACAGCCTTCTATTACACCAACACACACACCAGCATTCTATATCACCACACACAACATCCAATCACATCACCACACGCATCAACATCCAATCACATCATCACTACACGTACCAACATTCTGCTATGTTAACGTCACACACACCAACATTCTATTCTATTCTATCATCAGGACGGATACCGCATTCTATTACATCATCAGCATTATTTTACATCACCACATACACACCAACAGTCTATTAAATCATCATTCACTCGCAGCATTCTAGGTGCCCATTGAGGTGATAGAGCCATACAGGAATTTCAATGTGAAGTGCTCCTGAAAGAAATGATCTCAACGTCCCGTCAGCAGGTAAAGCAAGCTTCCCAGTCACAAGAGACATCCTGGATCTCCTCTTCTCCCTGACCCTGAAGTAAAGATCTCAGAGCTTACGCTCTTATTCTGGAAGGATTGCACCATCAGCAGCTTAGCCTAGAATGATGAGTTCTATCCCGAACCTGAAGCAGACCACTGGCCCTTGAGAGAATCAGACTGAAACTAATAGTTGTCACGCAGGCGCGGTGTACACCCCTCTAGGATCCGGAGGCCTCCAGGTAGCCCACACTCCCCCCACCAGCTATACACAGACCGACAAGCTTAATTTGTTGGAAGTGGTTTTATTTAAACTCCAATTAATTTCTTTAAAGCAAACATAGTCATAAATCAAGCATAAAGAACATTGCACAAATATTTACAATAACTACAAGTCCTGTTAATTAGTGACCATAAATCTTTTTCTGACAGGATCCCTTCCTGTCCTGAACCACCATTGGACCACAAAGGTGACCCATATCTCACCTGTATCCCTAGGAGGGGCGGTTTCCCTGACTACACGATCCTTCTCCTCACGCCCAGGGTTCCGCCCCCCCTCCAAACACCAATCATACTCGGGGTGTACCGGGGCGGCCAAGAGCTGGGCGCCCCATGGCCCCCCCAAGCGATCGGAACTCCCTCACCCCTTGATCTGGTGTGTACGTCCGCAGGTTGGCTCAGAACTTCAGGATCCCATCCCTGGTGTCCTCCGGGGGCCCCAACCTCGGGGACCCCCCTGTTGCTTCTAGTCACATTTATATCTCAATTTCCGCTAAAAGACCTAAACTCCCAACGTAACTAAGGAGAGGGGGGTGGGACAACTGCGGGCTCCGCACGAACCCGGCCGCCGCAAACCAGAAAGAAGGACGAGCCTTCTTGAGGGGGCTCTTAAATACCCCCCACTGGTTTGCGGCGGCCGGATCCGGCCGGCACCCACATTGCCGCAACGTTCGCCCCCCACAGTACTTCCGCCCCCACACCTCGCGAGGTGTCGGAGCGGAAGCCCCGGCCAGCCCTGCGCCCCTCCGGTGCCAAGGAGAGCGCTGGGGCCCGTCCCCTAACGGGCCACGCCCCCCCACTTTGGGGGGGGGGGGTCGCTTTACCCAAAGAGCCGGACACAAATTCTGCAATCAGCTTCCACACTGAGCGCCAGTCACCGACTCCCTGGAATGTCCCAAACCACAGTCACGCAATAGAAGAGGCAAATGAAAGCCCAGTGCAGAATACTGAGGCGCTAAGGAGGCAGCGCTAGACCGCACGCAGCGCGACTCCAAGGCGCTTTATAACCTCGATGACAGTCTCAAGGCGTCTCTTGCACTTCTCTTCAGCGCTGGGGTGCTCCAGGACCCGGCTGGAGCTTTGGAAGTATAACATTGATTGCCGAATCCACCTTTGCGGATACAAGAACATGACCACAGGACCAAGGAAAAACAGTTCATGTCGTGAATGAAGCAAGAAATACCAAACAACCTTTCCGTCTCGACCAAGACACTCAATCTGGGCTGTATTTTTTATTTTCAGGTGAAAAGCATATGGTTTGTGGGGTGAGAGCAGGGGGTGTTTACCAACTTCATAATTTATGGTTCGCTTCCATCCCTTAATGCACTTCCTTCTTCTTCCGGTACAGTGCATTTTTATACGGTTTTCCCATCATCCTTCAAATATGGTGCTCGTGGACCAATCATCCTTCTTCATCTGGTTGTCTATTCATCCTTCGACATTTACGGAACCCTTTCAACTGTCTACACGTCAGTCTTTATTAGTGGCTCTCATTTGTGATTGTGATACTCTTTCGTGTGTCCTTCTTCATGTATCATACTTGTTAAAGCGGCTGTCCAATCATCCTCCTTCCATCATGATACTCTCATCCATGTGTACATTCATCCTTCGTCATTTATGATACTCTTTCATTCATCCTTCGTCATTTATGATACTCTTTCATCCGGTTGACCTATCACATTTCTTCCTTTAGATGCTACTTTCATGGAGATGTTCCTTCCTCCTTCTTCCTTGATGGAACACCTTCATCTGGTTGTCCATTCATCCTTCGTCATTTATGATGCTCGTTATCCGGTTACCCTCCCATCCTTCTTCATTTACAGTATTCTTTCATGCAGTTGGCCATTCATGCTTGGTAGTTTACAATACTCTCATGAGACCTTCTTCATTTACGGTACTCTTTCATCCAATTGTCCGTTCATCCTTGTTCATTTGTGGTACTCCGTCATCCCGTTATTCAGTCAGTCGGCTTCATTTATGGTACTTCGTCATGCTGTTAGGCATTCATCCTTCTTCATTTGATGTCAGTCTTTCCTATGGCTGTCCATTCATTCATTGAACTCTCATCACTTGTTCATTCATTCTTCGTAATTTATATTACTGTACATTGTTATATATGGCGCTCTCTGCTAGTTGTCCGCTCATTGCTCTTCGCTTACGGAACTCTTTCTTGTCGTTGTCCAATCATCAGTCTCCCTTCAGGATACTCAGTCACCCGGTTGTCCAGTCACCCTTCTTGATATAGGGTACTTTTCTTGCGGTTAGGCCATGTTGTGAACACTGACGCCGGTGGCATGTGGCGCTTGGTAATTCCGTCGCCACGAGATTCCAGGAAGGTTGGCGTAACGTGGTTCTCAATATTGGGCTATTGACGTCATAAAGTCTGGCTTCAGTCATTTTGCTTTTAAAATTCTGCTGAGGAAACTACTGCCACTGGTCTGAAAGTCTGCCTAATTGTAATCAGTGACCTTCCCAGAAAGCGATCGCCTTCAGCATGCCCTCTGGGAATTGCTCCCCGAAGAGAAAAACGATTTCCACTTTTTGCACTGTGGTGTGCATTCAGACTGCATCGTTTTACAAACGCCCGCTCTTCCTATGTGAATGGATCGGTTAGTGGACTAACCACAAACTTCAGCAGTAAAGACTTTTTTTTTTTTTAAAGGTGTGAGTAGCGTTGATATACATTTTTGGTGGCTCAGCGGACCCTGCCGTGCGCAACTTTCAGTACCACTAACTCTGCAAATTTCAGATACTACGAGTTGCAAAAAGACTTTTCAAGATGGGGTCAGTCAGCGTCCACATGCCATAGGGAGCACAGAGCCTGCCCTTCGTGGGGCTAGTGGGAGAGATTTAAAGAAGCGTGCCCTCAAAGGTAAGCCCTGTTGTCCTCAAAGTGTCCTCGTAGAATCCAAGGCACAGCGGCCTGAGTAGCTACAAGACATTCTTCGGTGCCTGTAGAAAGAGGAATTTTGCTGATGACACACTCTGTGGTTAAAAACGTCTAATCTCGCGTGTTTTTTTACAATTGCTCTCTGTCAGCCGAGTCAAGAGGCGCTAAATACAGAAGTGTGCAGAGTCAACACTTCCGTCAGAGCAGGTGGCGTAACCACGTCGCCAGACAGAGAATGGTTTTCGCCAGGATTTCGCCAGTTTCACTTCTTCCGCCACGAGCCTGGGAGGACCTATCGATTGCGTAACGGGTTGTGAGTCTAGGTCAGAAGTTGGAGCTCCTCGCTTCGGACATCAGTGCGACGGCTCAGGATTACCACCAAGCCCAGCTCCTCCTTACCACAGAACCCTGATTACTCACACGACACATGGTCACACTCCGGTCACTGCTACCCGAAGATGCGCTGAGCTGTCCTTTAAGTCTCTGTAAGGAGCAAACGTCGAGAATGAAAGGGCTGATGCCGCGACCAGCAACCTCGGCTCCTAGCAGAAGGATTCTGGGAAAACAGCGGCTTACCAGCCCGTTACTCGGATGTACTGCCATCATACATGCCAATAGACTGATTCAGGCGACAGTCTCCCGATTTTTGAAGCAAAAAATTGCCTTATTTTGACTGTCTCCCGCCTGAAAATGCCTCTCCTTCAATATAAGTAAAAGGAAGAAATTAATGCTTCCAGTTAATTGTTTTAAAGCTCCCTCTGGCCTCTTTTAAAACGTTGGCACGTATGTGCCATGTATGCAGGGAGACTCAACAGCTCAGTCACACGTCACACCAGGTATCCATGCATGAGCAGTGTACAAAACTCCTGGAGCCTTGTATGCAGGGGGAATCCAGGGTCAGCGCACACCTGTCTGCCATTATTGGGGCCTGGTAAGCAAGGGGTATCAAGGGTTCAGCCGTGCTTTGCCGTCAGTATCCACCATTACTTGGGCCTTGTAAGCAGGCCGCAGTGCTTAATTTGAGCAGGTGGTTTCAGGTGTTCACCCCCAGCACTCAGTTGTCAACACCGGCACTTGACAGTCTGCCACGTGGTGCAGCTGTCGGTCTAGTTAAGAGATGAGCACAGCAACAGTTGCGAATATCCGCTGCTCAAGCCGTTCTTATAGCTGATTTACAAATAAAGCATTGAAGCAGGGGTTAGTGGGCGCACCAGAGCCTGAGAGCAAAGGCCAGAGGGAGGCAGCCGCTGCAGGCCCGTCGTAGACTAGGATGATGAGGAGAGGAGGGCTCCTTGGAATACCCAAGTAAGTCCTTATCTCTTCCTTTTTTGTTGTTTGTGCACACTGGTGCACAAACAAGGACTGATACAACAGCTTTCCCTACCTACGGCCCTGGCCTGAGGGGTTACGGAACAACAATACAAAAATATAGTTAAAAAAATACTTACGCGCCAGTGATCTGCTCTGCTCCTCTCCTCAGCTGCAGGCACAGGCTCCCAGCCTGCCCTGCGTCCAATTCTAACACTGCTTTCATGCTGCTGACAGCATGAAAGCAGCGGTAGGATTGGACGGAGCGTCCAGCTGGGGCGCCCTGAGGCAAAAGGTCTCTGCCTGCTGTCTCCAACCCAGCAACGTTGGAGAGCCCAGTGTGCATGTGTGTTTGGCTGGCAAAACATACATGCAGACTGGAGGGGAGTGCTGTACACTCCCCCTTCTTGCTCCTCATAGCCCCATGGCCCCACCCCTTTTACTATAAAACGATAATATACTTAGGTTATTATCGTTTTACAGTAAAAGTTTTGCCGCTGCTGCTGGTGGAGGGGCGATGCTCGGCCGCCGTAGTGGAGGAGCCGCCCCTGGTCTCGACCCATAATAATGATTTTTGCTGTCATAGGCAAACACGGATCATGCGTTTGCTCCGTAACATAGGCCCGTCTCACGGATTGCAGTCTTGTTAAACCTGGAGGGGCACGCAAAGCGTTATTCTCACAGTGAAAGGCTACTGTCTTCACCAAGAGTTAGGCAAAATGAGCGCTGTGCTGGCAGCAAACCGTGTAGTGATCAGTAGGAGTCAACAGGGCCTTTTTAACCTGAGGCACTGGAATGAGGCCTAGAGGCCCGCTCACCTTTTTAAAGTTCCACTGCTGTGCGCTTAACGCACCCTTGGCCTGCATCAGTTAGATGCAAAGTGCTGTGCAGCGCAAAAGTAGTGACTGTGCTGGCTGTGTGTTTGCCTGGGGAGGGTAGAGTACAGGGACAGAGTAGTGTATGCACACTGAATGCACTTGCAGTCCAGGGAGGAATACATCACATGAGAAATGTCGTGCAGTGCAGTGCATGCTCAGTGAAAGCATATGCTTGGTGTATGTGTGCTATTTCTTTTTTTGTCCTCATTCAGCCCCGCATTCTGAGCCACCTCTTAATTCGTGCAACCTTCTCACCCTCTAAATAAGAGAGAGGCCCTAACCAGGGGGTGCACCATTGTATCTCCCGATCTGCCCAGGCAAACCAGCAGGAGTGGCAATCGGTGAATAATCATTGGACGAAAGATGACAAACCAATTTCAAATAATCTCAAAATAGCCAGTTCTTAGAAAGAAAACAAATTCAAACCACTCCCCCCCATTTTAATAAAGGCAACCATAGTTCCGCATTTCTTTTAGAACCCTGCGTATTTAAATCCATGTTCGAAATGCGGAGAGCTGCATTAAGCCAATCCATATAACTCGGAGGGTGCGCCTTCATCCAATTTTTGCAAATTTCATTCCTGCCCAACACAATTACATAAAACAAAAATTTACAATTAACATTATTCACCCTACTCAATATACCCTCTTCCTGTAACTGCCCGAATATAATCAGCGGGAGTGATACCTTGATTTTCCAGCTTAACATAGATGATATTGCCCCAAAGACTTCCTCCCAAAACAACCGAATAGCAGGGCAATCCCAAAACATATGAATATCCGTTGCTCCTACCCCACCGCATTTCAGACATTTAATCACTTCCCTCTTCTTAAACTTGGAAAGTTTTGCTGGCGATATATAAGCTCTGTGTAAGGTATAAAGATGATTTTTCCTTAATGGGGCAGGCTTCACTACTTCATAAAGAGTCAAAAACGACTTTTTCCACCATAACCCAACCTTATCGCCTGGCACGGCCTTACCCCATAGATTGTTCGGTAGGGCAAAATTCCCATCAAGAGTTTCTAATATTTCCCAATACCAAACCGCCAACTTCTTTACAGGGGCAGAGACCGCAAATTCAAGAAAAGAATCCTCCAATGAGCTTACCACACCCAAGCCCCCCTTAATTTATTTTTCCCAGTCTCTTACCTGTAAATATTTTAACCTGGACAGGGATCCACTTGTTATCCTTACCAACTCATCCCATGAGAGTAACGTACCCTCTCGAGAGAGCTCACCCCACCTTTCCACCCCTGCCCTTTTGAGTGGTAATGCAAAAATATCTTTACAGCATTCTGGGGTGCCCGGGGAGTCCCAAATAGGGGCCTGATAGCTGTAGTAATGGACACGCACACGTCGTCTCAGCTGATACCAACTCCTTGCCAATCCTTGCAGCACTTTCAATGTAACTTTTTTGAAAAATTTAGGGTCGCCGAATTTGAAAAGAAAATGCCTTGAGGCCCCTTTTACAGATTAAACCATTGCCTTATACATTCTGCCCACTGCTGAACCATCTGGGCACAAAAACAACATCCTTGAGTTCTTGAATAAGAAAGCCCACGCAGAATATGCCAAATCTGGTAAAGCCAATCCTCCCTTTTCCCTTCTTCTGCATAATTTCTTCCAAGATATCCTTGGCCTCTTTGAACTCCAAATAAAACTACTTATCGCCTGCTGCATTTTATCCAGGTATCCCTTATGCATTGCCAGAGGTATAGCTGAAAACACAAAATTCCATTTAGGCAGAATGAACATCTTAACTAAATGTATCCTCCCAAGAATCGTCAACGGGAGATATGCCCATTTTTGTAGCATGGCTTTTCACTCAACTAACAATTTTCGTGCATTCCTCTCCACTAAACCCTTAAGATTATGGGTCACTAAAATGCCTAAATATCGTATTTCCCGCTTACTTGGTATTGACCCTACTTCCATATTCCACTGCATAGTTTCTGTTTTTCCCACATTAATCCGATACCCTGATATCCTTCCAAATTGTTCAGCCAGTTCTTTAACTGTACTAAAAGCCAATGGCAAGTTGTTAGTATATATCAGCAGATCATCTGCATATAAAGAATTTTTTTTCCCCAACCATTGCAGCAAAAGGGAGGGATAAGGAGATTTTGCCTGATTTTTCTGGCAAACGGTTCAATATACAAATTAAACAATACAGGGGACAACCCTGCCTAGTACCTCTAGAAATTGTAATGGGCTCCGTAAGTTTCCCATTCACCAAAATCTTAGCAAACGGAGATGTATAAATCTGGTCGATAACCCCACAAAACTTTGATCCTAAATTGGCCCGCCTCAAGATCGATTTCAAAAAATTCCAATTTACTTGATCAAAAGCTTTCATTGCATCCAAGATAATGATTGCCAATGGTGCCCCAAAAGTTGTAGCCATATCTATTGCCCCAATCAATTCAAAAGTGAACTCATGCAAATATCTACCTTTAGAAAAACCTTTTTGATCTGGGTGCACCAAGTTGTTAGCGATCTTACTCAACCTATCCGCAAAAATTTTAGCTAGTAATTTATAATCGCTGTTCAGCAATGATATAGGCCTGTAAGAAGCACATTTCGCAGGATTTTTATTAGGTTTCAAAATTAAAGAGATCACCGCCTCATTCCATGAAGGGGGAATATCATTGCCAAATTCCAGAATCCCCCCAAACAGCTCAGTCAGCACGGAGATAATTGCATCCCCTAATACCTTATAAACCTCCACTGGGATGCCATCCGGACCCGGCGCCGTCCCAGACTTAATACTATTCAAAATTCTCCTAATTTCCTCAGGCGTAATTGGGGCATTCAGCGCTTCCCTCTCCTGCAATGATAAACCTAAGGATATGTCGGGCCCCATCTAGTCCGTTACCATATCTTCATCTACCTCTAACTCCTCCGAATACAATTGTGTAAAAAAAAATTGAAAAGCCGATTCTATTGCCGCCTCATCCGTTCTTCTTTCTCCTGACTGCTCCATTTCAACCTCCTTGATGTGATTCCTAACACAATCTGTTTTACCTTTCCAAGCTAACAACTTCCCCGCATTTTCCCCATATTCGAAATGTGCCAATTTGCTTGCCTCCCATTTCCTTTGAATTCTTCCCTGTCATACCTTCTCCAACTGTCTTCTCAACCCATCCAGGCTATCCCTCAAAGCCTCAGTCTCCCCTGATTCTATTATTTCAACTTTATACTTTCGCATTTCCTGCTCTATCAAATTAATCTCATTTCTGAACACTTTACGTTTCTGGATAGAGCTACTCATAATCTCCCCTCGAATAACCACTTTAAACGTGTCCCATACAACTGATATTGGGGCGGATCCCATATTTACGCTGAAAAAAAATTCAGATTCCTTACGCAGCTTTACCAGCACCTCCTGATCCAGTAATAAGGAACGGTCAATTGTCCACAGATTACTAAAACTTCTCTGCAGGAAACTCATATCCAGCACCACCGCAGAGTGGTCCGATAAGTTAGAGGGCAGATACGCTATATTCTTCACCTCCTCTCTCAAACGTAAATCTAATAAAAAGTAATCAATTTGAGAGGCATGCCTATATTTCTTATTAAAAAACTAAAAATCCCTGCTATTCCCCACCCTATGTCTCCAAATATCGCACAAACCAAATTCCTTCATCATCCTCCTCAAATATTGTTGCGACTTGGGCATGCCTCGCGACTTACAGTTATGCCTATCCAGCTCATTATCTAAAACAACATTAAAATCACCCATCAGGATAACCGGGTCCGAGAATTCAAGAAGCTGAGAGAAAAGACGCCTTAAAGGTTCTATATCGTCGCAATTGGGGCCATAGTATCCTGCTAAAACCAGATTACGACCACCAAATTGTACTTTAACTATCACCCATCGCCCCGCTGTATCTGATCTAACTTCCAAAATTACAACATTTCCCTGTTGTGATTGTTTGACTAAAATTGCCACCCCTTTAGTATGATAGTTGTGCTCTGTGCATGTAAACGTTTGAACCCACCTCAACTTTTGTATTATGTTAATACACTCCGCCTTTGTTAAATGCGTTTCCTGCAAGACTTAGATTTGCGCAGTTGAATCATGCAAATACTGTAATATTCGCTCCCTTCTTCCTCTCATCCTCAAGCCATTAACATTCCAAGAAAGAATTTGCAATGATATATTCTTCGTCCCCTGGCTTCTCTCCCTACTAGCTATCTTTCAAATCTTACGAAACAAATAACTGGGTTGAACGAGGCACTATTTTTGGTGTATGTGTGCTTGCGAAAAGTACAATCCATGAAATGTTAAGTGTTGTGCAGCGCATGTGTGTACTAGCACTGGGTGGGTTTGCATGTGACACACCTTAGCACAATACCAAAAGGACAGTCCTGAGCAGTGGGCACATAATGATTGTGTGTGCAGTGTATGTGTGCCATGATACATGGAGGTGACAATACTGGACTGCATGTGTGCTGTGTATGTACACTGAGTGCAAGTGTGCCTGCAATAGTGCATTCATGAAAGACACTGGGTTCCATTGTGGGAGACCCAGGTCTGCAGGGGGAAGACATGAGGAATAGAGGAATCCCTCCAGACAGATTTGTGTATTCCTGTAAACTCGGTGGGACACACCGGAGAAGGAGGAGAGACACTTCCACTGTCCACTTCAAAGGGTGCTCTTTGATTCAGTGATAGATCACAAGGAAAGGTCACATCTCAGGAAGGAGAAGGAACTGATAAGGGAATCATGAAGAGTAGGGCCAGGAGCCAGAGATTAACCTTTTGATGCACATATCACTGAGGCTGACACCCAGGTGTGAACTGTAGTCACTCCCGTGGCCTTTGTTGTGGGATTATCAGGGTTGGAGTCCCTCCTGCTGTGCCAGTCTTTCAAGAAGAAGAGGGATAGGACACGTGTACTCTTCAAAAGAAGCAGAACCCCAAAATAAAAAACTTAAGACCCAGAGCCTAAATCACATTTGTAATTTTAATTGGATTTATATAGCACTCACTACACCTGGCTAGGCATTGAAGCACTTTATGATGAGTAGCATGCTAATCTAGAACCCAAGGTTAGTGGTTAATCTAGTGGTTATTGTTGGTTGCTGCAATTAGTCATGTGCGCTCAAGAAAAAAAATTGCATGCATTTACTGCAGTTACTTTGTGAAATTTTGAATAACAGGTAGGTGTGATCATTAGCGGGCGATGTGATTTACAGGTGAACAGTTGGTGAGATAGATAGGCTGGCAGACATTAGTTGATATTAGATTACAGGGTTAGGATTTTAAAGAGGAGAGGTTATGGTCTATGGAATGAGGTATACCTAATTGCGGAATTGCAACAAGAAGGACTGAGGCAGGTAGAAGACTGAGAGGAGGCTATACTCAGCAATCAAAGGTAAGCAGAGGATGGAAGGTAAAAAGAAGGTACTCTGAGGAAAGAAAGTATGCCAAGGGCAATTTTTCATGCAGGGTTTTGGGAGGTACTGGATGGAGGCTTTCTGAGAAGGCACGCAATCGTAGAATGGAAGGTGCAGGTAGAAACAACATTATGCATAGTGCAGCATATCCGGGACAAACAGCTTAAACATGTGATTCTGTATACACATCATTTTAATATTAAGAGCCCTAGCCGATTTTGTGCCAAGCCTAGGACAGTCACATACTCTAGAGTATTCCAACCTTGGGACAGGGTCTGTACGCTGCACAGGGGGAGTTGGTGCAGAAAAAAAACAAAGATCCCATTTAAAGATCTTCCCTCATTATTCTGTGAATTATTTTTTTTTTCACTCACTCACCAAAAATGAGTTATGTGGTTCTGGCTAAGAGTGTCTTGCCAGTGCACAGTGAGATTTATACCAGTTTTGTCACCTAATCCCGTACAAGAGTAAGTTGTGAGTGTTTATGTGGCTTTTGTAGCATATGCCTTGCACGTATAAGCGAAGAAGAGTGATGAAGGCTTGTGGGTTCCAATTTGGCTATCCCAGGCCTGTTCCTGTATACAAGACGGGGTGTTGTTGTTTTTCCAGACAGTGAAAGTGTATCAGAATGCAGGAGAGAGGAGACCTAAGCAATGGAGTGAGGACAAAGGCTCAGACAGGAATTTGATTAGGTGCTTCCTGTATGAATGCCACTTGGTCGGGGGTCAGGGTAAAGGGGCTATAGTCTGTTGGTGTCAGGAAATGGACTATAAGAAAGGAAGGATGAGACCCCAAGCAGGCAGACACACTGTGCGAAGAGAGGAAGCTCTGCAAGACTTTTGCCTGTGACCAAGACTGGGGGCCAAGGCCTGCTAGTCTCCCTGCTGGATGAGGGGACATAAACAAAGTAAACCAAGACCACCTGCTCTGGAGCAGCAGTGCCCGCTCCTGCCTGCCAAGACCAACGCGCAGTGTGCGGAAGAGGTGAGCGTTGAGGGAGCAGGGTCCAGTGGGAGTCCTTTCAAGAGGACTCTGTGTACAATGTGAGGTGACGTCTGCTGCCACGAACAGATCGTACCCCATGTGCAAAA
This sequence comes from Pleurodeles waltl, assembly GCF_031143425.1. Classification (NCBI taxonomy): domain Eukaryota; kingdom Metazoa; phylum Chordata; class Amphibia; order Caudata; family Salamandridae; genus Pleurodeles; species Pleurodeles waltl. The sequence goes on from NC_090439.1 coordinate 1,127,315,487, forward strand.
TCAGGTCATTAATCCGGGTATGCCAGGAGAGGGCTGCCGTGAAGATGGGCTGTGAGCTGTATTCCATGCAGAGTTAAACCTGTACCACATCATTGCAGTGACCCCGTATACCAGAAGGGACTGCCGCGGAAGTTATTGTTGAAGACAGGTGCCAAGACCTGGGTGAGCCTTAGTGGCAATGCCGTATGCCAGAAGAGGCCACCATGGTAAAGAACAGTGGTTCCCAAACTTTGGATTCCTGACGACTCCTAATGAATCATTACTGGAAGCTGGAGACCCCCAAGCAATTTGTATGATTTAAATTTCAAACATTAAATCAGTAATTTGCAAAAAAATACACATACATGTACACAAACAAATATTCAAATGACTAAATATATAAATATTTTATATTGAAAAAATATGCAAAATATTTTGAAGGTTGGCGCTGCATCTTGGCAACTAACTTTTCAATGTTTGGTTTTCTTTAAGAAAGCTGAATCCTCAGGTCAGATTCTACAGTTCAAGAGATTTCTGTTTTTAGTTTGTTTTTAGGTACAGAAGGTCTGAGAAAGCTTTTTCACATAAATATGTGGTGGGGAAAGGAAGTAAAACCATAAGGGCCTCTCATCTCTCCATACTCTGTCTGTCACATGTAATTCATTTGTTTTATAGCAGCTCTCATACTAGTGTAGTGTGTCAGAGAACTTTATAAGGGACTACAAGGTGTAGGATTTACATATCATCCACACTGGTGGCATTTTCTAAGAGTACTTGGTCTGGAGAAGCAAAAACTCAGGACTCAGAACCTAACAGTGGTTAGCGTTGACTTTAATAACAAGAATGTATTTCTATGCAAGCCAACCTTTTTTTAGCAGCATAAGGAAAATGAAAGACTGGGAGAAAAAACATAACTTTCTAATTTGTGCCATGCAGTTGACATGCAGCTCTTTGATAGCAGTTTATAGCTCACAGTGCTAGATTACAATTGTAACTTATGAACTGCTCAATCCCAAAAGATCTTGGTGATAAAGGCAGTAATCCACTGTACTATGCACATAAAATACTGTTCCTTTGCATGGTACGCGTTCTTTGCAGCTGGCATATTAACCATCTGCGCTACCCTGTCCGCTGGATGTACAGATAACTTTGCAGTGCTTTTAAAACAGCTGCATAAAGAAAGTAATAAATATAAAAACAGGCACTTTTCTGTCAGAGGCCCCAATTGGAGAAGTGCCTTCCTGTCGGCCAGGCCTGTGGACCCCCTGGGAATGTGTCATTGACCCCTGGGGGGTCTGGGGGGAACCGCAGAACCCAGGTTGGGAACCGCGGGTATAGACTGCCGTGCAGTGGAGACCAGCTCCTTGTTAGAAGGTACCACAACAACCCCAGATGCTAGGAGGGGCTCTCAGTACAGAGTAAGCTGTGGAGTTTGGGCTGCTGCCGGGAGAACTGAAAAGCTGCGACCCAAGGTTTGAAACAAGCTTCAAGGACGGCCCTGACCTGTCCCGTGGACTGCGGATGACACCAAGAGCGCATCATCACTGGGACCAGATCGAGAACACCAGGATCAACCCTCTTTCCCTCCTAGGGGAGCTCTGTACTTACCTTGCTGGTGGACCCACGGGAGCACCTTCAATCACTGCTGGAGCCAGCAACCCATGCTCAGGGAGCGCCTGCCGAGTGCTACCATGCGTCCTGCATGCAGCCCAACGAAACCGAGCAGGACAGGTCGGGGCACCTGGTGAGACGCTGAACGTTTCCTGAATGTTTCCTCACTGGAGCAGACAAGACTTGTTACAGGGCTACCAGGACCCAGGAGACTCACGCTCCAGCCAAAGACAGTTTAAACTAATTTCTAAGAGTCAGAGTAGACTCTCGAGTATGGCCTACTAGTGAGCCTTCCTTGGTTGGGCCACCAGTAAATGGGGAATAACCCTGATCACCTTACTAGAAGCAAGAGGGACAAGGATTCATCAGTTAAACATGAGAGCCCAGACCTCAAGGGGATTGCGTTATTGCTTATGAATGTTGTAGTACGTCTTTGAAAGCATAGAATTAGAACCACAATACTTCTTTTAATTATAAATATAAGAATTTGACTAGACAGTGATTTATTGACATTGCTGTGCGCTGAGTTGTGAGCTATGTTTAGTTGCCTGCATCCACACTCCTCCCCTCCCTAGGCAGCCTTGAACTGCTCGACCATAGCTCCCACTGAGAGTCAAGTGCAGAAGGGGTGCTTGGCCCAGCTGAGTGGGCCCCAGGACATCAGGAGTAAAAGGTCTCAACCCCCACAGTTGGGCCCAGCAACACCTGCGTGCCTTGTGGCCTTCCGAAAGGGGTTCGGACGGCTCCTCATCCCAGTGTAGGGTGTCTGAGCACTTTATGTCACACAGGGAGACCCAATTATTCATACAAGTCTCTAAATCAATGTACAAGAAAAGTTACTTACGACAACGAGGGGTATAAGGTGAAGGAATTGCATAATGTTCCTACTTCTAGACATATTTAAGAGTGAATGGTCAAGACAAACTGATAGTCACGATATAAAATATAACACAGTGATTGGGTTGTCTGGACTGAAGATTGTATTAATTCTCAGAGGAGCCCTTCTTTGAATACTTAAAAGAACAAAAGATTGAGGAAAGAAACAGACAACAAGAATCTAAACCTGTGACTTGCAGTTTGCATGCAGCTCCTTGATGCCGGTAAATAGATCACTGTGCTACATTAGAAGGAATGCAACTGATGAACTGGAAGTAACAAAATGATGGCAATGTGAAAAGCAGTAGCCCACCTACCTACCTACATAAAAAACAAATCTGTGATCTGCATGTTGCACAATGTGCTTTGCAGCAGGCACGCTAACCCTCTGGGCTACTCGGAGTCAAAGCTGTGATACGACAACACACAGAGCTTTCCCAGAACTGCTTTAACCACCAGAATTATCTTACCTCGTATAATCCCCCTCAGAGGATTGGCCACACAACGATCTCTGCAGCGGGTGTCTTAACCACGCAAGATATTTGAAAAGGAATCCTATTTGTGACCAATTGAGTTATCTAGAACATATTCACTGTCACATTTGTCCTTGTTGTCAATTTCTTTGCAGCAGTTTTTTCAAAGACATGTACAAGTTGACTATAAGGCCCTGCTTTCAAACTCCGCCCTTTGGGACTCCACACCCTTTCCTGTGACACACTTTGACCCTCAATTTATGGGTTCCCTGAGTAATTGTAGTAATTTTGTCCAAATCCAGCACTAGTCTTGTGTAGGAAAGTACCATCTTGCCTGGCAAGTTACCCCCATATTTCACTGTATATATGTTGTTTTAGTCTATGTGTCACTGGGACCCTGCCAGGCAGGGCCCCAGTGCTCATAAGTATGTGCCCTGTATGTGTTCCCTGTGTGATGCCTAACGGTCTCACTGAGGCTCTGCTAACCAGAACCTCAGTGGTTATGCTCTCTCTGCTTTCCAAATTTGTCACTAGACTAGTGACTAAATTTACCAATTCACATTGGCATACTGGTACACCCATATTATTCCCTTGTATATGGCACTGAGGTACCCATGGTATTGGGGTTCCAGGAGATCCCTATGGGCTGCAGCAATTCTTTTGCCACCCATAGGGAGCTCTGACAATTCTTACACAGGCCTGCCACTGCAGCCTGCGTGAAATAACGTCCACGTTATTTCACAGCCATTTACAACTGCACATAAGTAACTTGTAAGTCACCTATATGTCTAACCTTCACCTGGTGATGGTTGGGTGCAAAGTTACTTAGTGTTTGGGCACCCTGGCACTAGCCAAGGTGCCCCCACATCGTTCAGGGCAAATTCCCAGGATGTTGTGAGTGCGGGGACACCATTACACGTGTGCACTATATATAGGTCACTAGCTATGTATAGCGTCACAATGGTAACTCCGAACATGGCCATGTAACATGTCTAAGATCATGGAATTGTCACCACAATACCATTCTGGTATTGGGGTGACAATTCCATGATCCCCCGGGTCTCTAGCATAGAACCTGGGTACTGCCAAACTGCCTTTCCAGGGTCTCCACTGCAGCTGGTGCCAACCCCTCAGACAGGTTTCTGCCCTCCTGGGGTCCAGGCAGCCCTGGCCCAAGAAGGGAGAACAAAGGATTTCCTCTGAGAGAGGGTGTTTCCCCCTCTCCCTTTGGAAATAGGTGTGAAGGGCTGGGGAGGAGTAGCCTCCCCCAGCCTCTGGAAATGCTTTGATGGGCACAGATGGTGCCCATCTCTGCATAAGCCAGTCTACACCAGTTCAGGGATCCCCCCCAGCCCTGCTCTGGCGCGAAACTGGACAAAGGAAATGGGAGTGACCACTCCCCTGACCAGTACCTCCCGGGGAGGTGCCCAGAGCTCCTCCAGTGTGTCCCAGACCTCTGCCATCTTGGAAACAGAGGTGTTGGGGGGCACACTGGACTGCTCTGAGTGGCCAGTGCCAGCAGGTGACGTCAGAGGCTCCTTCTGATAGGCTCTTACCTCTCTTGGTAGCCAATCCTCCTAACTTGGTAGCCAAACCTCCTTTTCTGGCTATTTAGGGTCTCTGCTTTGGGGAATTCTTCAGAAAACGAATGCAAGAGCTCACCAGAGTTCCTCTGCATCTCCCTATTCGCCTTCTACCAAGGATCGACCGCTGACTGCTCTAGGACGCCTGCAAAACCGCAACAAAGTAGCAAGACGACTACCAGCAACATTGTAGTGCCTAATCCTGTCGGCTTTCTCAACTGTTTCCAGGTGGTGCATGCTCTGGGGGTAGCCTGCCTTCACTCTGCACCAGAAGCTCCGAAGAAATCTCCCGTGGGTCGACGGAATCTTCCCCCTGCTAACGCAGGCACCAAAAGACTGCATCACTGGTCCTCTGGGTCCCCTCTCATCCGGACGAGCCTGGTCCCTGGAACACAGCAAATCTGTCCAAGTGACTCCCACAGTCCAGTGACTCTTCAGTCCAAGTTTGGTGGAGGTAGGCCCTTGCCTCCCCACGCTAGACTGCAAAGCTGTGTACTGCACCCAAAAACCTGTACTGCGACCCTTGCAGCTAGCAAGGCTTGTTTGCTGTATTTCTGCATGGGAATACCTCTGCAAGCTTCATCGCGACGTGGGACATCTGTCTTCTAAAGGAGAAGTTCCTTGTCCTCTTCTTTCTTGCAGAATTCCAAGCTTCTTCCATCCAGAGGCAGCTTCCTTGCACCTTCATCCGGGGTTTCCTGGGCTCCTGCCCTCTCTGGACACTGTTGCGACTATTGGACTTGGTCCCCTTGCCTTGCGAGTCCTCAGGTCCGGAAATCCGTTGTCAGTGCACTGCTGGTATTTGTTGTTCTTGTAGAATCCCCCTATCACGACTATTGTGCTCTTTTGGGGTAGTAGGTGCACTTTACTCCTACTTTTCAGGGTCTTGGGGTGGGGTATCTTGGACACCCTGACTGTTTTCTTACAGTCCCAGCGACCCTCTAAAAGCTCCCATAGGTCTGGGGTCCAATCGTGATTTGCATTCCACTTTTGGAGTATATGGTTTGTGTTGCCCCTATACCTATATGCTCCTATTGCAATCTACTGTAATTCTACACTGTTTGCATTATTTTTCTTGCTATTACTTACCTAATTTTGGTTTGTGTACATATATCTTGTGTATATAACTTATCCTCATACTGAGGGTACTCAGTGAGATACTTTTGGCATATTGTCATAAAAATAAAGTACCTTTATTTTTAGTACTTCTGTGTATTGTGTTTTCTTATGATATTGTGCATATGACACCAGTGGTATAGTAGGAGCTTTGCATGTCTCCTAGTTCAGCCTAAGCTGCTCAGCTATAGCTACCTTCTATCAGCCTATGCTGCTAGAAACACCTCTTCTACACTAATAAGGGATAACTGGGCCTGGCACAAGGTGTAAGTACCTTTGGTACCCACGACAAGCCAGGCCAGCCTCCTACATCTTGTGTTTGACTTGAGTTGTGGAAAGCTAGGGACTAAAGATGGGTGAGCAACCTAAAGCTTGAGCCACACGTCAGGCTCTGGCTCATCTCGAGGTCCTCCTAGAACCTCAAGCCCAAAGTGAGCAGAGCCTTCACGCGGCTTCCGCCCTCCACCTCTGCCCTTGTGCACCAAGTTAAAAACAAAGCATTAACATTTGAGGTAAAACAGAGGGACACATAGATACCCATATAGTGGGTGATTTGTCGAAAGTGAAAGCAGAAAACCTGGGATTGATCCCGGCTTCCCGCTTACCCAAACTGTGTGGTCTAAGGCAAATATTTTGTTTCACCAGTTTCCCCCTTTCTTCATACCTTTCAATGAACCTATAATGTGACTTACTAGAGTTAAAGAAATGTACTTTTTTTTATTTTTAGGAGACTGATCATATTTTGGGTGCTGTTTGCTGCATGATTGGTTGCCAGGGCCTGGCTCATGCATGGGGGTCTTAGAGCCGAGCCAGACCCTTGGCTCAGCTCTCCCTGTTAATCTGTGGGCTCACACACCTCTACTAAGGACGATGCATGAGTTTTGAGGGACTTGTGACTGAGCCCCCAACTACCGGTGTGCGGCAGGTATGTGAGAACCGGTTGGGCAGCGAAAGCCTGGATCTTGCTCTGGTGAACAAGGTTTATGACAGTGGTTCCCAACCTGTGGTCCGGGGACTGTGGGGTCCGCAAACCCTCTTCAAGGGGTCCGCGACGGATTAGAAAATTAAATAATATTAACAGATAAAATATACAGCTTTTAGAAATGACTCAATGGGGTGTCCCCAGATTCCAATAATGATTCAGTGGGGGTCCTGGTAATGATAAAGTGGGGGTTACAGAAGTCAAAAGGTTGGGAACCACTGGTTTATAACATAAATCTAATTTGCAATGAAACCCACAGTTTATCAGTTTACGAACATGTTATGCACTTTTTAAAAAACACATCTAAATAATATTTACCTAATTCATGTTCAAAGTATTTTGTGTAAAGCTCAGAAACATTGATAGAAATATGAAGAGAGCAAGAAGGAGAAACGTTACCATTCACTGAACAAGCATTTGCAATGCAATGGGTCTCGCATTTCTCCGAGTTTGAGCTATTAGCAGTTGTAAACTCCCAACCAGACTTTTCTTACCTCATTAAATGAAAAAAAAGAGCACGATCGCGCTGCTACAGTTCACTCGTAGTGAAACCTATCGGGAAAAGTGCATTTATCTACGTAACCGGCAAAAGTGCAATTAACTATGTAACAGGGTCGATGTCATGCAAAGCGCTCGACTTCTGCCAAGTGAGATCGCGCTGCGAAAAAAGAGAAAAGTAGTCCACAAACCGGACGGAAAACAGCGAGCCTCGCATGTTTTCAGTACTTGGTCGCTGCACTCGAGGAGGGCTAGCCACCGGAAAAGGCATGACGCATGCATGCCTTCCACTAATGAAAGCAAGAAGATTTTAAAAGGCAAGCCCAGGAACCAATGAAAGACACTGATGTGACATGGATGGGGCTCCGAGACCTTCTCTAACTACTAAAGCGTCTTGCAAGCGATACGCATGCGCATGCTAGCGCAGGCTCGACCCTAAGAAAGAACGTGTGGCATCAAACATGTGACTCTTAATAGAGCTATAGAGAGCAGGAGGTCGCGTCAACATTGAACCACAACAGAATTTCAGCTTCTATTTACACCAAGATTTCTCAAGAAAGAACTCAGCTCACTGAACTATCCTGCTTGCTTAATCAGTGCACCTGCTGGTTAACGATATATTTTAAGTGTTTGTCTGAGTGACTGAGGGATTTCTTGTGAACACGTTTGTGTCAGTAGGAAATAAATTGGCACGTCCTTTGCAAACCATGACTTCACAGGGAAGCAACAAATAGAAAACTGCAAGCCACCTTGTTATTCCAGTGTTTAAAAATCATCAATTAATCAGGAGGTTTGCTGGCACATTGCTGGTTACTAATCTGAAGTCTCAGATCGCTTATAATAAATTCCCAGCTTAAAGATATTCGATAAACATTTATTTAAGAGCCTCTTCGCTTCACAAATCTTTCAGGTTCTGGTTACAAGACGTATAGTGCAACTGTCGGATCTCCTGCAGACCCGCAAGTCCACACCACACTGTCCCCTTTGTGGCAAAGCCAGTGAAATGTACTGATCTGACATCTGTCTCAGATTAGATGAAAACATTATGGCTGCCTTACGTCACAGCAGGGGAGCGTGAAGTCACCCTAGATTCTTCTGCAAACATCATGAAACCCTTGCAGGCTTCGTAGACCTCACAGAAGAAACAAAGTTAAAAAAAAAAAAGGAAGAAAAAAAATACACTTTTTGCATAAATATTTGCCTGGTTGTGAAGATTCGCACAAGTGACAAGCTTAGCAAGTTCCTTGAGTTACAAAGTTTTGTTCACTTCTAGTTTAAAGTGTTGTAGGGCAGACAATCCCTCAATACCTGTTCATCTTGGGTTTAAACTTTGAGGGAAAGGCGTGTGGCTGTTAGTCCCCGGGCCGGACTGGAACCAAATACAGCCCTGGCAAAAAGGCTCAATCCAGCCGCTCTCTTCTTCCCGTCTCTCTTTCCCTCCCACTTCATGATTCTCGCCCCCTTCCCTCCCTCTCCCCACCTTCGCTGGTTAAATGAACGATACAAGTGACAGATGCGCTCAGTTAACTTCATCCCTGGGCCTTAGTCCCTGGCTCCGCCCCCTTGGAAGACGCAGCATGCCAGGGCCTAAGCGCAGGAATGATAACACTCACGCACTGGTTACTTGCGGTGCAGAATGAACCACGAGCGTCCCTTCCCCCCTTATTTATATGCCCTACACCCCGGGACCACCGGACATGCTCCTCCATATCCGGGTCGGCCCATGCAGTCTTCACAGAGTCACTACAGTCTCCAGTCACACAAGCAGTGCTTAATTTGTGCTTGTTGTTTCCGGTGCTGAGCACCAGCACTTATTTGTGAGGGCCAGGGCTTATTCTTCAGCCTCATGCATTTGCTGCGAGCAAAATACACATATGTGAAAGATGGATGAAGGAAAAACTAAAAAGCGTCCTAAAGGGAGAAAGTAGAAAGTTGCAGGATGAGCTGAAGGGGCAGGGGTGGCCATAAACGGATTGAAGAGGCCAGAGATGGCTTCAGGATTACGCTGCCTCAGTATTCAGTGCTGGCAGATTTAATCACAGCAGTCTCGTGTTTAAGAGGAGGGCTTTGAGCACCGGCACCTCTTTATTTACAAATTAAGCACTGCACACAAGCGCTCACCCAGTAACACGAACCCTAGGCAGATCTCGGCGCCTCGAAGCTGCCTTGTGTCCTCACAAAAATCAGTGTTTTTAATTCTCCAGCAGTGGCCCAGGCGATCCACCTCGAAGCGGAGCACGGACAGGCCATTTAAAAATATATTTAACTTTAAAACCTACACCATATATGAGCAAGTAAGAGATATGTACGGAGTACCAAAACCTCGCTCACGAAAAAGCCTTCCAAGTGAGGATGAATTGTAAGTGTCATAGTATAAATGTATTTATATAGCGCATACGGCCCCCGACGAGGTATTGCAGAGCGTTTGTGATTTGGCGTGTTTTGTTGTTAATAATAAGTTCACTGAATATACAGCATCTCTTTCCCCATCCCTCAAGCTCCACTGTACCATCTCCCTCTGAAACCCCTGGCATGCCTCCATGCTTTGTAGGATATATGATTTCCCGTGTATACATTCACGCTTGAGGCTGCGGGAAGAAGGGGTGGGTCTAATCCAAAGGCTTGTGACATGTTTCCTATCAATAACAGAGACCAGACTCGGAGACTGTGCTGTGATTTACTTGTAATATTACTGGCTTGCTCCAGAATTCTCGAGGGAAGCCAGGAGAACTTTTGGTTTACTCCTGAATTTTACTAAAAAAGTAAGCCACACCTGTTCATGGGAAACGTCTTTCTGAATCTGGCACTTGCTTCTTCAGGAATGTGGTGATACTAAGTTAGGTTTATTTAAGGCTGGGCAGAGTTCACAGAGTTCTACTCCGCGGAATTCCTCAGTTAGCTAAAAACTCTGTGAAATTCCATGGAGTTCCGTGTGCGTCGGAATTCCGCCTGCCCTAGTACTAAGGCCCAACCCTGCTTAGCTCTTCCGAGATCTGGCGCATTCACGGTGGCATCTATGGCCACAGGCAGTGAAAGTTGCCATTTCAGGCCTCTTGTGCGGGCATCGCCCACCAGTCTGGAGCCTGCTGCTCTCAACCACACCTCACACTTCCCTTCACCAACTGCCCTCCTTCACAAACTTGCTACGGCGGTCCAAGCACATCCCCTGTCTTGCACCAGCCGTGCAATCGCTTCTTCTGCACTTACACACAGCCTCAGACCACCCTTTAAGGGCCCAGCACTAGCAGCAGCAAACCAGCTCACCACCAGCAGCCTAGCCTTGCTTACCACTGGGCCTCTGGGGAGCAGTGGCGTAATGAAACTTGAGGGGGGGGGGCCTTGCAAACTACCTTGAGAGGGGCCCCCTCCCCTGTCCCAGTCTGGTACCTGCCGCCGTGCACAGTGTACTGTGCTGAGGGGGCCCCCTGGAGCTCAGGGGCCCCCCGCACTATGGGGGCTGCAGGGGCTTTGTTACACAACTGCTGGGGAGACGGGTTCTTTTGAAGTGGAGATCTAACTGCAAGTTTCCTTGTTTCCATGCACAGAGCCCACCTTCATATGCAAATACTGTCCATGCCCAGTGCCGGCCCCCACGTGCACACAGACGAGAAAGAAAAACAATGGATTGATCTGAATGCTGTCTGGAACCAGGGTCCCCGTTGCCAGCGGCCTGGCTCTCTGCCTCCCTCTTCCCTCTGCTCCTGGGCTCCTGAGGACAGTGAAAGGAGAGGCCTGGATCCAGAGCTGGTGCTGCCCCTCAGCAGCAGCTCTACGCCGACCAAGAGAAAGCAAAGCCTTAGCTTGGGGTCCCCGTGCCTGTCGTAGGGCAAATGTTGACTTCATTTTGGGCCGAGTGTAAAGTGCAGCACAGTTATGGGCCACACAGCGCAAGTGCAGTGCGCACGCCGGTTACCTCTGCTCCGCTGCTAGGCTAGCGGAGTTTTTGGCAGAACTCCACACTCCAAGCAGTGTGTGGAGTGCAAAAAGTTTGCCGCCCACCTCTAGGTTCTTTCCGGCTGTGAGGACCAATGCTCCCACATGGACAGCAAGTCCAGCTCTTCATCTTCCCACTTTGGACATTAGATCACGTTAAGGTCACACTCCTGAATTTTAGATTTGATTTTTGACTGCCCATGCTGGTTCCTTGACATCCTTACACTGTTCCAGTGAAGTCAGTGCTATCATTAAGATGTAATCACCTGCCCTAGAAACCCATTTTCTACATTGACAAGCATGAGAAACTGGAGGAACCTTCAAGGCTACATAAAGCCAAGGGTGGACTAGAGTAGACGTGTGCTTTGAAGCTGGAAGGCTGCCTACTTAGTGCAGTTCACATAAACCTGCATCGCCCACACGTTCCCATCGCCCACACAGCAGGCAGCAAGAAAGATGCCAATAAACTTGAAGAAGTACACATGACCAAAGTCCACTGAATGGATGGAAGGACTGGAAAACATGAGGAGGCGTAAATGATCTACCAAGCTAATATCAGGTGATGGGAGGGAGTTTTCAGCGTAATATGTGAAACAGCCAGAGAGCCAGCTGAACCATAGTGGTATTGAGTCAAAACTATTTTATTGAATGTGTAATCAAAAGCACACCAAAATTGATATCTGCTCACTTTTAACTGCACGGCTAAATTACAGCATCGCCACATTGCTTACGGACAAATGAAACTTTGTTGAAAAACCATGGACATGCCAGGATGGTACAAGAAGCCAGGAATCAAGAGTTAACTAGGCCCATCGGACCATCTGGGAAAGACTACCGACCAAAAGACTAAATTGAAGAACTTGGGTGTCATTGTCCACTGTGAGATAGTTGGTGTTCCTTAGAAACAAAATGGTGGGGATCCATCGAAGAATCCCTCCTCCTTTCCACTCCATAGTCAGTAGAGTCCAAGGTCCCTACTCTCATCGAACAGCTGTCAGAAGCTTTACCTCAAAGGCAATTCCAACATCCCGAAAATATGGTATTTAGGACATGTATTCGGACACAAAATATTAAAATGACACCTTTTGTTTATTTTCTTAAGGTTGGGCGATACTAACCCTCTCAATTGGTGGTGTCCGGTTGCTTCTACACTCTGTGAAGCTGTCAAGATGACTGAGCTGATGCCATCTCTGGTGACTTACTCATTCGGAGCTTTAAAGCAGTTGAAAATGTTGGTGACCAAACAGCATCCACACAGAACGGAAAGGACAGCCTGGACGCAGACACCTGTTCAAATGCATTGTAGGTAAAACCTTCTCAAACACGTAAAGAACCATGAACCTCTATGCAAACAGAAAATATAAATTCATATCATATCCTTTGTTAGGATCACTTTCACCAACCTTGAGGAAGGATTCAGTTAAGCAAACACGAGGAAAGAGATATGGACCACTTTCTAATAAGTATGTTAGTTATCTTGACACATCTGATGACCATGTCTCTGCCATGGAGCAGAAAATATTGAACCAATCAGTTAAGAACAGATAGATCACACACCGAGCTCAACTGTTGCTGCTGCGGATGGAAAGAATGAGGAGCACAGAACCAAAAAACACAGGCTGTTGGGACTGGCAAAGTTAACTGCTCAGTCTAAACACAGGGAAACAGTTTTCATCTTAGAGGGATGTGCTAAGAACCTCAGTTCTAGATGAGGGAAATGAGATGGACATTGTTGTCGAATTACACATATAAAGGATTTAAGCTCTTAAAATCAGCAGTGGTTGGAAATTGAAGCCGTATCCGTGATGCTAGAAATGTTTTCTTCAGCATTATGAGACCCTTAAGGCACTCAGATAACACTGACAGTCACCTAGAATGGCCCATCAGGCAAGGAGCAGATACAGGTTGTGGTCAGAAGGTACACTTGTGATCTCCAAGCACTTATGTGCATTCAAATGAAACAAAGAACGACTTCTGCTAATTTAGAAAGAGGTCAGCACATCTCTGAGTGAGAATCCACCCTTCAAGACGATGCCCATAAAAAAAATAACGTTTAAGATATCACTCGACGGAGTAGGCGAAGAGTGGTTTCCGACTATTACTCCACATACTAAATAATTGAATCGAGATCTTTAAAGCGCTGCTGCGTTTTAATGTTACTACACTGCAGAAAGAGCTACAGAATATTATCTCACACCCTGATGAAGGCCACAGGAGCCCATCCTAATTCCTGATGTAATTGAAACTGATTTGCTGTGGGTAGGCCAAAATGGTACACTACCCAATATACCAGTCGAACTGCTGCCAAACTGTCTAATGAGCGCTCGCTGACCCATGATCCAGACACAGTGTCCTTTATTCACACCTCTTTTACTCCTGGTTATGTTCCCATAAGATAGAACTATTAAAAAAACGTGTGCCTTTTGAGCAAAAATGTGATTTGTGATGTTAGAAACAACCAGAAAATATTTGAGAAACCATATTATCTGGTCAATAAACACCAGAGCTGTTCTGCAAGGGTGCCTCCACTATGTCAGTTTGTATGTTGGTCACACACTTCTGCTCAGTCCTGATGCTATCACGGCACAACGAAGCCATGCTCTTAGATGGTGGCAGACAAATGTGTAGTGCACGTTGGCTGAAAAGGGTTGTTTATGGCAAGTTTGGGGTAAATGGTGGAAAGAAAGTTTGGGGTAGATGGTGCAAAGAAAGTTTGGGGTAGATGGTGCAAAGAAAGTTTGGGGTAGATGGTGCAAACAAAATTTGAGGTAGAAGGTGCAGAGAAAGTTTGGTGGTGATGGAAAGAAAGTTTGGGGTAGATGGTGGAAAGAAAGTTTGGGGTAGATGGTGGAATGAAAGTTTGGGGTAGATGGTGGAATGAAAGAACACGACTTTAGAGACGGGAGGTCACTGCAGCTATAGTTCTGTGGGATTTTGTACACTGAATAGTACAGCGCCCATGGATTAAAAGGCTTTGGAAGTAGGGATGGGTTGAGGACTGGCGCGAATGACGTACGAAGCCGCTGACACATGCTCTGATCTTGGAAGGAATAGTCTGAAGTGCACAGTTTGCCGAGGAGGCCTTTAGTCGTCCTGCTTGTCTGTGCATAAGTCATCCTTTATGCCAATGTCACGATTAACCGTGAATGACCATTACCTGATACGGCGTCCTACAGGTTACGTTATATAAGGACTTTGCCTTTCAATATAATTGGAGTTGTGTTACCCGGTAACAAATAACTTAAAAAAACCCAGAAACAAATGCAAAAACTGAAAACGAATGTAATAAGAGTCCTATACGAATGCAAGAAAAGAAAAAGTGCTACAAATGCAAAAGGCGAAGGAAGGAATGCAGCCGAACGAGCCCCGTGTCGTGTCCTTTACTCCAGTGTGCAGCTGGGAGACGGTGACACCTTTGCAGGCGGGTTAAGGTCACGCAGCGACGAGCCGAGCCGGGATGTTGGCATCTTGCAGCGGGGCCAGGCTGCTGGAGAGGGAACGGGTTTATCCGGCTACGGGGGCCCGGTCTGGTTATAAACCAAAGCGCAGGACCAGACAATTCCTCTCCTTTATGTTTTTAAACCGACATGTGAACTACACTACCCAGGGGACTGGCGCTTAGGTTGTTTTAACGAGCAGCCCAAGTAATGCATCTTCTGAACACAACATCGTCAAAGCCCAGTTTGTCATTGAAGTCCAAAGAAACCGAGGGCTGGCGTCCTTCTCCAGAGAAAACAAGGAACACAATGTACCGTAGACGAGCAGGGCCTGGGCTGCCAGGCGGACTGCTTCAGTAGTTGAGAGATCGGCAGGGGCGTGGTTAACGACGGTGCAGCAGATGCAGTGGCACCGGGGCTGAAGGGCCCACTGCCTTTCACCAGCCACCCTGGTGTTGCTGGGCCCCTTCTCCATGCCTGCATTAAGCACGTTCCACTGAGGCCCTTGTTAGACCCGCCAACAGCAGTGCCATGGATTTTTATGTATTCTGAATGAAAGTCCTGAAGGGCGTTATCACGAGTTAACTGCCCGCCAGGCGCGCTATACACCTCCTGCTGACGGAGGGTGAGGGGACATGATCTCGGTGGTAATGCCCTCTAGATCCATCGTTAATGCTATTCAAATGCCCAGAGTGCAGGGGAGCGCCAGAAAACCTTCGAGTGTTTAGTCGTTTATTTACACAACTTACTTCATCTAGCGCTCCTCGCCGGCGGAGCTCTTGCAGAGGACTGTGCACGGAGTAACAGCTCACCAGCGGCTCCGGCATCCAACGTGTGAGGAGGGATGACGAGTCTTCAAAGAGGACAGAGTGGGCACAGACAGTCCCAGGGGAGAAAGAACAAGAAAACAAAAATGGATTGCTCATCTCGGTGCTCTATCCTCGAATTATACCCACCCAGGCGTAGACACCGAGGGGTAGACACCCAGGGGTAGACGAGACAGGTGTTCTGTGCTCGAGGGATACCCACCCAGGCATAGACACCCAGGCATAGACGAGACAGGTGTTCTGTGCTCGAGAGATACCCACCCAGGCGTAGACGAGACAGGTGTTCTGTGCTCGAGGGATACCCACCCAGGCGTAGACGAGACAGGTGTTCTGTGCTCGTGGGATACCCACCCAGGCATAGACGAGACAGGTGTTCTGTGCTCGATGGATACCCACCCAGGCGTAGACACGTGTTCTGTGCTCGATGGATACCCACCCAGGCGTAGACAGGTGTTCTGTGCTCGATGGATACCCACCCAGGCATAGACACCCAGGCGTAGACGAGACAGGTGTTCTGTGCTCGATGGATACCCACCCAGGCATAGACACCCAGGCGTAGACGAGACAGGTGTTCTGTGCTCGAGAGATACCCACCCAGGCGTAGACAGGTGTTCTGTGCTCGAGGGATACCCACCCAGGCATAGACACCCAGGCGTAGACGAGACAGGTGTTCTGTGCTCGAGAGATACCCACCCAGGCGTAGACAGGTGTTCTGTGCTCGAGGGATACCCACCCAGGCATAGACACCCAGGCATAGACGAGACAGGTGTTCTGTGCTCGAGAGATACCCACCCAGGCGTAGACAGGTGTTCTGTGCTCGAGGGATACCCACCCAGACGTAGACAGGTGTTCTGTGCTCGAGGGATACCCACCCAGGCATAGACACCCAGGCGTAGACGAGACAGGTGTTCTGTGCTCGAGGGATACCCACCCAGGCGTAGACGAGACAGGTGTTCTGTGCTCGAGGGATACCCACCCAGGCATAGACACCCAGGCGTAGACGAGACAGGTGTTCTGTGCTCGAGAGATACCCACCCAGGCGTAGACAGGTGTTCTGTGCTCGAGGGATACCCACCCAGGCATAGACACCCAGGCATAGACGAGACAGGTGTTCTGTGCTCGAGAGATACCCACCCAGGCGTAGACAGGTGTTCTGTGCTCGAGGGATACCCACCCAGGCGTAGACAGGTGTTCTGTGCTCGAGGGATACCCACCCAGGCATAGACACCCAGGCGTAGACGAGACAGGTGTTCTGTGCTCGAGAGATACCCACCCAGGCGTAGACGAAACAGGTGTTCTGTGCTCGTGGGATACCCACCCAGGCGTAGACAAGACAGGTGTTCTGTGCTCGAGGGCTACCCACCCAGGCATAGACACCCAGGCGTAGACGAGACAGGTGTTCTGTGCTCGAGGGATACCCACCCAGGCGTAGACGAGACAGGTGTTCTGTGCTCGTGGGATACCCACCCAGGCGTAGACAAGACAGGTGTTCTGTGCTCGAGAGATACCCACCCAGGCGTAGACAAGACAGGTGTTCTGTGCTCGATGGATACCCACCCAGGCGTAGACAGGTGTTCTGTGCTCGATGGATACCCACCCAGGCGTAGACAGGTGTTCTGTGCTCGAGGGATACCCACCCAGGCGTAGACACCGAGGGGTAGACACCCAGGGGTAGACGAGACAAGTGTTCTGTGCTCGAGGGATACCCACCCAGGCATAGACACCCAGGCGTAGACGAGACAGGTGTTCTGTGCTCGAGAGATACCTACCCAGGCGTAGACAGGTGTTCTGTGCTCGAGGGATACCCACCCAGGCGTAGACAGGTGTTCTGTGCTCGAGGGATACCCACCCAGGCATAGACACCCAGGCATAGACGAGACAGGTGTTCTGTGCTCGAGAGATACCCACCCAGGCATAGACACCCAGGCGTAGACGAGACAGGTGTTCTGTGCTCGAGGGATACCCACCCAGGCGTAGACGAGACATGTGTTCTGTGCTCGAGGGATACCCACCCAGGCATAGACACCCAGGCGTAGACGAGACAGGTGTTCTGTGCTCGAGAGATACCCACCCAGGCGTAGACAGGTGTTCTGTGCTCGAGGGATACCCACCCAGGCATAGACACCCAGGCATAGACGAGACAGGTGTTCTGTGCTCGAGAGATACCCACCCAGGCGTAGACAGGTGTTCTGTGCTCGAGGGATACCCACCCAGGCGTAGACAGGTGTTCTGTGCTCGAGGGATACCCACCCAGGCATAGACACCCAGGCGTAGACGAGACAGGTGTTCTGTGCTCGAGAGATACCCACCCAGGCGTAGACGAAACAGGTGTTCTGTGCTCGTGGGATACCCACCCAGGCGTAGACAAGACAGGTGTTCTGTGCTCGAGGGCTACCCACCCAGGCATAGACACCCAGGCGTAGACGAGACAGGTGTTCTGTGCTCGAGGGATACCCACCCAGGCGTAGACGAGACATGTGTTCTGTGCTCGTGGGATACCCACCCAGGCGTAGACAAGACAGGTGTTCTGTGCTCGAGAGATACCCACCCAGGCATAGACACCCAGGCATAGACGAGACAGGTGTTCTGTGCTCGTGGGATACCCACCCAGGCGTAGACAGGTGTTCTGTGCTCGAGGGATACCCACCCAGGCATAGACACCCAGGCGTAGACGAGACAGGTGTTCTGTGCTCGAGGGATACCCACCCAGGAGTAGACAGGTGTTCTGTGCTCGATGGATACCCACCCAGGCGTAGACAAGACAGGTGTTCTGTGCTCGAGGGCTACCCACCCAGGCATAGACACCCAGGCGTAGACGAGACAGGTGTTCTGTGCTCGAGGGATACCCACCCAGGCGTAGACGAGACAGGTGTTCTGTGCTCGTGGGATACCCACCCAGGCGTAGACAAGACAGGTGTTCTGTGCTCGAGGGATACCCACCCAGGCATAGACACCCAGGCGTAGACGAGACAGGTGTTCTGTGCTCGTGGGATACCCACCCAGGCGTAGACAGGTGTTCTGTGCTCGAGGGATACCCACCCAGGCATAGACACCCAGGCATAGACGAGACAGGTGTTCTGTGCTCGAGAGATACCCACCCAGGCGTAGACAGGTGTTCTGTGCTCGAGGGATACCCACCCAGGCGTAGACAGGTGTTCTGTGCTCGAGGGATACCCACCCAGGCATAGACACCCAGGCGTAGACGAGACAGGTGTTCTGTGCTCGAGGGATACCCACCCAGGCGTAGACGAGACAGGTGTTCTGTGCTCGTGGGATACCCACCCAGACATAGACGAGACAGGTGTTCTGTGCTCGAGGGATACCCACCCAGGAGTAGACAGGTGTTCTGTGCTCGATGGATACCCACCCAGGCGTAGACACGTGTTCTGTGCTCGATGGATACCCACCCAGGCGTAGACAGGTGTTCTGTGCTCGATGGATACCCACCCAGGCATAGACACCCAGGCGTAGACGAGACAGGTGTTCTGTGCTCGATGGATACCCACCCAGGCATAGACGAGACAGGTGTTCTGTGCTCGAGAGATACCCACCCAGGCGTAGACAGGTGTTCTGTGCTCGAGGGATACCCACCCAGGCATAGACACCCAGGCGTAGACGAGACAGGTGTTCTGTGCTCGAGAGATACCCACCCAGGCGTAGACAGGTGTTCTGTGCTCGAGGGATACCCACCCAGGCATAGACACCCAGGCATAGACGAGACAGGTGTTCTGTGCTCGAGAGATACCCACCCAGGCGTAGACAGGTGTTCTGTGCTCGAGGGATACCCACCCAGGCGTAGACAGGTGTTCTGTGCTCGAGGGATACCCACCCAGGCATAGACACCCAGGCGTAGACGAGACAGGTGTTCTGTGCTCGAGGGATACCCACCCAGACGTAGACGAGACAGGTGTTCTGTGCTCGAGGGATACCCACCCAGGCATAGACACCCAGGCGTAGACGAGACAGGTGTTCTGTGCTCGAGAGATACCCACCCAGGCGTAGACAGGTGTTCTGTGCTCGAGGGATACCCACCCAGGCATAGACACCCAGGCATAGACGAGACAGGTGTTCTGTGCTCGAGAGATACCCACCCAGGCGTAGACAGGTGTTCTGTGCTCGAGGGATACCCACCCAGGCGTAGACAGGTGTTCTGTGCTCGAGGGATACCCACCCAGGCATAGACACCCAGGCGTAGACGAGACAGGTGTTCTGTGCTCGAGAGATACCCACCCAGGCGTAGACGAAACAGGTGTTCTGTGCTCGTGGGATACCCACCCAGGCGTAGACAAGACAGGTGTTCTGTGCTCGAGGGCTACCCACCCAGGCATAGACACCCAGGCGTAGACGAGACAGGTGTTCTGTGCTCGAGGGATACCCACCCAGGCGTAGACGAGACAGGTGTTCTGTGCTCGTGGGATACCCACCCAGGCGTAGACAAGACAGGTGTTCTGTGCTCGAGAGATACCCACCCAGGCGTAGACGAGACAGGTGTTCTGTGCTTGATGGATACCCACCCAGGCGTAGACAGGTGTTCTGTGCTCGATGGATACCCACCCAGGCGTAGACAGGTGTTCTGTGCTCGAGGGATACCCACCCAGGCGTAGACACCGAGGGGTAGACACCCAGGGGTAGACGAGACAAGTGTTCTGTGCTCGAGGGATACCCACCCAGGCATAGACACCCAGGCGTAGACGAGACAGGTGTTCTGTGCTCGAGAGATACCTACTCAGGCGTAGACAGGTGTTCTGTGCTCGAGGGATACCCACCCAGGCGTAGACAGGTGTTCTGTGCTCGAGGGATACCCACCCAGGCATAGACACCCAGGCATAGACGAGACAGGTGTTCTGTGCTCGAGAGATACCCACCCAGGCATAGACACCCAGGCGTAGACGAGACAGGTGTTCTGTGCTCGAGAGATACCCACCCAGGCATAGACACCCAGGCGTAGACGAGACAGGTGTTCTGTGCTCGAGGGATACCCACCCAGGCGTAGACGAGACAGGTGTTCTGTGCTCGAGGGATACCCACCCAGGCATAGACACCCAGGCGTAGACGAGACAGGTGTTCTGTGCTCGAGAGATACCCACCCAGGCGTAGACAGGTGTTCTGTGCTCGAGGGATACCCACCCAGGCATAGACACCCAGGCATAGACGAGACAGGTGTTCTGTGCTCGAGAGATACCCACCCAGGCGTAGACAGGTGTTCTGTGCTCGAGGGATACCCACCCAGGCGTAGACAGGTGTTCTGTGCTTGAGGGATACCCACCCAGGCATAGACACCCAGGCGTAGACGAGACAGGTGTTCTGTGCTCGAGAGATACCCACCCAGGCGTAGACGAAACAGGTGTTCTGTGCTCGTGGGATACCCACCCAGGCGTAGACAAGACAGGTGTTCTGTGCTCGAGGGCTACCCACCCAGGCATAGACACCCAGGCGTAGACGAGACAGGTGTTCTGTGCTCGAGGGATACCCACCCAGGCGTAGACGAGACAGGTGTTCTGTGCTCGTGGGATACCCACCCAGGCGTAGACAAGACAGGTGTTCTGTGCTCGAGAGATACCCACCCAGGCGTAGACGAGACAGGTGTTCTGTGCTCGATGGATACCCACCCAGGCGTAGACAGGTGTTCTGTGCTCGATGGATACCCACCCAGGCGTAGACAGGTGTTCTGTGCTCGAGGGATACCCACCCAGGTTTAGACAAGACAGGTGTTCTGTGCGCGAGGGATACCCACCCAGGCGTAGACAAGACAGGTGTTCTGCGCTCATGGGATACCCACCCAGGTGTAGACAAGACAGGTGTTCTGCGCTCGTGGGATACTCACCCAGGCGTAGACAAGACAGGTGTTCTGCGCTCTTGGGATACCCACCCAGGCGTAGACAAGACAGGTGTTCTGTGCTCGTGGAATACCCACCCAGGCGTAGACGAGACAGGTGTTCTGTGCTCGTGGAATACCCACCCAGGCGTAGACGAGACAGGTGTTCTATGCTCGTGGAATACCCACCCAGATGTAGACGAGACAGGTGTTCTGCGCTCGTGGGATACCCACCCAGGCGTAGACAAGACAGGTGTTCTGCGCTCGTGGGATACTCACCCAGGCGTAGACAAGACAGGTGTTCTGCGCTCGTGGAATACCCACCCAGGCGTAGACAAGACAGGTGTTCTGTGCTCGAGGGATACCCATCCAGGAGTAGACAAGACAGGTGTTCTGTGCTTGTAGGAGACCCACCCAGCCGTAGACAAGACAGGTGTTCTGTGCTCGTGGGATACCCACCCAGGCGTAGACGAGACAGGTGTTCTGTGCTCGTGGAATACCCACCCAGGTGTAGACAAAACAGGTGTTCTGTGCACGAGGGATACCCACCCAGGCGTAGACGAGACAGGTGTTCTGTGCTCGTGGAATACCCACCCAGGTGTAGACGAGACAGGTGTTATGTGCTCAATGGAGACCCACCAGGTGTAGACAAGAGAGGTGTTCTGTGCTCATGGGATACCCACCCAGGCGTAGACGAGACAGGTGTTCTGTGCTTGATGGATACCCACCCAGGCGTAGACGAGACAGGTGTTCTGTGCTCGAGGGATACCCACCAAGGCGTAGACAAGACAGGTGTTCTGTGCTCGAGGGATACCCACCCAGGCGTAGACAGGTGTTCTGTGCTCGTGGAATACACACCCAGGTGTAGACAAGACAGGTGCTCTGCGCTCGTGGGATACCCACCCAGGCGGAGACAAGACAGGTGTTCTGTGCTCGAGCGATACCCACCCAGGCGTAGACAAGACAGGTGTTCTGTGCTCGTGGGATACCCACCCAGGCGTAGACAAGACAGGTGCTCTGTGCTCGAGGGATACCCACCCAGGAGTAGACGAGACAGGTGTTCTGTGCTTGTAGGAGACCCACCCAGGCGTAGACGAGACAGGTGTTCTGTGCTCGTGGAATACCCACCCAGGTGTAGACGAGACAGGTGTTCTGTGCTTGTGGGATACCCACCCAGGTGTAAACAAGACAGGTGCTCTGTGCTCGATGGCTATCCACCTAGGCTTGGACGAGACAGGTGTTCTGTGTGCGAGGGATACCCACCCAGGCGTAGACGAGACAGGTGTTCTGTGCTCGTGGAATACCCACCCAGGCGTAGACAAGACAGGTGTTCTGTGCTCGAGGGATACCCACCCAGGCGTAGACGAAACAGGTGTTCTGTGCTCGTGGGATACCCACCCAGGCATAGACAGGTGTTCTGTGCTCGAGGGATACCCACCCAGGCGTAGACAAGACAGGTGTTCTGTGCTCGAGGGATACCCACCCAGGAGTAGACAAGACAGGTGTTCTGTGCTCGAGGGATACCCACCCAGGAGTAGACAAGACAGGTGCTCTGTGCTCGAGGGATACCCACCCAGGCGTAGACAAGACAGGTGTTCTGCGCTCGTGGGATACCCACCCAGGCGTAGACAAGACAGGTGCTCTGTGCTCGAGGGGAACCCACCCAGGCGTAGACGAGACAGGTGTTCTGTGCTTGTAGGAGACCCACCCAGGCGTAGACGAGACAGGTGTTCTGTGCTCGTGGAATACCCACCCAGGCATAGATGAGACAGGTGTTCTGTGCTCGTGGAATACCCACCCAGGCGTAGACAAGACCGGTGTTCTGTGCTCGTGGGATACCCACCCAGGCGTAGACGAGACAGGTGTTCTGTGCTCGTGGAATACCCACCCAGGCGTAGACGAGACAGGTGTTCTGTGCTCGAGGGATATCCACCCAGGCATAGACAAAACAGGTGTTCCGTGCGCAAGGGATACCCACCCAGGCATAGACAAGACAGGTGTTCTGTGCTCGTGGAATACTCACCAAAGCGTAGACAGGTGTTCTGTGCGCGTGGAATACCCACCCAGGCATAGACAAGACAGGTGTTCTGTGCACAAGGGATACCCACCCAGGCATAGACAAGACAGGTGTTCTGTGCTCGTGGAATACCCACCAAGGCGTAGACAAGACAGGTGTTCTGTGCTCGTGGGATACCCACCCAGGCGTAGACAAGACAGGTGTTCTGTGCGTGAGGGATGCCCACCCAGGCGTAGACGAGACAGGTGTTCTGTGCTTGTAGGAGGCCCACCCAGGCGTAGACGAGACAGGTGCTCTGTGCTCGAGGGATACCCACCCAGTCGTAGGCAAGACAGGTGTTCTGTGCTTGTGGAATACCCACCCAGCCGTAGACGAGACAGGTGTTCTGTGCTCGAGGGATACCCACCCAGGCATAGACAAAACAGGTGTTCGGTGCGCAAGGGATACCCACCCAGGCATAGACAAGACAGGTGTTCTGTGCTTGTGGAATACTCACCAAGGCGTAGACAGGTGTTCTGTGCTCGATGGAGCCCACCCAGGCGTACACAAGACAGGTGTTCTGCGCTCGATGGAGCCCACCCAGGCGTGGACAAGACAGGTGTTCTGTGCTTGAGGGATATTCACCCAGGCGTAGACAGGTGTTCAGTGCACGAGGGATACCCACCCAGGCGTAGACAAGACGTGTTCTGTGCTCAATGCTAGAGGGATACCCAGGTGTAAATAAGACTAGGGATGGGCGATAAATTCTGCTCCACTGACGGAGTTGGCGGAGTTTAAGCCACTCCACTTTATGCATGCAACACAGATTGCTTTCTGGCCAAATTCTGCTACCACCTAGATGGCGGAGTTTTTTCTCATGTCAGCTCGCCAATGGTAAGTTGGCTCGCTCAAGCGAGAATTGGCATCCCCTAGCATGATTTTCGGGGCTTGGGAGAGCACCCAGTGAGACCTTCCCAATGCAGGCGGTCGCAACCGTTCACATTAAGAAGGCTGTCTCTCCAGTGGAAAATCTACTCGAGCGGCAGTAAAACCAACTCAAGCAGCAGAGACCTCTGTTGCACCTCGTTGTGCAGTTCGTGCTGATTTTTCATCACAGAACAAGCTCCTGTTGCTAAAAATAATAATAAAAAAATTTATTAAAAAAAAAAAAAAAATCATCACAGGCAGCGTAAAGTGCCGACTTCTGCCTGCTCGCAGAAGTCCACGGAATCTTGTGGCATTTTTATGTAACTCAGTGGAATTCTGCCCACTCCTAGACAAGACGTGTGTTCTGTGCTCAAAGTATTCCCAGGTATAGACAAAACTTGTGTTCTGTGCTTGAGGGATGGAGAGGTATAGGGGAGACTTGTGTTCTGTGCTCAAGGGATACACAGGCATAGACAAGGCTTCTGTTCTGTAATCAAGGGATGCTTAGGCATTGGCAAGACTTTTATTCTGTCCTCGAAGGATTTCCAGGCCTAGACAAGCCTTGTGTTGTGTGCTATAGGGATAGAGAGGCATAGAAAATATTTGTATTCTGTGCTGGAGGGAAACCCAGGCATAGGAGTGACTTTTGCTCTGTGCTCACGGATACCCAGGCATAGACAAGACCTGTTTTATGTGCTTGAAGGATTGAAGGATTCCCAGGCACAGATAAGACTTGGGTCCGATGCTAGAGGGATAGCAAGGCATAGACAAAACTTGTATTCTGTGCTTCACAGATACCCAGACATGGACAAGACCTGTGTTCTGAAAGATTTCCCAGGGATAGGCAAGACTTGTGTTCTGTGCGTGAGGGATACGCAGCGCAGACGAGACTTGTGTTCTTTGCTCGAGGGATACTCAGGCATAGACAAGACTTAGGTTCTATTCTTGAGGGATACCCAGCTGTAGAGAAAAGGTGTCTCTTGTTCTTCTAGAACCTCTGGAAATACAGGGTTTATCGTGGTGATTGTTATTAGCATTCTGTAGCACATTGCTGCATCTAGAGACATCATATAGCGCTTTTTGATGGCTTGCCCAGATTGGTTGAATGCACATGTATGCATGCACAGTGGGGAGTGTGCAGAAATGTGTGGTGGGAAGGTCACCTAGGAAGGACATGTTTGATGTGTGTGTCGCTCCAACAGTTGGTGCATAAAGGCACACGTGTTAAGAAACTCATAATGCAGATACAGCACTTATAGAGATTGCAGGTATGGCAATTAGTGTACTAATATACATAGCCATTATGTTACATCAATTTGTATATCACACTAATCACCCAAGAGGGTATACAGGCTCTCGGACAGGTGTGTAGGTTTGTGATCCCCAAGGTGCTTATACGAAGTGTCAGGTCGTCAGCTTCTTGCAGAACTCAAGAAGTGAGAAGGCTCTGATGGGTTGAGGGAGGTCGTTCTATGTCTTGGGTGCGATGTAGGAGAATGAACGGCCTCCAGTTTTGCTTTTGTGCATGAGAGGAATGTGTGCGAGTCAGAGTGAGGCAGAGCGTAGGTGGATGCTGGGTTGGTGAAAGTTTATGTGGCTGTTCAGGTATTCTGGTCTTGAGCTGTTTAGGGCTTTGTATGTGTGCGTGAGAAGTCTGAATTGGCTTCGCTTGTCAATGGGGAGCCAGTGAAGCTTCAGGAGGTTTGGTGTGATGTGGGTGTGGTGTGGCACAGCATGGTAGGCTGAGAATGAGGCAGGCAGCGGTGTTCTGGATGGTCTAGGGTCTGTGTAGGAGTTGTTTGGAGATTCTGGCATACAGAGTATTGCTGTAGTCCAGCCTGCTGGTGTTGAGTACTTGCGTAAAGGTCAGACTGGTGTTCTGAGGCAACCGCTTGAGGATTTTTCGCAGCATGCATAGGATGTGAAAACAGGATGTTCACACTGCATTGCCTTGAGCGGTCATGTTGAGCTTGTGGTCTAGGATGACCCCTAGATTTCTTGCGTGGTTTGTGGGTGTTGGTCCTAGCTCTGATGGCCACAGGGTGGAGTCCAATGGGGAGGTCTTGATGCCAAAGACCAGAATTTCTGTCATGCTTGAGCTGAGCTGCAAGCAGTTGGTTTGCATCCAGTCTGCTACCATGGTCATGCAGTTGGTGAAGTTGGTTCGGGCAGTGGTTGTTTTGTCGGTCAGGAAGAGAATAAGTTGGGTGTCATCAGCACTGGAGATGACAGTGATGCCTTGTGATCGGATGATGTTGACGAGCAGCATCATGTACATGTTGAAAAGGATGGTGCTGAGGGACGATCTCTGTGGGACTCCACATATCACTTTCTTGGGCTCCGATATGAAGGGTGGCTGCCTGCCCGCCCGTTTAGGTGTTTCCCGTAATGAAGGAACAGATCCCTTTGAGAGCGGACCCTTGTATGCTAATTTCATGGAGTCTTCTGACGAGGGTGCTATGGTACACAGTGTCGAAGGCCGCGGAGAGGTCGAGCAGGACGAGGGCTGCTGTTTCTCCTCGATCCAGGATGACATGAATGTCATCAGTGATGCAATGAGTCCAGTTTTGGTGTTGTAGTTCTTTCTGAATCCTGATTGGTTGTTGTCTAGAAGATGGTGAAGCTTGAGGTTCTGAAGGTTCATACCAGACTGGAATCTTTACCAGTTGAATGGGTGTCCAACAGACCATGAACCACTATTTCAAAGGCTACCAAGTTGTCCAAAGGCCAAGTACCACCTTTTGCCTTATCAATTGAGTGTGTGAATTACCTGGCTCTGGAAGAGTCACTGTCTCCATTGCACTTTGCTTTCTGAAACCTGATTGGTGGGATTGTTGATGCTTGTTAGCATTAAAAGGGCAGATTGATGGATTGTGGTTAAGTGCAAATCTTTGAAGAGGAGGGCCTTAATATTTTATGTAAACCTAGTGAAGTGACATTGGAAAGTTCACTCCAGGAAATTCTACCCGAGATAAGTTCCAAAGTTCAAACCACAAAGGTTAATTGAAATGTAAGAATAATTTACAAAAGGCAAAAAGATAGCGGTTACCCAGTCAATTAAAAAGTACTCAGAATGCAGATATATGCGATTCCGCATTTTGCAGTGGAAGCTGAGCCCAAAGTTAGTCATAAGCCAAAACTAAATGCAGTCTAGCGCAGAGCAAACAATGAGTCAAAGCGCATTATGTCACAGAGCTTCTCAGTTTGGCAGAAGAGAAGAAACATGAAAAATATTCTAAACACAGATTAATAAACAGACTAATGTGGAGTCTGCTCTCTAACAGGACTGGGAAGGACCCTGGCTAACATTCCACAAGGAGCCTCTGTATAGGGTTTTAGACAGAAATATCGTGTAGCCACACGTGACATGATGTAACAATTACATTGAACAATCCAATCATCTTGTTTTATGCCCTTCAATAAAAAAACAAAAGCACGTTCAAAAGTATAAACACCCCGTTTGGACAATACATTCTTTCCTTCAGGAGCCTTACACACACATAGAGAAACTTTTATAGCGAAAGCAGAACCGTAAAGTCAACTGAATGTCCCACAGTTAATGAAATAATGAAAGCCACATTTGAGGCTCCTCGGTGCAGAGAAAGAGGAGACGCTATGGCGTTTGACTGCACAACACACTTATTTGAAAGTAAAATTGAAGCTCGACCAGGCCTACACATGTCAACGTAAGCACGTTATTATAATTAGCACTGTATAGGCATTACATGTGCATTTCTTATATATTAATAAAATGCATAGAGTTATTAGTTGTGAAATCTAATTAAATGTATAGAATTATTAGTTGTGAAGTCTTCCTGCATCTACGTACAAGCGCAGTTTGAAGCTCCTTTGGAAGAAGTGAACATGAGATGTGAGCTTCTGCCTAATGGATTCTTAAAGTAGTGCCAGCCCGCGCGCACTGGTGTTTGACATAATAATGAGCACCCGGAGACGATCTAAGAATGGACGAGCCCACGAGGGCCACATTCTGATTGGTTGGTGGAGTGTTGTTACATCACAGGCTCGAGGCCTTCACGGCCAGTTAATGCCCTCTGTCTAGGCACGGGGAATGGCAAGGGCAATCCTCTCTCCACACAGCAGCATACACTTCTACGGACACAAAAACGCTGCACGCACCTCACACTAACCACTCACGTACTAGCACACGCCATGCATTGCATGAGTATTCATATGTTAGCATGGACTGCGCGCACATCACAAACACACACTAAAGCACATCCTGGCATCCATACATGCACAGAACACTGCACACAGAAGCAAGAAGGCTAGCAAACTGCACACAGCTTATTGCATACGACGTACATTGTAGAACATTTTGCAGGCACACACTTGCATACTCGAGCACAGTTAAGAAAAAAAACTGAGCACAGTGTACACACACAAGCAAACTATGCAGAAAGGCAACATGGGCCCACATATCTCCGCCTTCTTTCTTTGTACGAGTTTGTTCACCCCCGGTAAGACGGGTCACTGACCTCAGGACTGACTTCTGAAGTAATCTACAGATCACATGGTTGAATCCTGGCAAGGCAGACGTAGGATCCAACCTTCAGAGACGGGGGCACTCTGTCAGTGCTCTCAATGGGCAGTTGTTGAGTACCTGATCTTATTTAATTCCAGAGGGAGAACACCGGCACTTCTCAGCATTGGTAAAATCATTTGAGAGAGAACACCCCCACTTCTCAGCATTGGTGCGATCCTCCTAATGAGAGCGCACCGGCACTTCTCAGTATTGGTGCAATCCTATGAGAGAATCGTCACTTCTCAGCATTGGTGCAATCCTTTGAGAGAACCGGCACTTCTCAGCATTGGTGCAATCCTATGAAAGAGCACCGGCACTTCTCAGCATTGGTGCAATCCTTTGAGAGAACCGGCACTTCTCAGTATTGGTGCAATCCTATGAGAGAATCGTCACTTCTCAGCATTGGTGCAATCCTTTGAGAGAACTGGCACTTCTCAGCATTGGTGCAATCCTATGAAAGAGCACCGGCACTTCTCAGCATTGGTGCAATCCTTTGAGAGAACCGGCACTTCTCAGTATTGGTGCAATCCTATGAGAGAATCGTCACTTCTCAGCATTGGTGCAATCCTTTGAGAGAACCGGCACTTCTCAGCATTGGTGCAATCCTATGAAAGAGCACCGGCACTTCTCAGCATTGGTGCAATCCTTTGAGAGAACCGGCACTTCTCAGTATTGGTGCAATCCTATGAGAGAATCGCCACTTCTCAGCATTGGTGCAATCCTTTGAGAGAGCACCGGCACTTCTCAGCATTGGTGCAATCCTATGAGAGAATCGTCACTTCTCAGCATTGGTGCAATCCTTTGAGAGAACCGGCACTTCTCAGCATTGGTGCAATCCTATGAGAGAATCGTCACTTCTCAGCATTGGTGCAATCCTTTGAGAGAGCACCGGCACTTCTCAGCATTGGTGCAATCCTATGAGAGAATCGTCACTTCTCAGCATTGGTGCAATCCTTTGAGAGAGCACCGGCACTTCTCAGCATTGGTGCAATCCTATGAGAGAATCGTCACTTCTCAGCATTGGTGCAATCCTTTGAGAGAGAACCGGCACTTCTCAGTATTGGTGCAATCCTATGAGAGAATCGTCACTTCTCAGCATTGGTGCAATCCTTTGAGAGAGCACCGGCACTTCTCAGCATTGGTGCAATCCTATGAGAGAATCGTCACTTCTCAGCATTGGTGCAATCCTTTGAGAGAGCACCGGCACTTCTCAGCATTGGTGCAATCCTATGAGAGAATCGTCACTTCTCAGCATTGGTGCAATCCTTTGAGAGAACCGGCACTTCTCAGCATTGGTGCAATCCTATGAGAGAATCGTCACTTCTCAGCATTGGTGCAATCCTTTGAGAGAACCGGCACTTCTCAGCATTGGTGCAATCCTATGAGAGAATCGTCACTTCTCAGCATTGGTGCAATCCTTTGAGAGAGCACCGGCACTTCTCAGCATTGGTGCAATCCTATGAGAGAATCGTCACTTCTCAGCATTGGTGCAATCCTTTGAGAGAGCACCGGCACTTCTCAGCATTGGTGCAATCCTATGAGAGAATCGTCACTTCTCAGCATTGGTGCAATCCTTTGAGAGAGCACCGGCACTTCTCAGCATTGGTGCAATCCTATGAGAGAATCGTCACTTCTCAGCATTGGTGCAATCCTTTGAGAGAGCACCGGCACTTCTCAGCATTGGTGCAATCCTATGAGAGAATCGTCACTTCTCAGCATTGGTGCAATCCTTTGAGAGAGCACCGGCACTTCTCAGCATTGGTGCAATCCTATGAGAGAATCGTCACTTCTCAGCATTGGTGCAATCCTTTGAGAGAGCACCGGCACTTCTCAGCATTGGTGCAATCCTATGAGAGAATCGTCACTTCTCAGCATTGGTGCAATCCTTTGAGAGAACCGGCACTTCTCAGCATTGGTGCAATCCTATGAGAGAATCGTCACTTCTCAGCATTGGTGCAATCCTTTGAGAGAACCGGCACTTCTCAGTATTGGTGCAATCCTATGAGAGAATCGTCACTTCTCAGCATTGGTGCAATCCTTTGAGAGAGCACCGGCACTTCTCAGCATTGGTGCAATCCTATGAGAGAATCGTCACTTCTCAGCATTGGTGCAATCCTTTGAGAGAGCACCGGCACTTCTCAGCATTGGTGCAATCCTATGAGAGAATCGTCACTTCTCAGCATTGGTGCAATCCTTTGAGAGAGCACCGGCACTTCTCAGCATTGGTGCAATCCTATGAGAGAATCGTCACTTCTCAGCATTGGTGCAATCCTTTGAGAGAACCGGCACTTCTCAGCATTGGTGCAATCCTATGAGAGAATCGTCACTTCTCAGCATTGGTGCAATCCTTTGAGAGAGCACCGGCACTTCTCAGCATTGGTGCAATCCTATGAGAGAATCGTCACTTCTCAGCATTGGTGCAATCCTTTGAGAGAGCACCGGCACTTCTCAGCATTGGTGCAATCCTATGAGAGAATCGTCACTTCTCAGCATTGGTGCAATCCTTTGAGAGAACCGGCACTTCTCAGCATTGGTGCAATCCTATGAGAGAATCGTCACTTCTCAGCATTGGTGCAATCCTTTGAGAGAGCACCGGCACTTCTCAGTATTGGTGCAATCCTATGAGAGAATCGTCACTTCTCAGCATTGGTGCAATCCTTTGAGAGAGCACCGGCACTTCTCAGTATTGGTGCAATCCTATGAGAGAATCGTCACTTCTCAGCATTGGTGCAATCCTTTGAGAGAGCACCGGCACTTCTCAGCATTGGTGCAATCCTATGAGAGAATCGCCACTTCTCAGCATTGGTGCAATCCTTTGAGAGAGAACCGGCACTTCTCAGCATTGGTGCAATCCTATGAGAGAATCGTCACTTCTCAGCATTGGTGCAATCCTGAGAGAGAACCGGCACTTCTCAGCATTGGTGCAATCCTATGAGAGAATCGTCACTTCTCAGCATTGGTGCAATCCTTTGAGAGAGCACCGGCACTTCTCAGCATTGGTGCAATCCTATGAGAGAATCGTCACTTCTCAGCATTGGTGCAATCCTTTGAGAGAACCGGCACTTCTCAGCATTGGTGCAATCCTATGAGAGAATCGTCACTTCTCAGCATTGGTGCAATCCTTTGAGAGAGCACCGGCACTTCTCAGCATTGGTGCAATCCTATGAGAGAATCGTCACTTCTCAGCATTGGTGCAATCCTTTGAGAGAGCACCGGCACTTCTCAGTATTGGTGCAATCCTATGAGAGAATCGTCACTTCTCAGCATTGGTGCATTCCTTTGAGAGAGCACCGGCACTTCTCAGCATTGGTGCAATCCTATGAGAGAATCGTCACTTCTCAGCATTGGTGCAATCCTTTGAGAGAGAACCGGCACTTCTCAGCATTGGTGCAATCCTATGAGAGAATCGTCACTTCTCAGCATTGGTGCAATCCTTTGAGAGAGCACCGGCACTTCTCAGCATTGGTGCAATCCTATGAGAGAATCGTCACTTCTCAGCATTGGTGCAATCCTTTGAGAGAACCGGCACTTCTCAGTATTGGTGCAATCCTATGAGAGAATCGTCACTTCTCAGCATTGGTGCAATCCTTTGAGAGAGCACCGGCACTTCTCAGCATTGGTGCAATCCTATGAGAGAATCGTCACTTCTCAGCATTGGTGCAATCCTTTGAGAGAGCACCGGCACTTCTCAGCATTGGTGCAATCCTATGAGAGAATCGTCACTTCTCAGCATTGGTGCAATCCTTTGAGAGAGCACCGGCACTTCTCAGCATTGGTGCAATCCTATGAGAGAATCGTCACTTCTCAGCATTGGTGCAATCCTTTGAGAGAGCACCGGCACTTCTCAGCATTGGTGCAATCCTATGAGAGAATCGTCACTTCTCAGCATTGGTGCAATCCTTTGAGAGAACCGGCACTTCTCAGTATTGGTGCAATCCTATGAGAGAATCGTCACTTCTCAGCATTGGTGCAATCCTTTGAGAGAGAACCGGCACTTCTCAGTATTGGTGCAATCCTATGAGAGAATCGTCACTTCTCAGCATTGGTGCAATCCTTTGAGAGAGCACCGGCACTTCTCAGCATTGGTGCAATCCTATGAGAGAATCGTCACTTCTCAGCATTGGTGCAATCCTTTGAGAGAGCACCGGCACTTCTCAGCATTGGTGCAATCCTATGAGAGAATCGTCACTTCTCAGCATTGGTGCAATCCTTTGAGAGAGCACCGGCACTTCTCAGCATTGGTGCAATCCTATGAGAGAATCGTCACTTCTCAGCATTGGTGCAATCCTTTGAGAGAGCACCGGCACTTCTCAGCATTGGTGCAATCCTATGAGAGAATCGTCACTTCTCAGCATTGGTGCAATCCTTTGAGAGAACCGGCACTTCTCAGCATTGGTGCAATCCTATGAGAGAATCGTCACTTCTCAGCATTGGTGCAATCCTTTGAGAGAGCACCGGCACTTCTCAGCATTGGTGCAATCCTATGAGAGAATCGTCACTTCTCAGCATTGGTGCAATCCTTTGAGAGAACCGGCACTTCTCAGTATTGGTGCAATCCTATGAGAGAATCGTCACTTCTCAGCATTGGTGCAATCCTTTGAGAGAGCACTGGCACTTCTCAGCATTGGTGCAATCCTATGAGAGAATCGTCACTTCTCAGCATTGGTGCAATCCTTTGAGAGAGCACCGGCACTTCTCAGCATTGGTGCAATCCTATGAGAGAATCGTCACTTCTCAGCATTGGTGCAATCCTTTGAGAGAACCGGCACTTCTCAGTATTGGTGCAATCCTATGAGAGAATCGTCACTTCTCAGCATTGGTGCAATCCTTTGAGAGAACCGGCACTTCTCAGTATTGGTGCAATCCTATGAGAGAATCGTCACTTCTCAGCATTGGTGCAATCCTTTGAGAGAGCACCGGCACTTCTCAGCATTGGTGCAATCCTATGAGAGAATCGTCACTTCTCAGCATTGGTGCAATCCTTTGAGAGAACCGGCACTTCTCAGCATTGGTGCAATCCTATGAGAGAATCGTCACTTCTCAGCATTGGTGCAATCCTTTGAGAGAACCGGCACTTCTCAGTATTGGTGCAATCCTATGAGAGAATCGTCACTTCTCAGCATTGGTGCAATCCTTTGAGAGAGCACCGGCACTTCTCAGCATTGGTGCAATCCTATGAGAGAATCGTCACTTCTCAGCATTGGTGCAATCCTTTGAGAGAACCGGCACTTCTCAGTATTGGTGCAATCCTATGAGAGAATCGTCACTTCTCAGCATTGGTGCAATCCTTTGAGAGAGCACCGGCACTTCTCAGCATTGGTGCAATCCTATGAGAGAATCGTCACTTCTCAGCATTGGTGCAATCCTTTGAGAGAGCACCGGCACTTCTCAGCATTGGTGCAATCCTATGAGAGAATCGTCACTTCTCAGCATTGGTGCAATCCTTTGAGAGAACCGGCACTTCTCAGTATTGGTGCAATCCTATGAGAGAATCGTCACTTCTCAGCATTGGTGCAATCCTTTGAGAGAGCACCGGCACTTCTCAGCATTGGTGCAATCCTCGTAATGAGAGAGCACCAGCACTTCTCAGCATTGGTGCAATCCTATTAATGAGAGAGCACCGGCACTTCTCAGCATTGGTGCAATCCTTTGAGAGAGAATCGTCACTTCTCAGCATTGGTGCAATCCTTTGAGAGAGCACCGGCACTTCTCAGCATTGGTGCAATCCTATGAGAGAATCGTCACTTCTCAGCATTGGTGCAATCCTTTGAGAGAGCACCGGCACTTCTCAGCATTGGTGCAATCCTATGAGAGAATCGTCACTTCTCAGCATTGGTGCAATCCTTTGAGAGAGCACCGGCACTTCTCAGCATTGGTGCAATCCTATGAGAGAATCGTCACTTCTCAGCATTGGTGCAATCCTTTGAGAGAGCACCGGCACTTCTCAGCATTGGTGCAATCCTATGAGAGAATCGTCACTTCTCAGCATTGGTGCAATCCTTTGAGAGAACCGGCACTTCTCAGCATTGGTGCAATCCTATGAGAGAATCGTCACTTCTCAGCATTGGTGCAATCCTTTGAGAGAGCACCGGCACTTCTCAGCATTGGTGCAATCCTATGAGAGAATCGTCACTTCTCAGCATTGGTGCAATCCTTTGAGAGCACCGGCACTTCTCAGTATTGGTGCAATCCTATGAGAGAATCGTCACTTCTCAGCATTGGTGCAATCCTTTGAGAGAGCACCGGCACTTCTCAGCATTGGTGCAATCCTATGAGAGAATCGTCACTTCTCAGCATTGGTGCAATCCTTTGAGAGAGCACCGGCACTTCTCAGCATTGGTGCAATCCTATGAGAGAATCGTCACTTCTCAGCATTGGTGCAATCCTTTGAGAGAACCGGCACTTCTCAGCATTGGTGCAATCCTATGAGAGAATCGTCACTTCTCAGCATTGGTGCAATCCTTTGAGAGAGCACCGGCACTTCTCAGCATTGGTGCAATCCTATGAGAGAATCGTCACTTCTCAGCATTGGTGCAATCCTTTGAGAGAGCACCGGCACTTCTCAGCATTGGTGCAATCCTATGAGAGAATCGTCACTTCTCAGCATTGGTGCAATCCTTTGAGAGAACCGGCACTTCTCAGTATTGGTGCAATCCTATGAGAGAATCGTCACTTCTCAGCATTGGTGCAATCCTTTGAGAGAGCACCGGCACTTCTCAGCATTGGTGCAATCCTATGAGAGAATCGTCACTTCTCAGCATTGGTGCAATCCTTTGAGAGAACCGGCACTTCTCAGTATTGGTGCAATCCTATGAGAGAATCGTCACTTCTCAGCATTGGTGCAATCCTTTGAGAGAGCACCGGCACTTCTCAGCATTGGTGCAATCCTATGAGAGAATCGTCACTTCTCAGCATTGGTGCAATCCTTTGAGAGAGCACCGGCACTTCTCAGCATTGGTGCAATCCTATGAGAGAATCGTCACTTCTCAGCATTGGTGCAATCCTTTGAGAGAACCGGCACTTCTCAGCATTGGTGCAATCCTATGAGAGAATCGTCACTTCTCAGCATTGGTGCAATCCTTTGAGAGAACCGGCACTTCTCAGTATTGGTGCAATCCTATGAGAGAATCGTCACTTCTCAGCATTGGTGCAATCCTTTGAGAGAGCACCGGCACTTCTCAGCATTGGTGCAATCCTATGAGAGAATCGTCACTTCTCAGCATTGGTGCAATCCTTTGAGAGAGCACCGGCACTTCTCAGCATTGGTGCAATCCTATGAGAGAATCGTCACTTCTCAGCATTGGTGCAATCCTTTGAGAGAGCACCGGCACTTCTCAGTATTGGTGCAATCCTATGAGAGAATCGTCACTTCTCAGCATTGGTGCAATCCTTTGAGAGAGCACCGGCACTTCTCAGCATTGGTGCAATCCTATGAGAGAATCGTCACTTCTCAGCATTGGTGCAATCCTTTGAGAGAGCCGGCACTTCTCAGTATTGGTGCAATCCTATGAGAGAATCGTCACTTCTCAGCATTGGTGCAATCCTTTGAGAGAGCACCGGCACTTCTCAGCATTGGTGCAATCCTATGAGAGAATCGTCACTTCTCAGCATTGGTGCAATCCTTTGAGAGAGCACCGGCACTTCTCAGCATTGGTGCAATCCTATGAGAGAATCGTCACTTCTCAGCATTGGTGCAATCCTTTGAGAGAACCGGCACTTCTCAGTATTGGTGCAATCCTATGAGAGAATCGTCACTTCTCAGCATTGGTGCAATCCTTTGAGAGAGCACCGGCACTTCTCAGCATTGGTGCAATCCTCGTAATGAGAGAGCACCAGCACTTCTCAGCATTGGTGCAATCCTATTAATGAGAGAGCACCGGCACTTCTCAGCATTGGTGCAATCCTTTGAGAGAGAATCGTCACTTCTCAGCATTGGTGCAATCCTTTGAGAGAGCACCGGCACTTCTCAGCATTGGTGCAAACCTATGAGAGAATCGTCACTTCTCAGCATTGGTGCAATCCTTTGAGAGAGCACCGGCACTTCTCAGCATTGGTGCAATCCTATGAGAGAATCGTCACTTCTCAGCATTGGTGCAATCCTTTGAGAGAGCACCGGCACTTCTCAGCATTGGTGCAATCCTATGAGAGAATCGTCACTTCTCAGCATTGGTGCAATCCTTTGAGAGAGCACCGGCACTTCTCAGCATTGGTGCAATCCTATGAGAGAATCGTCACTTCTCAGCATTGGTGCAATCTTTTGAGAGAGCACCGGCACTTCTCAGCATTGGTGCAATCCTATGAGAGAACCGGCACTTCTCAGCATTGGTGCAATCCTTTGAGAGAACCGGCACTTCTCAGCATTGGTGCAATCCTATGAGAGAATCGTCACTTCTCAGCATTGGTGCAATCCTTTGAGAGAGCACCGGCACTTCTCAGCATTGGTGCAATCCTATGAGAGAATCGTCACTTCTCAGCATTGGTGCAATCCTTTGAGAGAACCGGCACTTCTCAGTATTGGTGCAATCCTATGAGAGAATCGTCACTTCTCAGCATTGGTGCAATCCTTTGAGAGAGCACCGGCACTTCTCAGCATTGGTGCAATCCTATGAGAGAATCGTCACTTCTCAGCATTGGTGCAATCCTTTGAGAGAGCACCGGCACTTCTCAGCATTGGTGCAATCCTATGAGAGAATCGTCACTTCTCAGCATTGGTGCAATCCTTTGAGAGAACCGGCACTTCTCAGTATTGGTGCAATCCTATGAGAGAATCGTCACTTCTCAGCATTGGTGCAATCCTTTGAGAGAGCACCGGCACTTCTCAGCATTGGTGCAATCCTATGAGAGAATCGTCACTTCTCAGCATTGGTGCAATCCTTTGAGAGAGCACCGGCACTTCTCAGCATTGGTGCAATCCTATGAGAGAATCGTCACTTCTCAGCATTGGTGCAATCCTTTGAGAGAACCGGCACTTCTCAGTATTGGTGCAATCCTATGAGAGAATCGTCACTTCTCAGCATTGGTGCAATCCTTTGAGAGAGCACCGGCACTTCTCAGCATTGGTGCAATCCTATGAGAGAATCGTCATTTCTCAGCATTGGTGCAATCCTTTGAGAGAACCGGCACTTCTCAGTATTGGTGCAATCCTATGAGAGAATCGTCACTTCTCAGCATTGGTGCAATCCTTTGAGAGAGCACCGGCACTTCTCAGCATTGGTGCAATCCTATGAGAGAATCGTCACTTCTCAGCATTGGTGCAATCCTTTGAGAGAGCACCGGCACTTCTCAGCATTGGTGCAATCCTATGAGAGAATCGTCACTTCTCAGCATTGGTGCAATCCTTTGAGAGAACCGGCACTTCTCAGTATTGGTGCAATCCTATGAGAGAATCGTCACTTCTCAGCATTGGTGCAATCCTTTGAGAGAGCACCGGCACTTCTCAGCATTGGTGCAATCCTCGTAATGAGAGAGCACCAGCACTTCTCAGCATTGGTGCAATCCTATTAATGAGAGAGCACCGGCACTTCTCAGCATTGGTGCAATCCTTTGAGAGAGAATCGTCACTTCTCAGCATTGGTGCAATCCTTTGAGAGAGCACCGGCACTTCTCAGCATTGGTGCAAACCTATGAGAGAATCGTCACTTCTCAGCATTGGTGCAATCCTTTGAGAGAGCACCGGCACTTCTCAGCATTGGTGCAATCCTATGAGAGAATCGTCACTTCTCAGCATTGGTGCAATCCTTTGAGAGAGCACCGGCACTTCTCAGCATTGGTGCAATCCTATGAGAGAATCGTCACTTCTCAGCATTGGTGCAATCCTTTGAGAGAGCACCGGCACTTCTCAGCATTGGTGCAATCCTATGAGAGAATCGTCACTTCTCAGCATTGGTGCAATCCTTTGAGAGAGCACCGGCACTTCTCAGCATTGGTGCAATCCTATGAGAGAATCGTCACTTCTCAGCATTGGTGCAATCTTTTGAGAGAGCACCGGCACTTCTCAGCATTGGTGCAATCCTATGAGAGAACCGGCACTTCTCAGCATTGGTGCAATCCTTTGAGAGAACCGGCACTTCTCAGCATTGGTGCAATCCTATGAGAGAATCGTCACTTCTCAGCATTGGTGCAATCCTTTGAGAGAGCACCGGCACTTCTCAGCATTGGTGCAATCCTATGAGAGAATCGTCACTTCTCAGCATTGGTGCAATCCTTTGAGAGAGCACCGGCACTTCTCAGCATTGGTGCAATCCTATGAGAGAATCGTCACTTCTCAGCATTGGTGCAATCCTTTGAGAGAACCGGCACTTCTCAGTATTGGTGCAATCCTATGAGAGAATCGTCACTTCTCAGCATTGGTGCAATCCTTTGAGAGAGCACCGGCACTTCTCAGCATTGGTGCAATCCTATGAGAGAATCGTCACTTCTCAGCATTGGTGCAATCCTTTGAGAGAGCACCGGCACTTCTCAGCATTGGTGCAATCCTATGAGAGAATCGTCACTTCTCAGCATTGGTGCAATCCTTTGAGAGAGAACCGGCACTTCTCAGCATTGGTGCAATCCTATGAGAGAATCGTCACTTCTCAGCATTGGTGCAATCCTTTGAGAGAGC